>NC_139550.1:1549672-2158287 GCF_965153285.1 Podarcis tiliguerta | reverse complement strand
TTGTGGCTCCACTTTGGACAGTTACTTCATTGTTCTTGCACATCTTTTGCAGATAATTCTGATGAGGAAGGCCTGGAAGCAGACTTCTCATTTATTGGTTCCCATGCTTTTGCCCGCATGGAGGGAGATGTTGATAAACAGAGGCGTCTTATCCTTCAAGGGCAGCTCTCGGAGGCAGCACTACAAAAGCAGCATCAGAGAAAGTAAGAAGTTATTGCAGATGACTATTCCTGTTGGTGATTCATTGTGTTTTGAACTTCAATTCTATATGCCTGGGAGCTGCTACACTATTCATGGTGTATTTTAGCAGATTTAGAAACACGTGGGGAACACTTCCTCTTGTGCTGGGGGCTTTAGACATAACTTCTGTGCTATTTAATGGAAGGATGGCAGCTCAGCTGCTTATTTTTGTTTAATTAAAAAGGTAAAGGGACCCCTGACCATTAGGTCCAGTTGTGGCCGACTCTGGGGTTGCGGCGCTCATCTCGCTTTATTGGCCGAGGGAGCTGGCGTACAGCTTCCAGGTCATGTGGCCAGAATGACTAAGCCGCTTCTGGCAAACCAGAGCAGCGCACGGAAATGCCGTTTACCTTCCCGCCGGAGTGGTACCTATTTATCTACTTGCACTTTGACGTGCTTTCGAACTGCTAGGTTGGCAGGAGCAGGAACCGAGCAACGGGAGCTCACCCCATTGTGGGGATTCGAACTGCCGACCTTCTGATCGGCAAGCCCTAGGCTCTGTGGTTTAACCCACAGCGCCACCCGCATCCCCCTTTGTTTAATTATTTCCAACTTAATCCCACACTGCTCCACTTGCGTTTTCCTTTTGGATTCTGACAGAGTATAACATCATGCGAGAAGTATGACAGGTTTGTTTGCTGTATTTGTCTAATAATATGTCTCTGGAGGTGGTCTTTGATTGCTAAACATGACAACCAGATCAGTCTAAGTTCTGACACCTTATGTGGCTGCCTTCCAGTTACAATCGCTGGCTTTGTCGAGCCAGAGCAGAAGACCTGTCTGATATTGCGTCCCTTAAAGCTTTATACCAAACTGGTGAGTTCAAGGTCGCAAATTCTAATTGCCCCATAACTCTTCCTTGTTGAATATATTGTAGTGAAGATATAATGTGATAAAAGGAAGTCTCCGTGTCTTAATGCTACACTGTACAGGAGAATCCAGCCTTTGATAATTATTTTTAATTTTGTACACATAAGTAAATTGGCTTAGTCAAAGATTGGCAAAAGTAATGCAAGATTGTCATAAGTCGTTCAGTAGAGGATGGTCATTGACCTGAAAAGGGCTTGAAACAAGGAGCATGACCTATACGGTCCCAGACAACTATGGCCCTTGAAACAGTGCCCTATGAAGTGAAAGCTAATAATTAATTTAATAGTATTGCTCCCTCATTGCTAAAACCATGTGTTTATGAGCTACCAGATTTTAGGCTGAGCTTTATTTCTGCTCACAGAAGGGGGGGGGGGCTTTAAACTTAACCTTTAAAAGTTTCTGATTTTTATTCTATTTGTAGGTGTTGATAACTGTGGTCGTACAGTAATGGCAGTGGTTGGAAGGAACATTCCTGTAACTCTAATAGACATGGAGAAGGTGAGATCCTAACAAACATAAAAATTATTGGTGATTAAATAGTAAATTTCTCTTTGGATACAGATTTATTTATTCTTTTGTATATTTATATCCTGCTCTTCATCCCCAAGAGGATTTCCAGAGCACATGACAATTCATTTCAATTCAAAACACATTAACATATCCGATAAGGCCAGGCTAACAGCAGCTCTGGACCTGGTCTTTAACTGGGAGTACAATTCCACCAGCATTTCCACTACTTCACCTAAGTTAGATGGCAAAGCGTAACACAACTGGCTGTCATTAGTATGTTGACAGATCTTTTTGCAGACATAAACAGGCATATACAAAGCATTTCTCCACAGGTAGTGGAGCCATGGTTAAGGCTGCGTTATATGTAGGGCTGCCTCTGAAGACGGTTCGGAAACTTCAGCTACTGAGAGTTGAGCAGCCAGTTTGCTCACTGGAGCAAGACGGTTTGAGCATATTACACCGATCCTGGTAGCACTGGCTACCAGTTAGTTTCTGGACCCAATTCAAAGTGCTGGTTTTGACATATAAAGCCTTAAACAGCTCACGACTGCAATACCTCAAGGACCACCTCTTTCCATATGAACCTACCTGAGATCATCTTCTGAGGCCCTTCTTCATGTGCCTCCTCCTCGAGAGGTTCAGAGGGTGGCAACACGAGAACAGGCCTTCTCTGCAGTGGCTCCCCATCTGTGGAATGTTCTCCCCCAGGGAAGTTCACCTGGCGCCTTCATTATACACCTTTAGGTGCCAGGCAAAACGTTCCATTTTTAACCAGATCTTTGGTTGACCTGATCAACCCTTTTAAAATGTGGCTCTTTTGGGGGGAGGGGGGGTTATTGGGTTAATGTTTTTGTTTTTATTTTGTATATTTTGATCTTTCTGAGACCTCCAGGTATAGGCCAGTATATAAATTCAATAAATAAATAAAATAAATAAGGGGGAATTGGAGCTTCTGGTTCAAGCCTACCACTTTGTTCATGGTAACTCAGGATTTGTGAGCTCACCACTTGCTTTGGGTGAGAAAGGAATGGCATCTTTTGTTGGGGAAGAATTTATTGCGAAGCGTTCACTTTTTTCTTTCTTGAGAGAATCTGTTCTCATATGTAAGTGCTGCATATTCAAAAAGTTTGAAAGAACTTTTTCCTCGCTCCCCCTAAAGTTTGCTCTGCTTTTAGCCGTATTACTCATGCAAGGATGGGTGCTGCAGTCCTCTGCTGAAATCTGACCTTTGTGACTTTTCTCTTTCTCCAGGCGCTCTTGTACTTCATTCATGTAATGGACCACATTGTAATGAAGGAATACGTCATTGTGTATTTCCACACGCTCACTAATATCTACAATCACCTAGATTCCGATTTCCTAAAAAAACTCTCTGACATTGTCGATGCCAAGTAAGTATAACTCGGAAAGGCCCCAAAGCCTTTCTCCTTACTTCCCTTTTGGATCAAAAAGCATCACAAAGAAACTATTTTAAAAGGGAGTGGGCGCAATGAGGCTTAGTTTCATAATATGCCCAGTCACTCGTGTGACACAGCACCTTTGGGCTGCTAGAATAAGCTTCCTTGGCTTTATGAAAAAAGCATGTCAGCTGTCATGAGACTACTCATTGTCTCTGTAGAGCTTTCCCACAGAAACAATTCAGGACAGTGCTGCACATACATTAATAAGTTGCGGGTTGAAACAAGTGCCCTTTTTTACATGGAGCAGATTGCTAAGAACTTGTTTGATTTCTGCAAATGTTCATTTAAAACATGAGACGTTTACTGCTCTTGTTGTTAACCTAGGTACAAAAAAAATCTGAAGGCCCTGTACTTTGTCCACCCAACGTTTCGCTCAAAGGTGAAGTATGCCCTACTCAACGGGGAAATTGTACGTTGTAGTGGGTTCGGTTGTAGTGAATGTGTGGGATCCCAAAATATGGGGCATAATCAGTTTGTACAAGTCCTTTGCATGCTTCTTCTATAACATCAGCTGACTAATCACGTAGCAAGATAGGAATCAGGACCACTGTCATTTGGATTGGTTAGCTCTTTCAAGCTTTTCGTCCAAGCCATTTAGATACCTGCCCCTAGGGTGAAGGGTGAGTAATTACTAACAACAACAACAACAACAACAGTAGTCTTACAGAATGCTATATTAACATTGCTAAACTAGCAATCTGAATTGTGCACGCACTTTTACCTTTGTCTGCTGAAATGGTGAAGGAATTGCTAGATTGTTAAGACTGAGACTCTGGGCAGTTATTGACAGTTTTTCTGGTAACATTTATTTCTCATTCTTGTCTATTAGGTTTCAACGTGGTTTTTCACAACCTTTACAGTCTCAGGACTAAAGGACAAAATCCACCATGTGGAAAGCCTCCAACAGTTGTTCGCAGCCATTCCACCCGAACAAATTGACTTTCCCCCGTTTGTTCTTGAATATGATACTAGGGTAGGTGGCTTCAGGCACTACTGAGTGTTTGCTTCTGTTTCTAGTCTGTATGGAAGCAGCTGCATACAGCAAACCGGGGTGTGGGGGTGGGGGGAGCTTTCCTTCCGCCTGATTTAAAAGAAATCTGAGGGGATTGCTTTGGAAACAAGAAAAAGCTTGGAAACTGACTGAATCTGTGAAAGGCTTGAAGCATTTTCTCTAACGGAAAGAGCTTTAGCTACACTACCTTAGTAAAACTGAAGTGAATATTGGTTTAGGTGTTGTGCAGTTCTGAGAAGCCCACAGGCAGCAGCTGGTATATGGAACAAAGAGGAATGCTTATCATGAAATGTTTGACATATGTGGTACTTAAATCATCTTGAGTTAAGTCCTCACTTTCAAAAGATTGTTGAAGAGAGCATGATCTGCAGTACACTGGGGGCTGAGGAGGAGAAAAGCACCCAATAGCCATGAAGCAGCTTATCATGGCTTTTGTTATAAGGCGCATGTCCTCTAAAATCCTAGCTTCTGGTTTGTGCAATAGACTCCTTAAAGTTGTACGCCAAGAGAAAATCATCCCCCACTCTTTAACTTGTTCCATCTCCTAGTTCTTTCCTTCCAAGTTTGCCTAAACTAAGTTTGTGGGCTTCCTTACTCACAATCTCATGATTTTTTGCAAGTCTACCATAAAGTTTGTGTGGGAAAGATTTATAAGCCAGCCCCCAGCAGATTACACTGTATTGTTCGGTAGGTCAATTCTTATGTTACTTTTTTCAATGTTTAGATTACTACCTTTGTTACAAACATTAGAATGACTGTATGAGAATACAAAAAATTTCAAAAAAGTAAAAAATGTCCAGTAGCACCTTAGAGACCAACTGAGTTTTGTTCTGGGTATAAGCTTTCGTGTGCATGCACACTTCTTCAGATACACTGAAAGAGAAATCACCAGACACTTATATATAATGGGTGGGTGGGTTTTTTCTCAGAAGGGCAGTGGGACCTCTCTTGATTCGACTCCCAGAACAATTCGAAAACCAAGGCACGGCTTCTGATTGGCTGCAGGAGCTTCCTGCAGCCAATCGGAAGCCGCGCCGGACATTCAGCTTCCAAAAAATATTCACAAACCAGAACATTCCAAGATTTGTGGCGTTCAGGAGCCACAATATCCAAGAACCAAGGCGTTTGACAACCAAGGTACGACTGTAGATCCACTCTTTCAAAAGGTTTCCCTCTTTGTGTGAGTTAGTGAAGTTTTTGCGGGGGCGGGGGATTAAAGATCCTTGAGAGAAACATTTGGGATGGTGGCTACCTTCAGAGTCAGAGTGGTGGCCCTGCACATGGCTGACGTGTCCACTTCCACAGATTCCCTTGGAGAAAATGTTCCTTGAAAGGAAGGGAAGATTGCCCAATTCTGGGACAGATTTTTCATTCAGCAAGATTTAGGAAGATTTGATTTGTGTTTTACATGTGTATTCATGTCATCTCTGTCTCTCGATCTCTCTTTGTAGGAAAATGGATCGTATTATTCCTATCCGTCTTCTCCAGACCTCTGACTCTGCATCTCTGCCCTTTCTGGTTTCCCAGCCTCATGAGATGCTGCTTGCCGTACATGCTGAGCTGACGCAGCCTATTCAGAGAGATCAGAGAGAGGAGTTTCCTCCCACCTCTGCTATTTTTTTACAATGGTATTTGCAAGGACACGTGCAATCTAAACTCTCGTCGCAATGTGCTGTGTATTTAAGCATCAGTCCAGTGGAAAAGTTGATTTATGAACATGAGCATAGATCACACACCCCTCCCCCTCTTGATTTCAAGGGTTTCTCTCCCACCCCCAATGAATGCCATTTCCCCAAGAGATCTCTGAACCGTGTTTGAATCTGATCTCTGCCAAGTTCTCAGCAATTCCTTCAGTTATGTGTGTTAGAGTGGCTTGGAGGAAAAGATACAGTGTTCTAAGGTCTCCTCGCTTTGAGTCCACCTTCAGTGGTGACACAGTTACAGAGTTCCCTGTAGAAATTTCTGCAAGGCACTGTTTCAAGCCCTACAGCTATTACAAAGTTAAGCATCATAAATGCTATTTAGCTAGGAATCTGGTGGTCTTGTCTCTCTTTTCTGGATGATGTAAGGACGCTGCTGCTTTTTCACGAAATAATAAACCCGAAGGACATATTAGCAGTGTCTCCTGTAGTTCATGCTACTTGCATTTGAAATAACAAGATGTGTGAACCCTGATTATCACCTGGACTACATAATCTCCATTATGATGCAGATTTTTAATCATTAGAAGTAAACCAATGCAACTTTTATTTTGAAAATAAATTATTTGGTAGTGGCCTTGTAGAATTGAATCTATAACTTCTCTTGCAGAACCTTACAGCTTTCATGGTTGCTTCATCTGCCTTCTTACATTTTTGAAGTGGTGGATCCAACGATTCTGTAAATACTTAACCTCAGAGGAAGTTTTAGATGAGACACTGGCTGAAAAAGGAGGGAGGATGAAGAAAATATTCACACATGAGAAAGCAAGTGAAGTTTGTAGAAAGGAGAGAGGTGAAATGGCCCTGGTTGAATTTCACATTTCTATAATATAATCAGCCACACCCCTTGCCTTGCTGCTATTTTCTGCTCTGTTCTTTCCTATTTGAGAATAATTACACCATATGGGAAGATGTGCACCAGATAAAACTGCAGTAGCTTACTCTGGTTTAGATACAAGGTACACAGCATGGGTATGTTAATGGACACATGCCTACATGACCCATTAAACTGGTAAGCAAATGCAGTTGATTCTCATTTAAAAACATACCTCTAAGAGGTTCTGAAAATACAGTGGTGCCTCGCAAGACGAAAAGAATCCGTTCCGCGAGTCTCTTCGTCTTGCGGTTTTTTCGTCTTGCGAAGCAAGCCCATTAGCGGATTAGCGCTATTAGCAGTTTAAGGGCTATTAACGGCTATTAAAGGCTTAAGGGATTAGCGGATTAGCTGCTAAAAGGCTATTAGCAGCGCAGCGCTTTAGAAAAAGGGGTTGGGGAGCGAAAAAAACCCTCAAAAATCGCAAGACATTTTCGTCTTGTGAAGCAAGCCCATAGAGAAATTCATCCTGCGAAGCACCTCTGAAAACCGAAAGCCCTTTCGTCTTGCGGGTTTTCCGTCTTGCGAGGCATTCGTCTTGCAGGGCACCACTGTACGTCTCTGCAGTTTCAAGATTCAGATTCGCTGAAAAACTAGTAAAAGCAGTGGGCAGATTCTGAAGGAAACTATCTAGAAAGGTAGAACTGAAATTAATTTTTTGCAGTGTGAATAGTTGGAGTCAGAGACAAACCACAACACTTCAGTATCTGAAGCAGGAAATTCAAAGGATGCCACTACCCTGACTTAAAAAAAAAAAAAAGGAGGTGGGGGCAGAGGAGACTCAAAGTGACTTTACAAAATGAAATTTCAATACATAGAATATTTCTTTAACACTGAAGGTGATTCAAACATAAGATAACTTTTCTCCTTTCCCTTAACTGCCCTCAATACTTGAAAGCATGAAGACTAAACCCCTATTATGGAAAGAAGTATAAAAGGTAAAGGTAAAGGTACCCCTGCCCGTACGGGCCAGTCGTCTCCGACTCTAGGGTTGTGCGCCCATCTCACTTAAGAGGCCGGGGGCCAGCGCTGTCCGGAGACACTTCCGGGTCACGTGGCCAGCGTGACAAAGCTGCTTTGGCGAGCCAGCACCAGCGCAGCACACAGAAACGCCGTTTATCTTCCCGCTATAAAGCGGGTACGTATTTATCTACTTGCACTTAGGGGTATAGCAAGGAAGTATAGCAAGGGCATAACACAAGAAATGCCCATGAGGGGTGAAACATCTTCACCTGGCCCAAAAGATTATGTTGGCACCAAGGGAGCCTTCCTGATCCACTGCTGCAAAGGCACTCTCTTGTCACATTCATCCCGACTGCTGCAAAGCACGACACTAAATTAAAACCATTTCCAATAAGCAGAGTGAGAGAACATAGTCACAGCTTGCATCCAATTAAATATACAAGGTAATTGTGTGGAATGTGAGGTGGTACTTCTGTGTGACAACTGAGCATCCTAATTAAATGAGCATGTTCCCTTTTAATGAAAAAAAGGGGATTCCGCTTCATCAGAAATTGTTGCAGACGGCTGAATAGTTTGCATTTTGTGACGTATGGGTATCACTGAGACTTCAGGAGTCAGAAAAAGGTTGTGCAGAGGACACACAGTGGGCTTGGAGAACATTCCACCATCAAAACACATAGCAGAGGTTAAATACATGAGTTCATGCAGCACTGACAGAATTAATTTTATCCTGTTTATGCCCCCCCCCGTTTTATATTTACAGATCATATTTTCATCCTTATACAATAATTAACATAAAAAAGAATTTCCTCGTGTTTTGATGTTTTATAGTGTATGTTGCTGTTTTTAATGTACTTGCTTGTGAGCCACCCTGGCATCTATGGATAAACGGTGGTATCGAAAAGTGACTTCATTTGTGAAATACAGTAATATAAAAAACGATTGTTTAGGAGATTTGTAGCCTCCATCCTAATATGGCAAGGGTTGTAGCCCGCACCAAGAGAGAGAGTGTTGCTAACCAGACAATTTAACCGCTCCTGTGTGGTCCTCACAGCTGCCACCAAGTGGAAATCTCTTTTTCCTAGCTGTCTCTTCTAAGCAGCCCTCTGTATAGAACCATAGAATTGTAGAGTTGGAAGGGACCCGAGAGTCATAAAGTCCAACCCCCTACGATGCAGGAATGTCAACATGCTGTCCCAATTTGAAATCATACTGGACCCTGCTTAGCTTTGCATACATGCTAGCAGTTTTATCGGTGCACCACTAGGAGCGGTTATGACCTTTTGGGGTTTGTGGACCCATTTGCAATCCAGGTGCAGTTGTGGGCATCACACAAGCACTGTAATAATAGAATACTACTTATAAGACTAATTTCAGCAGGAGGGAGGGACTCTGTGGGCTCCAGGGTCTGTAACTGTGTCTGTGAATAAATTAACTGTGTTAGTTAACACTTTGCAACTTAGTTCCAAGTAAGTGTTTGTAGGATTACCGGTACTTCCTCACCCATTCAATTCCCTGCACTGAGTAGTGTACTAAGGCAGCTAAATCTGAGGTAGCAAATTTACATTTTCTTCAGGTTCTGGTAGCTAAGAACTAGGTTTCAGTTTCCCAGGCTGACCTTTTCAACCTCCCGTCTTCTAAACAGGAAGCAGTCATTTTATAACCAAGATGAAAAAAATACAAAGTGGCTGAATAGTTTCATTCTTTAATGCTTAATGTGGAATACAGTGGTACCTTGGGTTAAGAATTTGTTCTGGAGGTCTGTTCTTAACCTGAAACTGTTCTTAACCTGAAGCACCACTTTAGCTAATGGGGCCTCCTGCTGCCACCACGAGATTTCTGTTCTCATCCTGAAGCAAAGTTCTTAACCCAAGGTACTATTTCTGGGTTAGCGGAGTCTGTAACCTGAAGTGTATGTAACCTGAGGTACCACTGTACCGTAGTTAGTACTGTACTCTCAAAATCTACTACAGTTGGAGTATTTCTCTTAAGTAGAGATGGTGGCGATTTTTGCATTAATTGAGCTTGCACTCAAACTGAGCCCTGTCTGCTTGCTTGCAGACGGTCATTTGTGAGCCAGTCAGGTTTCATGTAAGTGTTAGCTATATTTATCAATGCAAATTTCTTTAATTGTAAAATAATAATAATCAAACCAGGTCATTATGACTGCACAACTCATTTCAATGTCAGACCAGTTGTAATACTGGAAGGTGTATTCTCTTGAATTATGTGTAACTGAGGTGAGGACAATAGCCTTTAACGTTCCTTGTTGCTTTTCTAATCCTGTTTTCTACCATGATTGGAGGAAGAGGGTTAGTAAAGCTGAATTTTGTAGCTCAGGATTGTTGTTTTTTTGTAAAAGCCATAAACACAGAAATACATGGACACACGGTTTGCCATGCAGTAGATGTCATTGCCACATCCGTGCCACTTCTTTCGCTAACAGCTGATAATAAAAACAATACAATCTATATACATTACCAGGCTAACCAGAAATCCATTCTTAACCATGCCTAAAGGTAAAGGTAAGGGACCCCTGACCATTAGGTCCAGTTATGGACGACTCTGAGGTTGCGGTGCTCATCTCGCTCTATAGGCAGAGGGAGCCGGCGTACAGCTGCCGGGTCATGTGGCCAGCATGACTAAGCCACTTCTGGTGAACCAGAGCAGCGCACAGAAACACTTTACCTTCCCGCCAGAGCGGTACCTATTTATCTACTTGCAGTTTGACATGCTTTCGAACTGCTAGGTTGGCAGGAGCTGGAACCAAGCAACGGGAGCTCACCCCATCGTGGGGATTTGAACCACCGACCCCTAGGCTCTGTGGTTTAGACCACAGCTACTCATCAATAAATCCAATTTAAATCAAAAGCACATCAAACTGCAAGTAGATAAATAGGTAACTCTCTGGCGGGAAGGTAAACAGCATTTCTGTGCGCTGCTCTGGTTCGCCAGAAGCAGGCTTAGTCCTGCTGGCCACATGACCCAGAAGCTGTCTGTGGACAAACGTTGACTCCCTTGGCCAGTAAAGTGAGATGAGCACCACAACCCCAGAGTTGTTCACGACTGGAGTTAATGGTCAGGGGTCCCTTTACCTTTACCAGGTAAATTGGGTTAAGATTCCATCCATACTCCTGAAAATATTTTACACCCAAAGCCTTAATCATGAGTGAGTATAGCCGCAAGGCAAAGGAGGTTTAGTATCAGAGTTTACTTTCTCCTAGATGAGCTACCTTCCCAGGTTGACAAGCCCCATCTGCCCCTCACTTCGCTCTGCAGCAGGGGCGGAAACTGCCTTCTTGACCATTGGACCCACTATTGGTTTCATCCTCTCAGTCTGCCAGTGCCTGTCTTCACATGCAGAAGTACGCTGTTGCTTTTGCGGCTAGGACCACAGGGTTGCTCTCTGCAAATCTGCTTCATATGGCTACACAAAAGACCGTCCTTCAGAAAACCACTTCACTGTCAGAATTCAAAGTAAGCGTCCACATTTCCGTCCTTAAACGAATCTGCCTCTTTGTTTCATGGCTCCAGGGTTTCTAACTAAAAGCACTTCATGTCAGTGTCACTGTACCAGTGAATCCTTATTCTGTTCTTATGGGGGTAACACGATAGTAAAGGATAAGAAACGACATAGGGTGCCGTTCTATAGATCATGCTTCAATGCAAAACTTATGAGTCAACATCTCCAACAGAACTAAACAAAGAAATGCCTTTCGGTTTTCTCAATTCTTCTCCCAGCTTACTCTCTGGTTTCCACAGTGACGAGGATGTCCAGGAAATGTTTGTCAGAACAATCTCCAGGAAGAGTTAAGATCAGCCAGCAGGGAAGTGTTATTGTTCCATAGCCTGCTGCAAACAAGTGACAGAGACTTGCCCATATTTGCTTGGTTCATATAAGGGAAAGGAAAAAGGAAAAAAGCACCAACCCTCTCCTCTGCTGTACAACATTAAAAAGTGTATGGCTGTACCTGATGATAGATAGCTGAATACGGTGGGTTAGTTTTTCCAAGAGAGTAGCTGGTCACTTTTGTTGATACAGGCAACCCTCATTTTGCATGGGGGTTACATTCCAGACCCCCGTGAGCATCAGTGAGGATTGCCTAAATCGTTCCTCCTGCCTGTGCTCTGCCCTACCCCTATTCCGCCCTTTTAATGACAGTGACCAGTTTGTGGGACCAATTTCAGTGGTCTGCCCCCGTCCCTTAATGGATCCAAATGGCTTCCAGAGAGTGGTAGGGGTGTCTTATCCCATGCTGATGGCCTCTCAGCTGATTTCCTGGAGGTGTATTTGTAGGATTTGTTGTCAGCTGCCAAACTGACTTGCTATCCAATTTAGGTCCCTGTGCACCTTAATGCTATGGTTTTCCCAGTCGTGATGTATGGAAGTGAGAGCTGGATCATAAAGAAGGCTGATCGCCAAAGAATTGATGCTTTTGAATTCTGGTGCTGGAGGAGACTCTTGAGAGTCCCATGGACTGCAAGAAGATCAAACCTCTCCATTCTGAAGGAAATCAGCCCTGAGTGCTCCCTGGAAGGACAGATCGTGAAGCTGAGGCTCCAAGACTTTGGCCACCTCATGAGAAGAGAAGACTCCCTGGAAAAGACCCCGATGTTGGGAAAGATGGAGGGCACAAGGAGAAGGGGACGAAAGAGGACAAGATGGTTGGACAGTGTTCTCGAAGCTACCAGCATGAGCCTGACCAAACTGCGGGAGGCAGTGGAAGACAGGAGGGCCTGGCGTGCTCTGGTCCAGGGGGTCACGAAGAGGCGGACACGACTAAACGACTAAACAACAACAACAACAGCACCTTAATGCCAGGAGGGGCTGCATTTGCTCTTCTGCTTCAGGCAGCAAAATGCTTGGGGCCAGCCAGGGGCCCTCTTCTTAGGTGAAGGGCATCTTCTCTAAGCCCCTGTAACTTCCTCCTTCAAAACCCTTGAGAAGGATTTCTAGGTGTCAGGAGGCAATTCCTAACCATTAGCTCTCATTCTAGGCTTTTAGCATAACCGGGAGCTGTGACTTGAAGAAGTATTACGCTCATTCTGAAAAAGGAAACATTGCTTCATTTTACCTCAGTTTTTCTCCATTGGAAGGACATCTGGGGAAAGGGGGTTTCTTCCCCCAGGTTTTCTGGTCCATCCCCCTGGCCTGGGCCTTTTTGTCTGAAATTGCTAAGCAGCAACAGTTAACAAACCTGGGCATCAGACTAAGCAAGCACATGAGTCCATTATGGTTAGAGGAATTATATTTCAATTGCAGCAATTGTTTCTAAGTTTGCACCTTTACACATATGTTACCATATGCAAACTGGTGTTCTCTATTCAGTAATGCTTAACTGACATTTAGAGAAAATCTCTCTGAGCTGCCTATCTAGGTACAGAGGCGTTTACTTTGGATTTTACACACCATGATGGAGTGGGCAAGCTTCATCTACATGTTCTGCAGCCTCTGTTTTTATCCAGGGCAATAAAACATGTGCGCTTTCCAATATATGTTTTCGGAAAACACACGTGATAAGCCAGAAGTAAAACTACTTCTGTACCAGTTTGAATTCAGAACTGCATTTGTGCCCAACATTCTAAATACTAATGTAATTATATTCAGGGTGTGCAGGGCTGAAACCAACAGGTGTTTGAAACCAGAATGAGGGGGGAGGGGTGTTTGCTTCTAAGCCTTTCAGAACAAACCGTTCTGAAAGCTGTAAGGTTATTCTTGCCTCAGCTATCAAACAGAAACATGGACAACCTACCCAAAAAATAATAATGCAACAACCTAATCTTACCAGAATCTAGTTATCAGTGAAGCTGAGAATCCCTATGTGGGCTATATCATTTAAAATACAGGTTGGAGATTGTGCAGCAATGCCCCTGAACACAATTGCCCAGCAGACACAACATCCCTTCCCCATAGAAAACTGGATTTCAGAGAGAGTGGTTCTAGCCTAGTTGTCATCCTAGTTTTCTAGCAGCAAGGAGATTTGGGGGGTGGTTTTTTTGGGTATGGAGAAACATTGTATGTGGGGAAGAAATAAGATCCCCATCATACTGAGAACCAAGACCAAAACTCTGTTTTTTACAATAAGAAAATGTGATGTTTCTCTTGAAGGGAAAATTAACACAAAACATACAGAAGTCAGATATTTCTGCGTTATAATCTATAATACACATTTGGGTTTTCCTACACTGGATACTAGAGTTGTATCCTTACTGAATACACAGCTGCACAACTGACTCCCACTGACTGTATCCTTTGATTTGCAGTCCATTTGGGCTGCCAGATTTTATGCATAGCTACAGCATATAGATTTGTGTAGGGTTTACTCCTTAGCTTTTTCTTCTCCCAAATATATCCCACAAGGCAGTGGAGGTTTAGGATCAGAGATTTCCTTCTGGGCTACCTTCCCAGGTTGATGAGCACCATATGCCCCTCACTTCCAGCATGTGCAGAAAATGACTTCTTGACCATTGGATCCACTCTTGGTCTCGCCTGTCCCATCCACAAGAGCCTGTCTTCGCATGCAGGGGAGGTCCCTAACTCACTGAGGGTTTGAGGCCCATCAGCTAACCCTCACCTGGTTTAGCCAGCCAGTTGAATCTGTTGCTGGGGCGTGGTCCCGGAGGAATGCTAACAGCTTCAAGAAGCCACAGGTGAGAGTTGAGTGCAGGATGGGGACCAAAGGTGGACAACCAAACCCAGAAGGAGCATGATGTGTCCACCACCAGAGGTACTACCCCGCAAGCACCCCATACACCCCAGGGGGTGATATGTATACAATAAATGAAGTAAATGAATAATGGATTAGCAGGGACCAATATTAACTTAGGGCACTATTGTTGTTTTTATTCAGGCTGCTCTGGAATTAATGTCTCATAGGCCTGGATGGGAGAGACAGTTTTTTGTGAAATCTAGGGCACTGTGGACACCTTGCCAACAAAGGTCCGTATTATTAAAGCTATGGTTTTCCCAGTAGTGATGTATGGAAGTGAGAGCTGGACCATAAAGAAGGCTGATTGCCGAAGAATTGATGCTTTTGAATTATGGTACTGGAGGAGACTCTTGAGAGTCCCATGGACTGAAAGAAGATCAAACCTATCCATTCTTAAGGAAATCAGCCCTGAGTGCTCACTGGAAGGACAGACCTTGAAGTTGAGGCTCCAAGACTTTGGCCACCTCATGAGAAGAGAAGACTCCCTGGAAAAGACCCTGATGCTGGGAAAGATGGAGGGCACAAGGAGAAGGGGACGACAGAGGGCGAGATGGTGGGACAGTGTTCTTGAAGCTACCAGCATGAGTTTGACCAAACTGCGGGAGGCAGTGGAAGACAGGAGTGCCTGGCGTGCTCTGGTCCAGGGGGTCACGAAGAGTCGGACACGACTAAACAACTAAACAACAACAACAGGGCACTGTGGTGGTCATGTTAGTATCATCTTAATCAGGGCTGGATTTAGGTTTGATGAGGCCCTAAGCTACTGAAGGTAATGGGGCCCTTTACATGTCCAGCTGTCCTTTGTCAACAACCAATTGTTGCTGTTTTTTGTGTTGAATATATGCTATATGGTAATTTATGGACCTAAGAGGTATTTAAAGCCATTTGCACATGTTGCCCTGCAACCAGTCCATGCAGAATGTAGGCACCCTAGATATAGAAATGAGCAAACTGGTGATATTTTAGGGAGCAGGCTAGCAGGCGGGGCGCATTATGTACATCATAGAAACCTACACAACACAAAACACTGTTGCTATATGTAGGTTTTATTTTATTTGTTTTTTATCTTATATTTTGGAAATGTACATCCAGGGGTTTTTTTTCTTTAATTTTTTTGGGGGGCCCCCAAGAAAGTGGGGCCCTAAGCTACAGCTTGTTTAGCTTATACGTAAATCCGGCACTGATCTTAATGCTTGTGCTAGGACCAGACGGGAAGCAGCTTGTGCAGTCTCCACCTGATGCTACCTGTGTAAGGAGTTAACAGCCTAGCTGGTAGAAAAAGAAGTCACTACCCTTGAGAAGTCAACAGCCAAGCTGGTTCCACATCTTTATCCAACCTAAGATACTAAAGAACTAAAAGGATATTAAATAGTTGGCATTTGAACTGGGCAAGGGGTGCTGGGGGGGATTATAAATTAAGCTGCCAATTGAAAACCCCTTAATGTGGGGGGGGGGGAGGAAGAACAACAACAGTCATGTTTAAGTTGACAGACTTTATTTTTCACCTTAAGGAAACCAAAATAAGATACGCATCGGTAGCGCTCCGAAAAGCTGCTCATCTGGCAACTGACATTAGGGTTACAATTTAAAGAAATCCATATTTACCAGACGTGCGTGGAAAAGGTTTCTTCCAGTGTAAAGAAATGCTACTCTTAAGATTATAGTCCATTTCAACTTTGAGTTCAGCGCTGCGGGGGGGGGGGATCTAAATTTTGCCTTGTTGCTGCAGCCCCACTTAATACGATCCTTTTTTCTGTTCCTCCCCCTCCCCCAAGACACAGCCATGTGAAAGGAAGGAATCCTGCAGTTTGTAGTCTTTACATTAAGAGTAAGTATGTGCCTTGCTCTACAGGCAGATCAATGTATAGGCAGAAGAGCACAGTCAAGAAGCATTCAGGCAGTCTGAAATTACTCAGCAAAAAATGTGTAGAATGGCCAAAAGCAATTGAAACTGACAAGTCCTTGGCACTCAAATCTCAAGCCCTATACGTCCCCCCTTATCCGTTCTGTTCAACTACTACTTCACACAAGGCGCTGCTGCCTTCGAACAGCCAGCGACATCTGCATTGCTTCAGATAGTGTTTATCTCTGTGTTGCAGAAGTAGCAGTACTAAGAGTAAGAAAACCCTCTGCCCTCTTGTTTTGAACAATTAAATGAGAAGGGGACCAAGAATCATTCCACATTAACTCAATGCCATCCAAACACAGTGTGTTTCCCAGGTAAGTATTTCCATCACGATCCCACGCCTAACCTTAGCTTAGTTTCCTTTTGGGGAAAATGTACAGAAAGTTCGCCTGTTAAATAGGTGGCCGGCCTTTCAACTATAGGAACACTATATTGCCCAAGAGGTTGTTGTTGTTTTTCTTTTACTGCCTTTTGAATCTGATAGACAAATTTCAAGACTTCTGCTGGGACCCACTATTTGAATTTCCCATACCTGTGACAGTTCATCAAAACATGGATTCCTTTAACTGAAGTGCAAATTAACATTGCCAGCCATAACACTGATCTTTTGCAGTAACAATGTGAAGGCCAGGATTGGGGGAAGGGGACATGTGTTCCCCCAATTTTCAATCCCCCCCCAGGGTTTTCCATATCTCTAGTCTATACCATGTTCCCTTTTAACAGCACTTCTTTGCAGGATCCTTTCTTAAAGACAGTCTCTTTAAGCACCTCATGTGAGAATGCACCCAATTATATACTTTGAGGCTTGCAGGGGGGGGGCACAAAACTGACCTTTGGCCAAAAATATCATTTTTAAATAAATGATTCTTTAAAAAATAATAATTAATGAACCCATTTTTCAAGGGGAATCCCCCTGAAACAAGAAAATCCATGTTATAGAAAACCCTCTTCCAGCCCAGGCCATCTGCAAGCTTGGAACAATTATTTCAAGTGAGGTTTTTTACCAATTTGTCTTCAACGATACTGCTGTACTCTACAAATCCCTAACTATGCACACTTACAAGCCAATGGTACAGTACATAAACATAAAGTAAAGCCGTCCCGGTTTCCTACTGATCAAACTTGTGACATCAGAGACTTAGGAACATCCTGCAGTTTCAGCTGAACTCCGGGGGCAGGAGTAGTCCATATTTCCCAGGCAGGTCAATCCAAGCATCAGTGGAAAATAATATATTAAACTTAAGTTTCATAATTACCATATATTTTCTAGTACTTTGCTTTTTTTAAAAAAAGCTTGACTTGGGTTCTTAGAATTTCTGCGTCATGTAATTTAGGATAGCCTTATTTTCTTTAAACTAAAAGGGACAGTTTTGGCAGACGTCATTATCCTCTCCAAACTGAAATTCATTCTTTCGTCCTGCTACAGCAGCAATGAGTCAACTGCTAATTTAAGACTTTCTGAGGGGAAAGAAAATGGCTTCAGTCCTGTATACAGTTCAGAAGCTGCTTCTGTCCTATTGACTTTGAACAGCCTAATGACATACAGGACTGTAGCTATGATCTTCCATAGTCATATCAGCCTAATCCTCATTATTTGCAAAGATAACTTAATTCAAACTTCAGAAGACAACATGGCATGGAAGCAATCGAGCAGTTACTACTTCTCAGGCTTTGTCCCAACAGCATCTTTCCATCTTCAGTTTTAAGAAGTTTTGGGGAAGAACATTAGGACAGTTCACCCAGGGAGAGGAGAGGAGAGGAAACTAGGAAAGATGAGGTCCACTCTATGGGTTGACCAAGGCTACTCAAGGAATGAGGAAAGAGAACCAGGAGCCGTTCGATTGGTGTGAGGCCTAGTTGGTGAGGGGGGCTTTGAAGAAGAGGAAGCTCAAAATCAGTTACAAGGCAGCCAGGTGGGATGAGACTGGCCATACGTATCTGCAACGTAGTAGCTGCTGAAGTTTGCATCACTGGTATATGGAGCTGGTTGATAATAGCAGGTGACATTGGTGGCATTGGGGATGAGGTTTTGCTCTACCAGCACTCTGAGCGCCAGAAGGGAGATGAGGTTCAGTATCTGCCTTCGCTCATGTCCCATGAGGCACACCGTACTCTCGTTGACTACTTCGCGCAAGGTCATTAGGTAGTCATATTTGCTTCGGTCCTCTTCGGCAAAGTGGTTCAGGAGGTATGTCTCCAACTTGCGTTTCTGCTCTAGAATGTCTGGGAAGTCTATGAAGAACCTAGAACACATGTAACGCTCCAGGGTTTTTATCTCCTCTTTGTCCATGGGCTTGAAGTCCCTCACAAGCAGATTGCTGTACTTCAAAAGACCTCCTCCTCGGATCTCCTCAGGGTTCTTGGTGGCTATCAGCCTGTTCTTAAGGTGATCCAAGGCTGCCTCAAAGTCACCATACATGCTTTCTCCAATCACAGTCGGGTGGAAATGCTCGCACATTGGGTTCTCTGAGCAATCATAGAAGAAGAGCAGAGAGTCTAGTATTATCTGAAAAGAGTCCACGCTAAATTCAAACTGCCGCCTTATACGATCCACAAACTTGAGCTCTACATTCCTGCCATGCTTGTTGAAGAGAGAGATTAGACTCCATCGGTCAATATCGGTGCACACCTTCACCAACTTCTCAATATACGCTTCCTTAAGGGTCATGGGGCTAATTTTTACGGTGTTGACACCTTCAGGCAAGAATTTTAAGAGGGACTGCAAAACCACGTCTCTGACCAACTGGAACTCGGCCTCACTTGGGAGACATACTTGAAAGATAAGGTCTAGATCCTTACAACCCAGTCCATTGTCTTTGACCAAGACATGACCTGCCACAGAACCATTCAGACGGACGTCGTGCACCTTAATGTTTGCTTCACTTAGCCTGCGGCGAACAGTTTGGACAATATCCTTCAGAGTTATTTTCAGAGTCGGAAAGTTGCCTCTTCCGTGAATTGGCACCACCTCGGACAGGACCTCATGAAGACGACTGACCTGATCCCAGCTGAGCACACTGCGGGACAAGGAATCAGCATTTGGTCTGTTGTCTGCCATTGTAGATTGATCTTTTAAGTAACTAAAAAAAAAAAAGGGGGGGGGGGAGAACATGTTAATCAGACCGTCCAGTTACACCAACAGGGTACAGCAAATATGAGAGACTGCAGTTGGTTCGGGAAGCCCTTCATGGAAAGAGCTAGGAGCCTGGCAACTTATTCTGTGCACCACCAGACTTGCTGTGGTTCATAGGTTCAGTCCTAGTCGCCCAGGTTGGCTCCATTAATACCAATGGAAGGATGGACTGTGTTGACCTTCCTTTGAAGTCAGTTTATCTGCAGTATATTCTAAGCTTTTATATTTTATCTTCCAAGCTTTCTAAATGTTCAAAGCAGCAAATGCAAGTACTGCTCATCTGTTGTGAGGAACACCTTCCCTTAAAATACTCTGAATATAGAATAGGGGTGTACCTTAGATTTATGGCCTCATTACCTTTTCTGTCTGCCCCCCCCCCATTATCCCACACCACCACCACCCCTCCCTCCCTCACCACACAAATACCTATATTCCGGGTTTAGTTACTATGGCTGAGTTCTTTGGAGTTTGAGCATTCTCTACCACACAACTACTGCACAAGGGCAGTTTCTAGAGAGTCCAAGTCAAGGATCCAGAGCTCATTAATTTACTAAGATGCAGAAGTTCACATACCACAACATCTTGACAGGAAGAATACCTGACAACACAGAGAGAACCTGTCCTCTTTTCTCCCAAACCCTATTTTATTATAATTTCTTCCATGTCCAACTTCTGTATGGTGTTGTTGTTGTTTTGCTCCAAATGTTGCTTTTAAAACATTTGAAATATTTTAAAGAGGGAAACTGGTGTTGGGTGGGTGCCCAATTAAGCTCTCCAAAGGACCTGCTACTTGGAAAAAATATATTTCAGTATCCTTGTTGCCAGTCAGACGATTAGACTCTGACTTGGGCTTGGGCACTGACTGAGGACAAAATCAATATACATGCTAAACCCTCTCCCCCTTCACAGGTGCAGGCACAAGAACACTGGACATGCAATTCACACGGACTGCCATTTTACATGCTACTGCTAGTTTGAACCAACCAATCCAGCATGTCATAGAGATGAGGCTTCACCAATGTGTACTGTAATGGCAATGCCAGAGAGGTGTGTTCAGGCAGTGATCCTTTGCGCAAGGTTATAAGTACTTAGAAGCACAAGGAAATGCAGCTTTTCCAATACTTGGCAGCTGAACACAGGGGAGGTAGAACAACTGTACACCCAACTGTGGCTTGCAAGTCTTATTTAAAGGTAAAGGGACCCCTGACCATTAGGTTCAGTCGTGGCCGACTCTGGGGTTGCGGCGCTCATCTCGCTTTATTGGCCAAGGGAGCCGGCGTACAGCTTCCGGGTCATGTGGCCAGCATGACTAAGCCGCTTCTGGCGAACCAGAGCAGCGCACGGAAACGCCGTTTACCTTCCCGCCAGAGCGGTACCTATTTATCTACTTGCACTTTGACGTGCTTTGAACTGCTAGGTTGGCAGGAGCAGGGACCGAGCAACAGGAGCTCACCCCGTCGCGGGGATTCGAACCGCCGACCTTCTGATTGGCAAGTCCTAGGCTCTGCGGTTTAACCCACATGGCTAATTGAGGCAGGGGGAAATAAGAGCAAGGAAGAAACCGTAATCTCTATATGGTGCTAGGTACACAAATGGGGTGCCTTTCCCTGCCTCTTAACCCCTCCCAGTCACACCTAGGAATGGCAACAGTTCTCTATATAGCCAGACCCTCAAAAGAGGGCTGGTTAGCAGCCGAAGCAAAAGGCTAGCGAGACCCAGAAACAAGATGCAGGGGAAACTGGAGGCAGACTTCTTAGGAACAAAAAGGGGAAAGCCAAGAGCCTTACGGCCCTGAGATACCAACATATCAGTGTGCACGCTGATAATTTCTGTTCACAACCAGGCAAGTTTCAGAACTCTTTTCAGGGCATTTTCGAAATTAGAAAAACGAACAGGAACGGAGCGGCAGGTGCTTTCTTAACTGCCATGGTAAAACAAAACAAAACCCTCACACACCTACAAGCTTTCTATCACATGTGGCCTGTGCCCCGTGGGAAAAGGAATCAAAGTTGGAAGGGGCACCCAGAGTCATCTAGTCCATCCCCACATGCAGGAATTTTAACAGACTGTCCCTCATCCAATTTGAAACCATACCAGACCCGGCTTAGTCTTGAATGTGTGCTGGCAGTTTTATTGCTGTGACAACCAAAGGTAAAGTTACATATTTCAACCAGACCTAGTGATAGGACACCCAATAACAACATGGAAACTTTTTCTGGTGTTTTCAAGGCAGTTTTGCAATTTCTTTGTAATTAAGTTTGTACCTCCAGCAACTTTGGGAGCGTCCCAGGGGTTCCCCACTCTGATCTAAAGACAAGTACCCATCACGAACTTTTCTGGGTCTCTTCTACACCCCCCTTTTCTATTTAACTTGGTGTGAAGAAAAGATATATGCAAGGGGGCTGTGAAACGCAAGAACTTGCTTACGATTTTTAGCTGACCTTAAGACACCGTCACTCCTGGGGCTTCCTCCCCCTTAAACAGGGGGGAAACTCCTAACATTATTTCGTGCGTTTACTCAGAAGCACGCCACAGCAATTTCGGTGGCACTTACTCCCAAGTAGATTGCATTTAGGAAAACAAGCCGCGTCTTGAAGAATGCGTGTCCCAGCAGAGCAAGGCGTTGGAATGAGAACAGACCGCATACGAGTGCAGGGACGGTCGTGCGGATGGGAAGACCCGCAATTTCCCATGCTTCCTCAATTAAAAACTCCATACAAGCAGGAAAGCGGAGCGAACCAAAGGGCAAAAACCCACGCAGCCCCGTCTTTCCCCGATGCGCTAGCTTTCTGCTTGCAGGGAGCGCGACTTAACCGGGCGCAGCAGCTGGGGCTGGGGGGGGGGCTGGCACCCAGTAGTAGCGCTCGCGTCCCTTCCGCCATCCAGGTTTCCTGCCATTTATTTGGCATATAGAGGCTCAAAGGGGGGTCGCACCCCCCAAAAACACACTCTCTGTTCCCTGTGCCAAATGGGCAAAGCTCCGCTTTCAAGCTCGTAGGGGGAGCTTTCCTCCGGAGAAGGAGAAGGCGAAAGCGGAGCCTCCCTGCGCCTCTGCGCTCCACTCACCAAAGCGCCGCAGGCTCCTCTCCAAAACGCGCAGCAACAGCAGCGGCGGCCAGAATTTTCTTGCGGGGGGCGCCCTGCGTGCCTAGCTTTATAGGGACCCGCCTTCCATCGGGACCCCGCCCCGCCAGCCGGAGGCGAGGGGAGAAGCTCCCTCCTCGCGTTCCTCCAGCCCAGATCAATTGACTGGGCGTTCCTCTTTCGCTCCGCTGCCAAGCTGGTTTGAAGCCGGAGTAGAGGCTGAGTTGAGATCGGAGTAAGCCAAGGTGGAGTTGGGTTTGGGTTTGTTTTAAAGGAAGGCGCACCTCTGAAATGCAGCTCTTTACATGAGCATCCCCACCGGCAAGCCAGTGGCCTGAGGTCTTCCCAGCATCCACGCTTTCCCCCAGGTAGAGGATGAGACTGCTTCTGTTTCCTGGAGTCTAAGCAGTGATTGGGTTGCCACGAGAAGCAGCAAACATCGGTGGCTGCCTTTGGGATGGGTCGAGGGGAGCGCATGCCGCAGGAATTTTTGATAATTCATGATTCTGTAAATAAATAGATACTTTTCAGCTCCAATCTGGGGCTGCCCTGCAGCCAGTCATCCTATGAAATTAACCAGCATCACTTTATATGACTTAAGACTTACTCAGGCACCAGATGGTTTGTACAGGATACTAAGTGCTTTATTAAAGCCGGGAAAAACTCGCAGCTTCTATTTTTAAGGGCATAAATGGCTGATAACGAGAAATGGAGCGGAGGTTTCTGGTTGCACACTCGTGAACATAACTTGTGATTGGTGGCGAATGCACATTAATTGAAAGAGGAGGGGAAATGATTCCCCAGGAAGAATAAAAGCCTGTTAAAATGTGTGTTACTTCAATTGGGAAGCCTATCAAACTTCCACCTTTTACAGTTTTTCCGCTGCTGCAAAATGCTAGACTCTAGAGCAAAAACCAAACAAACCAAAATTCTTTGCCAGACTTATTTGAAAGACGAAAGAAAGAAATACTCTGAGCGAGTGCAGTTTAGCATTTTAAACTCACTTTAGCCACAGCACATAACAGGTATAAAAAGGAGCATGCTTCTGCTACCCTGATGCTAAACACATTTTCATGTAGGAAAAGATATGTGTTTAAAATAAAATAAAAGTTCATTTTTTTGAGCTGGAAATGTTGGCAGGTTCAAAGGTGGTGTTATGTAGCACTGAATTGCTTTGATGTATGT
Organism: Podarcis tiliguerta; assembly: GCF_965153285.1. Taxonomy (NCBI): domain Eukaryota; kingdom Metazoa; phylum Chordata; class Lepidosauria; order Squamata; family Lacertidae; genus Podarcis; species Podarcis tiliguerta. The sequence goes on along the minus strand of NC_139550.1, from coordinate 2,134,640 downwards.
ATGTATGAATGACACTGTGCACATACTCATATTAAAAAGGAGTTCTTTATTTCAAACATGCCAATAAACAAGGTGGTGAACTTATTACAGAAACAGCAGAAATTCAAACAATGACCGCTTTTGTCATTAATATTTTTATTTGTTGAAACTGGACAATAACCATAACAAAAGAGTTAAAGAATTAAAATGCAAGTCGTTTAAAATTGTTGCTTCGGTTGCTATGTATAGATTGCTCCTCAGTGAAGAAAACAGATAGCACCTAAATAAGCAGCAAAGGGGCAAAATTAATTGCTGTTTCTTAACCTGATTTCCAGGTACTCAGCTGTCAAGTTATGTCCTTTTTGCAATTTGGGGAAATGATGAGAGATTTAACATTCTTGACTTCAAGAATGTCAGCTATACATGTGGCCAGATAAAACAATGTGATACTTGAGTTTTGGTGTGATAAGAAATCAAGAACATCTCTTTAAGTGTATTTATAGTCCAATCCTACACATGTATGCTTACTCATAAAGGTAATGGTAAAGGGACCCCTGACCATTACATCCAGTCGCGAACGACTCTGGGGTTGCGGCACTCATCTCGCTTTATTGGCCGAGGGAGCCAGCGTACAGCTTCCGGGTCTTGTGGCCAGCATGACTAAGCCGCTTCTGGCGAACCAGAGCAGCGCACGGAAACGCCGTTTACCTTCCCGCCGGAGTGGTGCCTATTTATCTACTTGCACTTTGACGTGCTTTCGAACTGCTAGGTTGGCAGGAGCAGGGATTGAGCAACGGGAGCTCACCCCGTCGCGGGGATTCGAACCGCCGACCTTCTGATTGGCAAGTCCTAGGCTCTGTGGTTTAACCCACAGCGCCACCCGCACCCCATGCTTACTCATAAGAAATAGCTATTGTGCTCAAAGGGGCTTAGGTTTGCAACTCTCAGTCTCCATAGGACCTGCAGGAGTGCAAGCCTTTACATATCTTCGCAGATGTAAGCCCCACACAATTCCTTGGTACTTACTCCTAGGTAAATGATATATACAGGATGGCAGTCTTACTCCCTAGAAAGTGTTTTTGGGTTGCAGCATAAAGGAAAGAATACTCTCCACTTTGCAAAATCTCCCCAGTCCATTAGGAAGATAAGGGACGTGGTGGATCTCAACTTCTATAACTAACACACATACAGAAGCAAAGAAAGCTAATGTTGGTCCTAATACATTGCCTTATAAGTTCTGACTCTAAATTCTCTCCTCTCTTCCCCAGTGATAGCCAGAATCCCCCCAACCCTCTTGCACTTTCTCACTCCCCTCTCCTTCCTTCCCTGGTTAACAGGTTATTTATTTCTTTATAATTATAGTTTGCAGTTGCTGGCAATGGAAGAGTGCGCCATAGCAGGGTGGGTAAAGTCAAACCACTGGAGAGTCACAGCGCCTGCTGTGGCTGTAGATGAGAGAGACATGTTTCATTGCAGGTGAGGCAGATGAAGGCAGCCAGTTTCGCTGATACAGATGCGTTTCTTTTTTCCTGCACTCCTCCCAGCGGTCATTTCCAGCGGGTTTAAAGTAAGAGTGTAATTTTATTGTCTCATCTTCATTTTGTAAACCACTTTGAGGGGTTTTGTTTTTAAACAATGAAGCGTGGTATAAAGCTCATGAAATAAGTGAATGAATGAATAAATGAATGAATGAATAAATGCATGAGTGAATAAATAAATAAATAAATAAATAAAGTGTTAGTTTTAAAGGTACCATGAGACTTGTCTCTACAAACCCATTGCTACCACTGTGCAATTCAGCCTAACCTACCTCACAGGGTTGTTGTGCAGATTAAATGAGGAGGGGGAAGCTATGTGCACCACCTTAAGTTCCTTGGAGAGAAAAAAAAGGTGGGATAGAAATGCAAATAATAATAACCATAATTAGATTTATTTTATATAAAAAAAAATGCTTCCAGGAATTCTGGGGAAATTAAGCTGGCAGTTGGCTGGGTTGCTGCATTGGTTTGTGGCTAACTCGATAACAAAATTGGTGGAGGAGGAAGGATGTGACTGTGATCCTCTGATGATGTCTCAGGCTAGATGCCCCATCGCCTGTTCCAAGGTTGTTGTATGGGGGCCCATGGGCTGTGAGAGCCATTGTTCTAACTGCAAAAGAAGCAATTGCCTGGCAACAGCTTGTCATAAACTTCTAGAGGACAGCTGAACCCTCTTGCTCTACAGGTAATAGAAGAGTCCTATAGGTGGCTGATGAGCCTTTAAATTTGGAAGGATACTGCTTCCTTGCAGCTTAAAGGTCATGGGGCGGGGCAGGGCAGGGAGAGGACCTGACTCCCAAAGCAAGCATCCTTAGGCACATATTAAAGGTAAAGGTAAAGGGACCTCTGACCATTAGGTCCAGTCGTGACCGACTCTGGGGTTGCGGCGCTCATCTCGCTTTATTGGCCGAGGGAGCCAGCATCCAGCTTCCGGGTCATGTGGCCAGCATGACTAAGCCGCTTCTGGCGAACCAGAGCAGCACACGGAAATGCCGTTTACCTTCCCGCCAGAGCGGTACCTATTTATCTACTTGCGCTTTGATGTGCTTTCGAACTGCTAGGTTGGCAGGAGCAGGGACCGAGCAACGGGAGCTCACCCCGTTGTGGGGATTCGAACCGCCGACCTTCTGATCGGCAAGTCCTAGGCTCCGTGGTTTAACCCACAGCGCCACCCGCATCCCTTTATCTACATCCAATTTCCCCCTTCCTATAAACCAACCCAGGGTAGGTGAAAAGTGCATTCCAATGCATGACTTAAAGTAAAGGTAAAGGTACCCCTGACCATTAGGTCCAGTCATGGCCGATTCTGGGGTTGTGGCGCTCATCTTGCTTTATTGGCTGAGGGAGCCGGCGTACAGTTTCCAGGTCATGTGGCCAGCATGACTAAGCCGCTTCTGGCGAACCAGAGCAGCGCACGGAAACGCTGTTTACCTTCCCGCCAGAGTGGTGCCTATTTATCTACTTGCACTTTGACGTGCTTTCGAACTGCTAGGTTGGCAGGAGCAGGGACCGAGCAACGGGAGCTCACCCCGTCATTGCGGGGATTCGAACCGCCGACCTTCTGATCAACAAGTCCTAGGCTCTGTGGTTTAACCCACAGCTCCACCCGCGTCCCTTTAGAAACGGTGTAAAAAAAAGTGGGAAGGTATTAGCTAAACTAGCCCCACAAGCACTACAGTGGGGAGGGGCGTGAGTAGAATTTAGACCAAAAAGTGCTGATCTCTGAGTTATCAACAAGTATTTCCGAACCTAATTTCTTTTAACAATAGCATCAAGAAAACACTTATTTTCCCCTTTCCTAAATCAGGCTATTGGAACAAAGGATGTGGTGTAGGATTGGATTTTTGTATGGAAGGACTGTGAGCTTGTCTGCTGCTGACGACAAACTCCTGGCCCAAACATATGCCCATTGGCATCCTGTTCCTTAATTCAATGCCCACCCCTATTCTGGCACTTACCAGCTTACCTCCTTTCGCTACCCCTAATTGCTGTGTAAGTCATCTAACCCAATGAAGTGTTACGGAATATTCAAAAGCTTGCATGTTGTTTTATGATATTTTCGTTTGTCTGATAAGTACAGTGGTACCTTGGGTTAATAACTTAATTCGTTCTGGAGGTCTGCTCTTAACCTGAAACTGTTCTTAACCTGAGGTACCACTTTAGCTAATAGGGCCTCCCGCTGCCGCCACGCAATTTCTGTTCTCATCCTGAAGCAAAGTTCTTAACCCGAGGTACTATTTCTGGGTTAGCGGAGTCTGTAACGTGAAGCATCTGTAACCCGAGGTACCACAGTATATCACTGTAATATGGATTTTGGATTCCTTTTCTGATTTACAGGATCCCCCCCCCCCCAATTTGCTACATCGTTCTAAGGATGAATTATAAAAGACGACTTCCACGATTTATTTGATTCTTAGATTATAAATTTTTTCACATTAAACAGAAAAGGTAAAACAAACAGGATTCATTTATTTTATTGGAGTGTGTTATCCCCACCGCAACTATATCTGCATGCAACCAAGGGCAGGACAAAGCAGTAAAAATGTAAATTCTGTTACAGAAATGACAGCGGTGGGAGAGTGTGGATGAAACCGAGAAAGAGCTGGTATATTTGGGGAAGGGTTGAGAGCAAACTCAGTAAACCAGACTGCTGGTTACGGATGCAGGTGTTGAGTAAAACGAAAAGGGAGATCAGAGAAAGAAACAAACACAAACTGAAAAGCTTTGGGTCTGCAGAAGGAACGCTGCTTTTGAACATAAGACCTTGTTGCAATGGTGGAACCACATGCTGCAGCCACCTACCGTATTTTTTGCTCCATAGGACGCACCTTGTTTTAGAGGGGGAGAACAAGAAAAAAAAATCTCCCCCTCTCTGCTCAGCGCCCCTTCAGCGAAGCGGCAGGAGAAACAGAGCCCCTTCCATTTCTCCTCCTGCTTGGCTGAAGGGGCGCTGCGCAGCTCTCCCTCTCTGCTGAAGCCAGGAGAGTCTTGCTCTCCCCGGCTTCAACGAAAGGAACCTGAAGCCTGTGGAGCGCAGCGGGAACTCGCGCTGCGCTCCACAGGCTTCAGGCGGCTATCCCTGAAGCCTGGAGAGGGAGAGGGGTCGGTGCGCACCGACCCCTCTCGCTCTCCAGGCTTCAGCGAAAGCAACGCGAAGCCTCCGGAGCACGGAGGGAGCGCTCCCTCTGCACTTCGGAGGCTTCGCGTTGCTATCGCTGAAGCCAAGGAGCCTGCATTCGCTCCATAGGACGCACACAGATTTCCCCTTAATTTTTGGAGGAGAAAAAGTGCGTCCTATAGAGCGAAAAATACGGTATATATCACTGGAGGCCAAAGATCGAAGTCTCCATGTGCTGTGATACTCTATTTAATGGATTGTGTCTGGTTCACACACAGTGGTCACCAGGCTAAGAGGCTGCTGCAACAATAACAAACAAAGTGGATGGTGAGAGGTGGGGAGGTGCTGAATTTTGGCATCGCACAGAGCGTCGCTTAAATTTTAAAGTCCAAAGTCCGCCACTGAGATCAGGAAGGTGTTCTGATTGATGCCTACCAGTTAAAGCAACAGCAACAACAGAATGACCTATCCTACCTGAACTAGGCTGCTGAAATGCAGAAGGTTAATCAGGGGGTGGACTTTTTTTGTGAAAGGACAAGCTCTCTGCATGATTTCAGATCTTCAGTCTTCCTGATCAGTTGGCATCTTTCCTGAATCAAATGGCAAAATAGTCCTTAGCCACCAGGCAAACATCTTTAGGAAGAGAATTACATTTTTGTATAAAGAGAAAGGGATATATAGTTCTTGCCAGAAGACTCGCCTCGTTCTTTTTTAAAAACAAAAATTGATTTTTATTAAATTTTCCGTTTTAACAATCCAATCAAATCACATTAAATATTCCAAATTATACATATACATATCAAATAGTCCAAATATTCTGCCAAATTATAAATTTTTTAATGGGACGTTCGGAGGGTTCTGATCTTCTCATATCTCTACGGCTTTTCATAGTCATTTCCAATGGTTCCTCTAATTCTTCCAGTTGTTGACCTTCCTTCTTTCACTCCCACAAGCGAGTTGAAACAAGCAATGATGTGTTTCTGTGTGGATTTTATGCCTCGTTCTTTTTTAAGGGCAGTTTCGAACCACTCAGGGAAAGGAACAAAACACTAACTTTGAGAATTTGGAAATAATTGTAAGGACCTCAGGCAAACTCAGCTGCAAAGTGAATATGGACTTGTCTGAGATGCTTTGTAAATGTTCAGGATGCAAAAGTATCGTATTTTTTACTCTATAAGATGCACCAGACCATAAGATGCACCTAGTTTTTGGAGGAGGAAAACAAGAAAAAACAACAACAACTAAATCTCAGAAGCCAGAACAACAAGAGGGATCGCTTCGCAGTGAAAGCAGCAATCCCTCTTGCTGTTCTGGCTTCTGGGATAGCTGCACAGCCTGCATTCACTCCATAAGATGCACACACATTTCCCCTTTAGGAGGGGAAAAGTGAGTCTTATAGAGCAAAAAATACGGTATGTTTTGGAGATGTCTGGAGGCTTCTTTAGCAAGGAAATTGGGTTCCAAAAGTGGCCACAGAAGGAGATCTAAAGGAAGCCCTACTATTGGTGGGGTAGGGAGTGAGAGAGGAGGCATATTGTCAGGGTTTTTTAAGGGCTGGTCATGGAAGGCATACCTGAGAAGAAAAAGCCCATTCCCATTTATAAGGCAAGATGTGTCCTGGAAGACCATGAGCATCTCATGAGGCAAGGGGTGAAGACACATTACACCCCCACCCCACCCAACAAGACCTTTCAACAGAACATGATGATTAGATCAACCCCTCCATCTATCCCTTGAATGAAGTCTGTTCTGGGAGTGATGGGGTTGGTGGTGAGACCATTTTTTGTCCCACTGGTGCTCTCTAGAATGGAAGGGACAATGGCCAGACTGCTCATAACTCCCAGACTGTCAGAAAGAGACCTAGGTAGTGCCAGATTTAGGGCAGTATGGGTGGTTCCCCGGCACAGGGCACTGAGTCGAGGGGTGCAAAACTGAGAAAGTCCATGATTGAGAAGATCCGTTTGGGGGTGCCAAATTTTGGGCTTGCTCATACTACCAAAGATGGCCAAAGTCCACCCCTGTCCTAGGGTTCGGAGGACAAACTGTAAGGCTTCAAGATGCAATAGTCCAATGTATCTTTGATCCATTTGAGGAATTCAGGGATTATGGTTTCCCCTTCAAAGGTAGGAGGAGAATGCTGGTCACCTCACAGTGGCTTTCTACAGCATCCCCCACCTTTTGAGGCCAGTGGGCACATCTGGAATTTTGAGAGAGTTCTGTGGGCTCCAGTATTCCTGGTTGATATCATAGAAATGCCTGAAGAACTTTGTTAATAGAGAGGCTACCTTTCCTTTCATTTTTTAAAAAATTGTTCCACTTATTTATACAAAGAGCAACAATCAACAGTCAACAAGCTTACTACCTGAATCCCCAGAAGAAGCACAAAGTGTCCATTAAATTACCCTAGATCAAACTTTTTAGTCCTTTCTTTCAGTTTTTAAATGAAGATTTCATTCCACAAGTTGCAATGTGCTACTGGACGCCTGTAACCATGTTCTATCAATATTGCATATGTAAGAAAGCTATGCCAAATTGATTGAAAAGTAGCGGTTTCATTGTCTCTTCGACTCTCTTGGACAGGGGCTGTCAATTTGTCCATTAGTTTTAAGCCCTAAAGTTGTAAGATCCAGATCTCAAACAGGTCTACATTTAGCGTCTTCCAATACCTTGCGATAGTAAGCTTTGCTGCAGTCGTCAGCTGAGTAATGAGATCCTTGTGGGAAAGTTGTTCGACAGTTTCTGAATGGTATGATAGGAGTGTTATTTAGGATCCAAAGGGGTATCTTGTTTTGTGATAAGGGCTGCTTCATGAAAAACTTTTTTTCCCCAAACACAAAGACTTCGGGGCATTGCAACCACATGTGAATAAACGAACCACACATAGCTGATATGTTTTTAGTCATTTTAGTTTTGAAAAAGGGAATATATACAATTGGTGCATGGTTTTGAGTGTGTTTTCCTGGATTCTTACGGAGACAGATTTGAAGGGGCCTTTAGCCATATTCTGCTTCATAAAGTATAATCTAATGGCTCGCCCAGATCTTATCCTTATTGTGCTTTTAAAGTTGTGAGAGGTGACAGCATTTGAGAGTTCAGTGCTCCATAAATTTGGGAAACAAGACCTTTACCTAGTGAATTATAAATGAGCACAATCTTTTCAAAAGGAGTCAATTTATGTTATAATGTTGATGTTTGGACTCTTTGTTGACTTAGAAAATGCCAGACCTGGTATATTGCAAACGAATTACAGTGCTACCTCGGTTTTCGAATGTCTCCGTTGACGAACATTTCGGTTTTCGAACGCTGTAAAACCAGAAGTAAATGCTTCGGTTTTCGAACTCACCTCGGAAGTCAAACACGCCACATGGCTTCTGTATTGAGTTTTCCATATTGAGGCTTCCGTACTGAGTTTTTGGTTTTCGAACATTTCGGAACTCAGATGGTCTTCCGGAATGGATTACGTTTGAAAACCGAGGTACCACTGTGCTTGATACTGCAGTTAATTTTGCTCAGGTTCTGTAAGACATTGTTGATCTGTATAAAAATATTTAGCCAGAAAATCCCCACTCCGTCCCATTATCCAAATATTTTAATTCTATCTTCATTATTATGGGGAGTTATGGGTGTTAGGGCAGACCTGCCAAATGTCCCTATCTTCCGGGGACACCCCTGATTTAGAGAAGCCGTCCCGGTTTCTGATTTGATCCCAGAATGCCCCGCTTTTCTTAGGAAATCCCTAAGGAACATCATTGGATAAATGTTGTAGGGTATGGAGTTATCCAACCCATAAGCCGTCTGAAGGCAATCCTGTATAGGGAAGGTTTTTTTAACATTTTACTGTGTTTTTATATATGTTGGAAGCTGCCCAGAGTGACTGGGGCAACCCAGTAAGATGTGTGGGGTATAAATAGTGAAATTATCATTATGGAATGGGACGAAGCTATTTTTATTGGATAAATGTTGGAGGGTATGTTAGGGGAGGGATAGCACCTCTTGTGAGGGACATGTTGTGCTTCTTCTGGGGTAATCTGTCCACCTTTGGTCCTGACCCCGCACTCAGATCTCACTCGACTGTGGCTCATAGAAACTACAGTGGTACCTCGGGTTAAGAACTTACCGTATTTTTGCTCTCTTCTCATGAGGTGGTCAAAGTCTTGGAGCCTCAGCTTCAGGATCTGTCCTTCCAGTGAGCACTCAGGGCTGATTTCCTTAAGAATGGATGCGTTTGATCTTCTTGCAGTCCATGGGACTCTCAAGAGTCTCCTCCAGCACCAGAATTCAAAAGCATCCATTCTTCGGCGATCAGCCTTCTTGATGGTCCAGCTCTCACTTCCATGCATCACTACTGGGAAAACCAGAGCTTTAACTATACGGACCTTTTAGAAGAATTTAGTTTATGAGAAATATCTTTGGTTGCCAGGTGAAAATGCTCCTCTTCAGCTAGACCTTGGGCTGATTAACACCCAGTATCCTTTTAAATGTGTTTGTGGGAAGGAGGGGAGCTTTTGTTTTGTTTTGACTCTTTTTATTATGCATTTTTTTTATTTTGCACTTTTGTGCCCAGAGACCTTCGCGTGAAGGGTGTGGTATACAGATTTACTGAATAAATGCTGTTGCTGCTATTTATTTCTTAACTTTGTGTACATAATAACATAACCGAGCTCTGCAGTTTTAGGGTAATTTTTTTGAGTTTAAAAACAAGAAAAGGCGGGAATCAAACGGAACCCGCCAGCACTACTTCCTTTCAGATCTATGTTCTATTCCACACAGCCACAAAATGGCGGAAGCGCGCGGGTCTACCATTTCGTAAGTTTAGGGTTGCTCGAGACCGGGCGCTTCATTGGCGGAGGCGGGGCGGGGAGGCGGCGGCAGTTCCGGCTGAGGCGGCGCGGCCTGGTCATGGTGCCCGTGCTCCCCGGCCTGTATCTGGGCGGCGCGGGCGGCGGCCTCCCGTCTGGCGCGCCGGCCTGGGCGCTGCTGGTGGTGGACTCGGAGCCGCCCGAGGCTGGGGCGCTGTCGGGGGCGGAGGCGGTGCTGCACGTGCCCGCCCTGGACCAGCCTCACAGCGACCTCCTCAGCCACCTCGACGCCTGCGCGGAATTCCTCGGCCGCGCGCGGGAAAGGGGGGCGCGCGCCCTGGTCAGATGGTGAGGGGGGGGCAAGGAGGAATATTGTCGTCGTTATTATTAATATTATTGGTATTATTATTGTTGTTGTTGTTATTATTAGAGCGCTGCGGACGGGCAGGGGAACAATAATAATGATAATTATTATTATTAATTATCAATAATATAATAATAATAATAATAATAATAATAATTGTCATTAATTATTATTATTATATAATAATTATTATTATTATTATTAGAGCATTGCAGACTAGCAGGAGAACAACAACAATTATTATTATTATTTATTAAAGCACTGCAAACTTATTATTATTATTATAGCGCTGCAGACTGGCAGGGGAGCAATAAAAAATTATTATTATTATTATTAGAGTGCTGCAGACTGGCAGTGGAACAATAATAATTTATTATCAATTATCAGAGCGCTGCAGACTGGCAGTGGAGCAATAATAATTATTGTTGTTGCTGTTATTTTAATTATTAGAGCGTAGACTGGCAGGAGAACAACAACAACAACAATTATTATTATTATTATTAAGAGTGCTGCAAACTGGCAGTGGAACAATAAGAGTTTATTATCATTTATTAGAGCACTGCAGACTGGCAGTGGAACAATAAGAATTATTGTTACTATTATTAGAGCATTGCAGACTGGCAGTGGAACAATAAGAATTACTGTTGTTGTTATTATTAGAGCGCTGCAGACTGGCAGTGGAACGATAATAATAATTTTATTTATTTATTTATTTATTTATTTCAAACAGCGTATAATAATTATTATATAAGAAAATGATATAATATAGCAATTATTATAACAAGCAGCGCTAGGGCCCGGTTTCTGCCCCTAATTGTGCTGCTGTGTGAACCCAGAGACATTTTTGACATTGTTCTGCCACATTTTGTTGTGAAAGGCAACTTCCCATCTTTCCTGTTCAGCCGAGAAATACTTTTTATTTCTTCTCTCCCTGATGCTGAGAAATGCTTTTTACTTTTTCTGAGTCTCACGTTCCAACTGAAAAAAATACATAAAAATTATGTGGCCATCCTCACTTGACATCAAGGGCGCTGCCACACAAACAGGTTGGATATTGGCCATATATATATATATATATATATATATGTATCTATAAATCAGGGTGGTAATGACAACTGTCCCACAGATATTGAGAGAAATCAAGGGGTGCTTTTTTAGTTTTTAGTTTTTATTTTTAGCACAGCCCGCGATCGGATCCCTCCATGTCCAGCCAGAAGCCAAAGTACCGGAAAAGACGGGGTTTCTCTGGCCTTTTTTCTAACTCGGGTCTTATTACGTGTGACCTAGACATGCTGGTGCTCAAAACACAGATAACATTGAATCTTCAGTTTCTTCTGTCTCTCAGGGCATTAAAAAGAAAAAAAACACCTCCTCTAGGAGAATCCGGAAATCGCCTATACAGACAGTGAGACACGGCTGCAATGTGTTTTCTCTTTTCTTTCTTTCTCCCCCCGCAAATCCTTCCCTAGCATTAACTTTTGGCTGAACTTTCACTGTCTACTTTACCTTGTGCCCCGATGTGCTCCCAAATTTCAGCGTGTCCAACTCTTAGGCTGCACAGAAGGCGGAGCAGTCAAATAATTTTTTGTTGCTTCGTTGATTACATGTATATACAATTTGCTTAGGGACGCGGGTGGCGCTGTGGGTAAAAGCCTCAGCGCCTAGGACTTGCCGATCTCATGGTTGGCGGTTCGAATCCCCGCGGCGGGGTGAGCTCCCATCGTTCGGTCCCAGCTCCTGCCCACCTAGCACTTCGAAAGCACAATTAAGTGCAAGTAGATAAATAGGTACCGCTTTCTAGCGGGAAGGTAAACGGCGTTCCATGTGCTGCTCTGGTGCCGGGTCGCCGGAGCAGCTTCGTCACGCTGGCCATGTGACCTGGAAGTGTCTGCGGACAGCGCTGGCTCCCGGCCTCTAGAGTGAGATGAGAGCGCAACCCTAGAGTCTGTCAAGACTGGCCCGTACGGGCAGGGGTACCTTTACCTTTACCTTTACCTTACAATTTGCTTTCTGTGTTCTTTTTGATGAAGCTTGCAAAAGCCACAGCAGGCTCCATCTGGGACAGTCAATTTGCTCTTCTGTGTGAGAGACGCAGGATGCCCGTTTGAAGATGGCCACTGCCACCTGCCATTTTTTTCTGTTCTTGTACACTTCTTTTTTAAAAAAGTGGTACCCTGCTTTTAATCAATCTATCCCCACCCATAATATTTACTGAATTTCATACAAACAATAAAACAAAAATAAAAAATAGAAATAAAAGAGAAAAGAAAAAAGTGAAATAAGACATACCAAGTAATAACCAAGAATACAACCACATACGCATGTACAGTAAAAAAATTAATTAATTATTTAAACTTCCAACTTCATAAACATTTTACTTGACTTCCTCTAATCTCTTCCAACTGAATTTCCTTGTAACTAAATGTAGCAGTTTTCCAATATCATTGTTAAAAAAACAATATTCCAATTATAATTAAATTTCTTAACTTTTCTTATCGATCTATTTCTCATCTATTTATATAATCCTAATTTAATCCTAGGCCTATTTAGTTCTTTCAAGTAATTACAAATCTTTAATATTACAATATTTATTCAAGTAATCTTTAAATTTCTTCCAATCTTCTTGATATTCCTCTTCCTTCTGGTCGCGGATTCTCCTGATGAGATCGGCCATCTCCATAAAGTCCATCATCTTCATCTGCCATTCTTCTACAGATGGTAATTCTTGTGTTTTCCAAAAAATAAAAAAAAATGCTTTTAATCAATCTAGCCAACAATCAACAAAACATCATAGCCCTACCCTAAGATGTAGAATGTGTTCCCCACTTTCTCCATCAAGTCTTTTCTTTCTTTCTTTCATTCTTTCTGGTTTTGTGTACTGATTATACCGGATGCTGGTGACAAATGACAGGAGATGGCCCCTGTTAGAAATGTTTGGCTATATGGGTGTTGGTCAAATGGAGCAGGACCCTTACGCTCTTACTTTTGTGTAGGAAGTGCTGGGGGGGGGGGAAATAATTGTTCCTTGGTCCAGTATATCTGAAGGAGCGTCTCCACCCCCATCGTTCTGCCCGGACACTGAGGTCCAGCGCCGAGGGCCTTCTGGCGGTTCCCTCACTGCGAGAAGCCAAGTTACAGGGAACCAGGCAGAAGGCCTTCTTGGTAGTGGTACCCACCCTGTGGAACGCCCTCCTATTAGATGTCAAAGAGAAAAACAACTACCAAACTTTTAGAAGACATCTGAAGGCAGCCCTGTTTAGAGAAGGTTTTAATGTTTGATGCATTACAGTATTTTAATATTTTGTTGGAAGCCGCCCAGAGTGGGCGGGGTATAAAATTATTATTATTATTATTATTATTATTATTATTATTATTATTATTATTATTTTCATACAGAATTTCAACCACACTCTTGCTCTCTGTTTGTTAGGACTGGAGCAGGATAATTTTCAGGGAGGTCATGTCTTTCAGGAGGGTGGTGTGGCAGCAGGTAATGAGGGATATTGTGAAACCAGAGTACAAAATACATTGTGCATCAAAGTACACAAAGAGCATCTGGGGAGGCGTGAGCCTCTGACTCCTGAGTATAGTATTTCTAAGGGAAAAGCTGTTGATATATAAGTATATCTTCCAAAGTTGTCATGAGAAATGTGTGTGCAGTGCTCTATTCCCTGAGTACAAGTGAATTGTAAGAAAGATGTTCTCTAGGGGGAAATGCAGTTTGAAGGGAATGAAGGATCTGGGTATTTTTTTTAGGGGGGGGGGTTTCCATTTTTTGTTGTGTGTGACCATATTTTATTGGGTGTCTCCTTGTTTTGTTTTGTTTTCAGTCAAGCTGGAGTCAGCCGGAGTGTTGCTGTTGTGACTGCCTATTTAATGAAAGCCAATAAACTCCCTTTTGAAGAGGCCTATGCCTTTGTCCAGGCCATCAAACCAGATGCCAAGTGCGTTTTTATTTGATAAAATTTGTTTTCCTTCCTTGTGAAGATTGGAATGTAATCAGAAGGCTCCCCCCCCCCCCCTTGTTCCAGAATGAATGAAGGCTTCGAGTGGCAACTGAAACTCTATGAAAAAATGGGCTGTGAAGTCGATGTGACCAGTACTATTTACAAACAGTATCGTTTGCAAAAGGTTACAGAGAAATATCCTGGTAAGGAAATAGAAGTGCTTTTCTAATCTCTTAACATTGGGCTAGAAATGACTACATACAAATTCAGCTACTGTATTCAGATTGGAACTGAACTTGCGTTATTGAACTCTACTTGAATTGCTCCCCAGCCCAATGTTCTTCCACCTGGAATGGGTAATAACAAAACTCTGTAATAAATAGCACTCTTTTTCAAACATGAGTTGTGTAAGAGATAGACTAGTAAGCTTGAATTCTTAAAGCATGGATACATGTTACTGACTGCTGTTGGAAATCGCCCCCACCCATGGCTACTAGCCTTGGTACATTGAATACTTGCCGTGTAAGACCAGCTTCACCTCTCATTTTCCCTGCTCATTTCCCAACCTCTAGTTAAAATTCGCTTCTGAGAAGAATTAAACGAAGACAAACAGCACAGTGAGAAAGTCAGACGGCAACTTCTTCACTGTATTCTTAGCTTTCCATATTTCTTTAGCTTTTTCTACCTGCTAGTGTTGAATTCTTCAGAATCTTCAGCAGCTGGAGCTGTTGCTTGACAGAGGAGTGCAATTCGGAGCCAAATTCCCAGCGAAGGGGAAATAATTCCCACAGTTCAGCTTTCTGTCCCATGGACGCAGGAGTCCACAATCTTAAGTTTGAGTTTGGTAGCTGGGAATTATTTCTAGTAGCCAGTGGGAATATATTTAAAGTACAGTGGTACCTCGGGTTATATATGCTTCAGGTTACATACGTTTCCGGTTACAGACTCCGCTAACCCAGAAATAGTACCTCGGGTTAAGTACTTTGCTTCGGGATAAGAACAGAAATCGGGCGGTGGCGGCACAGCGGCAGCAGAAGGCCCCATTAGCTAAAGTGGTGCTTTAAGAACAGTTTCAGGTTAAGAACAGACCTCTGGGACGAATTAAGTACTTAACCCGAGGTACCACTGTATCCCTGAACACATGCAGAGTGTTTTTCTCTTTCCACAAATGAGTGCGATCTGTCCTCCAAATAAAATTGCTGTGCTGTCCCTGCATGTCTCTAAATTAAACACTTCCTTCCCCTCTATAGTACAGCATATACTTAACTAAGGAACACAGACACCCCCATCCCAAAGTCAAATCTAGGTATTTCAACATTCCCATCGGGTATCATCTCTATTCTGGGCTCTTCATTCCCCCAGTTGGTTCTGAGGAAGTTGGTGCAACAAATCTTTTCCCCCTTGTCTGATGTGGGACATGGGGTGAGAGAGGCCAGCTAGAAGTGCACTCAGCTGCAAAAGGCAGTTGTTGGGAGGAGCCCAGCGGTTTGATATCTTCTTCCGAGGAAACTTGCAGAAGCAGGATCTGCCAGTAGGTAGGCTGCAAAAAGCCTCCAACCTTGCTATACTATGAATAATCGAGCACACCTAAACTTGATCTCATTTGTGCAAGAGCAGAACTCAGTTTTCAGCAATCTTTCCTCCAGGAGAATCCACTCCTGGTTTTCTTTTGGCACATGCCAGCTTCCTTTCTCTGTAACAGCCCTGCTTTGGCTCCTCTCCCCAACCTTTCTATTACTCAGTCATTTAGAAATTAGGTAAAGTGAATGGAGTTTTTGTAAAAACGTTCTAATTTCAGACTTTACTGATTACTGGTCTGTCTTAAGGTGCTTGTGTGTAAAGGTCTTAAGCTTTAGGGTGACAGTTTTGGGCTACAGTCTCATGTGTTCCTTCTCCCTTTTCAATTCAACTTGTACAAATGCCTCCTTTTCAGTTTTTTATTTTGTAATCAGACCTTGTGTGTGTACCAAATCTCAACAGTCTAAATTATGCGGAAGCACATTCACATTTTTATGTTCCTATGAATGAGGCCGATATGTGTAATTCTTTCTTTTCTTTTCTCATTATCAAGCTGCATAAGGGAACAGTTGAGGCAAGTCTCAATGGCATCCTTGGTTTAGAATTTTGTTATCATTTTCAGGTTGGACTAAATCAAATATGAAGACCCAAAGAATGGGCTTTGCTTGCATTAAGTATAATAAAGTCGCTTCTTCTTCTCCTCCTCCTCCTCCTCTCTCCCTCTCTCTCTCTCTCTCTCTCTCTCTGTGTGTGTGTGTGTGTGTAAAGGAATCTTTCTTGGTTTCCTGTCTTGCTGTCAGGATGGTGCTTTGTGCTACAACAGAACTTAGGCACATGCACAGAGTGCTTGTGAAGCATTTTTCACAATGTAAAGGCTAAAGAGCAAGCGGTCCATGTTATGTAAGACGTAAAGCTGGTTGGAATTGCAGAAATATGAATCCTCCACTTTCTAGTACCTCTGCTCAGTGAAGGAAGTGAGGATCCTGTAAGCGTATTTTATAAAACACAGTGTTTCAACTGGAGGAATAGTATAATCTGTTAAAACCAATGAAAAGTCAAAGTCGCGAGTTAGCTTTCGAGTTTCACAAAACTCTTCCTCAAGCTGGATGCTAACAAGGCTGATAACATCAAACAGAGTTAAAGGTTTGTGTTGCAGGTAGGAAGCTGGGGGGAAGCCCCATTTGCAAGATGTGACAGTCTTCAGATGGCACTTCCGGAAGTTCTTCACAAATTTACCTGGATATTTTCTAATAAAAAGATTGCAACATTTCCCCTTCTGCTTGGCAGAGGCTTGTGAGCTGTAATTAATAATAATATTTATTAGCTATTTATATAGTATAATGTATGAATATAACACTTTACAAGGAGGTATCTGCCCCAAGTGGCTTGCTTACAGCCTAGGAATATATTACAGTGGTACCTCGGGTTAAGTACTTAATTCGTTCCGGAGGTCCGTACTTAACCTGAAACTGTTCTTAACCTGAAGCACCACTTTAGCCAATGGGGCCTCCCGCTGCCGCCGCGCCGCCGGAGCACGATTTCTGTTCTCATCCTGAAGCAAATTTATTAACCTGAAGCACTATTTCTGGGTTAGCGGAGTCTGTAACCTGAAGCGTATGTAACCTGAGGTACCACTACTCTGTGCTCAGTCTTTTTTTCATCGTTAGCATGCCTCTTGGCTCCTGGTGCTTCATATGAGGCATGGCACTTTCTCAGGCACAGAAAAAGAGGCACACGGTGGCATGAACCAGCAACCCTCCCTAATTAGATGTAGACATGTTCTCATTACAACGAGCAACAAAGACGTAGTCGCAAATGTCTTGCTTTGTATCTGATTCCTTTTTGCGCACGGCCAGCATAAGAACACACCTCAGTTTGGTCTTTCTAACAAGCATTTCTTAAAGTTAGGATCTGCCACCCCAGTTTTGTACATGGACTTAGACAGTCATGCTCAAGGTTAATCTGTTTTCCACATGGAACTCAGCTTTGCCTGTAAGTCAGGCACGGCCAAACTTGGCCCTCCAGCTGTTTTGGGACTACAATTCCCATCATCCCTGACCACTGGTCCTGTTAGCTAGGGATGATGGGAGTTGTAGTCCCAAAACAGCTGGAGGGCCAAGTTTGGCCATGCCTGCTGTAAGTCATCTCATTACTGTTCCATGGCAAGAAACTTAAAAGTATCCTACTGTCAATCAAAAGCGATGCTACCTTTTGTTACGGGAAAGCTCTTCCTCTTCTAGCCAGATTTGCAACCTTGCTGTCTTTTCTTTCAGGTATCCCCTCCTCCCAAGGAGCAGAACCTTTAAATTCTTCCCCCAAAGGATTGAATTGTTCACCCAGTCCATTTGCTCAGTCTCTGTGGGTTCCTCCAGGATGGATTGTTCTTGCCCTAGCTAGTAGCTCCCCCCTCCTGTCTCCTCTGCTTGACTCCTTTCTTTTTGTCTGTCTGTGTTCGTTATTTTTCTCAGATCTAGTCTGGAAGTTAAAGGGAGCGCACAGGCTTATTCTCCCCTTTTAAGGCACACTTTCTGCTTTTCGCCATTTGGGGCAGGGGGTTCAAGGAAAACCTAGGTCGCTTGCTTGGGAATTGCACCATGTGGGTCTTGGAGGATCTTTAGAATCCTTGCCTGCATTGCAGCCGTTTCCCCGGTTATCCCCAGATAAAAAGTGGTATCCTGTTATCTGAGAGTCAGGTTGTCTGACCACCCAAAAATTTGTACTTGGCCGCTCCAAAAACCCCAGACTCTTGAATAACACTGAATCTTGGGATATTCACTCTTTGGCACTGCAACTCTTGCATTTCTCTCTTTCACTTCCGTTTTCCTGATCTTGCTCTTCTTTCTACCCTCGGGTGGCCCAAACTTGCGCAATTCACACTTCAAGCTTTCATTTCCCCCCCTCCTAGGCCTCCATTACAGCCTGCAAGATCCCTAGTGCCCCTTCTCTTCTCCTAAAATGCAGTAGTAATACTTTCCGCTTTCATCTCTCTCCATAGAAACCAGTGTGTTCAGATGTAATGTGTGATCAGGGACACATGTAGGCAGCAGAGGAGAAGGCTGGAAACTGAGGTGCAGTAATAGGGGGAAGAACATGCAACATGTGCTTTTGGGGCCAGGTGGTTGTGCCAAAGGTTTCACAGAAAATGTGGCTTTTTAGGGTGGATTTGAAAAAAGCAAGAGAGTGGGAGTATCACAGGCTCTAGGCCAGGCATAGGCAAACTCAGCCCTCCAGATGTTTTGGCACTACAACTCCCATCATCCCTAGCTAACAGGACCAGTGATCAGGGATAATGGGAGTTGTAGTCCCAAAACATCTGGAGGGCTGAGTTTGCCTATGCCTGCTCTAGGCATTGGGCAGCAATGGAGAAGGAATGATCCAAAGGAGCAGAAGACTTACCCCCCCCCCGGCTCCTTTGGGAGGAAGGGAGGGATATGGATTCAATAAACAAACTAAAACGAGACCTTTGGGCGACTGGGGGTGAAGTGAACAAGTAGTCATGGGTTTGAACGCGCCTGGATAGAAGAGTGGAGATGTAAGGGGCAAGGCTATTGATGGTTTTGAAGGCAGGGATGCAGGATCCAGGAGTGGATAGGACTTTCTTAGATTACTGCCAGAGAGACACAGAACTACATAAGTGCTGGCTTTTATAGTTTCAAAAAGAGGGATGGTTGCTGCTTTCCCCCCTAGCATGCTGTGGGGCAAACAGATCATTTGCACCAAGCACTAACTTAATTCATTTGCAAAGAACTTCCTGGATAATCTACTTAAGATACATAAGTTCTTAACCCGAGGTACCGCTGTATTGCAAATAGGCTTCCACTATGCCCTTTATCATCAGCATATTTCTCCTACCCCTTTTGTTTAACATCCAGCCTGCTCAAGAGTTCCATGAAATGCAAAAGTTAGTGTACTGCTTTGGGACTTTGAGGTGAATATAATAAAGGTATCATGGCACCTTGAACTTCTTGAAGGAAAAGTGGGCTATAAATGAATTACCGTATTTTTTGCTCTATAAGACTCACCTTTTCCCTTCTAAAAAGTAAGGGGAAATGTGTGTGTGTCTTATGGAGCAAATGCAGGCTGCGCAGCTATCACAGAAGTCAGAACAGCAAGAGGGATTGTTGCTTTCACTGCGCAGCGATCCGTCTTGCTGTTCTGGCTTCTGAGATTCAGAATTTTTTCCCCTCTTGTTTTCCTCCTCCAAAAACTAGGTGCGTCTTGTGGTCTGGTGCGTCTTATAGAGTGAAAAATACGGTAAATAAGTGAAGCAGGTACTGCTGCTTTTGTTTTAAAATTTTTTTAATGGATCAACACAGCTGATAGCATGTTTATGTGAAATTGGTTTTTGAAATGATCTCATAAAGTGAGAATAAATGCACATCTGAGTATAGGCTTTTTTTAATGAAGGAAGGAGTCCTCTGTAGGCACTTACAACCACAATAGTTCCTTTATGGTATTTATTGGGACAAAAGCTTTCTTTTTTAAAAAGCAGATATTATTGCAAAGTCCCCTGAACATTTTGCTTCAGGATAATATATAAATGCAGTAAACCAATACAAGCTTTTAATGTTTAATGATGACTGTCTGCAAGTTTATAAATGCACCGTTGCTTCTTCTTTTCAGAGCTACGAAATCTGCCGCGAGATGTCTTTGCAGTTGATCCAAGCACTGTACAGCAAACTCCAAACACTGAGGTTCTGTACAGGTGTAGAAAGTGCAGGTATGGGGCTCTACAAATATATTTATTAGATGTATATCCTGCTCTGTCCTGTGACTTCCAGCAGTTATTTTCAAATAGTAACACTTCTGTCCCCATGGATCTGGTCTGGGGAGCCGAAAAGGTGTCCCGTCTTGATTTACTTGGTTCACACAAATAAATGTAGTATTTGTGCTGGCTAATAAACGTTGTGATGCAAGAGTCCTCGCCAAGGCTGTGTTTTGGCAAGCTTTTAGTAAAACCATATTTCTGTGGAAGTTTTGAGTAATTTATTGTGTGGAAAAATATATCTCTTCTGACTTGTAGGGCACCTTATTCTGATAGGTAAAACTGACCATGTTCTTGCAAATTGCACAAGATGTGGTAAACTTGTTTTTGTGAGTGGATGTCAAATTGAAGAAGATGGGAAGGTGATTTACTATTCTGCTGTACCCCCAAAAATGGGTGCAGATAAAAAAGTAGAATCAGGCAGAAAGGTCCCCACCTAATCATCTCTGCAATAAGCTAGGTTTCTATGCATTTCCCCCATGAGGACAGCATCCATCATTCACTTTCTACGTGCAGTTTGAAGTGACACTGTCCCAATACAGATTTACCCCTTTGTCTGCCTTTATGATAACTGGCTCAGTGTCCCAGATATACAGCAGCGAATAGATTATATATAAATAATACTTGAAAAATGGAGATGTTGGTCAGAATGTGTAAGGAAAGGGAAAGATGCCCAGGGCTAAGGCTCTGTAGCAGAGCAAGAAAACAATTTGGTTTTAATTAACCCTCGTGGGCAATATATAATATAAAATAGAAGGAAACAGTGCTATAAACGTTTTGGAACTTAATGCGGCAGCAGAGCGAGCTTTCTGAAGGAGCCATGGTGATTTGGTGTCTCATTAGACTGCACAGCCATGAGATCTGCCTTGCTGGAGGTGAGAGTGGAAGTGTCAAATGAGATAACCTGCGGCTCTTAGCAGCTCATGTCCTTTGGCAGTGCTCCCTGGTTACTGCTGAGAGGCAGTGGCATGCCTGCCAATTGCTTGATTTGGGGAGAACTCTGCAGATGGTGGCAGGAGAGACCCGATCCTTCCTTTTCCCCCTTGTAGCAGCCCTTGTTATCTTGCAGGCAAACTGATAGCAGCTACATGAGAATTGGGCGTTGGATGCGTATTACTTAAGTGACCCATTGAACAAAGATCTGGAGCCGATCTGAACGCATTTGATTGCACATGCCAACTTTAGTGTTCTTTGTGTCTGACCCGATTACAAGTTTGCTTGCTGGCCGACTAAGATGTCCTCTTGGCCTGTTGTCCTGATCTCCTAGCCTACCTGGCAGTAAGTCAGTGTGCCAAGTCCAAGTTCAAAATCCAAGGGTCAATCAGTACAAGCCACACCCAGAGTCAGAAATCCAAAGTCCAAAGGTCAGGAAAGGAGGTTCAGGGTCAGTCCAAGTAGCCAAGCCTGAAGTTCTGCAGTTAGAATACAGTCCAGCATCAAACCCAAAGTGCAGTCCTGTGGAGGTCCAAGAGCACCCAAGTCAAGGTCCCTCAACATGGGCAATTCAACAGACACAGCACCTCAGCTTTGCTGCCCTATTATACTATACCTGCTGATTGCAGCATCTGGGCTTGATGAGTCATGTGACCCTCACCTGCTCCCAGTCTACTCCAGCACACTTCTTCCCAGAACTAGAGAGCCCCACCTGGCCAGCTACGGAGCTGGGCTGTGGGGCCTTGCCTGCCTTAGCCTTCTGGAGCACCCTGCCTGCTGCCTCCGACACCTCAGAGCCTGCTGTGTACATGGAGACAGGGGGCCCTCTGGCTCTGGGTCCTGTTGCTCTGGTTCCTGTTCACTGACCCCCATCCCCTCGCCCTCCTCTGCCCCCCTGTGAGTACTTCCTACACCAACATCTCCTTCCCCATCCCCAGCTTGCCCTGGTGTGTCCCAAGTCCTGGCCACACCTTTCGCTGGAATCCTCCTCCTCCTCCCTGTAGTCCTGATAATTCAGAGAACCTATTGGGACTAGCATGGCAACATTCCCACACCTGTATAGGCGACGACTATTTCAGGTGTATCCAATTGATGTGTGATCACTGGTGTGCAGGTCCCTTTGGATCTGGAAGAAGGCAGAACAGGGCAGGGCGCTCAGCCGATGTGTGTAGGGGCTGGGAATCGAACCCCTGCGCAAAATGGTTGCTGCCTGAATATGTAATAGGGTTGTGGTATAGGATGTGGTTGCCTTCTGGTCTTGCTGTGCAAAGTGTGTATTCGTTTAAAAATGCAAAAAAATGAAGATCCAATTCTAAACGATTGTTGTGGGCCTACCCAGTAGTCTTGGCCAGAAATGACCGCCTGGGTTAATTTATTGCAGGTTGCTTGCAAATGCCTTATCCTTTGACCATATTGGAGATACATGGGAATTCCAATTAGGCTTCAGCAGTCAGATCAGGAGAGCTGCCTACATAACCAAAATAACATCTTTAGAAGAATGGAAGAAGGATTTCATGCTAAATTAATGCATGGATTAAAGAACTTATGAAAGTGGCAATATGAAAACCTGTTAACGTGCGAAAGAATGTGTTTGCTTTATGATTAGGAACTCCCACAATGAATTTTTCTGTTGACTCACAGTTTCTTCCTCACATCTTATTGATGTGAAAGATAGTTTAGATACAGTATATTTTTGCTTTTGATTATATGTTTCTTTCATTTCATATGCTTTAATGAACAAAGATGACATTTCTTTCAGATACCTTTCCAAGTCATTCTGTTCCCTTTGTTTCTGGGCGACAGGCGGCTGCTCTTTCGAAGTTCAAGCATCTTGTCTCATGATGAAGGCAAGGGACCTGCCGCTTTTGCTCATAAGAGGCTTTCAAGACCTGCCCCTTTTCACTATGATGACCAGTCTAGGTGTACTTCTTACTTCATTGAGCCTGTGCAGTGGATGGAACCTGCACTCTTAGGAGTGATGGATGGACAGGTGAGGGGAAACAGTCACAGTTTGAATCTTTGGAAATCTTCAGCTAGTTAGCTAAGAAAACGGCAGCAAAGCAAGCAGTGAGCTGAAGGGGAACCTGAACCGTGGAACCTCGGTTGTCGAACATTTCGGAAGTTGAACATTTCAGCTTTTGAATGCCGACAACCCGGAAGTGAATGCTCCCATTTTCGAACACGCCTCAGAAGTCGAAGGGCTTCTGAGGCGCATTTCTCTATTTTCTCAGTGGATTTTGCCGACCAGCAATTGCGCCTCAGTTGTCGAACGTTTCAGAAGTCGAACAGTCTTCCGGGACGGATTACATTTGACAACCACGGTTCCACTGTATTTAAAAGTGCACTGGAGCTGAGAAAATGATGGGCTTGTCGGGGATTTTATAGGACCCATGGATACTTGTCTGCATGTGTGAGTGTGGATTGTTTGCAGGAAGAGAGAGGTTGGGTAGCAGAACTTAAGATGCCGAGTAATGTGGCCAGAGGAGGCCAGATTTTATGTTGATCTGAACGAACCAGTCCAGTCTTTAGAGTTGTAGATCCATAGCGATAGTTAGTTTTGAAGTTTATCTTTTCCTGTACTCAGAGATGAGATGAAGCATTAAGCACTTTGTTTGTCTTGTTCTCTTGCAGCTTCTGTGCCCAAAATGTACATCAAAGCTGGGCTCCTTCCATTGGCAAGGTGAGCAATGTTCGTGCGGCCATTGGGTGACCCCTGCCTTCCAAATTCACAAGAGTCGTGTGGATGAAGTAAAAGGACTGCTGCCCATGGGTACTGTAAAAAGGTGAACTTGGTTTGTACTTCCGCAGTCCAGTCAGTGGCCTCGTTCCTGTTTAAAGGATTGTGTTTCCTATAGGTTTACAGCAAGTGATACGTACGACAGAACCAGTTGAACTCCACGTTGAGTGTTTCCAGGAAAGCCGTTTTGTACTGGAATACCTAGACTTCATGTGTCATTTAAAAAAAGGAAAAAAGAAAGAGGAGCAGGCCCTAGGGGTAAGCCAGAGCTGGGGGCAAGATTAGGACTGTGGCATGTGGTAATGAGGGCAGTAACCATTCTCTCTGCATCACGGTTCTGATGAAGATCTCACCTCCCTACTCTTCCTGTATGCTATGGTCCTGACTTTTATCAGCCTCCACCGTCCCCATGCCTACGGTTTCTTCAAAACGAAACCAAGATGTGTGCAGTGCAATTTGTTGCTTGTCCCTAGCTTGTTCACTTGTTTCGTCAAGAAATTTTCCAAAATGCTCTGCATCCAGAGGGTTTTCATAAACAAACCCGCTTGGTTTTAGCGTCCAAAAGACTATTAAGGAAAAGTAATTAGGGAGACACTGCAGCTGTTAGATTGCTATAAAATAGCATTCTGAAATTTGATAGTTTTGGTGCAAAATATGATTGGATGTTTGGGAATACAGAACAGGAAAAGAACTCGTCATGATGATACAGAAGTGCCAGCCACTGGATGCCTGGTGTCTAATTATCACTTTCAACTGGATTGTAACTTGGAAAAGGACTATCAGAAAAACCGCTTTGCAAGTGTCTCTGGTGACGGTTGATTTATCAGCAATAAGTTATATGTTATGATTTCCTACATCATGAGGGTTTATAACAATCTGTTGTGAAATGGATCCAAATTACAGGTAGCCAGCATTTGCTGAATCACTTGACTGACAAAGATTAGTATTGGTTTCTAGGTCATTTGTTGAAAGGGTTTGTAATCTTTTCCCAACGAGGTATTATGCTCTGTATGCAAATTGCATTTCGAAATTAAAAAAATTTACTGAAAACTTGGTATGTGAGTTAATGGTAGGGGAGGGGAATTGGTAGGCTGCTACATTACAGAGATGCTCAGTTGTCGAAGATAATTAAGAAAACAGCACTGTCTGCAGATCTAAAGCAAGATGAGAAATACTAAATATGCTTTGGAAGTATATTTTCATTAACAGGGAGTTTCTAAGGGCTGGGCTGCTCACATCAACTGATAGGGGACTTGCAACTTGCACATCTTGGAAGTACAAGTATTTGTTGATGTCTAAATATATGCACAATCCCTACTTTATGTATGTTTCATCCTTTTCCACGGGACATGGTATTGCTTAATTCCCCTTGAGCAAGTTTCAGGTTAATACACTTAAAAGGTTCCAAACATATTTCCATGTTTCCTTATTTTGCATATTCTGTTTTTTTTAAAAAGCAAAAGCTGAGATTTTAAAACAAAAGCTGAGATTCTTGTGAAATAGATTTTAGAATGAAATGTGACACAAATTAGGCCAAGGCATTGGACAACCATAAAATTGGAAGGGTTGGTAAAACTCTGGGGTTGAAGAAGTTAATGCCAACACATGAGTGGGGGAAAAAAAAGATTCAGTGGATGGGTATGGGGTTTTGTTTTTAGTGTATGGAGGGGGGCAAGAAGATGTTTAGTGAGGCAGATATTAGTTCAGGTAATATATTGGTCCAAAGGTTAGAAGAGGCAAATTCGTAATATTATAGCAGATCTTTCTTGGCTCAGAAATGTACAGTATTTGGGTTAACACAGAACACTTAAGCAAGCTAGAAATGTGTGTGTAGAGTCTGACCTTTGTTTTGCAGTTCCACAGTTAAACCCATTGAGGTTTTTTTCCTGGATAAAATGGTGGCCCCTCCCTCCATCACTAGAAGAGTTGCGTGTAGAATTCTGTAGCTGATGATAAGGGATTAAGCTCAGGAGTGAATATAATTGGATTAATTAAGACTTCGGAAGCAGGAAGAAATAAAAACTTTGCACCCTGAAACCCAGCACATGGGAAGCCACACAAAATGTACAGTTGGCTTTATAACAGATACATATTTGAATATGAATTGTAATTTGACACTGAAAAAATGTGGCCGTTACTGGATTTTAGTAATTGAAAATTAATAAAAATTATTTACAAAAAAATCATAAGGAAGAGTTGCGTGTGACATGAAAGCCCGTTTACAAATTAAGAAACAGAAAAGGAAACATTGAGGTTCGACCTGCGTTGGCATAGTAGAACTTTGCAAAATGCTGAAGCACACCTCATCCTGGGGTAAGAAGCTGCGCCGTCAAAACCAAACTCTGCTACAATCGGTTTTTGCTTTCACTGTTCTTGAGAAGCACACTGAAGGAAACGTTCAGGCCCCATGGCTTGCTCTGTGGTTACGACACACCTGTGTTGCTCAGGAGAGCTAAAAGGCTTCCAGCTCTTGAACTTTGACCACAGCTATGAAATGACGATAGCCTCTTGGGCTTTTTCAAGGTACTGTTCCCCACGCGTGCCCTCTTGCACAGCGATGTGTATAATAGTGCAAGAATAAACCCACGGTTTGCGCTGGTGGAGTTTCTGACTGCTATATTGTTCAGACAATGCACAAAGAACTAGAATTTCTTACATTGTTAGAGTAGCGATAAATTGCTGGTCCAATAAAACATTCACTGATTAGTAATCAAATAACATTCAGTATTCACAATAAAGTGCCCTGTAATTGTGCTAGACATCTGGAAATTCTTTTATTCTCTCACCAGGAAATTACTGTGTCCTATATAAATACACATTTTATTGCATTTGCTGTATGTTTTCTTGACGTAAGTTTGCTGGCTCATTCTTGAGAGATGCTTCTTCATTTATGCTTCTCAACTATCCCAAACCCAGTGCATGTCCTACACTGCCGATTGCAGCTCTGGGCTCCTTTGGGAGAAAGGATGGGATATATGGTAAGTTTAATTAATAATACTGTTTATTCAGAAGTAAAGTCTCACCGGTTCAGTGGGATTTACTCCAAGTAATCATGTTTCTTGAGAGATTTTTGCAAACCAGCTAGCTTCAAGATTTCTCGACTGCAGCGTTTTCAAGGTTTCGTTTAATTTGTTTTTACAAGTTGATGAAAACAACCGTTTAAAAGCATGTTGGCTTAAATGAAGTCAAATAATAATAGAAAGCTGAATCAGTTGTCAGCAACGATTAGCTTCACGTTTTAAATGCTAATTTATTGTTTTGAGCTGTGTTGAAATGGATCTATGCATTGTTGAATAGAAAGTGACATCTAGAGGTGGTTTGTATTACTGCACTTTTTGGTTGGGTTGATAATGGTTCTTAGTAAACGCTACTGTTTACTTCGTTAAATAGAGCTGTACGAAACATAGCTGCCTATTATGTTCACTTTGTGATTTCCCCACCCATTCATTATAAATTACTGGACAAATTTCTTAACCTAGAATGATTAATTCATGGTCAGTAGAATAGCCAGGCTGAATCAGAAAAGTATAGCTGTTTAGCCTGCAATTACAATCCTTTGTTGTTTCCTCTTTTTTTTTTGAAAATGCAGGAAATGTTGCTGCCAACCATGTTGTCCTTCTGTGCTTCCCCCATTCTTTTTCCTGTTGTATGTTGGAAGTTCATTTGTTGCAATTTACTCGCTGAAAACGAATAGGTCTGCATTGGAATACATGGAGGCATTGCTCCTGCAAGCGTTGTTCTGCCTTCCGCACATTGACACCTGTGTGACGTTTCCGGAGGTTAAATCTGGCACCATGCCTGTACACTTACTCCTTCATGCAACTTTCCTGCTGCAGGAGCATGCATGCCACTGCTGTGCCATGACCCACAATAACTGTTTCGAAAAATTGCTTTAGACAGTAAAAGACAAAAACAGTGGGTCTTTTATTAAAAGAATAGTAATTGTGCCTACACAGACCTCTGGCCCATAGGCTTAGGTGATTCCCCAGGCCATGCCCTCCCTTCTTAGGTACCTTAGCAAGCTGGGATTGTGTCTTTTTGCCCTGTCACTGGGAACTGAGCTCCCCATCCAACATGCCACTGATTAGAGTGGAGTTCTTGTTATTAAATACACCAAGAAAAAAGATTACAAACTCTTAACTCATAAAGATATGTATAACACAATAATTCGTTACAGACAAGTTCATGTTAGTCCATAATCAGATTCGACGTGATAATCTATTATTATTTAGAATTTAAATGTATTTTCATGTAATATTTGATACTTCCAGCTGATGAAGGTAAATACATCGAAACAGGGCCCTGTCCTGGTTTCTGATCCATAACTGACTTTTGACTTCTGCTCAATGATTGAAACTAAGACCTTCCCATCGAATCTGACTATGGACTAACATGAACTTGTCTCTACTCATAAACCCTTATTTCTAATTCTGTAACGAATTACAGTGGTGCCCTGCAAGACGAAAAACTCGCAAGACGAAAAACTCGCTAGACGAAAGAGTTTTCTGTTTTTTGAGTCGTTCCGCAAGACGAATTTCCCTATGGGCTTGCTTCGCAAGACGAAACGTCATGCGAGTTCTTGCGAGTTTGTTTCCTTTTTCTTAAAGCCGCTAAGCCGTTAATAGCCGCTATGCCGCTAATAGCCGTGCTCCGCAAGACGAAAAAACCGCAAGACGAAGAGACTCGCGGAACGGATTAATTTCGTCTTGCGAGGCACCACTGTATTGTGTTATACATATCTTTATGAGTTAGAGTTTGTAATCTCTGAGTTTGTAACCCTTGTCAGAATACATACTTTTGAATGGATCAGTTTTGGTTAAAATTGATTATTTATTTGTGAGTAGGGACTACTCCCACTATTGAAACTCACATTGGCCTGAGTTCTTGGTGTGCTTTTTTCTTGGCATATTTACTGATTAGAATGGATCAGCTGTCATGTAGTGGTGGTTGGATGGTGATGAGTGATCAGAAGGAGAAGACTTGGGAAGAGGAAGTGTCGGAAGCTGAAGAGACTTAGTGAGCAGGAAGAGTCTGTGGCTTAGAGAAGTCCAAAATCAGAGGCGGAAGCAGAGGTGGAGACAAGAGGCAGAGATGAGTCTGGCAGGGGAAGACGTACGAGTGTCTGCCCCTCCTGCTGCGACAAGCTCAACTCCTCTGGTCTCCCAGGACCAGAAAAGCATGTATGAAGAGGGAGGAGCAGAGATAGGTGGGTTAGCGGAGGCTCAGATTGCTTGGGAAGACTCCAGAGGAGGAGGAGATGATTAGGCAGCTGTGGGAAAGCAGGGATCTTCAGCCTCCACAATTGCCCCATAGGGGCAAGACCTATTGGGAAGAGCTGTTGTGCTCATTAGGCATGGCTCCCCTGGTTTCTGCTAATAAAGAGTTAACTTCATATACTCCGTGTGATTTATTGCTGGTTGGCTCCCTGAGATCAGCTGAGGAGTGGTGGTGATTTTGTTCCCAATTGCAGCATATGGGTTTGGTTTAAATCTCCCTGCCCATTGAACCACAGTGGGGATGAAAATCAGGCCCTTCTCCAGTTTTCAGCTGAACTGCACTGATTGAGGGTTTAGATTAGAAGGACCTGATTTTTATCCTGATATTGGCACATCGTGTTGGAAAATAACAACCTATTCCCCAGCTGATCTGCATGGATCACCTGAGGAGGGGACTTGGCTGAGAAAGTGGCGGTACATGTGTGTAGTTGGGCAGATGGTTGCACAGGGAAATCACCCACAACATTTCTAGTGCTTTAGCACATTGTGTGTGCAGATGCAAACCCCATCCATTCACTGCTGTCTCTGACCTTCCAGCTGGCAATTCCAGAAACATCCCCTCCTTTTTCCAGTAGGATTGATGTGTGAAGATAAACGAATTCCACTAATTTTCTCTACTTACACCTATTTACTGGGGATCAGCTAACAGGCCTCTCATCACCAGCTTCTCCTCCGGTGTCCTGTTGGCTCCTTTCCAATTTTCCGATAGTGACAAATTGCATGTTGGAAGATCAGCAATTTCACATTTAAACTGTTTAGGAGCTCCTACGTGGATGTAATCCAGATCCACTGACTTGTTAATTTTTAGTTTGTCAGTTGACCCTACAGCTTACTCTCTTGTTATATCCATATGTCTCAGATCTCCTGTCTGTAGGAGGTTCTTCAGTAAAAAGTAGGTTCTTCTGTCGTGGTTTGCTACTTGTCCAAACGTTCCTCTGTGAAGACCAGCGGCAGAAAATTCATCTAGTTCTTTTGTAGTTTTACCTGTCCTCTCTTAACAACGCGGGTGGTGCTGTGCCTCTTGGGCTTGCCGATCAGAAGGTTGGTGGTTCGAATCCCCGCGACGGAGTGAGCACCCGTTGCTCTGTCCCAGCTCCTGCCAACCTAGCAGTTCGAAAGCATGCCAGTGCAAGTAGATAAACAGGTACTGCTGTGGTGGGAAGGCAAATGGCATTTTCATGCACTCTGGTTTCCATCACGGTCCTCCATTGCACCAGAAGCGGTTTTGTCATGCTGGCCACATGACCCGGAAAGCTGTCTGTGGACAAACGCCAGCTCCCTGAAAGCGAGATGAGCGCCGCAACCCCATAGTTGCTTTTGATGGACTTAACTGTCCAGGGGTCCTTTTCCTTTTACCTTACCTCTTAACAACCCTTCCTCACCTTTGTTCTGTAACAGTCTAGAAACAATCCTTGCGACTGATTTCCTGTTTCAGGTGTATTTAAGGAGGGTTGTGTTTTTTGACTTGTCCCACCCCTTCAGCAAAATTCTTGATTTGCATCCCTTATCTTCAGCTTGCATTGTTTTGCCAGGATTTGTGCTCTCCTTTTGTTCTCATTTGGGCAAGAAGACTTTTTAAGTTCAAGGAAGCTTTCTTGCCTTTTATAGCTTCTTTGACTCTGCATGTGAACCTGAACCACACCGACATCCTCTTGGATGTCATGGTTCCCTTTCTAATCCGTGGAATGCATTCTGTCTGGGCTAATATTATTGAGGCTTTAGAAACTGCCTGAGCACACTGGAGAGATTTAACCTCAACGCTCTCTTTTAACAAATCCTCTTTGTCCTTTAGAAGTTCCCTCTTGAAATCTAATGTGAGAGTGCCGGACTTCCTGGGCAACGTTCCACTTGAGACTCATAGGACTGTGGCTGCTCGTTCCAGTCAGTGTAACAACACTTACATCTTGCACCAGGTTCTAGGTACCACTCAGGATTAAGCTCTTTGTTGGACCAAGGCACAGTCATTTATTGTATCAACAAATTTGGTCTGGACAGAAGCTTGCCCAGTTGATGGGAGGGTAGCTGAAATTGCCCATTATTGCTACAACACACTTTTTTTGGCCACCTCCCTGCTGTCTTCCTACATGTCAGTAATATATGGCCTATAGTATGCCACAAAGACAGGCTCTGGCGGATTGAGTGGATTACACTAATACTGACCAACCAACAATCAAGAAAGTGATCTCTGCATGTGCTGTAGAGGGAAGTGAGGGACAGATGGGGCTCATCAACCCGGGAAGGTAGCCCTTCTAGGAGAAGGAAAACACTGATGCTGAATCTCCACTGCCTTGTAGGACATCATTGGGAGAAGAAAAAGCGAAGGAGTGAACCCTGCACAAATCTGGAGCGGAGTCCCTAAGACGGTTGGATGGCATCTTGTATGCCTCCTGGCAACTCCTGCAGCCCAGCTGATGCCATTGTTCTGTTTTCCTTTGGACCACGTCAGTGAGGCCAAGAAGGGGGTCTTGTCATTCGGGCAGCCCAGGACTTCCATAAACACTGCCCAGGCTTTCACCCCGGGAGGTCACTTTGGTGCTGCTAACACAGCGGTTTGACTTCACCCCTGGAGGCGCACTCCATTGTCTCTTGAGACAGACAGATGTCAATAACAGCATAGTATGTCCCCCCACACTGAATTACTTTTTGCGTTCAGGTTCTCAGCCACAGTACTTCATTGGAAGAATTGATTTCTCCTAGGTTTTCTGTCTTATTGGATCCTAACACCTCCTCGACAAAAAGAGCATCTCCACTCCCAGATTTCTTCTTCCTTTCCCTTGCTGTATAGCGTTTCTATCCAGGGTCAACCTGCATTCTACTGTTTCTCCTTGTTGCACCAGGTTTCCAGTATGTTTGCTCTCCCTGTGTTCTCGTTCCCCATCAAGGACTCCGATTCTCCCCATTTATCTTGGAGGCTTCTAGCACTAGCATTTATATAGTGCTTCAATGATCTGCATAGATCCGCTGTTTTACAGGAGGACTGGAAAGTCCCCCCCCCCCAGTCATTCACCCCCACAAGACCTCTTTATCTCCCAAGATCCAGCAGCTAAGCACTGCCTCTAGCCTTGGTAGGGTTTCTGTTGAGATATTGGCATGTTCCATGGGAAGCTTTGGTGTTGATACACCACCTACTGAATTTCCCCATTTGAATGAAGGATGGATCAGCCTAAATCAGAGGTCACCACCTTTTTGGGGTCCACAGGGGGATGGTGAATGTCACCCCACTGTCCTAGTCAGGTCACTTCCTGGTGAAGTTTGGATTTGCACATCCAATCCTCTCCTGCAGGGATGGCAGATGGATTAAGATGGTCTGTTCCTGGAGACTAAAGGAATCAAATAGATTCCTAAATGCCCTAGGTAAGGGGTGGGGGTGCCAGTAGATGCAACAGGTGACCTTGTTGAAGCCCTTGTTGTATTGTGGAACTGTTTCCACTATATATTGGACCACCGCCATCTCTGTTGTCTTTTCAACACCTACTGAAGACTTTCCTCTTCAATAAGTATGTTTAGATTTTTCCAAGGCTGTCTCTGTATTGGAAATGATTTGATTTATTGCTTCATCGCTTGCTGTTTGCTGCCCCGGGCTGCTTTGGGGAGGAAAGGTGAAATATACATTTAATAAACAAACAAATATAAATTTTTAAAAATAGTCTTGCTCACCTCCCCGCACTCCCCCAAAAGACCTTGATGCAATTTGGACTCCTTTTGCCCTCTAATCTCCTGGATGTCAATTAAACAGCTTCTGCTCCGCTATGGAAATGAATTTAATTCTGTCCTTATCTTTTGAGAAACATCTAGGTTCTGTGACTAACGCTTCCCTTTTGCAAGGTACATATTGCCGCTTGGTTGTGGCCATTTTTGAGCCCCTGTCAGGCCTTCAAAGTGCTTTTCCATGCTGCTGTTGCTTCAAGATTAGATTAGTCCAATTCCCTCAGCTGCCTCGCCTGATAAGGCCCTGTGCAAGAGACCCTAGGAGCAGGTGCCAGGTTCTTTGTAAAATCAAAGGTGATTTAACACACTTTCACCAGCTCTGAAATCTTTGCGTTGGCTGCCAGTTAACAGGCTTTTAAAATATCTATGTTAATTTTGCATACCTTTCTGAAGTTTCTCCCTCCAAATAATTTTGAAGTAGATCAACACATCTTGGTAAAAATGAGCCCAGTTCCGTTTTTTCTTCTCTCTTTTTAAAGAGCAAAATTGTTAACATCATCTGCAAATGGACAGTTCCTTTATTTTTTTGATAAAAAGCCCGGTCTCTGAAACGGTGCCAAACATATCTTAGCTTGATCATCGTTATGTCAGTTTCATCTAGGACTGCAAACATGCTGACAAGGACATTAAGAGTTGGAGCACATTGTTTTAAGAATCGATAGAGAAGCGCTCAGAAGAATTAAGAAATATAAATATAGTATATGTCTGAAATCTCCCCAGAATATTGCCTGCTTGACTTCATCTTGCGTACAATTAGCTGATGGGGTTTTGACTTCTTCCGTCTGCACTTAATAATAGGAGCTCCTGCTCTGTTCAATCACTTGTCTCTCTGTCAATGCAGAGAAGGAGTCGTGAGCTTGTATTATTCTTCCCTGTGGGGTTTTGTGGTCAGCTGAAAGTTATGTATTTTTGTGTATTTATATTGTAAACTGCCTTGTGATCCTCAGATGAAGGGTGGTATAGACATTGAATAAATAAAAATTATAAGAACAGGTCAAGAAACTAAGTGAGTAATTTGCTCCAAGGAAGTGAGAGACTAATGATATAACCTCCATTGGCTCCCAGTACATTTCTGAGCACAATTCAAAGTGTTGGTGCTGACCTTTAAAGCCCTAAACGGCCTTGGCTCAGTATACCTGAAGGATTCAGATAGGTAGCCGTGTTGGTCTGACGCTGTCGAAATAAATAAAAAATAAAAATAAAATGTTCAGTAGCACCTTAGAGACCAACTAAGTTCTGGGTATAAGCTTCCGTGTGCATGCACACTTCTTCAGATACCACTTCTTCAGAAGTGTGCATGCACATGAAAGCTTATACCCAGAACAAACTTAGTTGGTCTCTAAGGTGCTACTGGTCAATTTTTTTTTTTTTTATACCTGAAGGAGCAGCTCCACCCCCATCTTTCAGCCTGGACAATGAGGTCCAGCACCGAGGGCCTTCTGGCGGTTCCCTCACTGTGAGAAGTGAGGCTACAGGGAACCAGGCAGAGGGCCTTCTCGGTGGTGGCACCCGCCCTGTGGAACGCCCTCCCATCAGATGTTAAGGAAATAAACAACTATCTGACTTTTAGAAGACATCTGAAGGCAGTCCTGTTTTTAATG
This sequence comes from Podarcis tiliguerta, assembly GCF_965153285.1. Classification (NCBI taxonomy): domain Eukaryota; kingdom Metazoa; phylum Chordata; class Lepidosauria; order Squamata; family Lacertidae; genus Podarcis; species Podarcis tiliguerta. Next base: position 2,100,357 of record NC_139550.1, on the reverse strand, counting down.
TTTGATGTTTTATCATGTTTTTAATATTCTGCTGGGAGCCACCCAGAGTGGCTGAAGAAACCCAGTCAGATGGGCGGGGTATAAATAAATAGATAAACAAATTATTATTATTATTATTATTATTATTATTATTATTATTAATCTGCAACTGCAAGTACACTAAGTTATTTGTTATTTAAACTTTAAAAGAGTATGACTTGCATTGTTTTTATAGGAGTGTCAAGCTGACTTCTGCAAAATTCTGCAAAATGGGAACTAGTTTCCCACAATGTGTGCATCTTGGGTTGTTGATGCAATCTTCTCACCAGCTCCTCTCAGTGGCTCACAATAGGAATAAAGAAAATACAATGCCTGCAGTAAGACAGATTGCCCACACAACATCCCAGGCATCATTACAAAGAAGCGGCAACAATCACACTGTTTAAAGCTGGAACAGATTAAAAGGCCTGCAAAATTTAAAAGGCTTCCAAAGGATGTCACAGGAGAGCTAGGAGGACAGCATTCCATAGAAACCTCTAAAAGGAAAATCCCTTCCCCTCTCAACTCCCCTTACTCGGCAGGGCTACTCAGAGAAAGATCTGCCTAACTGAATCATTCAAGAAAATTAATTTTCCAACAGCGGTTAAATGAATAATTCTGCACATTGCTTCCTCCCTGGGATGCTGGCACAGACACACTGCATGCTGATGCTGCTTTTAATGGCAGACATCACTTCACAAATGCTATTTGAAGGGTCGTACACTAGACCTGTAGGGACGCGGGTGGCGCTGTGGGTTAAACCACAGAGCCTAGGACTTGCTGATCAGAAGGTTGGCAGTTTGAATCCCCGCGACGGGGCGAGCTCCCGTTGCTCGGTCCCTACTCCTGCCCACCTAGCAGTTCGAAAGCATGTCAAAGTGCAAGTAGATAAATAGGTACCACTCCGGCGGGAAGGTGAACGGCGTTTCCGTGCGCTGCTCTGGTTCGCCAGAGGCGGCTTAGTCATTCTTGGCACATGACCCGGAAGCTGTACGCCTGCTCCCTCGGCCAATAAAGCGAGATGAGTGCTGCAACCCCAGAGTTGTCCGTGATTGGACTAACCGGTCAGGGGTCCTTTACCGTTACCTTTACACTAGACCAATAGTGGCGCTAGGTCTTGCATATGTTCACAAGTAACCCTGCAGTGTCGTTCTTTGGGGTTTGAGGAGGGAGGGAAGGGACCCCTGCACTAGCCATGAGTGTGAAGACGCTCTTTCGGGTATACTGGGCTGAGGCCGTTTAGGGCTTCAAAAGTCAGCACCAACACTTTGAGTAGGCCTTTCAGGTCTTTCAGGACCATGTTATATGCTTTCGGAAAGCACTCCAAGTCACCAAGTCACTCCAAGTCTAGCTGCCGCATTCTGGATTATACAATGCAGGTGGATGCAAAACATCTTAACATGATTTAACTGTTACAGACTAACTGACTCCGAGGCAGGCAGCAACACAACACAACATACCTGCTGCTCTAACCGTTAAAACTGTACTACTAACTCATAACTGCAGTAGAGCTTATAAGAGAATTTTTCAGCCTTTTACACATGCATTTTGGATCATCATCATTATCATCATTTTTAATTTGTATACAACAAGGATCCCTCTGTGGGTGGACTTCCAGCCAGGGGCGTAACTTGTTGGGGCAGGGGCTGCCGTGGTGATGGCAGTGGGCACAATCTTCTGGGGGACGCTGGCAGTGCGGCGTGAAGAGAACGCAACAGCCATGCGCCCTTAGATCCAAGGCTCAAAGCGGATCAGGACTGGCGTCGCATTGGCAGTGAGGGCTGGGCTGGCATGTTCTGCCCAGCCAGCAGGCCTATCCTGGGTGCCATGAGGACACCCTCCATCGCTGCTTCTGGCTCCACCATGGATCACCCTTTCCATCCATGGAAAAGGAAATTCACAGAAGCCTTTTGCCCATCTCAAGGACCATAGGATTGGAAACAGACAGGCTTGAATGAAAAAAACAACAATCAGATGAATGCAAATAAAAATGACAAACTATACTTAGGTGAGTCCCAATGTTTTTGGTTTCCAGCTCAAATTGGTTCTTTTGTAGCTTTCGCCCATATGCAATATACCAGAAGTCGCAGTATAGTATTTGCCTAGCCACAAGATGATTTCTAGCAGCTTCTTGACATTTGTTACTAAATTTTATTGTTGATAATTATTGCTGCGCTTGAAATAAATAATGGAAGCGTACCTCATAAAAGTTACATTTGAAGTTATTGCTGCTAAGTTGGCTAGATGTGCATTTTTAATTATTCAGCATTCTTACAAATGTAAACACCATTTTAAGTATTAATGGGACCATGTATTTTGGAAAGCAGAATACTTCGCTATCACTGTACGAAAGAAATGTAGCTAGCAAAATATAGGTGCTGAGGTAAAGTATTTGCACAGAGGCTGGAAAAGAAACACGGATGAGCAATAAGGGCATCTTAACACATCCTTTTGGTGTAATTGGCTGTAATAGTGCCTAAATAGAATTATATTTTGGAAGTTGTTTTTTGCCTATGCTGCAGAAATGAGGGTGTGGTGTTGTGGTTGAGAGGGTGGGAGGGAATTAAAGGAAATGGGTGCTTATCTGTCTGGGTAGGTTAATTACTCCTTTTCTGGGACAGTGTGTAGGGTGGCCAGTTATTTGTTCCCAAGAAAGAGGCCAAAAGCAGACAAACATTTACATAAAATTAACATAATTTTTGCATAAAATTATTCGTTCCCAAAGAGGCCAAAAGCAGGCAAACGTTTGCATAAAACTTGCATAAAATTACATAAAACTTGCATAAAATTACATAAAATTTGCATAAAATGTATGCATATAAATGCGAATTTAGAAATAGTACAGGGCACTTTAGTAGATAGTCAATATATGGGAACAAAGGATGCAGTGAGAAAGGGGGGAAGAAGCTAAGAAGCTCAAGCAAGAGAAAAAGAGTGACCCAGATTGGATGAGTGCCAAATCGGACCTAAGACTTGAGCTGACAGATACTGCACCAAACATCGAAGAACTTGTTCAACACAACAGGCACACCCATCACATTGCAATATTCATATTATTTTTTGAATGACATTTTAAATTGCTGCTTTTGTGGTGTTTTTGTACTGCGTTAGAATTTGAATCCCATATAATTTCTTCAAAATACTTCAGTGCCTAGCGAGCGCAGCACATTACGATTGCTCACCATGAAGCAGAATAGCAATGAAGTGGTCTGTGAAGACCCTCGGCAATTTCCAAGAGGTCCTTGGGCAGAGAGGGAGTTTGGGAACCTCTCATAGAAGCAAGGGCTTGATAATGAGCAACATGCTTCTCAGCCAGACAACCAGACAGCCTCCAAACCTCTATGTCCTCTCATCTTTTGCCGGGAGGACAGACATCTTGGCTGGGCCTGAAAAAGCCCTACTTTCACTACCAGGCCGTTCTCCTCCTTTCTGCTCACAGAGTTTGGCTCTGCAAAAAGCTGTTGCAGCAGCTCATTACCTGAACAAATAACACGAGAAAGCCATCACTATTTTATGCCCTGCTTGGGAGGATTTGATTGGACCTTGTTAGCAACTAATGGGCCTTTGCTCTGATCCAAAAAGACCACAGCACCAAGTCTCAGTACCGTTGGCAGGCTATTCTCCTTAGCAACAATGCTTGGAGAGCACAAATCAGCCAGGAGCAGCGTGATGGATGTATGTGAGGGTTGTCCCCTTTCACCTGGGCTTTCGTCTCTTCATCCCCTGATAGCTGTGGAAGCTTTCCAGGCAGAAGTATCTCATGTCTCCTCAAAGGAAAAATGCAAGCACTTCTCCTGGCTTGCAAGAGGGGCTTCCTGCTTCAGCATCCACACCCTCTTAGCAAGCACAACAAGCAGTGGTCATCTCTGTGATGGAAATGAATATTGTACGGTGCAGTGTTCAGGTGGATATATGTAAAATGGCAGACCGTCCAAGTGTCCCTATTTTCCAAGGACAGTCCTGGATTTACAGAAGCCGCCCCAGTTCCTGATTTCATCCCAGAAAGTCCTGCTTTTCTTTAGGATGTCTCTATTTTCATTACAGAAATGTTGGAGGGTATGGAGTTATGTGACCCCCGACCCAAGGAGATGACTAACTAGACAACCTTCAGAAGACATCTGAAGGCAGCCCTGTATAGGGAAGGTTTTTTAAAATGTTTAATGTTTTAGTAGGTTTTTAAATATGTTGGAAGCTGTCCAGAGTGGCTGGGGCAGCCCAGTCAGGTGGGCGGGGTAGGATGATGATGGTGATGATGATGATGGTGACTGAAGGATAGATCCTGAAGCTGAGGCTCCAATACTTTGGCCACCTCATGAGAAGAGAAGCCCTGGAAAAGACCCTGATGTTGGGAAAGATGGAGGGCCCAAGGAGAAGGGGACAACAGAGGACGAGATGGTGGGACAGTGTTCTCGAAGCTACCAGCATGAGTTTGACTAAACTGCGGGAGGCAGTGGAAGACAGGAGGGCCTGGCGTGCTCTGGTCCAGGGGGTCACGAAGAGTCAGACACGACTAAAGGATTAAACAACAACAAACAACCAGAACAACGCTTGCTGGTGGCACCTTTCCAACCAGAGAGCCAGTGTGGTGTAATGGTTAAGGTGTGGGACTAGAACCTGGGAGACCCCACTCAGCCATGAAGCTCACTTGGAAGACAGGAGTGCCTGGCATGCTCTGGTCCATGGGGTCACGAAGAGTCTGACACGACTAAACGACTAAACAACAAACAACATTTTCATCAGAGAAATTTTGGAAGATATTAAAGGAAAGAGCACTGAGGTAAGCAATACTCTTGCCTAAGACGGCAGCTTACTGCAAAATGGAGCCAGGATGCAAATTTGATTTCTGCTTCTGGGATTTGCTAACACCCACCGTTGTTGTTGTTTGTTTATTAAATTTACATACTGCCCTTCATCCCAAGATCACAGATTGGTTTACAGCAGTCTCAGCCAACCACTGATCTGCCCCATAAAAGATAATGCTGATATTGCTTGTTGGAGGCAATATTTTTGTATTGAAAAGAGGGGAATGTGTTAGAAAAAAACGACCCAACCACTCTTTAACGAGGTTTATTATTTTCTTATTAAATTTGTATACTGGCCCTTCATCTGAAGATCTCAGGGTGGTTCACAGCCTAAATATACAAGATAAAAATACAAAACACATAATAAAAAGAAGAACGAAAACAAAACACCACTGATATGCCTTGGTCCCTCTGTGGGGAGATAGGGGGACTGTGGCCCTGTCGGTGCTCCACCCCCTTCTCTCCTGTATATTTCTATTGTGAAAACTTTGAGCCTATATGTCAGGGAACTTCCATCAGCTCAGAGGCGAGAGGTAGAAGGGCAGTTGCAGGGTTACAGGGAGCCTCCGAAGATCGTGAGAAGCAGCTCTTCTGGGTCGGAAGGAAGCCACGCCTCCAGTGGGGTAGGGATTCAGGGCTTGGAGGATGCAAGGGAGAGCCATAACACCGAGCCTGAGCAAAGGGGGGGAGGCAGGTCCCCCTTTGCCCATGCCCTCTCTGTGCAGTCGGTTTACGCGCAGAGAGGGGGGCGTAGGATGGGGGTCAAAAGACTGCTCTGCTGGGGACAGTTTAAGGACCACCCACTCCCAGTTTCTGCTAGTGACTGAGCAGACATGGAATTGAGTCGTTCTGCAATGTGAATGTTTTTGCACTGATAATAAAGCCTTGAAAAGACCAGTGGGGTCGTGCCTGTTCGCTCTTGAGCAACCACGCCGGCATGCACCTAACACTATAGAAAAATAAAAAATTGAAAACAAAGAATTGTGATGCATCGAAATAGCAAATAAGAGGCACTACTAACCCTTCCAAGGAAGGGTCAAGCACAAACAGGCAGCATTCTCCACCCCAAGCAAAAGCATGAGGTCCTTTATTCTAGGATGGGTTCAGGGATTATCCCATAATTGAAGAAATGTCCAAGATACAGTTTCTGTCTATGTGTTTTAACATACTCTGCGAAAGGTATGACAAACAGATCTGAAGTCTTCAGCCACTAAATGTAATAATTAATAAGGCATTCAGCTTAGAACAGATATTTAATGAGAAATGGACTTTCTTTTCTCTTCCATTAATAGGAAATTTTGCACAAGGATCTCACCACTGGTTTTTTTCATATAGTTATAATTATAGTTTGTGACATCCCAGCTGGTTGCTGTGGGAACAGATATAATTTCACCAACAAAATTAATCACCACCATAATTTTCTAGCAGAGAAGAAAAGCTGAGGAAATATCTATTCAGATGTCTTATCAAAAAAGAGGTAACAGAGAGAAAAATACTCTTTTATTGCAAAAGCTTGCATTAGTTTTCCGTAAAATGTAACAGCCTTCAAGACGGTTCCCTACTCCTTGACAGTTTGATAATGAAAAACCGAACGCTGCTGAGATGGAAACACCCTGATATCAGAACATTAGGGTTAAGGATAAATGTTGCAATTTAATGTGATAATTGTCGTTTCTTAATTCCCTACTAACTCCCCGATGAACTGAATAGTTATGCGTCTGATTCATTGTCGCTGCGGCTGCTTCCATGCCCAATCATTTCCATGCAATTGGCAGCATTCACTCACTCACTCACTCTAGAGGCTCCTGTTCCCAAATGTTTATATCCCACAATGCACCTCAACAACATGTTGGAGAGTGTAAGTTTGGAGTATGTGTTCAGAGTAAGAGAACCCCAGCAAGGACAAAGTACCGTATTTTTCGCTCTATAACACGCACGCGACCATAACACGCACATAGTTTTTAGAGGAGGAAAATCCGTAGGCATGCCACCCGTAGGCATTTCCTCCATAACACGCACAGACATTTCCCCTTACTTTCTAGGAGGAAAAAAGTGAGTGCTATGGTGCAAAAAATACGGTACATACCCTGACTTGATCCAAACCATCCATTTAAAGCACTTGATCCTTGAAATATACTCAGAGTTGCAAAGTGATTTCATGCTCTTTATTCAGCTCATAGTGGTGAGGAGGAATGAATGAATGTCCCCTCAAGTATCTGCCTTATATACATTATTTACACAATGGGCTGCACATGATTGGCTAATTCCGGAATTCTACTGTAAGCCAATCAGGTTGTGGATTCACTTATATCTGGAGCATGATTGGGTGGTTCCTGCCAACCAATCATACTGCTGCATTGTTCTAGGACCAATCAGACTGCTGCATTCTGAATCCTATTGTTCTAGGACCAATCAGACTGCTGCATTCTGAATCCTATTGTTCTAGGACCAATCAGACTGCTGCCTTTTGGATCCTTTTGTTCTAGGACCAATCAGACTGCTGCAGTTTGGATCCTATTCAACTCAGTACATAACAATCCTCCTCCCAAAGAATCATGGGAATGGTAGTTTGCCAAGGCTACTGGGAAATCCCAGAATTCTTTGGGGGAAACCATGTGCTTTAAATACACTTTTAAATGATGGTGTGGATCTGCTGCCAGCATGGGCAGTTTTTTCATGGGGTGTTCAGGTAGAACTATTGCTTAAGCACCAGAAGAGACCTTTCGTGGTGCATTGGTTTTCTGTAAGAGCTATGCTGGCAAACAATGATATAAATGTGAAAAGCAAAATGTAGAAAATGTTTTAGTATGGGGCAGGTACCAGAAAATAGGAGCTGTAAATAAGGAAGATGACGAGAATATATGCATTTGATATTTCCAAAGAAAGATTTAATGGCTAACACACCACCAATTACATGCCTCCTTAAACAATCCTGCAGTAAAATCAGCAGCAACTAGACCCCTGATAACCTTCGAAAACCTCCTCCTAACAACAAAGGGACACGGCAAAGGGTATACAGTATGCAGTGGCGTAGCGTGGGGGGTGCAGGGGGGGCTGGCCGCACCGGGCGCAACATCTGGGGGGGGGGCGCGCTCGCACTCGCAGCTCTCTGCCCCTACCTGGCTCACTCACTCTCTCTCACTGCAGTGCTGGCTGTGCGAATCCAATCCGAGCCGCCGGGTCGCCGCCCACTGTGGAGGGGAGGGTGCCAGGCGTGCGGTGCGGTGCGGAGAGAGAGCGAGGGACTATCTGGGGGAGGGACAGTGCAGCGGGGGGGGCGCAAATTACTTGCCTTGCCCCGGGTGCTGACAACCCACGCTATGCCACTGACAGTATGCAAAATACTACTACAAAATCCCACAGCCCCCCTAGACGTAATCAAAAAACAATGGGAGGACAACATAGGTTATGAAATTAACCCCACTCAGTGGACCAGAAAGTGGTCTAAACCTCCCTTTAAATCCATATCAACGAGAAGGAAAGATCTCGCTCTTAAACTCACTTACAGATGGTACTTAACACCAAGGAAACTAGCGCTAATACGCCCAGGAACCTCACCAAAATGCTGGAGAGGATGCACCTCCACAGGCACATACCTCCACATGTGGTGGGAATGCCTCCAAATCCATCTATTCTGGACAACAATCATACAAGAAATATGCAAAATAAAAGGAAGTATTAGAAGTCACCCCAGAAATGGCCCTACTAAACACCTTCCAAGATAATAATGCCCACTCACATCATAAAGAGCTCATAACCCACCTACTCTCAGCAGCCAGAAACGTCATAGCCAGACACTGTAGAGACCTGTCAGGAGTAAGCATGGATCAATGCTATCAAATAATATGGGAAATAGTGTTATTAGAAAAACTAACCAACAAACTGAAACTGACATGGGGACAAATAGAAGAAGATGCCTTCACCCCGGTATGGCTCCCCTTTATCACATACGCAGCCCAACAAGACAAAGACAAGAATCCACCAACAGTATATGAATCAATATGGCCAGCCAGACTCAAAATCACACACACCTCACTCACACATGAAAGCAAAGTTCACCACAGCCAATCACAAACAAACAACCACACCCTAGGCCAACCCCAACCTCTCTTACCACCAAAGGAACGCAAGCGATTAGTAAAGAGAACCTGCACAAGCAATGCTGACACAAAACCCCACACCTACATTAAGTAAAATAGAAACATCGCCACCCGACCCGACCCCCACTCAGTTTCCCCCCTCCACCTCTTTCCCCCTTTCTTCCTAATGTAACACCAATGTCTCAACAAATGAAACTGATCTGTAGAAAATGTAACTTGAAAAAAAGAGAAGTTGCACATACTTTTGTAAACCAAGAAATCTTTAATAAAAAATATGTTTTTTAAAAAGGAGATTTTAAAGACTTAGCGCTATTTTGAAAAGTCCAAAGGTCAATTGAAATGGTTTCTGCCTAAAATACATCATATAGCACCGCAGCGCCTATGCCTTAAAATTAAGCCATAGTTCAACTCCCAGAGAGAGAATCTGATTAATAGTCAGAGACAACATAACCCATATCCATTATTTATTTTTGTATCAGAAATGGGTTTGGGGTTTTTTTTTCCAGCACTCCAAATAATGTACCAATTGAATTGAGTGTCATAACATCTGAAAAAGAAAAGCTCTTCAGAGTTTGATGGTTCAAAATGGATAGTTAGTTGTTTTTTTCACGAGTTGCTCTGGACCGGAAACAGTTTCACCTTGGCTAGACAAGCTGTAAATCAAAAATTGCACCTATCAAGTATTTACATGTTTTCATTTTGTATCTCCCATTTAAATGCAAATTCTGCCATTTAAACAGGGTCCGGATGTGCTTTATTACACTACAATTACAGTTTCCCTTCTCACTAGACCTCACTGTAATAAGGTCGTAGGTCATTTCTCCCTCAAGCCCTCAGCAAATGCAACTGAAATTAAGAAGTCATCATCTGCTGCGTTTGAGAGTGATACACATTTGCAGTAACCACCATGAAGAATGAGGAGACAGGGGAAAAGCCATTGAAATAGTTGACCTCCTGTTCTCACACAACCAAAATAATTATCATAGATACTTTGTATTTCCTTAACCGAAAGTTGCACTCAGTTGAGAACTGTGGGAAAATGGAAGGGGCTCATTGTTGCTGTTAGGAGAAAAGGCAGTGTGGTGCAATGGGCCCGAAGTTGCAATCTCACACACCCATACGAGGGAGTAAGTTGTGTTGAACCCAGTGGGACTTCTGAGTAGACTGCATAGGATTGTGTCATGAGTAAAGGGGGGGGGGGAGATTTATATGATTTGAAGAGAAATCAGAGTTGCTTATATTATTGAAGACAAAGTTGATATTGTCAGGAGCTTTTCCTACACTTGAGTAGGACCCTGGCAGAGACACATGCCTGACTGGCATGTTCTCTCTCTCCTGGTCAATTGTTCGGGAGCTTCAAAAGCTTTCTTCAGCCCGAACATCACAGTGACCGATGCCAACAGACATCGGCACACTTAGGGATCCACAGAGTCTTTGCAGCTTGAGTAACAGACCTCAACAACTCAGCATTTTGGCTAATCTACTTTATTTACATATAAACACACACGGAGTACTGCAACATGGCTCCCCCTCTCTCTAGCATCAGGCAGCAAAGAGAAAGAACAAAGGACAATAGTCCCACTTCACAGAACACAGTAACACAAACATCCTGTCTCCTTCACTTCCCACTCTGTGGAGTCAAAACATACATCGTCATGTGATAGACAAAAATCCCATGACTGCAATCGCGGAGCAGGAATTCTAACAGCAACATCACTGACATTTATTAATAACAATAATTAGAGAATACTCTCCGGACTTTCTGTGCGAAAAGGAATTAATTCAAGACGTTTGGGTTGGAAGATTGGGAAATAGTGCCTAACAGAAAGTAGATCAGTTGGATGTCATTCTAGGGTGAATATTAAAAACAAAATATTTTATGTAGCTGACAGATGGAAAATCAGAAGCTTACTTTCTCTCTCTCTCTCTCTCTCTCTCTCTCTCTCTCTTCTCTCCTCTCTCCTCTCTCCTCTCTCCTCTCTCCTCTCTCCTCTCTTTTTCTTCTCTGGGCTGCTTTTGGAGTCCAAGGATTACACACACATGAAGGTAGTGGATGTTTGATGAAAGGAACCTGAGTGAGAATTAGGAAAAGGAAGACCTTGCAGCATGAGAGAAGAAAGGAAAGCTGCCAAGTGAGAGCTGGGAGGACCCTCTACTTTCTGTGTGAGACAAGGGTTAATAAGTACCTTTGAGAGAGGACTCTGCATTTCCTTTTTCTTTATTTTCTTTAGATTAGTTTCTTTTATCTTATTCCATCATCAAAATGCTTCAATAATCTCTTCTTAGTATTTCTGTGTGTGTAAAGGATTGTTCTGTGAGCTACAAATCAAGAAATTATATTTCACTGCCGCCACAAGATCACTCGGTGATCTTGCACAAGCCCTGTCTACAATGTGGGTAGAATAACTGACCTACCATACAGATGATTATAAAACAATATATGCAAAGCAGCTGGAGTGGCTAAAAGCACTAAACAAATACAAAGTTTATTTCTTATCGAAAGCTAAGGATGACTTTTATAGTTCGACAGGCATGTTGCGCAGATTATGACAGCAACTGCTTACAGGAAAAGATACACACCACGCAATATATAATGGGTGGTGAAATTTCTTTTGGTCCGAGGGCCACCCACATTCCTTCTGAACAACGTTCTGGGGGCCATTTGCCAGAGGGGCACCAGGGGGGAAAGTGGGCAGTGCAATGAATGTGCATTTTGACATTGCACAGTGGTCTACTTTTTGAAGGCACACCCACCCTTCTCTATCCTCCATGCAGGGAAGCAAGGTGACTCTTAAGAGTTCAAGAACATATTCCAGCCAGGAAAAAAATATTCAAGGGTTGTGAGGCAAAGCAGGGAGGCAAGGCAGGAAAGTCTTGAAGGCCAGTTGGAGAGGCATGGAGAGCTCCTTTCGGCACTTAGGCCTGAGATTCCCCACCTCTGGTACATAATATTGTTGGTCTGCATTTCTTAGTGCAGAAAGTATTGATCTGACGTCTAGAGATCTTTCCTATTGTACTTAATTCAAGAGGGTTCTGGAAGCTTCTCTGTGTGAAAGAAGCAAGCAGAAGGTCCATGATGTTTGGGTTATTCCTTCAGAGAAGCTGTGTACAGCTGACTTAAACTGGTTCTGCTATCTCTTCAGTCAAGGTCATGCTGAATGTAAGGCCAGAAAGAGCCTGGGTTTCATTTTCTCTTTCTATCTCTCTTCCTCCTGGTGTGGTGTTATGCATATAGTACACCTAGTGTTAAGGTTTTAGACTTACTATAAATTACTGTAAGTTTTTGTAGGCTGCAACTAGATTTCTTATGGACGGTTCTAATCCTGAATGTATTGGATTTGTGACCATAATGCTCATTTGCCTTCAGTAGCAGTAAAGCTCTGCTGGATTAAATATGATTGCCTCTGGTCTATTTACTGGGGATCCTGCAATGTGTTTAAGTTTTTACTCTGCTAACTATACATTGGAAACTGCTCTGGATCAATATTGAGTGGAATTCCATGACAAATATGAACAGTAAGAGTCTCTGAGAGGTAAGAGTCTCTGCATGTTGTCGGTCACCAGAGAGTAGCTTCAGGCCAGCTCCCTTGCTTTAGGAGTCACCAGGGCAGATATGCCACGTTCTGTGGATTTCATTTGAGGACGATTGCTTTCATAATACTCAAAATCCAATTATACATATTTTCAAAGTCAGCAACATCTACATGATACGCGCTTTCACAAAAAGTAGAGCAGTAAGCAATGAATCTTGTATAATAAAGAAAATGTCCCGGTATTTACCATTCCAAAATACTGTGAATAAAACTAATATTTCAATAAACGTGTTTGTCTGCTGTCTACCAAGCATTCTTTTATAGCAAGTTAATCTAGATAAAATGGCCGTGTTCCATATTCTCCTGTACCATTCAGATACCAAGAGGGAAGCTCTTCACATACAGTTTGCTGTTATATGTACCGTACTTTTCCGTGTACAAGACTTATGTTTTTTTAATGGAAAATTAAGTTTAAAATCGTGGGTTGTCTTATACATGGATAGGGCCTAGGGATGACATGGGATTGGTTGATACTGCGAACCGGAGATGGTCTGCAGCGTGTTATTGGTGTATGTGGCCAGGGGTGGTGTTGATTGGGTGTCGCTGCGGCAGTTGGGCGGGCAATAGGCTGCTTTTGCTGGCGAGGGGAGAGACGTTAGGAGTGAATTTTGGCAATCCCACCTAAAAAAAGCTCAATAACTCTCTGCAACCCCCCCCCAATTTTCTTAATTTTTAGTCCTCCAAAATAGGGGGCATCTTATACATGGGGGCGTGTTATACACAGAAAAGTAAGGTATTTTAGCAGTCAGAAGTAGGCTCACAACAATTTCAAGATCAGTTTCATTAGTCAAGTCCTTTACATAACATAACACTATTCTGGGATCATTGTTGGCATACGTCTGTCTTGAGAGTCAGTTTTCCTTCTGCTAAGCTTTTTGAATCCCTGTATGGAACTATTTCCTTCTGTGTCCACCAACTTAGGAGAGAAACAATTCAGCGGATGCTACCTATTTCATTGCCTAATAATGCGTCAGAACATTAGGAAACCCCTCGTCTCCTTTTGTTACAGTATCTTTTTATATATTGATGTCCCCTCTTAACTTCTTCACTTCCAGCAGTGAATGAGATCGTTACGACACAAAATAAACACGAACTTTTTGCTAGCCTGTCAAGCACTTTGTTTAATTCTGCATATTTGGAAAAATAACCAGTGGTTAATCAAAAGGAAAATGCAGTGGAGGCTATTGAACGGTACTCTAACCCCGCAGTCCGATGGTCCCTGGTGTATTCATGTCCAGAGACCTGACAAAACATCTGTGGGAAGGCTAAGAATGAAAGCACGCTGTGGCTTTTTCGCGGGGCTCTATTGTCCTTCTGGAGCTGAATGGCTGTTCCTGCTGCAAGTGCACTTCCGCTTTCTATGTCCCTGTTCACAATGGCTCCGCAGCATCAACAATGTCTACTCTCAGTTCCATAGGCATGGGAGCAGATGTTGCAGCCTTCCTTTATGTCACTTGACATTAGAGAGCTATGTTGCTCTCCTGCAGCTTGTACAGGGAAGCAGCCCTTCCACTTCAACGGGGATGTATTTGTCAAAAGTTATCAAAGGAATAATCAAACAGAGCGCATCTGAGTCCAAAATAACAGATTCAACTATTGGAAGCCGATAATTAGACCAAGCTTAAGTTTAATGAGTTAATTAAAGCTGCTTGTCTCTGTCACCAGCGTGAATCGGCGGAGGGCTCAGAAATACCAGATAAAGAAGATGTATAAAAGCCCAGTCACAGTTCTGGTTGTTTTAATCTCCTGAAATTGGTTCCTCGGTTGATGTGTTTCACCGCCAGTTTTGAGAACAATGCAAATCATCTCTCTTTCCCAATATAAAATCAGAGCACCATTGTTCGTTGCTGATTAGCTCTATGTTACTAAGGGTGTATGGGGCGTTAGGGGAGGGGTAGTAGCTCTGGTGGGGGACACATCATGCTCCTTCTAGGGCAGGGGTCTGCAACCCGTGGCTCCGGAGCCGCATGTGGCTCTTTTACACCTTTGCCGTGGCTCCGGGGCGGATACTAGCGAGGGGAGGAGGCGCATTGTGCGCTCCGACACTTCCCACTGTGGCGGGTGCTGTACTGGCTGTGACGTCACATGGGGGTGGTGCGTGCGTTAGTCACGCACCGTCCCGACGTCACCTTCCCGCCCGCCTGCCCGCCCGCTACATTGTAAGGAGCATGTACGCTGGTCACTGCATTGAAAGGGGGCATGTACGCTGGTCACTGTTTTGAAGGGGAGTGAAGAACACACACACACACACAAAAAGGTTACTTGTTAATTTAACGTTTATTTCTATGAGGAGGAGTAATTCTGAGGGATCAAACAAAGAAATAATAAAAAGTGACAAAAAAGTTATTTTTATAGTGACGAAGTTTTGCGGCTCCCAGTTTTTCTCCCTTCGGAAACGTCGCCAAGTGGCTCTTTTTGTCTTAAAGGTTGCAGACCCCTGTTCTAGGGTCTGTCCACCCTTGGTCCCCACCCTGAACTCAGCTCTCTCCCAGAAGCTGTCAGCATGCAACAGTGGCCACACCCTGGGAAACAGCTTCAACTGGCCAGCTAAACCAAGTGAGGATAACTGATGGGTCTCAAACCCTCAGTGAGTTAGGGGCTTCCCCTGCATACAAAGACAGGCTCCAGAGGATTGAGAGGACAAGACCAATAGTGGGTCCAGTGGTCAAGAAGCCAACTGCCTGTGTTGCAGAGGAAAGTGAGCGGCAGACGGGGCTCATCAACCTGGGAAGGTAGCCCATCTAGGAGAAGGAAAACTCTGATGATAAACCTCCACTGCCTTGTGGGGTAACTTCAGGAGAAGAAAAGGCTAAGGAGTAAACCCTACACAAATCCAGAGTGGAGTCCCTAAGATGGTTGGGTGGCACCTTGTATGCCTCCTTCTGGCAACTCCTGCAGCCCAGCTGGTGCCCAAAGTACTGTTCTGCTTTCCTTTGGACCTCGTCCACAAGACCAAGAGTGGGGTCTTGTTGTCTGGGCAGGCCAGAAACTCCATACACACGGCCCGGACTTGCATCCTGGGGAGGTCACTTTGGTGCTGCTAACACAGCGGTTTGACTTCACCCCTGGAGGCACACTCCATTGTCTCCGGAGACAGATGGATGCCAAGAACAACAGCAACTAAGGCAGTTCCAAGGACAAATAGGAGTCTCACTACACCAGTAGCTGCTTTGTTGTTGTTTAGTCGTTTAGTCGTGTCCGACTCTTTGTGACCCCCTGGACCAGAGCATGCCAGGCACTCCTGTCTTCCACTGCCTCCCGCAGTTTGGTCAAACTCATGGTGGTAGCTTCGAGAACACTATCCAACCACCTCGTCCTCTGTCGTCCCCTTCTCCTTGTGCCCTCCATCTTTCCCACCATCAGGGTCTTTTCCAGGGAGACTTCTCTTCTCATGAGGTGGCCAAAGTATTGCAGCCTCAGCTTCAGGAACTGTCCTTCCAGTAAGCACTCAGGGCTGATTTCCTTCAGAATGGATAGGTTTGATCTTCTTGCAGTCCATGGGACTCTCAAGAGTCTCCTCCAGCACCAGAATTCAAAAGCATCCATTCTTCGGCGATCAGCCTTCTTGATGGTCCAGCTCTCACTTCCATACATCACTACTGGGAAAACCAGAGCTTGAACTATACGGACCTTTGTTGGCAAGGTGATGTCTCTACATTTTAAGATGCTGTCTAGGTTTGTCATTGCTTTTCTCCCAAGGAGCAGGCGTCTTTTAATTTCACGGCTGCTGTCACCATCTGCCATGATCATGGAGCCCAAAAAAGTAAAATCTCTCACTGCCTCCATTTCTTGTGCCAATATGGGAACCTTTCTGGTTCAAATAGTCCTGCGGCTGCAACCTGCCTTACAGGCCTTTTCCACCCAGCTTGGGAGGGTGGGCCCTGACTGACTGCAGCTACAAAGGATGAGGCTGCTGTACAGAGACTGGGGTTTTTGTTTGGGGGGGGGGGTTTGTGGTGGTGGCGGAATTTGTTGCTGTTATTGATATTAATTTTTTTGTATCTTTATTTTAGATCTTATGATTTGTGTGGAAATGGTGCAATTTCATTGTGTACTTTTTGAGTTACGTTTATTGTTTATGACTACTTTTGTTATGTGGGTTTTTTCATGTCGTAAGCTGCCTTGAGCATGGTTTGAACTATGGAAACAAGTGTTGAAATGTAGAATTTAAGGTCTGCAGGGCAAAAGGCTGCCTGTGTTTTTCTTATGAATCAGTAAGTACTAGATCAGGCCTCCTCAACCTCGGCCCTCCAGATGTTTTGAGACTACAATTCCCAGCATCCCCGACCACTGGTCCTGCTAGCTAGGGATCATGGGAGTTGTGGGCCAAAAACATCTGGAGGGCCGAGGTTGAGGAAGCGTGTACTAGATACGTGGATGATGCTGTATAAAACCACAATGTCAAGCTCATGTTGACTATTGCATGGCATCTCTCCATTCTTGCTCTATCCTTCCCCCATTCAAAGTCTCTCCCACCACACTATTCTTCTCACTTTCGACACGGATCCTTTTCGAAGAATGGGGTGGCATCACAACTGAAGCAGAACCTTGTAATGTCCATTAACATGCACAATTCATTCTGCCGCTTTTGAACTCGATTCCTGCTAGTTATGGAATGTTCATTTTTTGGTTTATTCCCCTTGTTGTTTTTATTCAATATAAGCTTAAAAATTTCCTTAAGAGGTAAAGAAATCTAGCCCTTGCTTGTCGTTGTTACCTGTGGTTGAAATGTTCATCCTCATCTAATATATCTCCTAAGTGTGCCCTTGCATATAAATTACATATTTTGGCAGAGATGCTGATGTAAAAAGGATTACTACAATAGATTGAAAAATAAAACAGATTTATCTCAATTCATCAGCGGGAGGAGTTTAGTCCTCAGTATGGATGGCATGCCAGGCTGTCAGATACTAGAGGTGAAAGACGGTTTAAATAAGAGAAAGTGTAGCTCATGCAATGTAATAATGGCCAATGTATCTCGTGTTGCTAGCAATACAGGCAAATAATTGGCTGGTTAGTTCAAATCAATAGGAGAAATTCATCTCTGCCCAAATACAATGCCTCTTTTTGGCCCCTCTTCCTCTCTTCGAATTGCTAAGTAAGAATGCTGTAAGGAGAGAAAAGCTACAACTCCACTGTCAAGATCTAATCTCTCCCAGCAACCCCGGGTCCCTGTGGCTCATTTCATAGCCCACAATCAGCAGTTTCACTGACCTCTGTCTTGCCTTGATTAATTTATCTGCTGTCATCCAGTCCATTACCACTGCCATGCACTGATTTAGTACTCTTCTAGTCTTCTTGGAAATGGATGGGGAAAAGAGTTGGAAGCTGTCCACATATTGGTGGCACTGCACTCCGTACCTCAAGATGAGCTCCTCTAGTGGTGTCATGAAGATATTAAACAGCATGGGGAACAAGATAGACCCCGGTGGGACATCACAGGTCAATGGCCTAGGTGTAGAACAGTAGACTCCCAGCACCGCTTTCTTGGAGTCACCTTGCAGGAATGACCAGAACCAGTGTAAAATGGTGCCCCTCATCCTACCCAGGTTTCCCCAAAGAATACCATGGTTGGTGGCATGAACAGCTGCAGAGAGAACCAACAGGAACACACTACCTGACTCTATTTTCTGGTGTCGGTCACCCTCCAAGGCTGATTCTGTACCATAATCAGGCTTGAAGTTGAAAATGGATCCAGATACTTTATACAGAAGGACTCTCTGGAGGTGAGTCACAGAACTGTGCCCTTGAGCACCTTGATCAAGAGTGGAATGTTGGAGAGGGCTTGGACATTGTCTAATATGGTAGGCTTTTTTCAATAAAGGTCTTAAACAGCTTCCTTAAGGCTCACTGTGGTATCTAAGGAGGTTCTTTCCTTAACCACCATCATAGACCTTTTCTGGCTGTTTCAAGCACTCAAGAATGGCAAGTGCTAAACACTCATGATTTGCTTCACTTGTTC
Organism: Podarcis tiliguerta; assembly: GCF_965153285.1. NCBI lineage: Eukaryota > Metazoa > Chordata > Lepidosauria > Squamata > Lacertidae > Podarcis > Podarcis tiliguerta. The sequence continues at coordinate 2,081,882 of NC_139550.1, read as the reverse complement.
AAGAATCCTTGGGATGCACCAACTGAAAGTTGCTCAAAACAACAGAGTGGGCAATCACCCAACTTACATAACTGATTCTATTCTAACTGTAGCATCAAAGAGAACAGATCTGAGCAATTTTATCCACAGTGCCCAGCAAACTGGTCACAGCAGGCAACTTGATGACCTTTCTTCCTGTCCCAAAGTAAAATGTAGTATTGTACAGTGGTTCCCAACCTCACCTTATGGATGATAATGGCTGAGGGACTTTGTGGATAACTTGATGATTTTTATACTTAGATGAGTAACCGTAATGCACTGTACTAGATGATGCACAATTTTAACTGTATTTTTATAGACTTGTTACAAGCCACCTGAATCATCACCATTGTTTTATCTGCATGCTGCCATTCCAGAGTTAAAACCATGCTCAGGGCAGCTTACAACATGAAAAGATTTACATAATTACAAACAAAAGTGGTCATAAACTATAAATAAACCATTTCAAATGGTGCACAACCAAACTGAACAATTTCCACATAAATAATAATATCTAAAAAGAAAGATATAAAACATTGAAATCAATAACAGCAGCAAAGACCCCTAAACCAGTGGTTCTCAACCTGTGGGTCTCCAGATGTGGTTGGACTGCAACTCCCATCATCCCTGACCACTGGTCATGCTGGCTAGGAATGATAGGAATTGTAGTCCAACAACATCTGGGGACCCACAGGTTGAGAACCCCAATCCAAGAGTCTGTTAGGCAACTTCAGTTTTCCTAGCTGGAGTCAGTCAGGGCCCTGCCCTCCTATCCCAGGCAGAAAAAAGGCCAGCAAGGCAAGGAGGAGGTCTTACAACCAAGATGGTATCTGGCTTCTTCAGCAGCCTCAGCTTTTGTAGCTGGAGTCAGTCACAGCCCTGTTCTCCCAGGCCAGGTGGAAAGAGGCTAGCAAGGTAGGGAGCATGTCCCCCAGGACTGACAGCCAAGATGAATGAAGCTCATGAACCACTGGTGATCCATGGACCACAGTTTGGGAACCCCTGATGTAGTAGATCACTTAGTTCCTTCAGCTCTGCTGCACATCTCCATGACGCTACAATGGTGGTAGACAAGTAAGTTTCCTTTGTCCCAGTTACTACTACAGCATAGGTCCTACCAAGAACTTTAGCCTGTGCTCCATCAGATCTATCATGAGTCATTAGAATATAAATCTGTCATGTGAATTATATTCTTATTTGCTATGGGCTGTGAATTTTCATTTCAGCCTTCGTGTTCTCTGCTCTGAGATACTCAGATGAAGGGCAGGCCATAAACATTTAAAATAAATAAATACTGACATTGCTCAAGATGTTGATGCTACAGAAGACAGTAGCAGTGTATATTAAAAAATATTATTATTACTCACATTTAAGGTATTCCCTCCATATATTTATAACAGTATCAAGCTTTATCATCGCCATCCCTTTCAAAGTTCTCTTGGTGCCTTCAGATAGCATTCTCTCCTCAAAATAACTAGCTGCATTTATGACCGTTATCACCCTCGTAAACGTCTGAACTAAACATTTTCTCAGCAGCAGATATTAACATAGAACGCAAGTTCATTAGCAGTCAATAAAACACTTGTTAGTACATATAGATGGGAAATCTTCCCAGAAATAATGGCTGTGTTGACATATCTTCCCTCAGTCTCTAAAGTAATGTTAGTATTTATAAATAAAACATTCTCCAAGTCTGACTTTTAACAGACTCACAGAAGTCCTGTTGAAATCAGTAAGGCCCAGGTAACTGCAGCCTCAGTTATTAATGCTAATAAGCTGAGAGCGTTTGCCAAAGCAAACAATAATATTAATAGAGGTTCTTCTAGGCTATAAAGTTCTGTTAAGGCCTAAGGTCTTCTCAGTCATACATAGCAGCATCAGCCTCCTTTCTCTTCCTCTTTAAAATGATGTTTAATGAAGAATAAAGCTATCAGTGGCTATTAGCCATGATGGCTCTGCTTCCATTGTGGGATGCAGTAGGTCTCTGAATATTGGTTGCTAGGACCCAAAGTGAGAGAGGAGTGAGAGTGAAGGCAGTGAGAGATTTTACTTTCTTGGGCTCCATGATCACTGCAGATGGTGACAGCAGCCGCGAAATTAAAAGACGCCTGCTTCTTGGGAGAAAAGCAATGACAAACATAGACAGCATCTTAAAAAGCAGAGGCATCACCTTGCCAACAAAGGTCCGTATAGTAAAAGCTCTGGTTTTCCCAGTAGTGATGTATGGAAGTGAAAGCTGGACCATAAAGAAGGCTGATCGCCGAAGAATTGATGCTTTTGAATTATGGTGCTGGAGGAGACTCTTGAGAGTCCCATGGACTGCAAGAAGATCAAACCTCTCCATTCTGAAGGAAATCAGCCCTGAGTGCTCACTGGAAGGACAGATCCTGAAGCTGAGGCTCCAAGACTTTGGCCACCTCATGAGAAGAGAAGACTCCCTGGAAAAGACCCTGATGTTGGGAAAGATGGAGGGCACAAGGAGAAGGGGACGGCAGAGGACGAGATGGTGGGACAGTGTTCTCGAAGCTACAAACATGAGTTTGACTAAACTGCAGGAGGCAGTGGTAGACAGGAGTGCCTGGCGTGCTCTGGTCCAGGGGGTCACGAAGAGGCGGACACGACTAAACGACTAAACAACAACAACAACAAAGGACCCAAAGGGGAGGGTCCTGTTGTACTCAGATTCCGCTTGCAGGTTTCTCACGGGCGTCTGGTCAGCCACTGCAAGAAAAGGATGCTATACCATATGGGCTTTTGGACTGATCCAACAGAGCTGTTCTTCTCTTCTTACGACATTAATATTTTGCAAGCTCTCTGAAAAGATAATGTTAATAGTGCTAATAACTGTTATTAGTAGATGCAGTCAATAAAGTGCTGTTTGTGCTTAGAATTATTATTAATGTTCAGGTTTTCAGGTTTACAAAGAATATCTTCCCAAAGGCTGAGCAGTATTCACATCCTTTTTTAAAAAGCTTGAATATCAGCCCTTTACAGCACAAAAAATATTCCCAGAGAGTAGTTAGTGTCAGCAGACAACAGACATTTTTATACAGTATGCAGTTTTGAATAATGTACCCATTTGTGCCAGCAGCTTTCCTTAAAACGACACAGCTTTGTGTATTAATTTCACCAGAATATTCAATTTTATGCATGTTTCCCTAATGCATGCATTTTTTTAAACATAGCTTGGTTGGCGAACTGCATCACAAAATTCACATAAGTGCAAATTTGGAGGGATGAGTGTGTTCCAGTTCTCTTATTGTTTTCGAAAGTGCCAGCTGGATAGACCTGCTTTCAAATGAGACCTAGATCAAATTTCTTCCCCATCCCTACTTGCAATAAAGGGTAGGTTTTTTTTGTTTTTGTTTTGCATTGGCGTGTTGGTTTTGGCATAGCTCCATGACATGGCTGGTGTGTGAGTGCAGGGGGGATTGGTGACGTGTTCCAGTCACTGTGTGGTTGTGGTGTCCTGGACTGGTTGGACACAGAGAAATGGTGGGAGGAACCAGTTGGGGAACGGGCAGGGGAAGAAGGCTCAGAGCCACAATGAGTGGTCAGAGGGAGAAGAGGGAGAAGAATGGGAGGAGTCAGAAACTGGTGATGTAACAGGGCTTAGTGAGCTGGGAGAGCCTGTGGCAGAGAGCAGTCCAGAATCAGATGCAGAAGCTGAAGCAAGAGAGGAGGGAGGCCAAGAGGCAGAGATGAGTCCAGCTGTTGAAGAGGCACAGGTGTGTTCCCATCCTGCTGCGACAAGCTCCCCTCCCTCCTTGTCTCCCAGAACCAAGAGAGGCGTGAAAAGTGTGAAGGAGAAGTCAGTTTCACATAGGCACAGTTTCACATTGCTTGGGAAAACCCCCAGAGAAGAGGAGAATTGGGCAGCTGTGGAGAAGTGTGGACCTTCAGTTTCAGTAACTGCTTCATGAGGACAAGACCTACCAGAGATTAGCTGCTGTGCTCATTCGGCCTGACACTCCTGTGCAGATCCTGTTGTTGCTAATAAAGAGTTAACTTTACTTGGTGTGATTTACTGCTGGCTCACTCCTGTCAGAGGTGATGCTGTTGACACATACCTTTTTTTAATGATGTTGCCCAGGGGTGTGGGTGCCTGAACATAAGGATAAGGCTATCAAGGGTTACTAGCCATGATAGCTCTGCTCTGCCTCCACAGTTATGGGCAGTATGCTTCTGTATAGAAACTGCAGGAGCGGTGAGCACTCTTGCGCTCGGGTCCTGCTTAATGAAGTAGATGGGCCATTGGCCTAATTGAGCAGGTTCGTCTGAAGTTCTTATGTTTCACAAGCTTTTGGTTCCACTTAAAAGTCTCTTTAAGTCTCGTCCCTGAAGAGAAACAATTATTTGAGGATCCAAGACACTTTATTGAGAGTGCCCAACAGGGTCAGCCCTAGATGTCTTGCTGCTGTAGGCAGAATGCCACGATGCTCCTTCCCACCCCATCATTGCAACTGTAACAACGATGCAACAGCAATGGTGAGGGCAATGGGGCTGTGTTGGCAGTGCGGGTGAAGCCCTGGAGGGTCTGGCAGCTACATGGTGGGCAAGGAGGCAAAGAGCAGGGGGTGGATTCACCACCTGAAGTAAATGGCTTCACCTCACCTAATACATGGGCTTCCCTAGTGCCCAAACAGGTAGGAGGTCATCTGTCAAACTGATAGTGTTGTAAAATACAGCTACTGGCTCACACTTGTGTGCATGAAAGGGTTAACCTGAGCCCTGAACTCAAGTTGCCAGAGTGGGTGTGGCTTGGAAGGCTCTCAGCTGCCCCTGCTTCCCTGCCTTCTCTGTCTGCTTCTTTTCCTGCTTCCTGGAACAAGAAAGGAGCCATGTGGCTTGGGCTCTCAACTTGGCAAATGCTGCAAGTGAACTGAATCTCTCCAAATTAGGAGGTTTTATAGCCTGCACTTTCGCTACTCAAAATATGGTATAATCCTTTTGCAAGGAAACAAAGTTCTTTTCTTTTTAACTCATCTTGAACCTTTTTATCTTAACTTTACTGCCAGCAGATGGAGACTTGTTTGCTGTAACTTCTGGAAATTCTGTGCGTAAAATATTCACTTTTTGGGGGGGCAAAGCTGTGTCTGTGATTTATTCTAGCCTAAGTATTTTTGTGGGGAACATTTGTTTAAAGGTAGATGAGGGCAGATGTAAAACTAGCAAAGTTTTAATGTGCTTGGAGGAATCACCATTGTGCTTAACTCTGCTACGAGAAAGTAAGAGAGCTATCTTCCAGACCTTTTTCTGCAACGGATAGACCAGCCTACCCAAAGTTATATGCTGGAATGTTACTTTTCTAAATGTTTCTGAATTTGCTGAGCACTCTTTGAGGTTTACATTTATTCATCTGCCTTGCACATCAGAACATAACACACTGGGTACTTCAGAAAGGCAATATTGAAAGAAATAGAGCCTCAGACTGTTAAAAGGTGAAAGGAAAATAGCATTCGAAACCTTGTGGTGGTGCTGCTGTTTTGCTTATTTTAAGGATGTTAAATGAATTTCTTTTAAAAAGGGCTCCCACTGGCTGTTTTTAAAGGGAGATCCAGGTTACCCACAGACATTTAAGAAAGGTTTCTTGGGGAGCAGGGAACAGGGTGTGTGTGTGTGTGTGAATTAGCATGGCTCCTTCTAGGTCTCACTGGTGCTGTTCCTTCTATCATTTTAAAACAGGTTACCTCTTAAAAAGGAGAGAGAGACACTCATATTGAAAAGAGATATTCATACTGACAAGGTCTAAGCATAGCGACTTCCAGTGAAGCAATGAAACCTGGGCAAAGATTTGTAGTGATGAAATATTATCCATGGGAATAAAATTGTCTGCAGTACTTTTCTTCTGTCAAATACTGTATGATATTAGGCACTCTGTGAGGACAACAGTCATGTTTATTTCTAGCTGATGTATTCACTTACAAAGGAATTACATGTTATGTCACAAAACTCTCATTTCTTCATGTAAACAGTATTTGAAAAAAAGTGGTTTGGAAGTTGGGACCCAATTAAACAGAAACAAAGACGAATGGAGTCTTTCAGTAAAAAAAAAAATCCAGAAGGGTAGCTCTGCGTGAGTCTTTTTGCAACAAAGAGTCTTGTTGTGGCACCTTTAAGATTAAGAAGACTAAAATTTATCGAGGCATAAGCTTTTGTGGAAGTGGGCTGTAGATTATGAAAGCTTATGCCACAATAAATTTGTTTTTCTTTTAGGTGTCAAAGACTCTCAGTTGCTTTTCTTTAGCTTTTAAAAAAAGAGTTCTGTATTATTTATTATGATAATAATCCATAACTAAAAAAAAAAAAACTTACACAGAAAGCAGATTTAAATAGACTTCAAAAAACGTTGCACTTTCCCCATTCGAGGCAAAGGACAGTGGGAGTTAAGTAGAGGGATGTACACCATTTTGAGTTAGCCCTGCATAAAATGGCCAGGTTGACTATTTTATGATATAGAAAAGTGATCTCTACAAAATGGCATCGGTTCAGCCATCTTCCTTACAATGTAAATATTGGTTCCCGTTATCCCTAATCAGAGGGTTTAGGAAGAAGTTAAGGCTGAACATAGACTGGACGGTTGAGAATTGCACAAACTTTTCATCAGCACATAACAGTTGTTTCAAAATTGGTCCTTATGAGGTAAATATTGGCTCCCAGAGAAGATGTACTGGGTGTGCCATTCCCTAAACCTCCCAATAGTTTAGAACAGGGGACAGCAAAATTTTTTCAGCAGGGGGCCGGTCCACTGTCCTTCAGTCCCTGTGGGGGGCCGGACTACATTTTTTTTTGGGGGGGGGGAAGATGGAAGAGCACCATGAGCCCCGGTGGATGCTTACCTGTGTCTTGCGAGCGGCAGGGGCTGGCGGCGGTGGCGGCACGATGAGCGGTGCGCAAAAGGGCTCCAGAGAGGGGCTGCTTAAAGTGGCGGCTGCTGCTGGCACCAACAAAGCCCAGCCCCCTTCCTCCTCTAGGCAGGGCAGGGAGAAGCCAGGAGGAGGGAGGGAGGAGGCGCTGCCGCCATCGCCGTGTGAAGGAGAGGGAAAGAACGCTCGTGCTGGCGATCCACACACCGATTCCCAGACCGTCTGCAGGCTGGATCCAGAAGGCACTTGGGCCTGATCCTGCCCGCGGCCCTTAGTTTGCTGACCCATGGTTTAGAATGAGTTTTCCGAAGAAGCTATAACTCCAGTAAGACATTTTATTCACCATATCTTTTATTTTTCTGATTTACATAGTGTGACAGGAGTTTCTGGACTAAATTAACTAAAAGATCCTCAGTTTCAGTGGTCTTTAAAATGCAGCACCTTTATGGAATGACTCATTAGTGTGTGTGCCATTTGCATCGTTTATAGTTTCTGCTTTGAGTTGCTATGGTAATGAAATGGCATCTCTCCTCCGAAATAAATACTAATGAAAAACTATCAAAGGCAAATGGCAAGGTTTAAAATGTATCTGCCCTGAGGCAACATAATTTGGATTTTATTTTATTTTATTTTTTAAAAAATATATCCCATTTGCAGGTTCCACTAGAATAAAAAGCAACTGGTGAAGTGTTATCACATTTCAAACTATCAGTCTCCTTGGGAATTGTAGGAATGATCCCCCAACCTGATTCAAAAACCATCCATCACTTTTTGGAGGAGAGGGAGAGCAGTAGTGGCAGCTGACAGCTTCAGTCTTTTGAACGAGGAATCAGCTGTGAGCAGTTGCAAGGCTGCCATGCGAAATGAAATAAATAACCTGAGACTTTTGGAGACTGGGTTGAAATGTGACCACTACTACATGGAAGCACTGCCTCCTTTGCCATGAAGTCAAATACACACTTTTGGGGGGAAGTGCAACGTAACTTTTAAACACAGCCAGATGGTATTGCAAAAAATCTTTCACTTTTTTTTTGGATTTACTAGCCAAATAGATACAGTAAGCAAAACACCCCTATACCAAATATTAGAGGGCAGTGCTGAGGATGCGGGTGGTGCTGTGATCTAAACCACTGAGCCTAGGGTTTGCCGATCAGAAGGTCAGCGGTTCGAATCCCTGCAATGGGGTGAGCTCCCGTTGCTCTGTCCCAACACCTGCCAACCCAGCAGTTCAAAAGCACGCCAGTGCAAGTAGATAAATAGGTACCTCTGCTGCGGGAAGGTAAATGGAGTTTCCATGCGCTCTGTTTTCCATTACGGCGTTCCGTTGCGGTTTAGTCATGCTGGCCACATGACCTGCAAAGCTGTCTGTGGGCAAACGCTGGCTCCCTTGGCCTGAAAGCGAGATGAGCGCTGCAACCCCATAGTCGCCTTTGACTGGACTTAACCGTCCACAGGTCCTTTGCCTTTTTACCTTACCTATACCAAATATTAGAGGGCAGTGCTGTGGCTGCCTCAGCCCTGGAGGAAAACGGCTTTCCCCCGTGGATCTGGTTTATAATTTGATTGACAAGCTGTTGCAGCCCTTGTCTTAGTCTCCAGCAGCATTAGTTCAGCAAGATTTTTACAAGCTACTGTAAAAAACAAACCCCACTTTGTATTCTCGGTGACTTATAGAAGGCACCCTGTTATTTTGTATGTATAAGGAACTACTATTTTTAAAAAAATGGAAAAATTGGGGGACAAGGTAATATGGGTAAGTTTAGATGATGGGTCTTGCAAATGTCAGGTCCGCTGAATCAACAGCTAACTTGATACTCCCGAACAATGTGATGCTCAGCTCAAAACCAAGTCCAGGATACTTTGCCTTTTTCCACCCATGCCCATTTCCTGCTACAGCTGATGAGTGGTTAGTTCCTGTAGTATTAGAAAATCAAAGGCCTGAGATTACTATGTTTATCCTTAATAGACACACAGCTTTCTCGGATGTGCTTGCTTTGTGCCAAACTTTTTAACGGCCCGCCAAATCTCTCGGAGTTTACTGTATTATTTTGTAGCTCTGGAAGCTGTGGCTGAAGAGAGGCAAATAAATGTTTCACAAAAAAATGTTTTACACAAATAAATCTTTGAGGAACAAGCAGGTAGGGATGGATGAACCTGCCGCTTTTACTTTCCCTCTGTTCTTCCAATCTTCTGTTCGCCTCATTTCTTATTCAGTTTGTAATTCTATTTTTATTTTTTATTTTAATTTCCTCATTAACATTCATAAGGTGTTTAGTGCTCGTTTCTCCTAATATACAATTTTTTGAAGCTGTTTCCCCCTAATTAATGTTTTTCTGTATGTTGCTTTCATTTTCAAGCACACATTCCTTGAATATACATGTTTTTGTGCACATCCTTTTGTTAGAGAACTGCTTTGTAAATATCAGAGTAGTGTGAATTTCAAAGGGTAGCTGCCTTCCAGTTTGCATTCTCTTTCTGGAAGTGCAAAAGAGAGCTGCATTTCTCCCCCATCTCTACTAAGACAGGCTTTGGATCTGGCAAGACTTGGGCGTATTTCCTTCGTTTCATCTGATTCATAAATACAGTATGCACTATCACATTTTGCACCTTAAAGACAGCACCTTAAAAAGCAGAGACATCACCTTGCCAATAAAGGTCCGTATAGTTAAAGCTCTGGTTTTCCCAGGAGTGATGTATGGAAGTGAGAGCTGGACCATAAAGAAGGCTGATCACCGAAGAATGGATGCTTTTGAATTCTGGTACTGGAGGAGACTCTTGAGAGTCCCATGGACTGCAAGAAGGTAAAACCTCTCCATTCTTAAGGAAATCAGCCCTGAGTGCTCACTGGAAGGACAGATCCTGAAGCTGAGGCGCCAAGACTTTGGCCACCTCATGAGAAGAGAAGACTCCCTGGAAAAGACCCTGATGTTGGGAAAGATGGAGGGCACAAGGAGAAGGGGACGACAGAGGACGAGATGGTGGGACAGTGTTCTCGAAGCTACAAACATGAGGGAGGCAGTGGAAGAAAGGAGTGCCTGGCGTGCTCTGGTCCAGGGGTCACGAAGAGGCAGACACAACTAAACGACTAAACAACAACATCACTTTTTGATTTTTGCCTTTCCTTTTCTCCCCCATGTCTGCGCTCTGTGCTCTTGCATAAAATAGTCTGGAATGGGTGGAGCAGTCCAGATGTCAGGGGACAGAGGTGTACAAACCACCTTTCCCAACAACGTGCTGGGCTGAGGTCATCAGGGCAGAAAGGAGGGAAGGATTTCCTCTCTTTGTATTCCACTTTGATTTTGTTTTAAAATTATTTCATCCCCACTGGGATCAGTTCCTCTGGCCCAGGCAAACCTCTCCATTTATAGGAGCCAACTCCTAGGGGCCAAGGTCCCTTTGCCCCCCATGAAATATTTTAGGGGCCCGCCTCCAAAAATTGATGGGCATTGCCATCAGCCACAGATGGGTGTGGTATGAATCATAAAATGATGATGATGTCATCATGTGATCGATTATGGGTTGTGGGGCTTACCTTTTCCCCCAATATTTTATTCAATTTAGCATCCCTGTCTCTGCTACTGCAAGATTCAGCGCTGGGAATTGCCTGAATCTTGCCAGAGTGTCTCTGGGTCTGGGTTTGAAGACATATGGGGCCATCACTTTCCTAAGGAGAAGCAGGTGGGATCTTGTCAGTGCCTGGATGGGTAACCCACCTGGGAACTCCAGGTATGTAGCTTTGGGCTCCATGTTGGAATAAAGGTGAGGCATAAATGCAAGAAGAAGAAAAATGCAAATGTGTCACACAAGAGTTGCAATAAACTTTTGCTTGTGCTGCTGTTGTGAAAATTATGCCCCTGTATTTTATGGCCGTTCCAGAGGCAGAAATCACAGTTTACCTGCATCACATCAGTTTGTCCTCTTTTCTCCTGACTCTTATATTAAAAGGGGGTGGGGAGAAGTGACAAGAAACAGCAAGTCATTGTCGACAGCCGTGGCTTCACGATTGTTATTCATCTCACTGTGGAATTCGATGCTGTTTGCTGACTCTATCTCACGGTAAATAATTTGGCAGATTGCTAATTCGGAAGAGAGGGAAAGCCCTCGGAATTTATAGCAGGAATTTTCAGAGCTGTGTTTTTTGACAACAGAGATGACTCACACTTATTCATGGCTCCTTTCTTCTGGGGGTGGTGGTACAGAATTCAATCCCAGATGGCAACTAGGCTGGAGAGAGAGAGAATGAGAGAGAGAGAAAGAACAAGAGAGAGAGAGAGAGAGAGAGAGAGAGAGAGAGAGAGAGAGAGAAGGGCTCTGTATTTAGAGTGCTGACAAGCCATGCAAAGAGAAATGGTTTATTATGGAGGCAGGAAATGAGGGACACCTGCATTCTCCGGGCTCAGTTTTCAGCCCCGTCCTTTGCAGTCACAAAAGCCACTTTGGGATTACAAATTATGACAGTAGGGGAAGAGACAAGAACCAGAAAAAGAAGGTGATGCTATGCTAGACATTATTTATTATATCAAATACCTCTTGTCAGTGTGACCAAGAAAATACAACAGTTGCCAGGCAACTGAAACAGGGCATGTGCGCTGCAGAGCGTGGAGTAATGTGACCTTCAAAATGAAGGACACTAATCCTCTCTGGGCTGTTGAAAGCAACTTACTGGGAGCAGCGAGAAGGTTTGACAGCCACCTTCTAACACGGAGAGGGAAGCTACCTGTGCACAGCATCTCTGCCACAAAGGATGGGGTGACTTCCCGGTGGGAGGGGCAACGAAAAGAAACAGAGCCCCCATTTCTCTGTGCCTCAGAGGCATCCAGCAAGTGTCTGCAGGCAACACTATCATTTGATAAATGGTGCAACCTTATCAATAGCACAGGGCCAAACATTTCTCTTGCTTAAATTTTTTTTTTTAATCATTCCCCATCAACCGAGAAAAGAATGTGATGCAAAATTACGGGGGGGGGGGGGGGGAGGAGATTTCAGTGAAATTCTCATCAGTGTTGTATGAGGTTTCTGTTGCCCTTATTTATTTATTTAAAGAAAAATATTTATATACCTCTACGGTATCCATAAAAAAAAAGGAAAATCAGAGTGGTTTACAACAACTATATAAAACCACGCAATAAAAAGCATTTAAAAAGATAAAATCAGAAATCGGCTAAATTATTATGGAAATACGTCTTATGACTTGCCTGCAGAGTAGAAAAAGTTTTCAGCCGGCATTTAAGAGTTGTGGTGCATTTCTATCTTTTTCTTCATTCTGCAAATGATCTCTCTGGTGTTCTGCAGCCTTTTGGGGACCCTCGTGCTTCCCCAAATCTTGAACTTTTCTGTAAACAGAGGAAGAAGGGAAGGCTGCCTACTGCGGGCCTGTTAGCTGTTCATCATTATTTTATTTAACTGAGAACATTCCTTTTTTTTAAAAAAGAAGTCAGCACAGGAAGGCATTCTAAGGATAAAAAGAGGACTTCCCTTACAAACAAATTAAGCAAGCATATCAACTTCAGATATGTTTGCAGCTTGTGGGTCCTCCTGGATGGTTTGCTGTTGCTTGAGGCTCAGGTGGCCTCACTGGCCTGGAGTGCCTTCCATCAGTTTCAGTAGGTGGCCCAGTTTACGCCCCTATCTGGACAGCGATAGCCTACCAGGTCTATGCTCTGGTAAGCTCAAGGTTGGATTACTGCAATGCGTTATATGTGGGACTGCCTTTGAAGATGGTTCGGAAACTTCAGCTAGTGCAGAATTCAACAGCCAGGTTGCTCACCGGAGCAAGAAGGTATATAAAGTATAATAATAATGATAATAATAATAATAATAATAAAGTCTATCGATCCCTGGTCAAGTGTGTGTGTGTGAGAGAGAGAGAAAGAAAGAAAGAGAAAGAGGGAGAGAAAGGACACTTCTACATATAGTCGTACCTTGGATCCTGAACGCCTTGGTACTCGGACGTTTTGGCTCCCAAACACCTGGAAGTGAGGTTTGCAAACGTTCTTTGGGACCCGGACATCCGACGGGGCTTCCGCGGCTTCCGATTGGCTGCAGAGGCTTCCTGCAGCCAATCAGAAGCACACTTTGGTTTCTGAATGTTTTGGAAGTTGAGTGGACTTCTGGAACGGATTCCGTTCAGCATCCAAGATACGTCTGCACTGTGAAATGGACTTTATACCATCCAGTGATAATGTAAATATGTGAACATGGCAGATGAAATGGAAGTAAGATGGTGGCAGGAGAGCGGAGTGATTGTACTATTAGCTGCTTTGTTAGTTTGTTTTTTAAGCCTTGTCTGTTTATGGAAATGTACGGCATCCCTCTGTATCAGGCTACATTTGTCAGTTTGCAGATTTAGAGAAAATAACAGATGGCAGGAACAGTCGCCGCAGCCAGCAGCTCAGAGATATTAGCTGAGAGTCTAAACCTAGCACTGAGCAATCTGCTGCTGTAGCTCAGGCTCAGTTTGGCACTGTTTACGTGCTTTTAACGGTAGTTGTCAAGATCTCTGCCAGTACATCACTGGTAACTAGTTCATTCTGCTACTTCAAAAAACAATGGGTGAGATCCAGCGCAGGGTGAGTGAGCATCTGGTCATGCAACACAGCTTTTGTTCCCTCTACTCCTCCCTGCACTCCCCACCACTTCAAAATCTGCCCCAGAGGAGGTGCGTGTGGTAGTAGGCACAAATCTGAAATTGCAGGAGAATTTCTGTTGTGCTGCTGAGCAGACATCATTGGATGCCACCCAATGATTAGTTTTAATAATGGTGCTCTGCCATTTTATAGCCGTCAGGATTTTAAAGCTGGTGGATGTGGACCAGATTCCAAGCAACTGTGTACCAAAGCTGGATGGAAGATGGGGAGATACACTAGGTGGGATAAGTTCTGGAACAATACGGGACAGAAATAAGCAGCCTGACCCCAGACAAGAGCTTGCTGGTCTGTGCTCTGATGTGTCTGCTGGGAGCAAACCATGTTGAGAGTAGAGGAAGAAGAGGCAAGATGGTCTTCCTAGGTCCCAGAATGAGAAATTGGTTATGCCTTCTATTGCAGGTTAACATCTTGACAGGCATGCGGATGCTGCTACAGTCTTTGGTGGTTGCTGTTGAAGGACAGGGAAGGAATTTCCCTGCATTGGCAGGTTTCACCTTCCCCGTAGCAAAACATCACAACTTTGGCGAAATCCTTTAATCTATCTTCCCTAAATGGGGTGGGGCATGAAGCGGTGACACTGCCCCCGCCACCGCGACGGCGATCCCAGGGTTCCCTCTTAAAGGGGTTGTGTTGAGGGGAGTCACTGGCCATACGCTGAAAGGTTGCCAGTGCTCTCCCCTGTGCTGCGGCAAAATGGGGGGCAGGCTCTCTGCTTAAACATACGTCTTCCAGAGCCAGCCCAATCCCCAGACAGATTGATTAACCCTGATGTGCCCCAGACTGGGGCTGGGGACTGGGAGGGATAAACGCCCAATGCCTAAGCCAAGGTCTTCCTACATCTGAAAGTTTAATAAAGTTGTGGCCAATTTTAACCCCATAACACGTGTCATGAGTCATTATTCCACCTGGGGTCAGGGGGTTTCTGCCTGGGCACCAAATGCTCCCGGGTCAGGCCTAGGTCTTCTGAATCAGTGAACAGGAAAGTTTATAATGATAAAGGAATCCCTGGGTGTATGTTGGGACTAGGCTATTTAGGGATCTGGTCAGCAAATAATTTTAATATTTCCAACAGAGCAAGGATTGAACTGGCACAACCCACAATCTGAGAAAATGACACTGAATTTTCTTGCCTTAAAAATAAATCAACAGTACTTAGGTAGTTAATATTTTTTTTTAAAAAAAATCCATTGGTCTGTCAAAGCAAGTTTGCAGCTGCAAACCTGAACACACTTAGCTGGGAGTAAGTCCTCTTGAATTCAGTATGGTGTGATTCTGAAGTGATGCTGAATTTCAAAACAATGCAAAACATTTTTTCACTTTCTAGTATTACATGCAATGTCTTGGTATTTTTTTTGTAAAACGAACGTTATGAAAATGACCTCTAAGGAAAAAGTCCTACTGTCAGGAGACAGTGAGCAGTAAATCACACTGAACAAGTTGGACTTAACTCTTTATTAGCAAGAATATGATCTGCACAGACTTGGCAGACTGTCAGGCCTAATGAGCACAGCAGCTCATCCACAGCAAGTGGTGGCCAAGACCAGAGGTCCCCACCTCCCCACAGCTATCTAAATTCCCTCCTCTCCAAGTTTCCCCCAGTCAGTCTGAGATTGCGCCTGCGTGAAGCTGACTTATTAGCCTTCTTCATCCCTCTCCTGGTTCTGGGAGACAAGGAGGGAGGGGAGCTTGTCAGGGCAGGATGGGGAGACACCTGTGCCTCTTCACTAGATGAATTATCTCTGCCTCTTGGCCTCCCTCCTCTCTTGCTTCAGCTTCTGCCTCTCATTAGCCTTTGTATCAATCAAAGACCCAGTTCAGCTTATTAGCTATAACTATACCTCTCCATTCTGAAGGAAATCAGCCCCGAGTGCTCACTGGAAGGACAGATCGTGAAGCTGAGGCTCCAATACTTTGGCCACCTCAGGAGAAGAGAAGACTCCCTGGAAAAGACCCTGATGCTGGGAAAGATGGAGGGCGCAAGGAGAAGGGGACGACTGAGGATGAGATGGCTGGACAGTGTTATAGAAGCGACCAACATGAGTTTGACCAAACTGCGGGAGGCGGTGGAAGACAGGAGTGCCTGGCGTGCTCTGGTCCATGGGGTCACGAAGAGTCGGACACGACTAAACAACAACAAGTAGCGTTTGAATCTTGTGGCACTCTTCGGAATCTATGCAGCATTCTTTCACTCCAGGGCTAGAGAGTGTTTTTTTCCTCTTATTCCAGTGACATGTCAGAGAAGTGGCTCCTAAGTCCCCCCTAGCTCACTCCCTGGGCACACAAACATTTTGCCTTCTCCACTATCAGAGTTCCAATGGCTGGTATGCACCACTGATACTTCTTTCCACACTGATGCTTCTTTCCATTCCTCGGTCCAGTATACCTGATGGAGCGTCTTCACCCCCATCGTTCTGCCGGGACGCTGAGGTCCAGCGCCGAGGGCCTTCTGGCGGTTCCCTCATTGCGAGAAGCAAAGCTACAGGGAACCAGGCAGAGGGCCTTCTCGGTAGTGGCACCCGCCCTGTGGAACGCCCTCCCATCAGATGTCAAAGAGATAAACAACTACCTGACATTCAGAAGACATCTTAAGGCTTCATCTTAAGCCTTCATCTTAAGGTTCAGGGAAGTTTTTAATGTATGACATCTCAGTGTATTTTTGGTCTTTGTGGAAGCCGCCCAGAGTGGCTGGGGAAACCCAGCCAGATGGAAGGTGTACAAATAAATTATTATTATTATTATTATTATTATTATTATTATTATTATTATTACTGAGAGTGGACCTCCTTCTCTGCAGAGAAGGAGGTTCATAATGGCCTATGACTCCTAGGACACTCTCGCAGGGACTGTCAGTGTCATGGACTGGCTGGATGTAAAGGAATGGTGGGAGGAACCAGCTAGGGATCGCCCAAGGGAAGAAGGCGCAGAGCCAGGGGATTGGCAGTGGGGTGACAATGAGTGGTCAGAGGGATAAGAATGGGAGGAGGAGGAGGTGTCAGAAGCTGGAGATGTAACAGGGCTTAGTGAGCTGGGAAGGCCTGTGGCAGAGAGTATTCCAGATTATCAGAAGTTAAGGTCATATCTGAGAAACACAGATAGACAGAGAACAATATGAACACTAAGGGCAAAAGTGCACATTATGCTGTTGTATGCATGTTTATTTCATAGCAGCCATAGGAGTGGAGCACCAGGAATGGGATTTTGCCTTTGCACCATGTTCCCAATGAAAATTGCCCCCAAAGGTAATATTTACTGCAGCAGCTGGGGTGTGTGGGTGAAATGGCAGACACTTCCAAAAGGTTGTTTTTTTAATGTTAATGTAATCACACATTTTATGTAATGTGTTATTTAGCTCTAAGAGGCAGTTTTAAAAATAACTCCGTGTGTGTGGATTGAATAGTGGCTGAAAATAGGCTTTTGGCTGCAATGTAGCCAATAGTAAACAAAAATGTTTCATGGTGAATACCTAGCCTAGCATCCCACCTTTGTCGCCAGTGAAGTGTAGGTGGGTTCCCACAAGGCAAGACACAGCATTGACAGCAATAACCTTTATTGAACTACATAACTGGGAAACAGGGGCAAAGCAACTGCTTATATACATTCCTGAAAGCCTGGGCCACTCCCACTCCCAATGTGATTGGCTGTCTAAACTTCCAAGCTGTGAATCATGACTAAGAGCTCAAGGGCCAATGGCAGAGGCCCAAATCCTGAAATGTTTCGTGATTGGACATCAAGTATTGAATCAATGAAGGAATGGGTTTCCCGTACCCAAAACTGACTGTGCAGGCAGTTTGACACTGCACCAAAATCCCTATTTTTCCTTAGCTAAAATGCTTTAACTTGAGCTCTTGAGCCAAAACCCAGCTGTATAAACAAGTGCTCAGAGCCCTCTCCTTTATCAGTTTGTGACGGCAAGGATGGCCTTCACTGTACCAGTACAACAGGGAAGACACGTCTGTGCCTTATCGTATATCCTGACCACTAAAGACGCATAGACCTAGTCTGGGAACAGCGCCAGAGGGTGTTCTTGGAGATGGTGACCTCTTGCTCCAAGAGGAACAGGAAGATCCTTTTATGGTCAGAACTACAGGAAGGAATATTCTTTTATGGTCAGAAGTATAGGAAGGAATACCCTTTTATGGTTAAGAGTACCGGAGCAGGAACATATGTGATGTCAACCTGCGTGGCTGGATTCCTGGGGAAGGAGGGAGAGGGTGCCTGAAGGATATATATACTGCATGTAATCTCTCATTTCTTTGGACTTGCTGTGGACACACCACGCAAGTGCCTTTCTGCTGTTCCGGAGAGCAGAAATAAAGAACTCTTTCTCTGAACCAACCCTCAATGTCATTTGACTTCCTTCCTCCTCTCCGGGAGCAACGCAGACCCGATCGGTGAACTCCAATAAGGCTACATCAGGAGCTCAGACTCCTTAGTCCAGACTCAAGCTCAGGCAAACACAGACCACTGAATACATAACATGTGAAAGCTATAGATTCCCTTGTTTATGTGGAAGATGCCTTCTGCCCATGGTAGGGTTGCTTTACCCCTCATGGTAGAGCAGGATGGGAGAAAAGTGAATCTAAATCCAAATGCATTCTGCTTGCATACACTCTTTTGCACCGTGGAGGCCGACACAGAACATGGTGTAAAGGGCAAGCAGTTGTGGTTATTTTCCTTCCGCTCACCATTCTGTGGATGCAGCCCAGTGTCTTCTAATTGAGAGACAGTATATAATCCTCTTGACATTGGAACTATAAGCATATTCCTAAGAGATGCTGTTTGTCGCAGAAGATGCTCTCTTTGTTGCTCCCATGGTGCGGGAGTGAAGCCAGGATGTCAAAGGTGACTGTAGACAGAGAGTTTTAACAAGGAGCTTGGAGGCTCCAGTCTGAAAGTCTTGAGCTTATTGATTGTCAGAGCTAAACCTTTATTGAAAACAAGTCAAATTTTGATCTATGCAGTCACCCACTGACCTTTATAAATCAAAGAACAAGCTGTATTTGCAGGCTCCAAATGTATTTGTAGTTAAAAGGGGAAAAACAGACTCAGCACTTAATGCAGCCGTCCCAGGGTGATGCTTCACGAAGCAATGAAATAAGAGGCAACAAGAAGCCAGAACCGTTAAAAGAGAGGGAAAGAGAAAGTAAAGGAGAAATGGCATAGCCATTTGTAATAATAATAATAATAATAATAATAATAATAATAATAATAATAATAATTTTGTTGTTGTTGTTTAGTCATTTAGTCATGTCTGACTCTTCGTGACCCCATGGACCAGAGCACGCCAGGCACTCCTGTCTTCCACTGCCTCCCACAGTTTGGTCAAACTCACGCTGGTAGCTTCGAGAACACTGTCCCACCATCTCGTCCTCTGTTGTCCCCTTCTCCTTGTGCCCTCCATCTTTCCCAACATCAGGGTCTTTTCCAGGGAGTCTTCTCTTCTCATGAGGTGGCCAAAGTCTTGGAGCCTCAGCTTCAGGATCTGTCCTTCCAGTGAGCACTCAGGGATGATTTCCTTCAGAATGGATAGATTTGATCTTCTTGCAGTCCATGGGACTCTCAAGAGTCTCCTCCAGCACCAGAATTCAAAAGCATCAATTCTTCGGCGATCAGCCTTCTTTATGGTCCAGCTCTCACTTCCATACATCACTACTGGGAAAACCATAGCTTTAACTATACGGACCTTTAACTATACGGACCTTTAACTATACTCTAAATAATTTTATTATTTACGGTATACCCCACCTATCTGGCTGGGTTTCCCCAGCCACATTGGGCGGCTTCCAGCACATAAAAAAAACACACACACAAAAAGTAAAACATTAAAAACTACCTGATACAGGAAGTTGTGACAGTTGTACAGCCCCTTGGAACCACTCAGAGATTTTACCAAAATCCAGCGCTATATAAAATTTGTTAAAGCAAATAACAAAATATATTATACTGGCTTGCGAATTGGTTCATTGCATGGATCATCTACAGCAGATACCCTCAACCTTTTCAGACCCAGGATTCAATTTTAACTCAAACACGCATTTGGGGACCCATTTTTTAATCTTTTACCATATAGTTGCGTGATGACAGTGCTCCTGTTGCAACCCACCTAATGGGTCCTAACCTATCAGTCGAAGACCCGTGATCTATGGTGCTTCCTGAAGTGCATATGCTCTTGTCTGTTCCAGATGCAACATAGGAGGCTGATGAATGTGCTCTGGAGAGGGCCCTAGGTCCTTCACCAGTCTGGGGGGGAATTTAAAATAGAACATTTACTGGTGAGGGACATGGGTGGTGCTGTGGGTTAAACCACAGAGCCTAGGACTTGCCGATCAGAAGGTCGGCGGTTCGAATCCCCACGACGGGGTGAGCTCCCGTTGCTCAGTCCCTGCTCCTGCCAACCTAGCAGTTTGAAAACACATCAAAGTGCGAGTAGATAAATAGGTACCACTCTGGCAGGAAGGTAAACGGCGTTTCCGTGCGCTGCTCTGGTTCGCCAGAAGCGGCTTAGTCATGCTGGCCACATGACCCGGAAGCTGTACGCCAGCTCCCTCTGCCAATAAAGCGAGATGAGCGCCGCAACCCCAGAGTCGGCCACGACTGGACCTAACGGTTAGGGGTCCCTTTACCTTATTTACTGGTGAAGGAATTGCATGTGTCAGGGAAGTAAAACATGACTTTCATTTCACGTGCCAACCATCCTGGTTAGAGCGATTCTAAAGTGCATTCAAACCATAAGCAAAGCAACCACTACAGTTACACATGTCTCCAAAGCAGTTCCGTAATCCATTCTGATCTAGGAATCGCACAAAACCAGCTAGTAGGCCCACCTCATTGAAAGAGCATTGGAATTGAGGGACCATTTACCGATATATAAAAGGATCAAATGGTGAAAAGACCTTTGTCAAAGTATAGGGCTTTTGCAGTGTCTTCCACAAGAGACAGCCCTCTCAGCAGAGTTTAAATCCCGTCTTAAGCAGTGCTTAATTGAAATTCCTATGCTTAATTGAAAGCATAGGAATTAGCCGTTAGGCTGATCACCCGCTTATGTTTGCCCATTTACCAAAGAAACCGGCTACAGACTGAAAAGTAAGTTTAAAACCTATTGCCTGCTCACAGTCAAATATTAATTCTTAGTAGCAACAGCAGTAA
This sequence comes from Podarcis tiliguerta, assembly GCF_965153285.1. NCBI lineage: Eukaryota > Metazoa > Chordata > Lepidosauria > Squamata > Lacertidae > Podarcis > Podarcis tiliguerta. The sequence goes on along the minus strand of NC_139550.1, from coordinate 2,061,205 downwards.
AAATAAATGCAGGTAAAATACTTGTGTTTACAGCAAAAACAGCCTCAGGCATATGCCTGCTGCTGGAACATGCAGACAGACATCTGCTCCCATGACTGCTTGGAGAGAGAGAGAAGGAACAGGAAATGCTTATTTGCTCCTTCTGTCCCAGAAGAGGAGAGGAAATGACATCACACAAAGCCTTCTCTACCAATTACGTTTCTATGGTTTGAGTCAGCCTCTCAATAATACAGCTCTATGGTCTTAACCCCTTCACATGCTAACTAGCAAGAATATGCATTGTTAGATTTGGCAACGTATTTTCCACAGTTTATAATGGGGTGCGGTGGGGTGGGGAAGGAAATCCAGCAGGGACTTGATTTGCTTGAACAGTTACCTCAAAATGACGCATAGTTGTGATGTTTGGAGAATGTGGCAGCTGGTGTGGGGGGGGATTACTACCCCTTTTGCTCTCGCCAGCTTAGTTAACATTTCCTACATGAAGCTGCGGCAAAAGAGTGGCAAAAGATTGGAGGGAACCTGTGAAGAAAGCAGTTTCTGTTTCTCCACGTCATAACCATCCAGAGGGTTCATGGGCTGCAGCAAGACCAAGGACCATGACCCTGATCTAACTCAATTGACGAAAATAGTTTGTAAAGTAAACCAAACACTTGTGAGATTCGTCCCCCCTCAAGATATAAGATGTTGTATCTCAATGACGCGGGATGTGGGTGGCGCTCTAAACCACAGAGCCTAGGGCTTGCCGATCAGAAGGTCAGCGGTTCAAATCCCCGTGATGGGGTGAGCTCCCATTGCTCAGTCCCTACTCTTGCCCACCTAGCAGTTTGAAAGCACGTCAAAGTGCAAGTAGATAAATAGGTACCACTGCGGCGGGAAGGTAAACGGCATTTCCGTGCGCTGCTCTGGTTCGCCAGAAGTGGCTCAGTCATGCTGGCCACATGACCCGGAAGCTGTACGCCGGCTCGCTCAGCCAATAAAGCAAGATGAGCGCCGCAACCCCAGAGTCGGCCACGACTGGATCTAATGGTCAGGGGTCCCTTTACCTTTACCTTTATCTCAATGACACTCATGTTGTGAGGAAACTTTAAAGGCATCAGTACAAAATTACAAGAGATTTCTGCTTCTGTCTTCTAATTTGCTGACACTAACCCCACCAATTAAGATATACAGTGGTACCTCGGGTTACAAACACCTTGGCTTACAAACACTTCAGGTTACAGACTCCGCTAACCCAGAAGTAGTACCTCGGGTTCAGAACTTTACCTCAGGATGAGAACAGAAATCGTGCTCTGGCTGCTAAAGTGGTGCCTCAGGTTAAGAACGGTTTCAGGTTGAGAACGGACCTCTGGAACGAATTAAGTTAGTAACCAGAGGTACCACTGTACCTTAATACCAGCTCTTCCCCCCACCCTGCCATGCCCTTAATGTGCTGAGGGAGGTGTTTCTGATTCATGTTTCCTCCAAGCCACTTAAGTCAAAGTGAGTGACACAGGTTGACCTCAAATGTGATTCCTACCTTGCCCATGGGTCACTAAGCCTTGTGTGCCACCCAGAGTGGCTGGGGAAACCCAGCCAGATGGGCGGGGTACAAATAATAAATTATTATTATTATTATTATTATTATTATTATTATTATTATTATTGTGTGTAAGGTCTCTGGAATCACCAGTTACTTGAAAAATGCTTCATTTGTGCCCTCTCTTCCCTAATTCAAGTGTATCCTTCCAGTGTAAGTCAATTGCTTTATTAATTAATTGAGTTGTAGATTTATGATTTTTTTTTTAATTAACTAATTTAGAGTCAAAGTATCAAATCTATGTATTTTTAATGGGTCATGTTAGGGTTCCGCCCCGTCTTCTTGTGCTCTTTTAATCTGACACTTACAAGGTCTCAAAGGATACCGTATTTTTCGCTCTATAACACGCACCCGACCATAACACGCACGTAGTTTTTAGAGGAGGAAAACAAGAAAAAAAATATTCTAAATGAAACAGGGGATGTATGATTTTTGTGGTTCATGCTGTGGCCACAGACATGTGATCTGACGGTGAGTTTGGGGTAGCCCAATGCAAAAATCCTGAGGATCCATGTGGATCCGTGCTTTGTAACCACGTTTTAAGTGGGGAGGGAAGGAAAAGCACTCAAGGGACAAGGAACACACGTGGGGTGGGTGGAGAAGGATGCTGCTAATAATGCAGAAGAGGGATATAAGGGGAGAAGGCTCCTCTCCTCTCCCGCTTTGCTCCTTTAAAACAAGCAGGCTCTGCTTCTCTCCCTCCTCCCCAGCTTAGAGAGCTGAAAAGCTTCGCTGCTGTTTAGCGAGCTGAGTGGGAAGGAGAGAGGGACACAGAGCACAGTTGCTTTAAAGCAGCCAAACAGACAGGAGCCGCTTACACCTGTGTAAGCGGCTCCTCTCCCGCTTTGCTGTTTCAAAGCGAGCCACGGAGGGAAGGAAGGGGAACCATGGATCCTCTGCTCACGACCGCAGGAGATTCCCCCCCCCGCCACCCGTAGGCATTCGCTCCATAACACGCACAGACATTTCCCCTTACTTTCTAGGAGGGAAAAAGGGAGTGTTATGGTGCAAAAAATACGGTATATTGAGATACTTCCTTTTACGGTTTCTCTGTTTTTATTTTCACTTTCATTAAGTCACCATCAGATCAACATAAGATTACAAGTTTTATGAGTAATATGCGGTGTACATCTCCCCCCCCCCCCAAATGAAAAGAGTGAGAGAGCTATGATTTGGATTAAATGAATGTTTTTGTTCTTAACACCAACGTTTTTCAAGATGGTTCTTAGGAACAGAAGTCTCAGTGGACTTCAGCAAACCCTCTGCACTCATCCGGATCCAGACTTTGCTCCTGAGCGTCTTTCTGTTAATTGCTTAAAGTCTATTCTTAATACATCAAGAGAAGCCGTTGTTTCCTTGGCAAGTTTCGCTAGGCTGTAGTGTTTGATTAATCTTTCTGCTTTGATATTAGTAAGCTAGCGAAGAATCTGATCCCTCTTAATCAATGGTCCTCTGGCAGTTACAAAGGTGAGCAGCTGCAGAGCCAAAGAGGGAGTCCGCACCATCGTTTATCTCCTGTCTGTGTCTGAGGATTCCATTTATCAATTGTAAGGACAAAGCATTAATGCAATTGCGTTCATCAACTCCAAGCATGGCGTGTGCAAGCAAGAGCGTGCAAGCATTTTCATCAGATGAACAGACCTCTGGCTCAGTGTCTTCAGTGTTGAAGGACTCAACAGCTTCATTGCTGAAAGACCACTAGGCATAAAACAACAAGGCTAGTGGCTACAGCAATCATGGAATGGCTCTACACACATGGGGAATGGGGAATTGCTGCTTCTGCATATACATTGCATTTGCCATTTTTGTATTATTGTTGTTTAGTCGTTTAGTCGTGTCCGACTCTTCGTGACCCCCTGGACCAGAGCACGCCAGGCACTCCTGTCTTCTACTGCCTCCCGCAGTTTGGTCAAACTCAAGCTTATAGCTTCGAGACCACTGTCCCACCATCTCGTCCTCTGTCGTCCCCTTCTCCTTGCACCCTCCATCTTTCCCAACATCAGGGTCTTTTCCAGGGAGTCTTCTCATGAGGTGGCTAAAGTCTTGGAGCCTCAGCTTCAGGATCTGTCCTTCCCGTGAGCACTCAGGGCTGATTTCCTTCAGAATGGAGAGGTTTGATCTTCTTGCAGTCCATGGGACTCTCAAGAGTCTCCTCCAGCACCATAATTCAAAAGCACCAATTCTTCGGCGATCAGCCTTATTGATGGTCCAGCTCTCACTTCCATACATCACTACTGGGAAAACCAGAGCTTTAACTATAGGGACCTTTGTCGGCAAGGTGATGTCTCTGCTTTTTAAGATGCTGTCTAGGTTTGTCATCGCTTTTCTCCCAAGAAGCAGGCGTCTTTTAATTTCGTGGCTGATGTCACCATCTGCAGTGATCATGGAGCCTAAGAAAGTAAAATCTCTCACTGCCTCCATTTCTTCCCCTTCTGTTTGGCAGGAGGTGATGGGCCCAGTGGCCATGATCTTCATTGTTGTTTTATGTTGAGCTTCAGACCATAGTATTATTAGTAGTAGAAATAATAATAATAATAATAATAATAATAATAATAATAATAATAATATATTTATACCCTGCGCATCTGGCTGGGTTTCCCCAGCCACTCTGGGGGGCTCCCAACAGAATTAAAAGCACAATAAAACATCTCAATGACATTTAGAAGACATCTGAAGGCAGCCCTGCTTAGGGAAGTTTTTAATGACTGATGTTTTAATATATATAAAAAATAAAAAAAAAATGTCCAGAGACAACTAAGTTTGTTCTTGGTATAAGCTTTCATGTGCATGCACACTTCTTCAGATACCCAGCCTTTAATGTATCTTTAATCTTTTGTTGGAAGCTACCCAGAATAGCCTGGGAAATCCAGCCAGATGGGTGGGGTAGAAATAATAAAATATTATTATTATTATATTATTATTATCATCATTATCAAACATTAAAAACTTCCCTAAGGGCTGCCTTCAGATGTCTTCTAAATGTCAGATAGTTGTTTATTTCCTTGACATCTGATGGGAGGGCGTTCCACAGGGTGGATGCCACTACTGAGAAGGCCCCCTGCCTGGTTCCCTTTAACCTCCCTTTTACCACCCATTCATTCAATTCGGAGAGGTCCTTTTGGAGCTCTTTACAAAACCTTTTGTTCTAATGGCCCTGAACTATTTGGTATCATCAGGAAACGTGGCCATGCCACTGCTCACTTCTAATTCTAGATCACTTGTGAACGAGTTAAAAAGCTCAGGTCTCAATACTTTAGGGGTCTTCACTTTGTGCATTGAAGATCTAGCCATTTATTCCTACAAATTGCCTTCCTCCAACTTAACCAATTCTGGATCCATAAGAGGACTCTCCCCGTATTCCTTGACTGCTAAGCTTACACAGGAGTCTTTCTTGAACGCTTTTTGAAAGTCCAAGAACACTATCTCAACCGGATCACCTATATCTATCTGCTAGTTGACACTCCCAAAGAACTCTAATAGGTCCATGAGGCTGGGCTTGCTCTGGCAGCAACCATGCTGGCTGTTCTTCAGTAAGACTTGTTCTTCTATATGCTTGGTTATTTTATCTCTTAACAATACTTTCCACCAGTTTCCCTGGGACAGATGTTAAGGTAACCAGCCTGTAATTTCCAGGATCCGCCAGACCCTTTAAAAAACAAATAAATTGGTGTTACATTGACTACTTTCCAGTCCTCAGGTATGGAAGCTGATCTGAGGGACAAGTTACGTACTGTTGTTAGAAGATCAGCAATTTCAAATGTGACTTATTTGAGAACTCTTGCGTTGATATCACCCAGACAATTTGTCGGTTTTGATTTTTGTCTGTTAGGCCTTCTTCGTTTCTTGACACCACTCTCTGCCTCAGTTCCTCAGACTCCCGTCCTGCAAAAGTTAGCTCAGGCGCTGAGGTCTGTCTCATATCTTCCACTGTGAAGACAGATGCAAAGAATTCATCCAGCTTCTCTGCAATCTCCTTATCCTCCTGTCTGAGGGTCAGCTGTATCCTGAAGAAGCAGAGTAGTCTAATGTGAGCGATGGCTGAGAGACTGTCTTCTACCTTGCAGGATATCCTTTCAGTGAGACCCTTATCAGAGAGACCAGAAAAACTATGTAGGAAGATAAAGGGAAATTTTCTTTTAACTTTCCGTGAGGGTGAGAATGAGGTCAAGCATATATAGCCACCTCTTTTGAAGCAACAGCCTTGGTTTTCAAGCAAAAATAAGATCTCTTCAAGTTACAGTGACCCAATTAAGCAATTATCAAACCAAGTGTTGTTTAATAACATTGCTGCAAGTTGATATAATATTATATCCTATTATGTTATATTATAAAACTATATTAAACGGTATCATATTAGTTTGATACAGATCTCTGAATCTGCTCATTGTGCATAGTTAAAGAAACAAGCTGTTAAATCTGCTTCTTGTGTGTAGTTAAAGGAACAAGCTGGATTTAAATGGCACTAAATGTTGGACGCAGGTGGCACTGTGGGTAAAAGCCTCAGCGCCTAGGACTTGCCGATCGAAAGGTCGGCAGTTTGAATCCCCGCGGCGGGGTGCGTTCCTGTCGCTCAGTCCCAGCGCCTGCCAACCTAGCAGTTTGAAAGCACTCTCGGGTGCAAGTAGATAAATAGGGACTGCTTACTAGAGGGAAGGTAAACGGCATTCCGTGTGCTGCGCTGGCTCGCCAGATGCAGCTTGTCACGCTGGCCACGTGACCCAGAAGTGTCTGCGGACAGCGCTGGCTCCCGGCCTATAGAGTGAGATGAGCGCACAACCCTAGAGTCTGTCAAGACTGGCCCGTACTGGCAGGGGTACCTTTATCTTTTATCTTAAATGTAAGTTAAGAGGGTTAGATAAAGCTGGTACATTTTATTTGAACTGTATGAAACATGGATCCTACAGGGGTACAGTGTAGGGATACAGAGAACCTTGGTTCTCAAACTTACCGTATTTTTCGCTCTATTGGACGCAGTTTTTCCCCTCCAAAAATTGAGGGGAAATGTGTGTGCGTCCTATGGAGCGAATGCAGGCTTGTGCCATAGCCGCGCGCAACCCCTCCGGCAAGGAGAGGCTGCACGGGGCTATGGCTTCTTTAGCCCTGCGCAGCGTCTCCCGGCAAGGAGAGGCTGCACGGGGCTGAAGGGGAAGGCAAAACAGCGAGCGGAATGGATCCCACTCCCTGCCTTTGCCTTCTCCCATAGCCGCGCGCACCCCTCTGCAAGGAGAGGCTGCACGGGGCTATGGATTCTTTAGCCCCACGCAGCCTCTCCCGGCAAGGAGAGGCTGCACGGGGCTGAAGGGGAAGGCAAAACAGCGAGCGGGATGGATCCCACTCGCTGCCTTTGCCTTCTCCCATAGCCGCGCGCAACCCCTCCGGCAAGGAGAGGCTGCACAGGGCTATGGAGTCTTTAGCCCCACGCAGCCTCTCCCAGGAGAGAGAGGCTGCACGGGGCTAAAGGGGAAGGCAGAACAGCGAGCGGGATCCATCCTGCTCACTGCCTTGCCTTCTCCCATAGCTGTGCGCAACCCCTCCGGCAAGGAGAGGCTGCACGGGGCTATGGAGTCTTTAGCCCCACGCAGCCTCTCCCAGGAGAAAGAGGCTGCGCGGGGCTAAAGGGGAAGGCAGAACAGCGAGCGGGATCCATCCTGCTCACTGCCTTGCCTTCTCCCATAGCCGCGCGCAACCCCTCTGCAAGGAGAGGCTGCACGGGGCTATGGATTCTTTAGCCCCACGCAGCCTCTCCCGGCAAGGAGAGGCTGCACGGGGTTAAAGGGGAAGGCAAAACAGCGAGCGGGATGGATCCCACTCGCTGCCTTGCCTTCTTCCATAGCTGCGTGCAACCCCTCCGGCAAGGAGAGGCTGCACGGGGCTACGGATTCTTTAGCCCCACGGAGCCTCTCCCGGCAAGGAGAGGCTGCACGGGGCTGAAGGGGAAGGCAAAACAGCGAGCGGAATGGATCCCACTCGCTGCCTTTGCCTTCTCCCATAGCCGCGCGCAACCCCTCTGCAAGGAGAGGCTGCACGGGGCTATGGATTCTTTAGCCCCACGCAGCCTCTCCCGGCAAGGAGAGGCTGCACGGGGCTGAAGGGGAAGGCAAAACAGCGAGCGGGATGGATCCCACTCGCTGCCTTTGCCTTCTCCCATAGCCGCGCGCAACCCCTCCGGCAAGGAGAGGCTGCACAGGGCTATGGAGTCTTTAGCCCCACGCAGCCTCTCCCAGGAGAGAGAGGCTGCACGGGGCTAAAGGGGAAGGCAGAACAGCGAGCGGGATCCATCCTGCTCACTGCCTTGCCTTCTCCCATAGCTGTGCGCAACCCCTCCGGCAAGGAGAGGCTGCACGGGGCTATGGAGTCTTTAGCCCCACGGAGCCTCTCCCGGCAAGGAGAGGCTGCACGGGGCTGAAGGGGAAGGCAAAACAGCGAGCGGGATGGATCCCACTCGCTGCCTTGCCTTCTTCCATAGCTGCGTGCAACCCCTCCGGCAAGGAGAGGCTGCACGGGGCTATGGCTTCTTTAGCCCCACGGAGCCTCTCCCAGGAGGTAGAGGCTGCACGGGGCTGAGGGGGAAGGCAAAACAGCGAGCGGGATCCATCCCGCTTGCTGCTTTGGCTTGTTCCATAGCTGCGCGCAACCCCTCTGGCAGGGAGAGGTTGTGTGCAGCCTGTACGCTGCTCTTTGGGGCTTGGGGGGGGGGGAATATTTTTTTCTTGATTTCCCCCCCCTTAAAACTGGGTGCGCCCTATGGTCCGGTGCGCCCAATGGTGCGAAAAATACGGTAATCTGTTCCGGAAGTCCGTTCCAAAACCAAAGTGTTCCAACAGCAAGGCGCTCTTTCCCAAAGAAAGTAATGCAAAACGGATTAATCCATTCCAAACAGCAATTTAACATGAATTTTATTATCTAGCAAGACCATTGATTCATAAAATGAAAGCAATAATCAATGTACTGTACTATAAAATAAGTAAGACTGTATTGTAGAAGACAAAAATTAAAATTATTTTTTTCCTTACACTTTTTTTCTGCACTGATGATAGTCATTGTTTGGACGGGGGGCTTTTATCCATTTCCGCAGTCACACAATCAGTCAGTCAGTAGCTGAACTGGAATCCACAGAGTCACAAAAACAAATTACAGTGGTACCTCGGGTTACACACGCTTCAGGTTACATACGCTTCAGGTTACACACTCCGGGAGTTATGCTTGTCTGAGTGGCAGTATGCAACCTGTTTTGAATGAGACCATGTTCTTCTTTTTTTCAGGAGGAGTGCAGTTTGGCGGCAGGGCACCTCCTGTAACCAACATTGTCCTTGAATGCCCAGGTGACATTGGTGATTAGGAATACATTTACCAGTTTTGGGTAGTTCACCAACCAGAGAAGGTGAATCTGATCTCAGTCACTCATACACTAGCTGCATTCATGTCTTTTGCCATGTTTTCTATCTGGAGCCGCCTTGAAAGGTGGTTAGGAAACTGTAATTAGCAAAAAATGCAGCCACCGAAATGCTGGAGGAGTGAGATGATCAGAGCAGATTACATTAATCCAACACTGATAGCAATTTGGCTGACTATCTGGCCTCCGTGGCATTAACCCTTGAAGGCCCAGGAGAACATTTAAGGTTATCTTAAGGACCATAAAATAGGCATCACAGGCCCTGTTCTCTGCTTCATAATTAGAAAATATTGGACTGGCAGGCACCAGGGACAGAGCTTTATTGTACATGAGTGGTTGCCCCCTTCTGAGAGCATGAATCCTGCCAAATTTCAGAAGGCTAGCTGCTGTTCACCAGCCACTACATTCTTAGGGCAGCCAATGCAGTTTTAGAATGGGACTCCCCTTGTGTTCTGTGGCCAATTGGTGTGAAGCTGGAAGATCAGGGGCTTTTGTGCGAGGCACCAGATGGATCAAGCCCACTGATCATTATCCCTTCTTACTAATTCACAGGAAAATGAATCACTCTGCCAGGCATCGCTATGATCATATCGCATATGGCTACGAAGCTGTGGGAAGGAAGCTGATGGGCCTTGGGCTCAGCTGACGCTCTCATCAATTATTTTGTACAAGGCAGAGGATGACAAAGAGAAAGGAGAACATTTGAGCTGAATCACCTGTCATGCAGATAATGTCAGCGAGAGAGTTTTGGCTTCTGGGACCACAGTCTAGACTTCCTTAATAAAGTAGGATGCGCAACCAGCCGACCTTTGCTCTACTCGTTCAGCTAATGAGTGAACATGGTACCAGTTCCTCTTTCATTGAGACTTTCCCCAATTTCCACATAAATTAAACAGGATCCATTTGTTTAAACTGGTACCATGTTCGTTGCTAGAGGCCTCTCACTTCCTTCCCAAAGCCCAGTGTCTCACTTACCTGGCTTTGGGAAGGCAGTGGAAGGGCTGGAGGGGGTGTCAAATTTTGCTGAGGGCCACCAAAAAAAGGCCTTGAGGCCTTAGGCTGCACGTTGGACCATCCTGACCCATGTGATCTTGCCTACCTAGACAAATACAGTGGTACCTCGGTTTACAAACTTAATCCTGTCCGGAAGTCCGTTATTAAACCGAAACTGTTCTTAAACCAAGGTGTGCTTTCCCTAATGAGGCCTCCCACCGCCGGTGCCCTTCCACTGTTCGGGTTCCATTCGTAGACCGAGGTAAAGTTCACAAACTGGGACACTACTTCCGGTTTTGTGGCGTTCATAAACCAAATAGTTCATACACAGGGCTGTTCTTAAACCGAGGTACCACTATACAGTGATGCATTGGGGGAGTGTTTTTACAACTAGAGACATGCTGAGGAGGAGGAGGCGGAAGAGAAGGAGGAAGAGGAGGGTTGTCTTGCCAGCAGGTTTAATTTGTTCAGTGACGCAGGAAAGGAACTCCTCTGTAGTAGTGTCCCAACTATAGAAGTACCTGGAAGCATGGATGGGGACCACATTAAGCTATCATAGAATCATAGAGTTGGAAGAGACCACAAGGGCCATCGAGTCCAACCCCCTGCCAAGCAGGAAACACCATCAGAGCCCTCCTGACATATGGTTGTCAAGCCTCTGCTTAAAGACCTCCAAAGAAGGAGACTCCACCACACTCCTTGGCAGCAAATTCCACTGTCGAACAGCTCTTACTGTCAGGAAGTTCTTCCTCATGTTTAGGTGGAATCTTCTTTCTTGTAGTTTGGATCCATTGCTCTGTGTCCGCTTCTCTGGAGCAGCAGAAAACAACCTTTCTCCCTCCTCTATGTGACATCCTTTTATATATTTGAACATGGCTATCATATCACCCCTCAACCTCCTCTTCTCCAGGCTAAACATGCCCAGCTCCCTTAGCCGTTCCTCATAAGGCATCGTTTCCAGGCCTTTGAACTCAAGTTCTGAGTTCTTCTGAAAAAGCAATTGAATGACCAAAATGGCTCAAAACAGCCTCCTTGGGAATCATAGGTTTTATATTTTCAGTATTATTATATCGATAACCCACCTTTCCTCCTCTCCTCATTTCATCCTCACAACAAGCCTATGAGGTCGTTTAGGCTGAGAGATAGTGGCTGGCCCAAGCTCACCTAGTGAGCTTCATGGCAGATTGTGGATTTGAACCATTCGTCTCCCAAGTCCCTGGTCCAGCGCTCTACCCACTACATTCCATTGGCTCTCAGACACTTTCCTAAGAGGAAGCATACAATTTCATGCAGTATCCTGGACCTGCAATAGCTGGCAAGGATGGGCTACCTCTTTCTTATCATTGCCACCTTCAGGGTTCAGCCGCAAAATGTCTTCTTTGCTTTTTTCACATTGCAATCAGCAAGTCATCTTCAGTTTGCTTGTGATCTTTTTTCCTCTTCCTAAAGTTTTAGAATGTTTGGAATCTTCTGGATTTCGACACACACCTGAAGGGGAGAAACACAAGAAGATTTTGGTACCCATCACCTGCAAAGGAAGCAAGTCCCCCTGCCCAACTATAAATTAGAGATTGTTACACACACTTTTTCATTTATGAAATGGCTTCCCTGACTGTCATTTTAAACAGAATAATTCCATTTTCCCTACTTATTTTTCACTTTGCTGGAAGCAGACTTGATATCCACCTATCCTTTCATGTACTCCTTTTTATATCCAAAAGCTAGTTAGTTTGAAATGTCAACAAAACTTGATTTTCTCTCTCCCTCATATTGCTTCATTTATCTTCATTTTCTCCTGGCTTTTCAAATGGGCAAGCATTTTTATTTTTCTTGATTCTCTTTAAAATCTCCACCTTTATATTTTTCAATTTAAATTTTGCTTGATGCTAGGCTCTCTATTGGGGACTTTCTCAAAGTCCATCATCTGCCCACAACTTGTTGTCCTTGTTTTATTAGGACAAATTCTTCTTTGGTTTTCTGTTTTCTTTCAGGTTCCTTTTCATTTAAAACTTATAGTTTCTACTAACTCATCTTTGGGGGGGGGGAGGACACCTAATTAAGAGTTTTCTATATACAGGAAACATTTGAAATCAACAGCAGCAGGGATCACAGGTGAAAATTACTTGTATCGCTTTTTAAAGTTGTAAACTGTAATTAATATTTCAGGAGAGTAAAATCCTTTCATTTTCTTTAAAAAAAAATATTTCCCAGACACACTAACATAACACCAAGTTTCTAGATCTAATACTGAGTAATGGAAGGGTGGAAGTTGTTCAAAAAGAATAGATGCAACAGAAAGGGAGGGGAATGTCGCATTCTATGTCAAATGATTGCCAGAAGAAATATGAACAACCTCAGATATGCAGATGACAACACCTTGATGGCAGAAAGTGAGGAGGAATTAAAGAAGCTTTTAATGAGGGTGAAAGAGAGCGCAAAATATGGTCTGAAGCTCAACATCAAAAAAACAAAGATCATGGCCACTGGGCCCATCACCTCCTGGCAAATAGAAGGGGAAGAAATGGAGGCAGTGAGAGATTTTACTTTCTTGGGCTCCATGATCACTGCAGATGGTGACAGTAGTCACGAAATTAAAAGATGCCTGCTCCTTGGGAGAAAAGCAATGACAAACATAGACAGCGTCTTAAAAAGCAGAGACATCACCTTGCCAACAAAGGTCTGTATAGTTCAAGCTCTGGTTTTCCCAGTAGTGAGGTATGGAAGTGAAAGCTGGACCATAAAGAAGGCTGATCACCGAAGAATGGATGCTTTTGAATTATGGTGCTGGAGGAGACTCTTGAGAGTCCCATGTACTGCAAGAAGATCAAACCGATCCATTCTTAAGAAAATCAGCCTGAGTGCTCACTGGAAGGACAGATCCTGAAGCTGAGGCTCCAAGACTTTGGCCACCTGATGAGAAGAGAAGACTCCCTGGGAAAGACCCTGATGTTGAGAAAGACTGAGGGCACAAGGAGAAGGGGACAGCAGAGGACGAGATGGTTGGATAGTGTTTTCAAAGCTATAAACATGAGTCTGACCAAACTGCAGGAGGCAGTGGAAGACAGGAGTGCCTGGCGTGCTCTGGTCCATGGGGTCATGAAGAGGCGGACACGACTAAACGACTAAACAACAACAACACAGAAATTCAGGAGTGTAAAAAAGGCTTCTGGGCAAAAATAAATGGAGAAATAAAATAGCAACATTGTGGTCAGTCTGCTTCAGACTGCTGAGCCAAAGAGACAATGTGGAATGTGTTTTTCTGAATCAAATTGCAGATGCCTCAGGGAACCAAGAGTTAGTCAGTAATTCCCCAGTAAATTTCTGGCATGCCTTTCTGCTTTCTCTTTCAGATGGTGATAGAATGAATAAGGGGGCTGGCTATCTCCAGCTTGATTCTAATAGGGAAGAATTGGCCAATTAGCTGAAAGTAGCAGGAAATTGGGGAGAAATTACCATGTAATGCTGGAATTTACTCTCTTACGTGAAGCCAAAGGGGAGCACAGTGAAATATGTACCTTGGTTTTCAGGAACACAGATATTTTAAGTTCAAATGATAAGTAGGATTCCATGGCTAGATCGTTTAATGTGGAAAAAGGAGCCCAAGATGAGGGGAAGATTTTCAGGAGAGGATGCAATGAAATGTCTGTGAGATCTTAAAGAGTAACAAATTTATTATGGCATAAGCTTCCAGGGACTACAGTACAGTCCACTTCATCAAAAGCTTGAATGTTCTATCTATCATCTATCTATCTATCATCTATCTATCTATCTATCTATCTATCTATCTATCTATCATCTATCTATCTATCTATCATCTATCTATCTATCTATCATCTATCAAAGGTCTGTATAGTTAAAGCTATGGTTTTCCCAGTAGTGATGTATGGAAGTGAGAGCTGGACCATGAAGAAGGCTGATCGCCGAAGAATGGATGCTTTTGAATTGATGTGCTGGAGGAGACTCTTGAGAGTCCCATGGACTGCAAGAAGATCAAACCTATCCATTTTGAAGTAAATCAGCCCTGAGTGCTCACTAGAAGGACAGATCCTGAAGCTGAGGCCTCATGTGAAGAGAAGACTCCCTGGAAAAGACCCTGATGTTGGGAAAGATGGAGGGCACAAGGAGAAGGAGACGACAGAGGACAAGATGGTTGGACAGTGTTCTCAAAGCTACAAACATGAGTCTGACCAAACTGCGGGAGGCAGTGGAAGACAGGAGTGCCTGGCTTGCTTTGGTCCAGGGGGTCACAAAGAGGCGGACACGACTAAATTACTAAACAACAAAGTATTTTGGGATGGGGTAGAATTGCAAACAGCAAGATCAGAAGGTGATTAAATGCTGGAAAGTACAGATGGAAATAAGTATTAACAGTGGCCATTCAGAAGAAGAAAAAACAGCTGTGCACAGATATCCTGGTACCGTGGTAAGATCACAATCCGTTGTGCTAATATAATCCCATGTCTGCCTCTTTCGTTGTAGTTGCACTTAACAATGCTCAAAATACTTAGAGCACTATCCACTGGGTCAAGCACATGCAAGTCGCATTGCTACCGAAGAGAATATTAAGCACATGTTTTACTCTCCCCCTGAAAACCCATTGAAAAGGATTTAAGTTCATCTGAATTGTGTCTTGTAGTATTCAATACATCTGTTTTAGGTAGGCAGCTTAAAGAAAGGACTTCAGTAGAGGAAAGTGTGCTGAGGCAGAAGAATGGGATCTCAAGCACGTCTGCTTTGGTTGAAGGTGCTGTGGAAATACTAAGTTGCAGCCATATTGGAAGGTGTGGAAGTCTGAGACTGGAAAATTCGCATGGAAAGCCAGTCTGTCTGTCTGTCTGTCTGTCTGTCTGTCTGTCTGTCTCTTAAAGGTAAAGGGACCCTTGACCATTAGGTCCAGTCGTGGCCGACTCTGGGGTTGCGGCGCTCATCTCACTTTATTGGCTGAAGGAGCCGGTGTACAGCTTCCGGGTCATGTGGCCAGCAGGACTAAGCCGCTTCTGGCGAACCAGAGCAGCGCACGGAAGTGCTGTTTATCTTCCTGCCAGAGCGGTACCTATTTATCTACTTACACTTTGACGTGCTTTCGAACTGCTAGGTTGGCAGGATGCATAAGGTAAAGGAAATGGTAAAGGACCTCCGGATGGTTAAGTCCAGTCAAAGGCGACTATGGGGTTGTGGCGCTCATCTTGCTTTCAGGCTGAGGGAGCCAGCATTTGTCCACAGACAGTTTTCTGGGTCATGCAGCCAGCATGACTAAACCACTTCTGGCGCAATGGAACACTGTGACGGAAACCAGAGTGCACGGAAACGCTGTTTACCTTCCCGCTGGAGCGGTACCTATTTATCTACTTGCACTTTGACATGCTTTCAAACTGCTAGGTTGGCAGGAGCAGGGACCGAGCAACGGAAGTTCACCCCGTCACGGAGATTCGAACCGCTGACCTTCTGATCGGCAAGTCCTAGGCTCTGTGGTTTAACCCACAGCGCCACCCGCGTCCCCCTCTCTTTCTTACCACCAAGTAATATGAAAACATATCTAGTGAACTGTAAAAAGATAAAGGCATCTCAAAGCTGTTTGTTTCCTAGAGTAATTAGTCAATAATAATATTAATATGACACAAAAGGACATGTGGGTGGAATTTGATCAAAATCCAGCCCAGGCCTTAAGAAACACTGAAGACTTTGCAAACCATGAGGCACAGGGATCTCTGCTAAAACTGAATTAATAACTGAAAAGTTTGTGGCAATTGGAAGGTACTTTTCCAGAATGTGTGAACATATATCACATGAAGCTGCTGTACATTTTCAGAGCAACATTAATCATTACAGCGGTACCTCAGGTTACATATACTTTAGGTTACATACGCTTCAGGTTGCAGACTCCACTAACCCAGAAATATTACCTCGGGTTAAGAACTTTGCTTCAGGATGAGAACAGAAACAGTGCTCCGGCAGTGCAGTGGCAGCAGGAGGTCCCATTAGCAAAAGTGGTGCTTCAGATTAAGAACAATTTCAGGTTAAGAACTTCAGGTTAAGTACTTAATCCGAGGTACCATTGTATAAAGGAAATGAAAAGAAAATAAACCCTCAACTTTTGCTTAGAAATTAAGCATAAAGTAGTCCTTGAGAAATCTTAAGACCAATAATTGTTTCCGGGCCCTTTGAATCTGCCCCATTCATCCCTGGTTATCCCCCCCCCCCAAAATAGTCTGGGCTAATTTCAAATATAAAATCTATGACTTTTTTGCCTCACAACTCACAGGATATTGCACTCTTAAGAAAAGACCTGCTTTAATTCTCAGTATGCTCTTCTACAGCTTTTGCTATATATAATTAAAATACCTTCAAAACATGTTAATGTAAATTATATAAAGTTCCTGCTTTAATGTTTGTGCTTTTGCCTAATAGATACCAAACCCCATATGGAATATTAATATTTCTTCTAATTGATTCACAGCTACGCATTTCTGGCCTACTTAGGAGACCAGTTCCTCACACTTCCAGCACCCCAAAGCCTCCCCAAAGAACATCACCCATGGAGACGTCACCAAATTAAGCAGTTTTCTGAAACCAGCCTCATAAAAATGTGAACTAATATCAGAACAATGATTCTAATTAATTCAAACTTATTGATATTATTATATTCTAAATAATTCAGCAAAAACATGACCGGATGTAATGGGATTTCTCATCTGAATCCCCCCCCCCCTTAGATGAGTCATTATTTCCCCCCAATATTTATTTGCTATTTTACATTTCCACCACATATGGAAAAAATCCCCCTTTTTTCCCTGAAACTTCCAGCATGGTGGTGGTAGTAATTTTTATTCATATATATATATATGAATAAAATTACTACCATATAACTGGCATACCATCTGCTCACTATTTTATCAGATTTCTCTCATCCCTGCATTCAAAGAAAATTTATGGTCAGATAACCATAACTTCTCCCACACATCCATTGGAATATCTTCCCCAGTGTGAACCAGCCTACTGAATGAAGATTAGATTGGTTGCCCGGCTATTGACTATGCCCCTGAGCACAGCAATTTGGTTATCCTGACTCCTTTAGGCCACAGAGTGTCCCCCTGCTCCATTGCCATCCACGCTCTTTTTGGAAACGATCTGTATGTAAATGAGTTCCAATTTCTCACCTTGGAACTGCTTTGGAGAGCATTTCAAATCTATTGCTTTTAAACGTAATGATTACATTATTCATTAGCTCCAATTTTCCTTCCTGATGGCAGGCCAGCTCATTAGATGCTTCCCAAAGATTAGAAGCCATAAAGGAACTCGTTGTGAAATAAATTAGAAGCACATAATGAATGCAGCATTATGTGCCCTATAGGGTTAAGAGCAGTTGGCAAAGCTGCCATTCGAAGGTCCTTTGCATCAAGGGGCAAAACAGGGGCCTAGGTTTGGCAAGTCACGAAATTAAAAGATGCCCGCTTCTTGGGAGAAAAGCAATGACAAACCTAGACAGCATCCTAAAAAGCAGAGACATCACCTTGCCGACAAAGGTCCGTATAGTTAAAGCGATGGTTTTCCCAGTAGTGATGTATGGAAGTGAGAGCTGGACCATGAAGAAGGCTGATCGCCGAAGAATGGATGCTTTTGAATTATGGTGCTGGAGGAGACTCTTGAGAGTCCCATGGACTGCAAGAAGATCAAACCTCTCCATTCTGAAGGAAATCGGCCCTGAGTGCTCACTGGAAGGACAGATCGTGAAGCTGAGGCTCCAATACTTTGGCCACCTCATGAGAAGAAAAGACTCCCTGGAAAAGACCCTGATGCTGGGAAAGATTGAGGGCACAGGGAGAAGGGGACACAGAGGACGAGATGGTGGGACAGTGTTCTCGAAGCTACCAGCATGAGTTTGACCAAACTGCGGGAGGCAGTGAAAGACAGGAGTGCCTGGCATGCTCTGGTCCATGGGGTCATGAAGAGGCGGACACGACTAAACGACTAAACAACAACAAAGTTTCAGCAAACTGAAGATGAAGACCCTGTGTTTGGGCCATGCCCAGTTTGTGTCTTGTGTACTGGCAATATGGGGAAAGCAAACAAGCCACTGAGGTGACCAGTGGTTGACAGATCAGCAACCTCCAGGGGTGCCAACTTGCCCCCCACATTGGGGGTACATCACATGAAGCCCTGTGGGACATACCACAGGGAGGAGGAGGCAGAGCGCAGAGCTGGGCTCCGGGTTCTGCCTCCTCCTCGTGACATATGGCGGACAACGACGACGCGCCCAGATCAAACTCAAATTAAAGATTAAAATATTGAGGGGGTTGGAGCCCCCAGCACTCCCTATAACCGGCACTGGTGGCGCCCGCTGAAAGTGATCCTGTGTTATCTGCAGAGTGAGAATCAGGAACATTAACAGCCTTCTGTGCCTTTGGATTCCTGCAATGAGCTGGTGTGATCAATTTTTGAGATGGTGATCTTTGCGATCTGCAGACTGCTGCAAAATGGTCCGACTTGCCACATTTATGACAGATACTCCCTTTGGCAGGACAAGTGTGCTCGTGACGTATGAAGTGGGACTCTCCCTATCACAGACCTAATCATCATTGCTGTGCTGGTCCCGGGGGGTTACCGTGCGGAATGATCAGAGTCCAGTCCGAGGTCAAGGGTGTGGTATGGAGGCTGTCCGTCAAGGCTGAAGCGGGGTCCAAGGCAAGGAGTCCGCTGTGGTCAGGAACTCTGGCAGAAGAGTAGGACAGGGTGCCGGCAGGAACAGGTCGCCAACAATGTTGCTCCTGCAACCTGGGACTGGGCTGGCTGGCGTTTATCTGCCCAGAGGCATAGGGTGGCCCCGGTCCACAGGTGACTCGCCTCTCCTTGCCTGGAGGCAACCACTCCTCCTGAGAGAACATTAGGAAGAACTTCCTGACAGTAAGAGCTGTTCGACAGTGGAATTTGCTGCCAAGGAGTGTGGTGGAGTCTCCTTCTTTGGAGGTCTTTAAGCAGAGGCTTGACAACCATATGTCAGGAGTGCTCTGATGGTGTTTCCTGCTTGGCAGGGGGTTGGACTCGATGACCCTTGTGGTCTCTTCCAACTCTATGATTCTATGATTCTATGATTCTAGTTCCCTCTGCCTCTCTGCCCTGAGCCTCTGCATCTCAGGAGAGGCTGGAGGGTTACTGGACCCAGAGGCAACCTCACCTTCCCCTGACAGGGCTGGGAGAGGAGCACCTGCAGGCAATGGGTCCTCCATCACCTCCGGAGCCAGAGCGGATTCAGCTGGTGTCTGCTCCTGAGGATCCGGCACAAGTGAGGGCCCTTCAGGTTCAAGCCCCAGCCCCGGCTCAGCTGGTCCTGGAGGCAGGGACTCCTGTGCAGGCTGGGATTCCTCAGGTTCAACCTCTGAATCTGATTCCCAGGCCATCACAATTGCTGTCATGCCTCTGCTAGCAGCAGTGCAGGCATCCATTTGTTGAGCATGCATCTCTGCCATCTTGTAAGCGCAAGCAGTGCCCAGGTGTTCAGGAAGAAGCAAATATGAACCCCCAATATTACCCTCCTGAGGCATGGGCAAAAAGCATTATTGGAATTGCTGAGTTTGCACCTCCTTGTTTATATCGCTGAATTCACGGGAAGCAGCTAGGTGTCTCAGACGTGCATGAAACTAATCCATGCACTCTCCCTGCTTCTGCCTGGCCTGATGGAACTTCAAAAATCAATGTTTTTCTTTGGAGAGAAGTACTTTGTCAGTGCCTCCTTTGCTTTCATATAATCATCACCTCCTGCCTCTGGGAGGGTGGTAGAGATGTCATACACTTGTTCTCCAGCACAGTGAAGGAAGAGAGCACACTTTGCAGACTATTTCCTCAGCAGAGAACAAAACCTTAAGTCTCTGAATCGATTTATCCCAGCGGAGCTGTATGGTTATATGGGAATCATGAGCAAAAAAAAGAGAGAGGAGATGGCAGAGAGCACAGTCATAGCAGGTCTAGTTTTCTATTATCAGTCTTATACAAAGCAGGACAAGGAAGCCATAGCTCTCTCACACTCCTTTTCTTATCAGCAGGGATGTAGAGGCTTTTGTCTGTGAAGTAGGCCTCAGTCAATGTCCAGAAATCCATGCATCGCTCAGCGTGAATTCCTAAGTCTTTCTTTGCTATTGTAAGCTATACCCTTGGTGACCAAAACACTTTAGAAGAAACTCAAACATTAGGCATGAGAAAAACCCACCAGAGATCTATGTCCTCAGTTGCCTCAGGTCCTGGTCTCTAGATCTTTGTGTAAGATCGGTACTGAAACTGCTTCAGAGCTTGGTACCTTGGAACACAGACAAAACATGGGTGGTACCCTCTCTCCATCCCCAGATGCCTGGGCTGGTGCTCTTGGTCCCCCACTGAAGGGATGGCATCCTTTGCCAATTATCCCCTCAATTGAGACCAACCCCTGTACTGGGCTCAGATAAGAAACCTCTGACTGGAAATACCCAGTGGCCCACACCAATGTTTTAGGTCTGACATGGTTGCTTTGGGTGGGGATACTGATGATATTTAGCTGGGCTGGATTTGACTCAGGTGTGCAGGGAGGCTGGGCGGGTGATGGAGATAAAGCTACAATTCTTCTTGTCTCCAGATGGCTCAGGCCACCACAGCACTAAGTGGTCTCTCCCCACCCCCCACCCCCGTATACTGGTCCTGGTTAAGTGTCAAGGACTGGGCAAAGGAGGAATGGTGTAGACCGCCTCCCCATCCTAACCCTTCCAGGGAGGAGGAAGAGGAAGACAGTACAGTGGTACCTCTGGTTGCGAATGGGATCTGTTCCAGAGGCCTGTTCGCAACCTGAAAAGAACACAACCCGCGTCTGTGGGTCACGATTCGCCACTTCTGTGCATGCACGTGATGTCATTTTGCGCGTCTGCACATGCGCAAGTGGTGAAACCCAGAAGTAACCCTTTCCGGTACTTCCGGGTCACCGTGGGACGCAACCTGAAAATACGCAACCTGAAGCAAACGTAACTTGAGGTATGACTGTATAGATTTACAACAGTGGTTGTAGGCAGATGAGGGGGAAAGTTGGGAAATCATGGGAGAGCCCAGAACAACACACAGTTGACCCTTTGTCATTGGAAAGCATTCCATACCCTCCATCTCCCAGAACCCGGTGAGCCTTAAAAGTAGGAGAGCAAAGAGCTTGAAGACAGAGGGCACTTAGTGGCACCCGTAGAGGAGGTGATGATGATGATGATGAATGAGGAAGTGGGAGAGACAGAGGGGTGGAGATTGACGTGGGACAATGCCAGGCTGCGTTCTCTCTGTAAAGTTTGAAATAAAATAGGACTGTAAGAAACTTGTCCTTGTTTCCATACTTTCCTGGGCAACCAGCCGGAAGCCGCTGACAGCATCCTGACATTAATAATAATAATAAATTTTTATTTATATCCCGCCCTCCCCAGCCGAAGCTGGGCTCAGGGCGGCTAACAACAATAAAATAATACAACATTCTAAAATCATTTCATTATGAAATGAATTCAAATCAAATTGATGGCAACCATTGGGCTAGAGTTCTATGAGGATTACCGAAGGAGGGGGTCAGACTGTGCCTCAGCCAAAGGCCTGGTGGAAAGATGTCAAGTCCCGCAGGGCCCTGGTCTCTTGTGACACAGCGTTCCACCAGATCGGAGCCACAGCCGAAAAAGCCCTGGCTCTGGTTGAGGCCAGCCTAACCTCTCTGTGGCCTAATAATAATAATTTTTTATTTATAGAATAAATATACATTAAGAGGGACACGGGTGGTGCTGTGGGTAAAAGCCTCAGCGCCTAGGGGTTGCCGATCGAAAGGTTGGTGGTTCGAATCCCCGCGGCGGGGTGCGCTCCCGTTGCTCGGTCCCAGCGCCTGCCAACCTAGCAGTTCAAAAGCACTCCCGGGTGCAAGTAGATAAATAGGGACCGCTTACTGGCGGGAAGGTAAACAGTGTTTCCGTGTGCTGTGCTGGCTCGCCAGAGCAGCAATGTCACGCTGGCCATGTGACCCGGAAGTGTCTTCGGACAGCGCTGGCCCCCGGCCTCTTGAGTGAGATGGGCGCACAACCCTAGAGTCTGTCAAGACTGGCCCGTACGGGCAGGGGTACCCTTACCTTTTTATACATTAAGAAGCCCTTAACTGGAAATCCTCAGCAGTCTGCTCTGGTACTCTGGGAGTGACAGGGCCAATATCAAGGATGAACCTAATGGTCCTAAATAATAACAAGAATAAAGATAAGTCCTCTCCCTTCCTCATGCTTCTGGCAATGTTATAGGATTCCAGGAGAGTCAGTAAACATGCAGTCCAGTCACCTTTGATGGTAATAATGACTTACTCCCATTCTTTCCCTTTTAATCTAATGTATTAACCTAATGTGCTTAATTCTGCCATAGCTGATATCCAGCTGAGGATGGTTGCAATTCCCTGGAGCATCCATTACCATGGAGATGGCTGGGAAATGCACTTTCCAGTCCTTTTTTGGTTCGATATAATATATTGAGGAAGCATTTAAAACTACCTGTCCTAGGGCAACGAGTGCTGAGGGAGGGTCTGCTGAATGTCGAAAGCACACAAGTCATTTCGAATCAGAGGAGCGTTTTGCACACGTTGTATGCTAATTACTATAAATTGTTCTCTGTAAAATAAAGATCACATGGAAAGTGAGAGTTCTGGTGTAACAGGCCACTCCCGTAATGAATACCAAGCAGGTTGGAATGGACTGGTGTTCAAAGTAAATCATATCTTGTTGACCTACAGGCCCAATGTAATTCTCATTTTAGGAAAAAATATATATGATGTAGTAGAGCAACCACAGAAACGCTCTTCCCATGTGTAGAATTGTTTACATGACTTTATCTCTCAGGGATGGAATAATTTGCTCAGAGGCTTAAAGGGTAACTTTCCTAGTTTTATCATTTTGTCTTTTATGAATTCTAGTGTGGAACCTGGATATATTTATGTTGTATTTGGACATTTGTCTCCACATGACGAATGATGTTCAGGTGACTTACAGAACTGGGAATGATAAAACAATCAACTGAAAATCTACAATAGTTAATATTTACCTGTCCTCACCTCTGGCCAAAGTTATACTCACATCAGCATTCAACCCTTGTCGCTCAACACACCAATCTATTTTATTTTCAACCCCTTTCTCAATCAACTCCGGCATGGAATTTGCTTTGTCTAGGAAAACACACTGTTCCATGGGATATCCACTTCTGCACATACGGGGACACCCCATTTTCTTGTTTTTGAGAGAGCTGGATTGCATGCAGATCATTGTTTAGTGAGGGATAGAGCACACGTTCTATGGATTCCACTGTGCTTGAGGATATTTAAATGTAGGTATCTTAGGAAAGAGAAGGGATGCAGGTGGTGCTGTGGTCTAAACCACGGAGCCTCTTGGGCTTGCTGATCAGAAGGTCAGCAGTTCGAATCCTCGTGACAGGGTGAGTTCCTGTTGCTCGGTCCCAGCTCCTGCCAACCTAGCAGTTTGAAAGCACGGCAAAGGGTGCAAGTAGATAAATAGGTACCGCTCGGGTGGGAAGGTAAACCGTGTTTCTGTGAGCTGCTCTGGTTCGCCAGAAGCGGCTTAGTCATGCTGGTCACATGACCCGGAAAAACTGTTTGCGGACAAACGCCGACTCCCTCGGCCTTTTAGCATTAAAAGTGTTATATTTACACTGTTGTTTTTCTAGAAAAAGAGGTGCCACAACTCACCACAAACACCTCCCTTGTTCTCTTACAATGGCAATGGCGCCCACCTGAGAGGTGCTGGAACTGAGTTCTGGCAAGTTCTGGAAGAAAAAAAAAGCCCTGTTTTTACCCACTTGGCTCTAAATATAAAATTTACATTATTATTATTATTATTATTATTATTATTATTATTATTATTATTATTATTATTATATTTATTGAATTTATATACCACCCTATATCTGGAGGTCTCAGGGCGATTCACATGAAAAGATCCCAGTATATAAAATAAAAATAAAAGCAATAACCCAATAATACCCCCCACCCCCGCAAAAGAGCCACATTTTAAAAGGGTATGGGGTATGATTCTCTTGAATGTCAGCTGTCTGTCTGTCTTCTGTGTAGCTATATTCCTCACCTACAACCAGGGTGGGTTTCAAAAAATACAATTTCACCTAAGTTTGGCAAAGATTAGGGAGGAGAGATAGTGAATGTCACCGGCATTCTTTGTGGTTCCCACAGCACATCAGAGGGCTCTTTGCATGCAGTGGCTTCTATTGACACAGAAATATATCTATGTGGTTGTTTGGCTAAGCTTGACTTTTTGCTCCCTTTTAGTGAGATCCAGACACACCCCTGCAAGCCTGAGGTCTAATCAATACTGTGCTAACTGCTCCATTAATTCCCTCTCGCTGCTTTTCTCTCTCATCTTCCCAGGAGTCTATTGACTGTTGTAACTTTAGAGCAGGTAATTGATTTTTTTTGTAGGTAATAACTGCAGAAGATTATCAGTGGTATCTTTCCCTCCGTTTTGCAGGCTCCTGTCAAATTGTGACAGTTCAGTGGTGCTTTCTGATTACTCTTAGCACCACCACCAATGTTTGTCTATTGTTCATTCTATAATGTGGGAAGCTATAAGCAGCACAATTTCTGAAAAAAATTAATTGGCAGATTCCCCCCACTTTCCCCAAGACATTGCAGGGTTGGCAGTCCAGTTCCCTAGAGGTGAGATTTTTTTTCATGATCATCCTATAGAGGAGCAGACTCATGAACTGATCAGGTTTTGTAGGGCACAGAAAACACTGCTATAAGTTTTTAATTTACCCAGCCAAAGGCATGGGTCAAAGGACTCTGTTGTCTCCAGCTGAAAGAGTGGAGAAGGTGACAAAAGGTATGTGAAGGTGACTGAATGAGAAAGTGAGTATATGCATGAATGAGTGAGACTCTGAACATCCTCTTTTATCAATCGGAAACTGGATTTTCCATTTTTGCCATCGGTTTTGTCACTTACTGTCAGGGACTGGGCGGAGGAGGAATGTTGGAGACCTGACACTTGCATAGGGGTAGCTATGTAAGAAGTACATCCTAAGTGTCCATAATCTAACTAAAGGAAAGTGCAGCTGGGCCTCCTGTCTTTGCTCAGGCCACTGAAACATTTCAGCATTTTCTTCAAAACAATCCACAAAAGTTATGACCTACTGTGATGCTCATCTTTGACATCTTATTAGGTACTTGTTGTTGTTGTTTAGTCGTTTAGTCGTGTCCGACTTTTCTTGACCCCCTGGACCAGAGCACGCCAGGCACTCCTGTCTTCCACTGCCTCCCGCAGTTTGGTCAAACTTGGTAGCTTTGAGAACACTGTCCCACCATCTCGTCCTCTGTCGTCCCCTTCTCCTTGCGCCCTCCATCTTTCCCAACATCAGGGTCTTTTCCAGGGAGTCTTCTCTTCTCATGAGGTGGCCGAAGTATTGGAGCCTTAGCTTCACAATCTGTCCTTCCAGTGAGCACTCAGGGCTGATTTCCTTAAGAATGGATACGTTTGATCTTCTTGCAGTCCATGGGACTCTCAAGAGTCTCCTCCAGCACCATAATTCAAAAGCATCAATTCTTCGGCGATCAGCCTTCTTTATGGACCTACCACAGACGTCCAGTGATCTACCAGAAGATCATGATCCACCTGTTGAACATGCCTGCCTTAGGACATCCTTATTTTCAATGGAGAAATGTTGGCTGGTATGGTGGACGTCCCTATTTTCATCAGGAAATGTTAGTGGGTTTAGAGTTGTGCAACCCCCAGGCCAAAGAGATAAGTAACTATACAACCTTTAGAATACATCTGAAGGCAGCCCTGTATAAGGAAATTTATTATGTTTAATGTTTTATTATATTATATATATTGGAAACTGCCCAGAGTGGCTGGGGCAACCTAGTCAAATAGGTGGGATATAATAATAATAATAATAATAATAATAATAATAATAATGGAATAGGACGTCCCTATTTTCATTGGAGAAATGTTGGAGGGTATGTAGAAGTTCTAAGTACAGGGCAAAAACCACTACTAGTACTTCTACTACAACTACGGAATAGGGCCACATTTCTCTTCCACTTGTCAAAAAAGTCCTACTTCTGCAGAACTTAATTTTCATGAAGCATAAGCTTCCTTCCTGCTTTTTGTCCTGCAGGATCCTGATTAAAGAGATCAATTTGTGTGTGTTTTTGTACAATTGTGTTCTAGAGGCAATCAATCAGCTCCTTCCCCCTATGTGTGGTAGCTTCTCATACGCACTGATGGGATTCAGCTGCAGAAGGCCTTAGAGCAATGTATCAGCCTGTCCCTTTCATACTGTGTGTTGTTTTATTTAAGTGAAGAGCAGCCACAGTCGCTCATAAATAACTGATGTACTGTATCCTCCACTCCATCTGTTCCTGCAGGGTTGATGGAAGGTATGCCCTGGCACATATGCTTTAAAGTTTACCAAAACACACCTTGCATTTTTGTTTGTGCTCTTATATAGAACACCAGCTGTTGCTGGAAAGGAGACTACCGTGGCTGAAAAGCCAAAATGAACTATTAGGTATCTGTTGCGTTCTAGGGTAGACAACATGGAATGCAAACAAAAAGAATTAAGACTAATAAACAGAAGAGCAGGAAAAACAACAACTCTCTGTCCCCCTTGACCTTCTACACATTTTCACCTTTTGTTTGTGGGTTCAAGTCCTACGTTGTAATCGGTTTCCACATTTGGAGAAATAGCTGGTGGCAGTTGGCCCAGTGGGTAATATCAACAATCATTGGAACGGAGTGTTGCAAGTATTTGAGACCATCTGCTCTCGGTGCTTTTATATTATAAGGGTTGACTCTCCATCCTTTGTAGGCTGATGGCTGGTGTAACACACATTTTAATGCTCCTTTTCCCCCCTGCAAAGGAGTGTATGGGATAACCAGCAACTTTGGGTGTGATTTTTTAAAAAAATATATTCAAAACATTCTTTTAAAACCTTCACCAGAAGATTACAGGGTGTTGTAAAAAAGTGTGAAAGCAATTCAGCCAGCATATAAATACATTTTTAACACTAACACACACACACACACACACACACCCAAAAAACTAAGCAAGCCAATCCCTGAAAACTAAGAAATAGAAAAAGCAGGTCTGACCAAAATCCCCGCTTAAATTTCTGGGCAAAAAGGCAGGATTTGTCTCGGCAGCAAAAAGATCACCTTGTCAGCACTAGATGCCTTTCTTGAGGAGTGCATTCCAAAGTTGGGGTGCCACCACAGAAAAGGTCCTCTCCCTTATGACTATATAACATGCCTTTGGTAAATAAGTTGCATGGAGAAGGGCATCTACAGAACTTCTTAAGACACAGAAATGCTAGTGTGGGAAGAGATGCTTTCTCAGGTATCTGTGTCCTAACCCATTTAGGACTTCATCACCTACGAAGCAAATAGTGACCAATGGCATTCTTTCAGTGTTTTACCATATGGGGCAGAGGTACACACATCCCAGAATCTCCTGGAAGGTTCCTGGATGGACCTGGACCTCCTCAGCAGGGTGTATTTGCATTTGTGCAGCATGACCTACAATTTGAAATGGTTTCTCCAACAATATATGTATTTTCTACTTGTACGGAGGCCAACTGCATCCTTCATCACAGCATGGAAGCTTCTGCTCATTCATTGAATGGCAGAGGAGTCTTTGATCCACGAGTCTTGCTGATCCACTGAAAGGGGAACAACAAACCCCCTCGGTGACATTGCTAATGCAAATCAAAAAGTGCATCGGAAAACAGTTCAACAGCTCCATCCCAGATAAAATATACGGGTGCACTGCGACTTTACAAATCGCTCAAAAGCTCTGATTAATTCCATAAAATTAAAATCGAACGTTAACGTTCCCTTTTAAAATATATTTTTAATGACATCATACTAAAAAGGCAGATTAATCACGGTCTCCTTCTGTCCCAGCTAAATTGAATATTTCCAAGATAAAGAATTGCAGCGCCACTTGAATTTTGTAATCAAAACAGCAGGCGCTAAACGGTTATTGATTTTGTGCTCCATTGTTTAACAATTTAATAGTGTAATAGAACAATTTTGCTAGTTATCTAACAGTACATAATGTGTTGCTTTTGGGGGGAGGGGGGGTCACTTTCAGATGTTAGAGAAAAGCAAACAACAGCAACAACCCCCCATGAAGAGAGTCAGCTGTCTCCATTCCCTCCTCCTGGTTCCTCACCTCCAAACAATCTCACACGAAATGCAGGTTTAAGGGAAGGCCATTCATTTTTCAGCAGCGAAACCACATGCTGAGGCCACCTGCTCCGTACAAGCTGTTGCTTCTCAATTCAGTCTTCTAGAGTGTCCTCTCTATGTTTAATATTCAGCCACCAAGCACCCTGGTGTTTTACACCTCTTTTTTCTGAATCATGCACATTGCAGAATATGCATTATCTCAAGTGCTGGAAATTCCAGGGATGGGAAATGAATGGCTAGAGACTCATGGCGGGTTTTTTGGTTTTCGTTTTGCAATATTGACTTTCTTGACATAGATAGCGCATAAGTGGACCCAAAGAGAAGGCAGCAAATTTCCTGCCCCATCGTGCTGATGGGCAAACCCAAGCTGCAATTTTCAGCATCTGAAGAACATAGAAGATAAGTGAACTCAGGGAAGATACAACGCATGAAAAATAGTGCTGGGCTGAAGTATTTGGCCGGGTGATTGTCACAAATTTCAGGGGGTGGGTGCATATGAAAATGTTCCCCCAAGACTGGGTTAATATTCAGGGAGAGGCAACTTTCCCAGGAACATCTCTTCTAGGCAGTGCTTTTTTCCCCTGGGGGGACGCAGGGATATGCATACCTCTAAACATTTTGTGAATCTTTGTACTTTTGTCCATTTGCTGTATTTATTTTTCCTGATTTGAATCATGACATAATATGGTGATTTTCTTGAGTCGTAAAGAGGGGACCCCTAAATATTTTTTTGGGGGGGGGGAAGCACTGCTTCTAGGAGCAGAGGAAGTGATGGGAAGACTTTTTGTGAAGGAAAGGGAAGGGGAAGAAGGAAGAAGCAAAAAGAGATGCCCCTCTCAGCTGTCTTGTATATATCAGGCATGTCCAACCCATCAATCGCAATCTACTGTTTGATTGCTGGTGCCTAGCAGGTCAATTGCGGGATGAAACAAAGACCCAAAGACCCCCCCCCTCAAAGCTCAACAATTCTGGAAGTAGATCGCAGTCTCTTGGGAGTTGGACATGCCTTTTATATATCATATGTTTTAGTAAGCCTATCAGGACAGCTATATATACTCATTCCTTTCATTTGTATGATTCTATGATCATTGTTTTATATTATTTTTATGTACGGTATTTAGAGATTTTATTGTTTTATTCTTTTTTAAATAAACCACTTTTTTAACAATCAGGCAGTGCATACGCTTTAAGAAATGATAAATAAATAAATATTCGTTTATCTCTGTTTGAGCTGCAATTGACGTCCAGGAACTGAACAAACTTATATACATGAATTTAAGTCAACATAATAAAATCCAACAAACACTGCAAGTCGTTTTAGAAATCTGTGGGGAAAGTGATTTTTCTTTATTTAAAACGTATTCCAAATATACTTGTAATTGCTGGCTGGATTCCAAACTGAAATGAAGGGAGTTGACTCATCACCAAAATTTAATATTTTAAATATTTGATTTATAAATAAAATCATGTAATAGATGTCAGACGTGCTTTATCTAATTGCTGGTTCCAGTTGTCTTTAGATTACTTTTTTATAATCTATAATGCAAATATGAAAACTGCAGTGGTTGGCCTGTGTTTCTAAAACATTAGTCTTTCTGGTCACAGAGCAATTTTAATTTTTCTCTTCCGCATATGATTGCTGGGTTCATCTGGCTCTATCTTACTAAATTCTGCAAGCAATCGTAGTTTTGCTGCTTTTGGATTTTCCTATTTTATAGTTTGCAATTACACTTGGGCTTGGTGATGTATTCCAATCTGATATTTGAGTTGCACCCCCTACAATTCTCTCGTAGGCCAATGTTATTACGATGCCCATAGTAATTGTAATGGCGAAATTGAAATTATTATTTTCTTTCCTGAAAACACACTTTCCCACGAGAAAGATAAGGTAAATGCAGAAAGTAAAGTAAACAGCAAAGGTTTTGTAAATGCTGGGTGTGTTTTTTTCCCCCTTATTAAAAAAGTCTTGCCTTAAAGCGTCCTTAAAGGCAATGCAATAATGTCAACAAAGGGACAGGCAGGATTCTTCCATCAATCACACGGGTTGTGCCACATTCTCTGTACAGCGAATGAAAAATATGTATACTGAAGGGTGGCGATACTGTTACTCCAGGATGCATTCATAAATCAATGGATAATAGTAACCAATTCTGGCTGAAGGTTAGGGGACCAGTGCATTAAAAAGATGTAGATTTAAAATGCAATAAAAATAAAAAAATCAATAAGAATACATTTTAATTCTAAGTCATCACGCCACTGCAATAACAATCAGTCATATTTATGAAGGCTCCGTGTGTAATAATCTCCCTGATCCCTATGTAATTGCCAGCTTTGCTGTCCGTATTATCAACAGCTCTCATGGCTTATTGCTTCATACTTTCTTAATAAGTGCTTGCAATCAATAATCTTGCCACTGAGCAAGCAGCAAGCGGCCGGCCAAACACAGGATGTAAATGCTTCAGAAATGATCATTACAGGGGTATGAACAACAAGGTGGCTGCGTTAATGGGATAGGCATGTCACAAAGAGATGTGATTTGGAAAATCTTCTTGTTGGTAAAGGTAGATTCTTCGCCACACTCAGGGCTGTTTCAGCTAAGGCAAAGTGTTTATCCTTGCAAAGCATACCTTAAATCCTTCTCAGAAGGGCTTCCGATGAGATGGCAATCACCATCTGTTTACAGTCTCAGCCCAAGACTTGCCACTTGCCAAAAGTGGATTTATTTCCGAAGAAAACGCAACCGCTCATTCCTTCACATGCGCTCTCTAATAACGGATAACCTGCGCCGCTCATGTAAATGGCCGTATTAGTGTCGTTTGGAAATACCGATAGCTAATATTTTTTAAAAGCTCATAGAAGTGGTACTTTTCCCCAGTTTTGTAAAATTTAATGCTACATTCCAGCGGTTTTTTGGGGGCATGGGAATTGCTATTACTCACACGCTCCTTCTCTGATTGAATTTTATACCTTCAGATTGTCACAAGCGAAACACGTCAAGGCAGGTATTTTAAATTGCTTAGCACTTAGGTTTGAGAGCAGTTTCCCTCCCCTGCTCCAGCACGAAGTTCTAAGTGAAATGCATTCATGTTTTACAGATATGAGTAACGGAAATCACATACTTGGGACAGCTTTAAAAACCATTTTTAACTCCACAGAGAATGTGGCTACTTAAATCTAAGTGTACATTTGGACTCTGTGGTAGCATGAGGTGTTTTCTACAATCGCAACAGGTAGTCTGTGGATCTAGTGGGTTACGAGAAATGTATACACATATACATTGGCTTTAGAGTGAATTTCACAAATGGTGTAATTGTCAGTGTGCAGAGGGCCGTCCCGCTGCAAAGACCATCACTTCTAATCTGACGTAAATCAGCGACCCGGGCTTACTCAGCCAGGGCACACTATCAGCAGATCGAACTGAGCACACAGAATAGGCGTGAGGCTTGTGGAAGCATACTACAACTACAGATTTATTAATCATAAATCAGGGCAAAGAAACATGTAGTCTCTTTCTCACGTCATCTCAGAGAGAACAGCTAAAAGCAATACACAACGGAAGTTCCCAGCATACTGTGCTGGAATGTAAACAGACACGTGACACGTAAGAATCCCATGTCTGTTCCTTAAGGTGGAATGGAAATGTCAACAGTAATATGGTAACTAAGAGGATGTGCTGTCAATCAGAAAGTCCCTGGCTCAACCCTCCCCAGTACATCAACTCCCTAGGTATCCTAAGGAAAACCTTTTCTGGTGGCTGCAACACAGTAGGGTTGCCATATTCCACTTGCACAAAGCTGGGTGGCCTAAATCTACAAATTATGTGAATTATTTGCTAATTCATGGAATCACAAAATTGGAGAGTTGGAAGAGACCCTGAGGATCATCTAGTTTAGGTCGATCATGATCTACTGGTCGATCGCGGGGTGTCTGTGGTCAATCATGGTCGATCATGGGATCCTGATCGTTCCCCCCTTCCCCGCAAAGCTCAACAACTCAACAACTCTGGTCAATCCAATGGGTAGATCACTGCCAGTTTGTTTATAGTGGGAGGAGGCTTGTGGGTCCGAAACATAAACATTTATTATGTTGCTAATTATATGACTTGGCTTACAAAATGGATGATAGAGTCAGACTCTGAGATACTGTATCTCTTTGAGAGAGATTTGATGAATACCCCATCACATCAAATATTATGGGCAGGAAAAAAGAGACGAGAGTTAACAAAGTGAAAAATAATGATTTGATATCTAGCTGGCAGAGAATATGAGACCAGTATAAAATGTTAAGACCAAATTTGTCACCTGTGAGATCAATATGAAAAGACACTGACATTGGGGAAAAAAGATTTAAAACTTGGAAGGGATATAAGATGCTTAGATACAAAGGTTTGATAAAACATGATGGGGCATTTAGAAATCAAATATCGTTTCAACCAGGAAAGGATTTTGTATGAATATATTCAAATAAGGTGAGCTATAACTGTCTCAGAAGCAACTGTAGGTCAATAATCCAACCCTCTGCTCTTAGGCTGAACTGGTGTGTGTGTGCTGCTGTTGGAATGAGTGGAGAATAGAGGTTCCTCTTGCTGGCTGCTGCCAACAAAATGTTGTATGGGGTATAATCCAGGCATGATTGCTGCACCAGCTTCAGGCTGGTAAAGTGATATTGGTTCGTCTCCCCACCTTCTGCCCTGGCTTCTGTGAGTGGTGTGGGAAATTGCAGTCAAATATAACTAGCGAGGGACACAGGACACGGGTGGCGCTGAGGGTTGAACCACAAAGCCTAGGACTTGCCGATTAGAAGGTCGGCGGTTCGAATCCCCACGACGGGGTGAGCTCCCGTTGCTCGGTCCCAGCTCCTGCCAACCTAGCAGTTCGAAAGCACGCCATTGCAAGTAGATAAATAGGTACTGCTCTGGTGGGAAGGTAAACGGCGTTTCCGTATGCTGCTCTGGTTTGCCAGAAGTGGCTTAGTCATTCTGGCCACATGACCCGGAAGCTGTACGCCGGCTCCCTCGGCCAATAAAGCGAGATGTGCGCCGCAACCCCAGAGTCGGTCACGACTGGACCTAATGGTCAGGGGTCCCTTTACCTTATAACTAGCGAGGTTAGGGCTAGTTAATGCAGGAAGGGCTTAAGGACATAGAACTTTATTCCTAGACTCATCTAGGTCATGCCCCTCACCTGGAAGGAAGTTAAATTTCCTCCTTTGTTCTCTTTCACCATGTGAGCTCACAGAGATAGGACATGCCTGAGCTTGTTCACTACAAGCTCAGACCGTGTGCTTAGAGCTGTTTCATTATTTTTTGTATCCCAAGATTTCTGCGCTTTCTGGATGAGCAGGTGAGCAGGCAGCTCAGTTGGCTGTTTCTTGTTCTGATCTAATGATGCCGCTTCTGCAAGTGTTACAAGAGTTGGAAACCCTAGAAATAATATAAACAAAGGAGTTGTGGTTCCTGTTTGTGACTGGGTGAGGAGCTGGAGGGTGTTGCTAGACCTGTCCCTGCTTTGCGACGGTGGTGGTGGTGGGGCAGATGGGGGCAGTGGCCAAGAATGGAAACCAAAATCACTTTCTCGGAAAATAAACTTAATGCTAGTGTACTGATTTGCAGAAGTGTGTTCCTCTTTAATCAAGCTTATTTGATTCCTGGGAATGTGTGGTTCTGATGATTGCATCGGGCTTTTGCAAGGGGATATCCGTGTCTGGGGGGTGGGGGGTGGGTGTCGCACTCTGAACCAATTCCCTTGGGTCTCAGGGTTAGCTTTGATGAAAGCATGACCTGAAATGGGTTAGCCAGAGTGTTCAAGCTGTAGGAACACAATGGAGGAATTAGATGGAAATAAGGTATTCCGATAAGGTACATAATTAATTTAATGTGGCATCTGAGCAGGCAAGGGTAAAAATAGTCAGAAAAACATTTTATTATGCATCATGTTTTAGTTAAGCATTCTAGTCTTGGAGCAGGAAAGAGAGCAAATTAATTTTTCTGCAGTATTTGTATCCTACCCTTCTTCCTCCCAAAAATGTGCATTGAATTTTAGATTTCAAACCTCTTGGGGCAGGGACCTGAGCCATTGTACGTACTCTGTGGAGCTCTGTGGTGGCGCTGATGATGCCGATAACTACAAATTTACAAGTATAATATTGAAAAAAGGTGAGATGTGAATTAGATATTTATTTAGGTCTTGGCTGTTTTGAAGATTAGCGTAGTTTGTATGTGTTTTTGAACAACATATGACTGATGTAGTCATGTGGAATTTGGAAAAATGTGAATACCATGCACCTTGGGTAAATAACATTACATAGTCTGTTAATTTTTACTTGGCATGTTAATTCACACTCCTCCCCCAGCTGCACTTATATGATATTATTGTTGAGGCATTAAAGCACAGTGTTGAGAGGCTTGAGTTTGCCACCACTTCCTACCCAGATAATCACCCAGCTGACCCGAAGGAAACCCTTTCAGTTGTCACAATAGCACTAGAGATTGTAGCCAACTAATTTTTCATCTTAAAAGGTAAAGGACCCCTGACCATTAGGTCCAGTCGTGACCGACTCTGGGGTTGCGGCGCTCATCTCGCTTTATTGGCCGAGGGAGCCGGCGTACAGCTTCCGGGTCATGTGGCCAGCATGACTAAGCCGCTTCTGGCGAACCAGAGCAGCGCACGGAAATGCCGTTTACCTTCCCGCCGGAGTGGTACCTATTTATCTACTTGCACTTTGACATGCTTTCGAACTGCTAGGTTGGCAGGAGCTGGGACCGAGCAACGGGAGCTCACCCCCTCGTGGGGATTCAAACCGCCAACCTTCTGATTGGCAAGTCCTTGGACTCTGTGGTTTAACCCACAGCGCCACCTGCGCGTCCCATAATTTTTCATCTTACGTTGTACCAAAGTCCCAACAAAGGGTGAGAGAACCAGGATACTCTATGGCAGGGCTGTCTTTAGCAGATGCGGCCCCGGGGTGCAAATATCCACCCAGCGCCCCCAAATCACCACAGATAGTGTTGGGGTGGCCATAGCTGTGCACTGCCAGCCACCAGGGGGGGACGCAACTCTCCCCCATGCCGCTGAGGGAGAGCGATCCCCACAGTGGCTTGGGAGGACTGCACATCTGCCAGCCATATGGTTGGCGGGGCGCAGCTTGCATCCTAAGCCTCTGCGGGGATTGCTCTCCTCCCGAGGAGGCTTGGGAGGGAAGCTACATGCCTGCCAGCCTTATGGTTGGTGGGGCACAGCTGGTGGGCATGCAGGGAAAGAGGAGGCCACTGGCAAAGCCACGCAGCTCCCCCACTTGCTGGAGCGCCCCTGAGAGGCCAGCGCCCTGGCGCGCCGCACCACTAAGCCCTATGGGAAAGATGGCTCTGCTCCATGGCCTACTAAGATGGTGGTAAATCAGGGCTGGCCCATCCATGAGGCAAGATGAGGCAACCACCTCAGGTGGCAGAATCCACAGGGGCAGAAGATCCTGAGGTAGATCTTTATTCCCCCTTGTTCCTGGTGTACATCTTCACTCAATCCCTGGTGGTGAGAGAGGTGTTATTTTGTGGTTTGCATCAAGTGCTCAAATGTCTTGGGGTAGATGATCTCTCCCAGGGCCACTTTGCCACCAACTTGACCCATAAACACTGTGAGGTGACTGGCAGTGCCCCAAAGCTCAGTGACGTGGACAGTGCTGATGGAAAGACGTCCCAGTCCATCATTTTCAAAAGGTTCCCCCTTGTTGCAGATACCAGCAGAGAGAGCTGAAGGATGGAGGTTTGAAAGGGAGATCCCATCTGCAAAACAAAGCCAAATGAGGTGGGGTGGGTCTGGCCACAAGAAGGCTGCCCATGAGCAGCTAGACCTCTCTCATTCTCCTCAGGCCTTTCTCCATGGTGGCTCTGAGCAACAACAGCTCCAACACCAGACTTCCCAATACACAATAAAGGAAGACACAATCTGAGAAAAAGCTGGTTCAGGTCTTTTTCTTCCTGTTTGCATTTTGGTTTTTTCCTCCTCCTCCTCCTCCTCCTCCTCCTCCTCCTCCTCCTCCTCCTCTTATTTTAAATAAATGCACAATAACCGCAGGAATTCCCTTTTGCTTCCTCTGGCTGTGAGAAGAGCAAATCAGAGGTCCTAACACATGTGCCAGTTAACAGGGAATATCTTTCCTTCTGTGGTGTTTTCTGTTTCCCTCTCAGGTACTCATGAAAAGCTCATGGAATGTCTCTTTGACAACTTCTGAACATCTGAACTTCTGAATTCTTGTTCACCTCACCTCTGAAAAAGAACCAGTAGGTCAGGACATGCTTATGGGGCTGAATAATTGTACAGGTTGACAACTGTACTTTTGTGTGTTGTAGTTATTTCCACCCCCACCCCCCATGTTGCAAGTCACCTGAGCCTGGTTTGAACTGCAGAAAGGCGACATACAAATAAAATTATGTATGTATGTAGAATAAACCTAGGTACAATTATCCCTAAATAGGGACACCCAGAGAAAATTGCACCTAGGTATCTTATTAAGATTGTTGTAAGGATTGCAACAGGAAAATATATGCGAAGTGTCCGCAGCTTGCTTCTTCTTACTATCTCCACACAGTCCATAGGCTTTTCCCTTTCGTTAACCATATTCAATTAAAACACACAACCAAATTCTTTTGGAACTCAAGAACGTTTCCACATCAGTTTGTTAACGTAGCTTGATAAGCTGTTGTTCAAAGGTGGAAAGCTAGAGGTCTCAGTGCGTGTGTGGAATCGCTTGAATGTTTTTCAACACATCGGGACACCTTTTTGTATTCAAGGTCATTCCTTATTTTTATTTTTTGTAGAAGAGGGTCTCATCATGTTGCAGCCAAGAAATCTGACACTGGGCAAGAAGGAAATTAATCTATTCATAAGTGAAAGCCTGAATAATATGAAGACAAATAAATTAATTGTAAGGGGAGCAAAAATACAATTCGGTTAATAACAGGAAAGACAACCAATTTATCATTTAATATGAGTTAAAATAATTACTGGCTTGATATTGACCACAGCTTTTTTTTATTTAAAAAATGACAACTTTACATCTAAAATTGTGTGACAAGCTGATTAGTTATGGAAAACAAATTGGAGAGTGCATATCCAAAGACCTTTAAATTATTGCCTCCATTCTTATGTCTGCTGGACAACCTTCAGACCTGCATTAGCTAATTAATCCATAGAGTAAAGAACATCTTTTTACAGAATCATCAGTATAACTAACATTATTTATATCAAACTGTAAACAACTATAAATAACAGAGGGGTAACTCTTTGAGGACTCAAGAGCAAGAGCGAAATAATCTCATCTACGTAACTCAAGTAGGTGAGACCGGGGTGCTTTCACATCCTGACCGACAAAATGAGAAGCTCGGTGAAATTAAGTGCATCAAAATAAACCAATTAAAAACTGGTCTCCGGCATCTTCTTGCCTATCATTTATTAAAAATACACACAACCCAGAGAGAATGTCAAACATTGTGCCCGTGAACACCCATAATGACTGAATTGCAATATTCTGCTGTGGATCTCAAATGTCACATTGCTTAGTGCACATCTTCAGTTGCAACGCAGAAAATAGAAAGGTCAAAGATTCAGCAACGCCCGAAGTGCTCACAGCAAATCTAGTCAGATACATCATTTGATTTCATTTTTTATATCCGGGTGAACACATTAGAAAGGTACTGCAGAACACATCAGTGAGATGCTGCAGAACAAAGTGAAAACCTTGAATTACCAGCCCGAATCTCTGCAACACTCTCTTTTGTGTGACCCTGTAAGTGCCTTTGGCTCCTATTTCAGACGGTTGGGCAAGCTGGTTATATCCTTCTCTCTGCTTATCTCTTGCACAGAATATTCTCTTGTTTCCATTGTTAGATCAAAACTAATACTTTGGTCTGGGGGTTGGAAAGGAATGATTTCCTGTGAGTTGATTTTTGTTTTTGTTTTTTAATCAAAACAAATCCCATTTGCTATATCTGTCTGATAAGGCTTCTGGTTAATGTTTCTTCTTTTGAGATTAATCCTTTGTGTCGTGTCACGATGCTGTATAAGACCGCTGCTGCAGCCAGGGCAGGGAATCATTTTCAACCTGCGACTGCACTCTCCTCAGCAACCTTTGAGGGCCACATGCTTGGGGTGTGGGGGGCAGGCGCAAAAATTGGGCAGAGCATGTTAAGTATAATTGGTTTAATTGACACTGAGATGGAATTCAGGTAAGGGTAGGTTGCTGATGATGGGTCACCAACTGAATCTGGAGATGGAAAATACGCCTGTTATGTAAGGGAAAAAGCAGAGACATCACCTTGCCAACAAAGGTCCATATAGTAAAAGCTATGGTTTTCCCAGTAGTGATGTATGGAAGTGAGAGCTGGACCATCAAGAAGGCTGATCGCCGAAGAATTAATGCTTTTGAATTATGGTGCTGGAGGAGACTTTTGAGAGTCCCATGGACTGCAAGAAGATCAAACCTCTCCATTCTGAAGGAAATCAGCCCTGAGTGCTCACTGGAAGTATTGGAAGCTGAGGCTCCAATCCTTTGGCCACCTCATGAGAAGAGAAGACTCCCTGGGAAAGACCCTGATGTTGGGAAAGATGGAGGGCCCAAGGAGAAGGGGACGACAGAGGACGAGATGGTTAGACAGTGTTCTCGAAGCTACCAAGTTTGACCAAACTGCTGGAGGCAGTGGAAGACAGGAGTGCCTGGCGTGCTCTCGTCCAGGGGGTCACGAAGAGGCGGACACAACTAAACGACTAAACAACAACAACAACAACATATAGGCTTTAATGGTCAAAACCAGCACTTTGTGCCTGGAAACTAATCTACAGTGGTACCTTGGGTTACAGATGCTTCAGGTTACAGACATTTCAGGTTACAGACTCTGATAACCCAGAAATAGTACCTTGGGTTAAGAACTTTGCTTCAGGATGGGAACAACAAAACTCCCCACCCATTGCTGAAAGGATCATTTTGGGTTTTGGGGACACTACTGGGCAAGGCTAGATATATGCTATGCAGCTAGCTAACTAGTTGTCTACGATTAGATTGGTATCTCTCTTTTGCTATTCTGCTTTCCCCACCAGAGCCAAAGCAGCTCTCATAAAATACAAAACTCTTAAAGACTTACAATTAGAAAACTCTCTCCATGAGGAGAGATTGGGGTTTTCGGAGTCAAGAAGAGAACAGATTGCAAAACAGAACTTGGAAATACGGGACTAAAAATAAACACACTCTACTGCAATGCTCTCTTTGCGGAGCTGTTTGGAACCTCGCCTTGATTCAGATTATAGCAGATTGGCTGCAGAGACTTCACCAGGGATGGAGAACTTGTGGCCTATAATAGAGCTGGACGGGGGGGGGGGGCACCAGGGAAAAACCAAACATGTGTAGTGGGGGCAAAGTATATTTCTAGGTGGCCAAGTTGTGTCCAACATGTTCTCTGAAAGAATAATACAGTGGTGCCTCGGGTTACAGACGCTTCAGGTTATCAACTCTGCTAACCCAGAAATAGTACCTTGGGTTAAGAACTTTGCTTCAGAATGAGAACACAAATTGGGTGGCGGTGGTGCAGTGGCAGCGGGAGGCCCCATTAGCTAAAGTGGTACCTCAGGTTAAGAACAGTTTCAGGTTAAGAACGGACCTCCAGAATGAATTAAGTTCTTAACCTGAGGTACCACTGTCGTTGATTTTCCCACATTGCAGTCCCAGCCTTCCTTCAGCCAGATTGCTGAAATGCTTCTCTCTCTGAATAGCTTGGTTGGTAGAGCATGAGATTTAATCTCAGGGTTGTGGGTTTGAGCTCCATGACAACCTCAACAGCCTAGGTCCAGCATATCTTTGAGGAAGCACCTAGTTCAGTTTTACTGCTGTAAAACACAGGAATTGTCTAAGCAGACCAAACTATGTTTATTTTTACCTATTGGGTTGAATGTGAAACTGTACAACATCATATAGTCTCTTAAAATTGAGATGTATTGAAATTGAGGTCCTGAAGGAGATTGTGCTCTCCCTAAAAAGGACTGAATTTGCAGCTTGGAGGGTATGCCAACTGCAACACTACTAGATTGGTTGGATCAGGCTAGCATTACCCATGTACTAAAGGTAAAGGTAAAGGTACCCCTGACCATTAGGTCCAGTCATGACCGACTCTGGGGTTGCAGTGTTCAGCTTGCTTTATTGGCTGAGGGAGCTGGCATACAGCTTCCGGGTCATGTGGCCAGCATGACTAAGCCACTTCTGGCAAACCAGAGCAGCACACGGAAACACCGTTTCCTTTCCCGCCGGAGCGGTACCTATTTATCTACTTGCACTTTGAGGTGCTTTCGAACTGCTAGGTTGGCAGGAGCAGGGACCGAGCAACGGGAGCTCACCCCGTCGGGGGGATTTGAACCGCTGACCTTCTGATCGGCAAGTCCTAGGCACTGTGGTTTAACCCAGAGCGCCACCCGCGTCCCACATACTAGTTACATGAATACTTGACTACTGTAATGGGGCTGCCTTTGAAGACAGTTCAGAAACTTCCGTTGGTACAAAATGCAGCTAGGCAACTGCTAGTACAGACCAGCAAATCCGCAGCCACTTTGCTGATAAACTAATAGTCCACATTTTGTAATGAATCCCACTGAATTTACTGCAGCTTATTTCTGAGTGAGCATGCATAGGATCAGGCTGTTAGTAGATTCTGCCTCCGTTCAAAGGGGAAAAAATCCCCGACGCTAGCCTGATCAGGCTGCAAATGTGGGGAAGGAAGGACAAACAGGAAGGAGTTAATTAATCCTGGCCCCTTCTGTCACTTTCAACTCAAAATCACATTTCTCATGCTGTGTTTTCAGCTATTATTTGGGGGGATATATACTGAGGATATGGGAATTCACTGACTTTTCTCCCATGGGTGAAAAAGCACACTGTGGAGGGTGATGGAGCTGGAAAATGGCCGAAGGGGAAACAATTAATTACTCTTGCTTTGCAACCTGGTCTGGCAGATGCTGGTCAAAAACAGCAACCATAGGAGAAAGAAAACAGAAACTCTGTGTAACAGTAGCTTGAGCCTCAGCCATGGGTCAGAGCTACTGGTGATGTCTGGATGCACAGTTTGGCTGGTTTTGCATCTACCATCTTGCAGGAAAACAGTAAAGAAAAGGAGCCTCCATTTTATCTGAACGCTGGCAAGAAAGAATGTGGCTCTGGAACCATTAATCTAGCCCTGCCAAAGCATAATCAATATTTTATTGCCCTGTTGTCTTTGTGCAGTCCCAAACTGTGAGTCATGGCAGGCTTTTTCTTTTGGGCCCAAAATAACAAAGAAAGGTCAGAATTGAGATGTTAGCAAAATCTTCATCTGCAGTCTGCTTCACTGCATAATTCTAATAGAGGTTGTGACACAGTTTATATCACCAAGATTACATTTTGCTTTCACGTCCCAGCTGTTTCCTATAGTAAATCCTTGACTGCAGTCAAATCATGCTTATAATACTCTTCCTAGTCAGACTGTAATGCCAGCTATAATTTGAAAAAGGCTTCGCTGACTCACAGTTTGGGTCTGCCTACAGACAACAGTGGCAATAAATGATCAGTTATGCTTTGGCAGGGCCAGATTAACTTGCGACCGTTTGCCCAGGGGACAGTGCCCAGGTGGACAGACACCCAATGAGCCATACACTGGGATGACCCACATATGCAAGTGCAAATCTCTTGTTGGCGTCTGTCTGTCCCAAGAGACAATGGAGTGCGCCAAGCCGCTGTGTTAGCAGCACCAAAGTGACCTCCCCAGGGCGATCCTGGACTGCCCAGATGACAAGACCAAAGGGAAGCAGAGTGATAGGTTTGGCACAAGCCTGGCTGCAGGAGTTGCTGGAAGGAGTAATAATAATAAAAATAATTTATTATTTATACCCCACCCATCTGGCTGGGATTCCCCAGCCACTCTGGGCGGCTTCCAACAAAGACCAAAAATACACTAAAATGTCACACGGTAAAAGCTTCCCTAAACAAGGCTGCCTTCAGATGTCTTCTAAAAGTTTGATAGTTGTTTTTCTCTTTGACATCTGCTGGGAGGGCGTTCCACAGGGCGGGTGCCACTACCAAGAAGGCCCTCTGCCTGGTTCCCTGTAACTTGGCTTCTCACATTGAGGGAACCGCCAGAAGGCCCTTGGCACTGGACCTCAGTGTCCAGGTAGAATGATGGGGGTGGAGACGCTCCTTCAGGTATACTGGGCTGAGGCCATTTAGGGCTTTCAAGGTCAGCACCAACACTTTCAATTGTGCTTGGAAACATACTGGGAGCCAGTGTAGGTCTTTCAAGACAGGTGTTATGTGGTCTTGGCGGCCGCTCCCAGTCACCATACAAGATGCCACCCAAGTGTCTTCTCCCGAATACGTCTCGCAAGGCAGCACAGGTTTAGGATGAGGGTTTTCCTTCTCCTAGATGGGCCACCTTTCCAGGTTGACGAGTCCCATGTGCCCCTCAATTTCCACTGCAGCATGGGCAGAAACCGCCTTCTCGACCATTGGACGCGCTATTGGTCTCTTCTGCTCAATCTGCCGGATCCTGTCTTCGCAGGAGAAGTCCTTAACCCAACGAGGGTTTGAGACCCACCAGCTACCCTCACCAGGTTTAGTCGGCCAGTTGAAGCCATTCCCAGGGTGTGTCTGCTGTCACATGCTGAAAACTTCTAGGAGCCACAGGTGAGAGCTGAGCACAGGGTGTGGACCAACCAAAGGTGCACAAACTACCCCAGAAATAGCACAACGCATCCCTCACCAAAGGTACTAGTCCTTCTCTAAGACCCTCACACCCAGTGCCAATCTACATTTGAGTTATTACAGATTAGGGCGCGGGTGGGAAATCTCTGGCTTGGGGGCCAAATGCAGCCCTCCAAGCTTCACTGATTG
The DNA here is from genome assembly GCF_965153285.1 of Podarcis tiliguerta. Classification (NCBI taxonomy): domain Eukaryota; kingdom Metazoa; phylum Chordata; class Lepidosauria; order Squamata; family Lacertidae; genus Podarcis; species Podarcis tiliguerta. The sequence goes on along the minus strand of NC_139550.1, from coordinate 2,018,121 downwards.
GCTCTCTGGTCTCTAGCCACACCACTCAATGGCTCTGTTTCAGGCCTTCCTTGAGATTTTCTTTACCTGTCTGGAATGTGCCCTTGAATTTTGATGCTGTCTTTTGTCTGCCTGGTTGGAAGACTGGTTGTGTAGAAATGAGCTAAGTGTAGAATGATAGCATTTTTGTCTCCTGTTCCATCCACTTTGGCTTCTGGCCACCCCCTCCATTGGCATGAGGCTCCCAAAAGCTCGCTTAGAAGGAATGCTTCCTTTAGGCTGAAAAAGGTTCCTCAATTAGAGATTCTAACAACTTGATTTAGAAGGTGGGGAAGCTGCTCTGTTCTTGCCAAGACACTCATTGCCAACCTTTCTCAAATCGTCCAGAGATCTTCTGGTAGCTCCCAGTCTACCTTTCCCCCAAGCCCTGCCGCAAATGTCCATTTCCTCTATGAATTCATAGGGGAAAGCCACTTCAAATTAGCCCGAAAAAGAACTTTTCAGGCTTCAGTAGTCAACACATCCATCCCATTCCGCTCCTCTTACTTATTAGCATAATTCCACCCTATAGCATGAATTGAGAAGCACTTCAGTGCGGCTGAATTAAAAGGACAGATGGACCAGCGGCCTTTAAAGTATCTTCACAGATTGAATAGCCAGGAGTAATGCATAGAGAGACTTGACATCTGCACACAGACCCAGACTATAAATCACAGGAACTATCCAGGTTCCTAGCATACAGTCTACTGCAGAATTTATTTCTGCAGCATGATGAGTGGGAGAGGTGTGGCTGGCCGTCAGCACTTTCTGAAATCCATCAGGCCTTGCAGCAGAGCATCACATCCTATCTCAGGTTAGCCATCCTACTGATTGGGAGACCAGCTTGCTGTGCTTCATTGGAGGAGCAGAGGCATAGGAAGGTCAGGTGGTACCCAGTGCGAAAAAATTCTTGTCACCCCCCCCTTCCATTGTTTTTTGTTTGCCTGCAAAAATGGTTTTACGTTATTTCATATTTTCTTACAAAGGAATGCAGATTCTGGGCCTCTGATAACAAGTAGGCGACTTATGGACAGATACTTAAGTCTACAGGATGGATTGCGTTTTGGCTTGTGTTATTTTATTTATATTTATTGTTTATTTATTTAATAAAATTTATTTTTAAAAACCTGCAAAGTGGTTTACCAAAACAAAAAACTAAAAAGGCACCACAGCAGTAAAATCAAGAAAAATTCCGTGCAGGGGGCGGGGCGAAGGCAAGGCAAGGCCTAATCTACTCAGCCTCGTCTCATTTTCTTCACATAGGCTGACTTTTCAGGACGTGGGAAGCCCGGTGGAGGGTAGGGCAGTAGGGTGGTTCATAAAAAACTTTTTTTTTTAAAAAAAATGCCTGCTCCAAAGGTCTTATCTTACTAAATTAGGTATTATATAGCTATATCTGAAATTTCATGCACATCAGTTAATATCTTGACCCTGCTCTACTGAATTGAAATTTCAGTCTTCACAACATAGGAAAACGGCCAAATAAACAGCTATTTTCATGGAGGAGAGTCAAGATATTAACTGATATGCATGAAATTTCATATATAGCTATATAATCCCTAGTACAGTGGTACCTCGGGTTAAGTACTTAATTCGTTCCGGAGGTCCGTTCTTAACCTGAAACTGTTCTTAACTTGAAGCACCACTTTAGCTAATGGGTCCTCCTGCTGCTGCCACGCCGCCGGAGCCTGATTTCTGTTCTCATCCTGAAGCAAAGTTCTTAACCTGAAGCACTATTTCTGGGTTAGCAGAGTCTGTAACCTGAAGCGTATGTAACCTGAGGTACCACTGTATAGTAAGATAAGACCTTCTGAGCAGGCATTTTTTTAAAAAAAGTTTTTTATGAACCGCCCTAGTAGGGCAGTAATTGTTCCTTGATAATTTGTCACCCCCCTCCATGATGGCACCTGGGGCGGACTGCCCTCCGCCCCCCCTTTCCTACGCCCCTATGGAGGAGGAGGGTTTCCTCATGTCCTGGGTGTTTTCTAAAACATGCAGTCACTAGGCCACAAAGATCACAATGTGAGCAAGCAGTGAAGTACTGTTCCTCTTGGCTTAGTGCTTTAGCCTTCCTTAGTTTGGGCTTGGTTAGTGGAGGCTTGTATTTATTATTATAAAGAAGAGGAAGATAGGCAGTTTTAGGAAGCATTAGTGCCAGGGCTTAGTCTGATTTTTTTAAAATTGCTATTTGCATCTCCCACATTTTATTTTCTCAAAATGCTTCAAATAGGCTGCTTTCTGGGTTGGTTTGGGGTTGAAAAGAAAGGGTTTTTTTTTTTTTGTCTCCGGAGTTATTACCTGAAAACATTTCAGCGTATTACATTGGGACGAACTCAACGTTGCCCTCTTACGATAGTTCCAACACTGTTGTTCTCCTTCGTCACCCCCAAAGTAATGGGAGATGCTAAAACAAGCCATTTCACAACTACGGCTTTGAGTACAGAGTCAACCTTGCCCTCATTAGACAGCTGAAAGAGAAACCTAAGTGCCTCCTCACCCAGAAATGAATAGGAAGTTGGGAATAAAAGCTCATATTGCAGATGGGTGTTCAGCGTTGTGTTTGGGAAAGTGCACTTCCCACTTTGAAACTAAGTAGTCGTGGACCTCATTAAATCCAGCTTTCAGCCTGAAGTGTGAGGGAGATTCACTCTGCGCTCCAAGAGTGCTTTGCTTGGAAACCCTCCAAGTACAAAATCTCTTCCCCCCTTTTCTTCTCCCACTCCTAGGATCAGCTTCTCTGCCATTGTCTTGGTGAAACTTGGCATGCCTTCCCCTTTCGTTCCTCAGAAAGGCTTGTCAGTTTTGTCTTTCCTTTCTTTCAAAGTACACACACAGAGAGAGTGCTATTTACAATTCTGGTAGCTCTGCCCATATTCAGTTCTTTGCTCCATAGTGCTGAGCTGTCAGCAGCAGAAACAGGGAGCACATCTTTCAGCAGGAGAGTCAACCCTACAAAGCTGATGTCGGCATATTGGCTGGGCGATGCTGCTGCCTCCATTTGGAGATCTGGTGACGCAACAGCAGGTTGTCTGGCTGGTATAGAAAAATAATCTGGAACATCCAGCCTATTGTGGACAAGATTGCCTTTGTGCTGGAAACCATAGTTGCAGAAAGGTCTGTTTGAGCACCTACCATTATTTGGGGGGGTGATGGAGGAGAACAGGGAAGTGTCATAGAATCATAGAGTTGGAAGAGACCCCAAGGGCCATCGAGTCCAACCCCCTGCCAAGCAGGAAACACCATCAGAGCACTCCTGACATATGGTTGACAAGCCTCTGCTTAAAGACCTCCAAAGAAGGAGACTCCACCACACTCCTTGGCAGCAAATTCCACTGTCAAACAGCTCTTACTGTCAGGAAGTTCTTCCTAATGTTTAGGTAGAATCTTCTTTCTTGTAGTTTGGATCCATTGCTCCGTGTCCGCTTCTCTGGAGCAGCAGAAAACAACCTTTCTCCCTCCTCTATGTGACATCCTTTTATATATTTGAACATGGCTATCATATCACCCCTGTGTCCTTTGCGGGCTGTTCCTTTACTGGGACTGCACTGAAGTAGGATGGCACTGTTGGCTTTTATGCCTCTTTGGCTACCTGGGCATGAGTGCAACCAATGACTTTTTAGCCAGCAAGGCACACCCCCCAGGAGAGACCACCCATTGGCCAATTCATAATGCAGAAGCTGGTGAGAATTTGAGCCCAGCTACCCAGACAGCCGGGACGCGGGTGGCGCTGTGGGTTAAACCACTGAGCCTAGGGCTTGCCAACCAGAAGGTCAGCAGTTCGAATCCCCGCGACAGGGTGAGCTCCCGTTGCTCGGTCCTTGCTCCTGCCAACCTAGCAGTTTGAAAGCATGTCAAAGTGCAAGTAGATAAATAGGTACCACTCTGGCGGGAAGGTAAACGGCATTTCCATGCGCTGCTCTGGTTTGCCAGAAGCGCCTTAGTCATGCTGGCCACATGACCCGGAAGCTGCACACTGGCTCCCTCGGCCAATAAAGCGAGATGAGCGCCGCAACCCCAGGGTCGGCCTTTACCTTACCCAGAGAGCCAGGGGGAATTCCCTTGATGGCTGCCCGGCCACGTGTGTTCTGTTTTCACTGCCTGGGGATGGTGACAGAGCACGAGGATCCGCAACAGTCGCCCACCTGGAGGAAAGGGGTAAGTGGCTATTACTGGGGTGCTGTTACCAAAGTTGCACAAAGAATGAGCTTGTGCGTGCAGTTGTGACATTTGGTGTATCGGCAACTAAGCGCAGCTTGCCTCATTCTTTTGCCTCACACATCCCTTAGAAGCCTAGGTCACAAGCAGCAGTCAAGAAGGGCTCAAACCAATGGCTTCAAGTTACAAGAAAGAAGATTCCGATTACAATGGTGCCTCTGGTTGCGAATGGGATCCTTTCCGGAGGTCCGTTCGCAACATGAAAAGATCGCAACCTGCAGCAGCGCATCTGCGCACGCGCGGGTTGCGATTCGCTGCTTCTGTGTATGCGCGTGATGTCATTTTGTGTGTCTGCACATGTGCGAGAGGCAAAACCCGGAAGTAACCCTTTTTGGTACTTCTGGGTCGCCACGGTACGTAACCTGAAAGAACGTAACATGAAGCGGACGTAACATGAGGTATGACTAAACATGCGGGGAAACTTTCTGACAGCAAGAGCTGTTTGACAGTGGAACTGTCTCCCTCAGGAGGTTGTGGACTCTCCTTCCTTGGAGGTTTTTAAGCAGAGGATGGTTATCTGTCATGGATGCTTTAGATGAGATTCCTCCATTGCAGGGGGTTGGACTAGATGGCCTTTAGGGTCCCTTACGACTACAGTTCTATGATTCTATGATAAGCAGTGGTCACTGGGGCTCTTTGGTTATGAGAAAACAAGTCTGGGGCTTTTTGGGAATAAGGAAACAAAATTCTTTTTCTTTTCTTCCTTTTAGTTTTTATGTTTAAAAAAATGCTTGGTATTTGAAATTAACTTTTGTATATATTTTTTTCTTTATCTCCCCACCCTTCCCCACCCCACTTTAATAAAAAATAGCTTTCAAAAGAAAAGAAAAAGCTGGCAAATTCTGGGTCAAGTCACCCCGACTAGTTTTGAGAGAAAACCATTTGTTTTCTGGAACACTGTGGGCATTTCTTTCATTGATGCAGACTTGGACACTTGTCTTTAACACAACTCTGCTTATTTTAAATTACTGTTTTAGGAAAAGCTTTCTCGGGCTCTCTAGTCTTAAGCAAATATCTACAGTCTTTATGCCTTGTCTTTGAAACCAGTGAATGAATAAGCACTTTGCTGCTTCTATTGCATCCTTGCAATAGGTTCAGCAGTAAACACTCACTTGCGTTCAGTATATACAGACTGTTTTGTACAAAGACAAGGCATAAAGACAGTAGATATTTGCTTAAGACTAAAGACCCCGAGAAAGCTTTTCCTAAAATTTTCCCAGGTAGTAAAGGTCTTTTATATTCTGGCCTAAAGGAGGGGCAGACTACATTGACTATACAGTGGTACCTCAGGTTAAGGACTTAATTGATTCTGGAGGTCCATTCTTAACCTGAAACTGTTCTTAACCTGAGGTACCACTTTAGCTAATGGGGCCTCCCACTGCTGCCGCGCCACCACTGCATGATTTCTGTTCTCATCCTGAAGCAAAGTTCTTAACCCGAGATACTATTTCTGGGTTAGCGGAGTCTGTAACCTGAAGCGTCTGTAACCTGAAGTGTCTGTAACATGAGGTACCACTGTAGATTAGTTCCCAGGCACAATTCAAAGTGCTGGTTTTGACCATTAAAGCCTATATGTTGTTGTTGTTGTTTAGTTGTTTAGTCGTGTCTGCCTCTTCGTGACACCCTGGACCAGAGCATGCCAGGCCCTCCTGTCTTCCACTGCCTCCCGTAGCTTGGTCAAACTCATGTTCGTCGCTTCGAGAACACTGTCCAACCATCTTGCCCTCCGTTGTCCCCTTCTCCTTGTGCCCTCCATCTTTCCCAACATCAGGGTCTTTTCCAGGGAGTCTTCTCTTCTCATGAGGTGGCCAAAGTTTTGGAGCCTCAGCTTCAGGATCTGTCCTTCCAGTGAGCATTCAGGGCTGATTTCCTTCAGAATGGAGAGGTTTGATCTTCTTGTGGTCCATGGGACTCTCAAGAGTCTCCTCCAGCACAAGAAGAAGAAGAAGAAGAAGAAGAAGAAGAAGAAGAAGAAGAAGAAGAAGAAGAAGAAGACTATATAGTTCAGGGCTAAAATACCTCAAAGACTGCTTGGATCCTGCAATCTTCATCAGAGTCATTTCTTTCTGTGCCCCACCTAATGGAAGTACAAAATGTAGTCACACGAGAACAGGCCTTTTAAGGGATGTATGAAAGTTAACAAACAACTGTGGGGACAACTACTGTATTTTTCCGTGTATAAGACTAGGTTCCCCCCCCTTAAAAACAATGTCAAAAAATAGGGGTGCCTTATACATAATATAATGCAAAGGGTGGATTGGTGATTGGCGAGTCCCCCAAAATAGGGGGCGTCTTATACATGGGGGTGTCTTATAGACGGAAAAATACAGCAATGACACGTCTGCTTCCTAAAGAACTTGCTGGATGATCTGTCAGACGAAAGCTTTTGCCTCAGAAGCATATTTATCTATTTCAAAATGTTTAATGAAAGTTGCTGGATTCACCCTACAGACTTTATGAAGAGGTGTGTTAGGTGAAAAAGCTGCTGTGGCCACTGCTGCTCTTGTGGAATGGGATAAGATATGCTTAGGCACAGGAGGTTTCAAAGATTCATAAGCTAGTGAAGTTCATGCTCAAGTAGGATTCAACTTTCCTCTCCATATCTGCCAGTCTGTCTGGGAGGTCCTCCACTTCACTGTCCCATCAACAGGCCTGGTCTTTTTATGCAATGACCAGGGAAAGGGACTTCTCTGCGTTGTCTCCCCGCCTCCAACTACCTTTCCTTGGAGTTTTTTTTCTGTTTGCTTCATTGACAATCTTTCGCCGTTGGCTTAAGACCTATCTCTTTATGCATACTTTTCCAGGAGAAGGGAAGACCTAGATATGAGCCTTCTATTAGTGCCTACTACTTGTCTTCTTTGTTTTGGATTTTATCCTGTGATTCTGGTTTTAATTACTTCCTGTGTAATTAGCTGCCCAGAGTGGCTGGGGAAACCCAGCCAGATGGACGGGGTATGTATGTATGTATATATAAGTAAATAATATGATGTTCTTTAATTTTGTTGTTTGAATACCACCGTGAGATCCTAACAGGATGAAGGGCAATTTAAAAGTTTGTTGTTGTTGTTGTTGTACAGTGGTACCTCTGGTTACGTACTTAATTGGTTCCGGAGGTCTGTTCTTAACCTGAAACTGTTCTTAACCTGAAGCACCACTTTAGCCAATGGGGCCTCCTACTGTCGCCACACCGCCGCAGCACGATTTCTGTTTTCATCCTGAAGCAAAGTTCTTAACCCGAGGTACTATTTCTGGGTTAGCGGAGTCTGTAACCTGAAGCATATGCAACCTGAAGCGTATGTAACCCGAGGTACCACTGTAATAGCCAAGACTAGCCTAGAAGGACCAGCTTGCCTGATTCAATATGAGGCAGCATTGTATCTTCATAAGTACTGCAATAAGGAATTGCAAAAAGGAGCAACCATTTCCAGTCTCATGTGATTTCAAACTATATGATCTAGTTTATGCAAAATATCGACCGCATGGGTTTTAGCTCAATTATTTTCACATTTCCATGTTCTCCTTGATTTTAAGTACAAGGCCTTAATATTGTCAAGGTACTGTATATTGATTCCTTTTTCTATGGTATATTACAAACCACATATATAGCTACTGGACTATCCTTGGGGGGTATTGTTTAAGTTCTTCCTATCCATTTCTTTCTTTCTCGTGGCACATGAATCTCTGTAAATCTGTAATAGAAGAATGAATGGGTGAATGACTGACAGCAGACAAATGATTGGCAGCAGGGGAGTGTGATGAAATTGTGGGTCGAATGAGAGTGAGTAACCTGTGAAGAACGTCAACTGAGAAAAATAGGGACAATTGGTAAGAGTTGAAACAGTGGGAGTTAGGCACGCTATTAATTAGGAGAGTACGGTAATGCTACTTGGGTTGCGTAGAACTATTTACAGGAGACCCCCCACTTATGAGGGGGTTATGTTCCAGTTACGTTCCGGCGCACGTATATGTGATAATCACATAAGTGGGGAGCACCATCCAAGCACCCTTTAAATGCCCCCTCTGCCACTCTCTCACAAATCCAGACCAAAAATACTGTACCAAAAATAGGTAAAAATGTAAAGGACCCCTGGACAGTTAAGTCAACGCAACGGCAATTATGGGGTTGCAGCACTCATCTCGCTTCAGGCCAAGGGAGCTAGTGTTTTCTGGGTCATGTGGCCAGCAGGACTAAACTGCTTCTGGCACAACGGGATACCATGACAGATGTCAGAGCGCACAGAAACGCCGTTTACCTTCCCGCCGCAGCAGTACCTATTTATCTACTTGCACTGGTGTGCTTTCGAACTGCAAGGTTGGTAGGAGCTGGGACAGAGCAACGGGAGCTCACCCTGTAGCACAGATTCGAACTGCTGACCTTCTGATCAGCAAGCCCAAGAGGCTCAGTGGTGAAGACCACTGTGCCACCCGCTCCACCAAAATATCCACAGCTGGCATCGAAGCTCTGAGGCCTGAAGGAAGCTGGAGGCTGTGCAGAAAAGCAGTCTAAACAAAGCCGCTGCTGCACAGCCAGTCTCTTCTCTGCCCTCACTGAAGTCCTCTTCGGGATCTGGGGAGGGTCTCCCCATGAGCCACAAGGACTCTCTAGCTGTCTCCCTCCACTTCCTGGTGCAAATTAAATTACTGAATTATTTCCTGGTGCCACGCATATATGCGGTTCCGCACAAGTCAACCACATGTAAGTGGCGTGTCACCTTTACTAAGTGCTTTTTCTGATCATTTATTCCATATACAGTGGTGCCTCGCAAGACGAAAAGAATCCGTTCCGTGAGTCTCTTTGTCTAGTGGTTTTTTCGTCTTGCGAAGCAAGCCCATTAGTGGATTAGCGGATTAGCACTATTAGCGGTTTAGCGGCTATTAGCGGCTATTAAAGGCTTAAGGGATTAGCGGATTAGCTGCTAAAAGGCTATTAGCAGCTTAGTGCCTTAGAAAAAGGGGGTGGGGAGCGGAAAAAACCCCCCAGGAATCGCAAGACATTTTCGTCTTGCGAAGCAAGCCCTTAGAGAAATTCGTCCTGCGAAGCACCTCCAAAACGGAAAACCCTTTCGTCTAGCGGGTTTTCCGTCTTGCGAGGCATTCGTCTTGCGGGGCACCACTGTACAGGTGTGTGTGTAAGATTACATATACTGATTTTTATTGTCTGAACTGGTCTAGGGGATTCTAGGTTAGAAGATTTCACACCACATGGTGGCATTGAATATAAAGTCCAGTAAGTAAACAAATATCCTGCTCTCCAGAGGACTCTCCTAATCTATGCAAATTATTAGGCGCTTTGGGTAGGATGTTTGGGGGGCTATTAAGAACTGCTTGGACTTAATGAACCAGCTGAGTGACTGATCCAGCAACCTCCACAGGGCTGGGCCTTGTAGGGGTGTCACAAATCCAAGCCGGTTTCAAGTGATTATCGACAAACATCAGTAATACCAAAGATTTTTAGGAGGCCTATGGGAAAGTTTAGAGGCATTTGACTGCTTTCAGTGACTGAACACATTTCATCCTTATTTCCATAACTTACTGGTAAATGTCATCATTTACTAGAACAACTTGGAAAAACTCTGATCCCTCTAAGTCAGATTTAATTGGGAGTTGCTATATGGGCAATATGCTTAAGTTTAATATAGTACGGAGATTACCGTAGAGGCTTGTAAAATTGTAAATGGTGTAAAGAAAGTGGATAGATTTCTCTCTCTCTCTCCTATTGCTGGAAGTTCAAGGTCTCCCAGTGAACATTCAGTACTGACAAAACAGCCCAGTCAGTCAACTCATAATTAAACGATGGAATTTGTTTCTACAATATGTGGTGGTTGTAGTCGTCGCCTTAGATGACTTTGAAAAGGGATTAGAGAAATTCACAGAGGATAAGGCTACCCGTGGCTAATAGTCACAATAATTAAATTGAGCCTCCAAGTCCAGAGGCAACCAATAATGGAGAGCTACTGTCCTCGTGGGTGGCACTGTGGGTTAAACCACAGAGCCTCGGACTTGCTGATCAGAAGGTCAGCAGTTCGAATCCCTGCGACGGGGTGAGCTCCTGTTGCTCGGTCCCTGCTCCTGCCAACCTAGCAGTTCGAAAGCACATCAAAGTGCAAGTAGATAAATAGGTACCACTCCGGCGGGAAGGTAAACGGTGTTTCCGTGTGCTGCTCTGGTTCACCAGAAGCAGCTTAGTCATGCTGGTCACATGACCCGGAAGCTGTACGCCGGCTCCCTCGGCCAATAAAGCGAGATGAGCGTCGCAACCCCAGAGTCAGCCACGACTGGACCTAATGGTCAGGGGTCCCTTTACCTTTACTGTCCTCATGACCTGCCTCTGGGACACCTGGTTGGCTGCTGCTGGCATCAAAATGTTTGGCAGTAAAGCCCAGGACAGTGGCAGTGGAAACAGGCGAGCATTCCAAAAGCCACATGGTGCCAGGGACTGGGCAGAGGAGGAATGGTGGAGGCTGCCTCTTGACCCTTCCAGGGAGGAGGAAGATGGTATAGATTTACAACAGTGGTTTGCGGGAGGCAAATGAGGAGGAAAGTTGGGAAATAATGGATGAGGAGGAGGCAGAACTGGAGCAGCAGCTGGCTGACACGGTGTCATTTGAAAGCATCCCAGACCCTCCTTCTCCCAGAACCCGGCGAGCCTTAAAAGTAGGAGAGCAAAGAGCTTGAAGACCATGTAGCAGCACCCGTAGAAGTGATGATGAGGAAGTGGGAGAGACGGGGCGTGGAGAGGCTGGGTTCTATATCCTCTCTCTGTAAAGTTTGAAATAAAAAAGGACTGTAAGAAACTTGGCCTTCTCTTTATACTTTTCTGGGCAACCAGCCGGGAACCACTGACAGCATCCTGATACATGGAGAGGCCAGTCTGGGAGTCACATTAGACATACAGTGGTACCTCGGGTTACATACGCTTCAGGTTAAATACGCTTCAGGTTACAGACTCCACTAACCCAGAAATAGTGCTTCAGGTTAAGAACTTTGCTTCAGGATGAGAACAGAAATCGTGCTCTGGCAGCGCGGCAGCAGCAGGAGGCCCCATTAGCACAAAAAATTAGATTCCAGAAAGGTACAAAGTTTATTAGCGATTGGAGTAAATTCATAACATACATTGAAGGAAATTTCAGAAATTTAAAAACCACAGCAGGTATTACATAAATCTTATGACGTATTGAGTATTAACTATGAAACTGCAGAAAAGGAAGATTTATTAAGAAGCCCGAAATCGGGAGGGAGGGAGGTCAACATGCGTACCTAATAGGGACATTAATAAGATGTTGTAACTTTTGAAAGATTGTAATGGAAATTTAGGCTAGTTTATGTTGTTTAATTTAGGTTAGTATCTGTTGTTTATTGTTGTTTGTATTATTGAAGGAAAACGAATAATTTTTTTTTTTTAAAAGAACAGTTTCAGGTTAGATACGGACCTCTGGAACGAATTAAGTACTTAACCCAAGGCACCACTGTATCATCAGAAAGGGGGTCAGTCTGCATGATGGAAAATTGACTTAGCTTTGCTCCTCTAATCCTCCATCAATTGTTGCAGCACCAACCCCCTCCTTTTACCTCTCAGCTTGGGGCCACACTTGCTGTCTACAACTGGAAGGAAAGGGAAGGAATTGCAATTTTCACCCATTTTGTGTTACAGTTTTCATTTTCTTTGTTGGGGGCAAGCTTGCCCATTTGGGAAGAGTAGATTTCATCAACGGATCCCCATCACATCCATTGTATCTACAGTGGTACCTCGCAAGACGAATGCCTCGGAAGACGAAAAATTCGCAAGACGAAAGAGTTTTTCGTTTTCTGAGTTGCTTCGCAAGACGGATTTCCCTATGGGCTTGCTTCGCAAGACGAAACGTCTTGCGCCTTTTTTTAAAAAACGCCAATGCATTCCTACGGGAAACCGTCAATACGCAGTGGTGCTTCGCAAGACGAAAAAACTCGTAGAACGAAAAAACTCGCAGAACGAATTAATTTCATCTTGCGAGCCACCACTGTACTGGAAAGAGCTCTGCGGTTGAGGGAGCAAGGACAATGTATTTCCCATGTTCCCTTTTCCCACCCTGATGAAAGGAAGTAACACAGGATTTTGAGTTTAGGAAGAAGTATCCCTTATCTTTGTTTCCTAGGGGGAAACATGGGACAGATTTGAAAACTGGCATCATTCCTTGGTATATCAGAAGTAGTGATGTCAGTGATGGTCAGACATGGGCTGGAGAAATAAATGTTTGGTAAATGTTGGTAGAAACTGGTTTTGCGGAAAGCACTCTCCATCTCTCCCTGGATCAAATTTGGCAGCCTTTTATCCATACAAAAGTTGTAGTCACTCCTCATATATTTAAGGAAAAATTCATTATATGAGGATTGAATAATATTAATATCTTATTGTATGCAAACTTCCCTGTTTACTGGAGGATACACAGCTGAATGCACGAAGCTGAACTACAAAAATATATCCATTTCCTTTGATCGTGGTACTGCATTATTTATAGGGATAAGAAATGTCATGGAGATTTCTGTGAACGCAGCACAGAACTGGAACTAAAGCAAAACATACATTTGTGGAAATGAGTTGCTTTGCTTTCCCACAGCAGAGTTTTTTGCTTCTGAAAAGTAATTTTGCTGTTTTCATGTGCCATGTTGCATATCATAGTAGCTTAAAATAAAAAGTGTATCACAGAATTCATCCATTTCAGCCTGACATGTGGCTATGGCAATGGGTCCCCCTATACCAGACTCAACCCATCAAGCAGAATGTGCTCCACAAGAAGCATAATTTTTTTTCATATTATACCTTTCAAGTGGCGAAAGCAGAAACATTTCATTAATAATATTTACCACCGGTACTGCGCTTTCATGTGTTCAATGTGCTTCATATGCAACAATCCTGTGGAGTAGGTTCATCTTATTATCATCATGCCCATATCGCAGATGGAGTGGAGTGAATACTGAGGCTAAGAAGCGAATGCTTTGCCCTTGTTCAAGGCCACCAACGTGAGTTCATGGTGGAAACAATATTCAAAGGAAGAATTTCATGCTTCATAGCTTAAGCTCTTGGCTCCACAACAGCTTTCTATCTTATAATATTCTATCTGTTTCAGAGTAAACCTTTCATTCCGAAACCTTCTCTTGTTTCGTCATTACTTTGCTTTTCCTCCTTAGCCAATTGTATTTCTTTCCTGACATTTTCCTGCATTTTCCTTCCTTTTCAATAAGTACAGTAGATGCTCAGGTTGCGAATATGATGCATGCAGGAGGCACATTTGCAACCCACAGCATCCGCAACCTGTAGTGCCGCGTCTGCGCATGTGCGGGTTGTGATTCAGCACTTCTGTGGATGTGCAAAGCACGATTTACCACTTCTGCGCATGTGTGAGCGCCGAAACCCGGAAGTAACCCATTCTGGTACTTCCGGGTTTTGGTGCGTCCGTAACCCAAAAACGCGCAACCTGAAGCCTCTGTAACCCGAGGTATGACTGTATTTTTATTTGTGAAGCATTACTGAAGGAGACAAGGGACGTGGGTGGCACTGTGGTTTAAACCACAGAGCCTAGGACTTGCCAGTCAGAAGGTTGGCAGTTTGAATCCCCGTGACGGGGTGAGCTCCCGTTGCTCGGTCCCTGCTCCTGCCAACCTAGCAGTTCGAAAGCACGTAAAGTGCAAGTAGATAAATAGGTACCACTCCGGCAGGAAGGTAAACGACGTTTCCATGCGCTGCTCTGGTTCGCCAGAAGCGGCTTAGTCCTGCTGGCCACATGACCCGGAAGCTGTACGCCGGCTCCCTCGGCCAGTAAAGCGAGATGAGCGCCGCAACCCCAGAGTCGGCCACGACTGGACCTAATGGTCAGGGGTCCCTTTACCTTTACTTTTACTGAAGGAGATGTTCCCATCTCCTTCAGTGAAAGCAACAGGTCCCATCTCTGACACATATAAAAGGCAGTGTCGGGATTGTGGGTGCTTTCAGACAGGGGTCAATTCTGAAATTGGTGCTGCTTGTGCACACATTTTGTTTATTTTTGCAGCATCTACATGATGTCACAGCATCAAGATGCGAGCCCACACTTTTTTCAACATTTCCCTTACCAGAGAAAATCTAGCGAGTGAAAATTACCTGTTATACAGCTGGTGTCACAGCTGGTGTAGAAGCTTGTTAAGTACATTTTGGGGTGTGCGAATGGTTTGTTGTGCGCGATGACATTTTGGTGAGTGGTCTTTATCGCCACACGTTTTATTCCATTTGTTCTTTGCCTAAGCGCAAGCTAGTCCGTTTGCTTGCATCAGCCCCCAATACCAGAGGGAAGAAACCGATGGCCAATGATTGGCATATGCCTGGTTGGGATTAACTATTCTCTCAAGATCTCTTGAGGTAAATGTGGGGGATTAAATGGCGAATATACATGGGACTTCTTTTTTTAAAAAATTAAAAAATACAGAGGTCTTGCCCAACATCTCTTTATCAGTCTTCCACTCTTGTGTAAGACATTATTATTAATAATAATAATATGAAAAAACCCAAAATAAATGGATACTGCCCTCCCACAAATCACAGGTATCCATTTTGCCCATTGTGAAACATGGTAGCTGGCTGGATGTGGTTGGTGAAATTTGCTCTTGCACTCTTATACACTTGAATAGTTCATCAGATTTTTTAAAACAGATGTACTTGCACAGTACAGAAACACCTGCATGCATATCTAAAATGGAGAAAGGTAGTGGATTGATCCTTAATTAATTGATGTACATTGTTGTTAAAGTTCTGTGCCTTTTCCATATATCTGGGTCTGCAATCTACACTTTATTTTTTATTTTGACACTTTCTATACAACCGTGTCCATGGAGTTTTCTTGGCAGGGATACTGGAGTGGCTTGCCAGTTCCTGCTCCGGGTGGATCACATTTGGTCAAAACTCTCCACTATGACCATAAACCATAAACTCTCCATAAAGAAGGCTGATCGCCGAAGAATTGATGCTTTTGAATTATGGTGCTGGAGTAGACTCTTGAGAGTCCCATGGACTGCAAGAAGGTCAAACGTATCCATTCTGAAGGAAATCAGCCCTGAGTGCTCACTGGAAGGACAGATCCTGAAGCTGAGGCTCCAAGACTTTGGCCACCTCATGAGAAGAGAAGACTCCCTGGAAAAGACCCTGATGTTGGGAAAGATGGAGGGCACAAGGAGAAGGGGACGACAGAGGGCGAGATGGTTGGATAGTGTTCTCAAAGCTACCAGCATGAGTCTGACCAAACTGAGGGAGGCAGTGGAAGACAGGAGTGCCTGGCGTGCTCTGGTCCAGAAGAGTCGGATATGACTAAACGACTAAACAACATACAACCGTGACGAACAAGTAACTCGATGCAATAAGGATAAAAATCAGTTTAAACAACTTCACTATGTACACATTAGTGGCTTAAAAATGCAGGAAGGTTGTAGCCACCCATTCTGAATGCATGATCTTCACCCCATGTACATCACCTCTTTGGTTTCCTTACATTTGCAACTGCCCTGAATTCATGAAGCTGTCATCTGCACCTGTTCAATGGCTGTCTCAAACGTCTGCACTTCCACTTTACTGATGTCAGGAAGTGGCTGGATGAGCAAGAATGGTGGGAGCTGCCCACCCATGAGCCCCCCCAGGGAAGGCAGAGAAGAAAAGGGCTTAGATCCTGGATCCTGGTGGTGGACATCTGGGCACACCTCAGAGAAGGGGACAAGCTAGAAGCAGGAAGCTTGAGGGATCACAAAGAGGCAGAAGCAGGGCAGGGTGACGAGGTTCCCAGTTTGGATGCAGGCTCCAACAGAGACAACAGAGGGGAGCAGACCCTTCATTTCCCCTGCAGCCCCATCATGACAGCATCTCTGCTGATGTCTCTCTGGCTCCACTTACTCCTAGAACACGAAGGATGTTACATGTTGCCGAACAAGGGACCAGGCAAGCACAGGATGAGGCTCCTGGGGTTTCCCATAGCAGAAGATTACAGAGGAGGAGCCCTGTCTCAGAAGGCTAGAGAGTGACGGAAGGACCACACTCCAGTTTGAGCAACTTCTTCATTAGGGGAGTTTGCCTTATGAGCCTCCTTGTATTTCCCCCTTTCTTTAATAAAGAAACTAACTGCAGGTTAGCCTCGCGTCTCGCTCTCTGACCTGTGAATGACTTGATCTTCCTGTCAGCCCCTTGACAACTGCACAGTGAATGCGGCTTGCATTTTCAAATCGGACGGGAGCTGGTTGGAAGGAAAGCACATCAAACAGGAATCTTTCTTAAGAAGATACAGGATATACATAGATTGTGGCTAAGGTCATGTCTGCGCGGCTTCAAACACCAGTGGTGGGAGCACACTGGACTTAGCTAGAGTAACTGGTAGTAAGTACACAGCCCTTACGCACGGAAGGTGAAACTAAAGTCCAAAATCCCATCACTGTGTTGATTAGTTTGATTTTTTTTTGACAGCTCATTAGTTTCCTTGACCTCAAAAGATAGGATTCAGCACCATATTCACTCTTTTATGTGCCCATGTTTCTTGGGATCAAAAATAGAGCTGTATGCTTTGTGGGGATTTTTTTGTGGGGGGGGGGGGCGGGGGAGTCTACACAATGAAGATAACTTATCTGCCAAAGAGGAACAGAAAATTTCACACAAAACCATGATTAATCACACTTACAGCAAATGGCTGGCAGACTATCAGGACTGAAGTCACTGGCACAAATTATGGCTGCAAAGGGGGATTTAGCCAGACTTAGCCTATTTCTGCATCCATCCCAGAATTTCAACAAATTAGTAACAATGAAATGGTGCAGACACTGATTAAGCTAAGATCTCCAATTTGCAATGATGAACCCTTGGGGGAATGCGATAAATAAATACACACACACACACACACACACACACTCAAGGAAACTGGCTCAATAAGGCATTTTAAAGTGTGATTTGTGAAAATGATCTTAAGCCCCTCATGCCTTTAATATGGGCCTGAGGGGAAGATATGGAAAAGACAGCTGCCAGCCCAAGTTTACCCAGTGAACTTTGTGGCTCAGCTGGGGAACTGAGACCAGAAATGAAACATAACAAGGCCCTCTGAGATATTATTAATTTACTATATTAGCCTCATGATTAATCTGAACCTGTATAGGACTTCCCTGTTAAGTCTTATGTCCCTCATGCCCTTAATCTGGACCTGGGTGAGGTTCACGTGCAGCACTATTTTTTGTGCAGGAGTGATGATGTCATCTGCCGGAAAGGTACTTGGTGGCTTCCACGAACTGGCCAATCACGTCGCAGGAAGCTCGGTTCCAGAACAGGACAGGTAGGTATTCTGCCCCCCTTATAAATCCTGGCTATGGCCATGGTTCATTGCCTATATATTTGGAGAGGAGGAATATTTGGAACCGTGAAGTTTTAGGTGCTCCACTCCTTCCACCTGTTAAATTTGCAGTTCTCAGTTTTGTTTTGATTTTAAGCAGAAGGGAAACTGCTGGTCTAGCTGGACTCAGCTGGTAGCCATCGTCGCTAGCTCAGTTACATTAGGTTTCAGCCTGAAGCCTTACCCTGTGCTTGAAAAGGCACAGTACAAAAGGCAAAAAGGATGTGGAGGGAGGTGGAAAGCACTCTTCTATGGATTTTTCAAATCTTATCGTGCTGCCAGCACAGCTGGTGGGCCTCTTAATTCATTTTGTAGTATGTGAGTTGTTCAGCAAAGTGTCTGGGAGCCTTATGGATTCTATCCCTACCACTCAAATACACCCAGCAATTGCCAGTCCAAATGCTACCCTTTCATCTGCCACCGGACTAGCACAGATAAGGTCAAAGAGGGCACAACATCAGCAGCCCAAGGCTTTACTGCACGGGCTCCATGAGGAGGGGAGGGGAAAACTGAGGACACAACAGCCAAGCACAGAATGTGAAGGGGGTAACACTGAGAAAATCACTTTTTTTTTACTGAACAGGGAGAGCATTGTTTTGGAGAACATTGTAACTGTAATAGAAAATGGTGCAGCTTCGTCCTAAGGAGAGGAACCAAAAATTAATGAACTCCTTTGGTGACACAGTAGCCCTGCTGGGCACAACAGTGACTATAATGCAGGGTCTCTCGGTCATTATTCAATCTCAGGGGGAAACCCAATCATGCTTCTGTCACCATTACAACTCCTGATGTTCTGCCGAACAGCAACGGAATGCTGTTTGGGCAACATTAGCCGTAAAGGAGGCTGCAGGTGTTGGGAAGGTTGGTTCTGGGAATCCACCTGGGGATTGTGCAAAGCTGTCCCCGATGCAAAGGTCACAGTTGTTCTCCTTTAGAGCATAAATTTGCTGTTAAAAACCCAGGTGCTAGGAAATGAGGGCAGAGTGCTGTGAGGGCAGAGTGCTGTGACCTGGAGTACTGTGTCCAGTTCTGGGCACCACAGTTCAAGAAGGACACTGACAAACTGGAACGTGTCCAGAGGAGGGCAACCAAAATGGTCAAAGGCCTGGAAACGATGCCTTATGAGGAACGGCTAAGGGAGCTGGGCATGTTTAGCCTGGAGAAGAGGAGATTACATAGAGGAGGGAGAAAGGTTGTTTTCTGCTGCTCCAGAGAAGCGGACACGGAGCAATGGATCCAAACTACAAGAAAGAAGATTCCACCTCAACATTAGGAAGAACTTCCTGACAGTAAGAGCTGTTCGACAGTGGAATTGCTGCCAAGGAGTGTGGTGGAATCTCCTTCTTTGGAGGTCTTTAAGCAGAGGCTTGACAACCATATGCCAGGAGTGCTCTGATGGTGTTTCCTGCTTGGCAGGGGGTTGGGCTCGATGGCCCTTGTGGTCTCTTCCAACTCTATGATTCTATGATTCTATGACTCCAGGCAGCCCAGCCCAGAGTGCAAAACCTAATCCTGCTGCAATAATACATTGTCAGTAGCTGCTCCCAAACTTGCAAAGTCTTCATCCAGCAGACAAATATATGGTTGCTGAAAACTCGGAGGAGGAGTCCCTCATTGCTTAACATTTTGCAAGCACACTCAACACTGATTCACTCCGAGGATGCTTCCATCTGTCAGGAACTGCATTCTGTGTGTCAACCGTTGACTGCAACCCAGTCTTCTCAAAGGATGATTAGGGTAAAGGTAGCCTCATACGTACAGCCTGCAGCCATATTTGAACTGTGATGCATGCTGTATATTTTTAGCACATCTAAGGGTGTACTACACTGTGACTGCCAGCAACACAACTTCTGCTTCAAAGTACAGTGGTACCTTGGGTTAAGAACTTAATTCATTCTGGAGGTCCGTTCTTAACCTGAAACTGTTCTTAACCTGAGGTACCACTTTAGCTAATGGGGCCTCCTGCTGCCGCTGTGCCACTGCCACACGATTTCTGTTCTCATCCTGAAGCAAAGTTCTTAACCCGAGGTACTATTTCTGGGTTGGTGGAGTCTGTAACCTGAAGCGTATGTAACCTGAAGCGTCTGTAACTCGAGGTACCACTGTATGCACATGGTATTGTTGTGCGCCACTCCAAACTCCGAGCCCTGAGAGAATTCAGAGGATCCAGGAGCCATTTTCTTTTGGAAATGAGGCAACGTGCAGACCGTGGTGTCTTTATGATATATGGTTTATTTACACATATCTACAACCTGAGCTTACAGTGGAGGGGTTCACAGCATTAACACCCCTAGACGGTCTTGTTTCTTCTATAGCCACAGCAGTGTTAGAAACTGAGGTATGAAAGCTAGGAACTAAATGGCACCTTAAACCTAGGTTATGGGCACAACAATGGAATGTCTAGGTGCACTTTTTTATAATGAGAATACAGAGCTGAAAATGAATGAACTGTGACTAAAATATTATGTTCATTTTTCACATGGTCTACTCCTTCTCCTGCCCATTCTTAAGAGGGCCTCTTCTCCAGGCTTCAGAGAGTAGCTAGAAGTGGGGAGGCAGAAAACGGTCCTCCTCTTCTTCTGCTCTGCAGTTTTAATCTGAAATCTTAGGTGCAGTACTGCGCCCAGAACTCAGAAACTGCTTGCGCCAAAGAAATTCCTTGTCGCAAAATGTGCCTAGAACGATGGCAGTTTAGAACACTAATCCGCAGTCTTGGATTCAAACATCAAAAATTACTCTTGACCTCTCTCTCCCCAGCTTGCTGCTTTACTTCCGCTTTACTTCACACCCACTTTCAACTCTGAAATCTGGCATTTGTCCTTCTCACTATCTTTGAGTTGCGTTGAGGGAGGGGACATCTGGCACAGAGTCCACTTACCTTTGTTCTCTTAATGGCCCATCACCCAGGCAATTACCTCATCAAGAAGCTAGCCTGGCTTATCTTTTAATTAGAGGGGTCTGGCACTTACAAACTCATAAGAATATATTAATGAGGGATTGGAAAATTCATGAGTGGGGAAGGATTTTGTCACTTGACCTCCATTTTGTTCTGAACGTAGTCTAATTGTTCAGTGCTACAACTGTTTACCCTGTTTCAGATGCCAAAGCTTTGTGTGTACAAATTTTTGGTGTGTACAGATACTTGTAGGTATTTGCAGTGTTGAAATAAATTATTGCTGCTCTTTGTTTTAAATAACCGAGGACTGCAACCCACAGATAACTTGAGTGTGACTTTTCACCACATTTTACACTATGACCACACAAACACACCATACATTTAAAGCAGTATCTTACCACATTAAACCGTCATGGGCATGGCGTCTCCCCAAAGAATCTGGGTAACTGTATCTTGTTTCAGGGTGCTGAGTGTTGTAAGGAGACCCCACTTCCCCCCATAGAGCTACAATTTCTCAGGCAATTATATGAATTATAGCTCTAAGTGAGAACTCTCAGCACCCTTAATAAACTACAGTTCCCATGATTCTTTGGGGGAAGCCATAGGTTTTTCAAAGTGGTATGATACTTAGTAGCTCAGTTTGTTAGACCATGGTGCTGATAACGCCAAGGTTGCAGGTTCGATCCCTGTATGGACCAGCTGCATATTCCTGCATTGCAGGGGGTTGGACTAGATGATCCTCAGGGTCCCTTCCAACTCTACAGTGCTATGATTCTGTGCTATGATTCTGCTTTAAATACAGGGCTTTTTTCAGCTAGAACTTGCCGCAACTGAGTTCCGGCACCTCTCAGGTGGGCGCCATTGCCATTACAAGAAAAGAAGGGCAGCGTTCATGGGGAGTCCCTTGTGAGACCCTAGGGACCTATTGCCAGAGTGTAAACAAATGGTTTGACTCAAGGCAGCTACCTGTCTTCTTGAGGCACAGTGTGCGACAGACGCCTCTCCTCTTTTTTCCAAATGCTCTTCTTGTCTGTGATGAAGTGCTTGGGAATTATGCCAGGCACTGTCAACTTTGCCTCTCTACTCACAACTTTAGGAACACCACCATGCAAGGTGTATAATTTTGAGTTGCCTCAAGTCTTGCGCTACTTGGTGCAGTCAATCATCTTTGCACCCATTTTCCTCGCTGCCAACTTTTTCCTCTTTTTTTTTTTTTTTGGAAGCTCAGAATAGTCCTCAGAACTTTTTATGCCAAGCCGATACATAACCCCCCTACTCCATCCCCTGTAGCTGTTGTTGGTTTGGCTAACGCTGAAAGCGTGTGCTAGTATGAAAATGGCATCAACGCTGAACTTTTGCTGTGGGAAAAGTTTATCCTCTGGCATAGAAGATGGGTGAACAGCAGGTGGTTTCTTCTTACACCTCCACTATTTGGACTGGCATGTATTTCTGGCAGTGGGTGCGATCTCTCTCTCTGTCCCCTACCCCAGCTTTCTTGTCATCTGGACAGAAAATGTCTCCAGTTACAGGCATTGGGGGGAAGGGGTTGCCCTGGAACTAAGAGTAAAAACTGATACTTGCTGAAGGGGATTAGTGTTTTAAGGAAATTATTTCTTATGTACATCCTTGCCTCCTAGCTTTAGTTGGTATGACACTGGCACCATTACTCAGTGAAATCCGGAGGCCAGCAATTCTCCCACTTTCCAATAAAAACTTAAGCCGTATAGGGGGCACCAGCTGTTTGTAACGAATCATCTCTGAATGAAAAGAGAATAGGTTAATGGCCGTGCGCCCAGGTACACATGGCAGACTGTCCTTTCCTTGTGTTTCAGATACCCATAGCATCCTGTGAAAAGATTCTCCTGGCAATATTGGATGTGTGTTTCAAGTCCCACTTCATTAACAAGGCATTAAGTATGTGCAACTTTGAAGGACATCAGTAATTGCCATTGAATTCTGGTCAGAATGTACGCCCCATGTCTTAGGCTGCGGTTCTATACACAGTTAGATGCAGAATGCCCCGCTGAATGGCTCATGTCTGCTCAGAAGTACATCCCATTGAACTGAAAGGGGCTTATTCTCAGTGGGCTGGATTAATGACTTTCGAGATTCTTTCCCACTCTTCCACTACATACCCTCCAACATTTCTCTGATGAAAACAGGGACATTCTATTTCATAATGACAATTTTACTATTTATACCCCACACATCTTACTGGGTTGCCCCAGCCTCCCTGAGCAGCTTCCAACATATACCGTATGTTTCGCCCCATAGGACGCACTTTTGCCCGTCCAAAAATGAAGGGAAATGTGTGTGTGTCCTATGGGGTGCATGCAGGCTTTCGCTGAAGCCTGGAGAGTGAGAGGGGTCGGTGCACACCAACCCCTGTCACTCTCCAGGCTTCAGGAAGCTCTCCGCAAGCCTTGGGAGCCCGGCGCAACTTCCCGTCGGGCTCCCAAGGCTTGTGGACAGCAGCCTGCAGCCCGAAACCCAATGCTTGCGGATAGCAGCCTGTTCTGGGGGGATAGCAGCCTGTTCTGTTCAGCCCTGTGCCTGGGGGGGGGGGGAATAATTTTTTTCCTTTATTCCCTCCCCCCAAAAAACTAGGTGCGCCCTATGGGCCGGTGCGCCCCATAGGGCGAAAAATACGGTATTAAAAACATAATAAAACATTCAACATTTTTTTAAAAACCTTCCCTATACAGAGTGGCCTTCAAGCGGCTTGTCGGGTTGGATAACTCCATACCCTCCAACATTTCTCCTATTAAAATAGGGACATCCTAAGGAAAAGCAGGACACTCCAGGATCAAATCAGAAACCGGGACAGCTTCTCTAAGACAGGGACATCCCTGGTGAATAGGGACACTTGGAGGGTCTGCTGCTATGATTCTATGATATGTGCATGTCAGTGTGAATGTTTAGGCTTCTGCACCAGTAGATCTCAGTTGCTTAATTCAGGTCACCTACTAATGGAATTTTAACTTTATTCCATCCTAGCTCCTGCCATTAAGGAAGCTTCACGGCCCAGAAGTCAGTCCCAATTGTATTTTTGGTGTGCCGTTGGCTGCCTCTTAACAAACACAACAAAGCAAATCTTTAGATTATTTTTAATTTTGTTTTTTACATTCCCCCCGCCCCAGTGATTGGCAGTGATTCTTTGGAAACTGTGGGAAACCTAAATGCAAAGCCAATGTTGTAATTGCTATTGCTTGAGGCACAGAATGCAATTGGTAGAATGAAAGATCTCCCAATGTTCATAAAATTCGGAGCACATCATATTATTTAAAATGGACCCCTAGTCACTTGTACACCCACACAGGGTGGCAAGGGTCAAATATGAATTAAAATGGAAGCCAACACTCTCAGGTTTTTGCTGTAAAATAAATGAAAACAAAACACGTTTCTTGTACTTCAGAAAAAAAGAGTGGGTTGACAGTCATATTGCAGAAAGTTTTTATTTCATCTAGATGACCACCATATGGCTCCATCAATCAGCGGTGGAGGAGATTCACAGCATCAGCAAGAATTAATAGTGGTACGTTTAACACCAAGCTAGTGTAATGGTTCAGTTGCCTGGGACAAAGACACCATGGTCCGTGGCCTGGGATATTGCCACATTTTGAAATACAAAAGCATAATGGCACTTCCCGCTCCCAATTTCATTATCCACAAATTTCCCTGAGTGATCAGTTACAGCCTGCAGTAGTACTGAGAGAAAACAATTGCCATTAATTTTTTTCTTGCTGCCTGTTCCTTGGGTATAACAATGGGGATACGGCCTTCATTGCATGCCTTGATACTTTGGAAGCCCATCTTTGCAAAGCCATCTACTATCAGCAGGGGAAGAACAAAAGGTACATATGTGAGTAATTAGTCAGTTGTACCTTGGAAGTCAAATGAAATCCGTTCCAGAAGTCCGTTCAACTTCCAAAACGTTCAGAACCCAAAGTGCAGCTTTTGATTGGCTGTAGGAAGCTTCTGCAGCCAATCAGAATAGGCAGAAGTCCCAATGGACATTCGGCTTCCAAAAATAATTTGCAAAGTGGAACATTCACTTCTGGGTTTGGGGTGTTTGGGAGCCAAAACTTTCAACTTGCAAGGCATTCGGGATCCAAGGTATGACTGTACAAGTAAGCTCAGGACTCACAATCAATTGAGCAGGTTTGGGCCTCTGGGTTATCCCGTCTTTCTTAACTTCCTTTATAACCTTTGATCCTCCCTATATTATTGGGATAAACTTCAGAACAAATTATAAAACTACTTATTACACCCATAGACCAAATTTCATGCTCACTTAGGTCCAGGTGATCAGGTCTTGGTATTTATTCATATTATTTGTCAATTAAATTTCTATCCTACTCTACTCCCAAAGAGGTCCAGGGTGGAAAATAAGCAGGCGGCAAAACAAAACGATTATACATCAGGGATTGTATAACAATAACTAGGAAATTAGAAACAATCTGAAGACTATGGATACGCTTTAAGTACATCTAACAAGGCATTACATGTATGGCTTATTGAATTAAACATTGTCGTTCTTAAGAGTCCTGGCTTGCGTAGTCCAGAAGGAGAATTTGCATATTTGGGGTTTGCAAGTGTAGTACTGTACTGTTGCTTGCATTTGTTGTTGTTTAGTTGTTTACTTGTGCCCGACTCTTCGTGACCCCCTGGACCAGAGCACGCCAGGCACTCCTGTCTTCTGGTCCAGGGGGTCACGAAGAGTCGGGCACGACTAAATGACTCAACAACAACATGTTCCTAAGCATTATCTCAGTTTCTATTATTATTATTAGTAGTAGTAGTAGTAGTAGTAGTACTAGTAATAGTACCTCCATATCCCACCTTTTTCCCTGACAAGGACTCAAGGCAGCTTACCACTAACATTTTATTTCATTCCATTTATCTGTCAGAGGTGTTGTACGTTATCCCTAGCCTCGTACATGTTTTCTTTGCTACAATCCTGTGAAGTAGATTCAGCAGAGAGGTTGTAATTGGCTCAAGGTGACCGCTGTAGAAGCGTACGTGACGTCTATGTGTTCAGCGAGATCAAGCATGGAAGAAGCTTCCTGATATAGAATAGGATGTCCCTGTTTTCGTCGGAGAAATGTCGGAGGGCATGTTAACAACGGAGGGTGGAATTCAACAGAGTGGACTATGTGCACAGGGGATGAGGTCTACTCACACAGTGGGCCTTCCCCCTCTCTCCCACACATGGGGGGGGGTGCAAGTCTTGTTGCACGAGAAGACCTCATTCCATGCATGCAGCAACAGTTGCCAGAGGTATATGTGTGTGTGCAACTTCACAATGGAAGTTGAGCAGGTGTATGTCTGCTGGATGTTTGCCGCTATAATTCAGTGTCCTCAAAGCTGCACGTAACCCTCAGGCAGAGAGACATTTGCTCCGTACGAAAGC
Organism: Podarcis tiliguerta; assembly: GCF_965153285.1. Classification (NCBI taxonomy): domain Eukaryota; kingdom Metazoa; phylum Chordata; class Lepidosauria; order Squamata; family Lacertidae; genus Podarcis; species Podarcis tiliguerta. The sequence goes on along the minus strand of NC_139550.1, from coordinate 1,992,218 downwards.
AGGAATATTTTAACATATTACTAAGAGCACATTTCCAATATGAAAAACGAGCCTTTTAAAATAAGCATTTGACAGTTTATTGTGAAAGATCATAATTATGCTTTATAGCTCAAACGGCGCATGGGCTGCAGGGGGTAGAGTCATTATCTGTATTGATGCAGTGATGATAAGTCACTAAGAATAAGCCAGGCCTAATAGTTTAATTTAGCTGAGCCCATCTGTAGCTTAGAGCTTCCAGAGGATAGAGTAGTTTGATGAAGTAAAGGCAGTCGACTATGTCACATTTGTCTCATAAAATTACTGGATCTCATTAGCAGATATATAATCATTCAGTTGCTTCAGTGGGTTCTTAATCTTATGGCCAAACAAGATGTGACAAGGGAGGACTGTGAGCAGGATCTCCAGTAGTTTTCCAAATAGGGGATGTGGTACACTGGGGGGGGGGGGATGCTTTCTTGTTGTTTCATTAAATGTAAAGGTGAAGGTAAAGGACCCCTGACAGTTAAGTCCAGTCGCAGACCACTCTGGGGTTGCGGCGCTCATCTCGCTTTACTGGCCGAGGGAGCCGGCGTACAGCTTCCGGGTCATGTGGCCAGCAGGACTAAGCCGCTTCTGGCAAACCATAGCAGCGCATGGAAATGCCATTTACCTCCCCGCCGGAGCGGTACCTATTTATCTACTTGTACTTTGACGTGCTTTCGAACTCCTAGGTTGGCAGGAGCAGGGACTGAGCAACGGGAGCTCGCGGGGATTCGAACCGCCGACCTTCTGATCGGCAAGCCCTAGGCTCTGTGGTTTAGACCACAGCGCCACCAGCTGTTTTATTATCATTTATTAAATTTGTAACCACCCTATACCCGTGGGTCACAAGGCGGTTCACAAGATAAAATCACAAAATACATAATAAAAATAAAAACTCAATAATGCCTGCCCCTCAAAATCACATTTTAAAAGGGCATTGGATGTCAGCCAACCAAAGGCCTGGTTAAAGAGGAAAGTTTTTGCCTGGCACCTAAAGGTGTATAATGAAGGCGCCAGGTGAACTTCCCTGGGGAGAGCATTCCACAAATGGGGAGCCACTGCAGAGAAGGCCCCGTTCTTGTGTTGCCACCCTCCGGACATCTCGTGGAGGAGGCACACAAAGAAGGACCTCAGAAGGTGATCTTGGGGTCCAGGTAGGTTCATATGGAGAGAGGTGATCCTTGAGCCGCTTAAGGATTTATAGGTCAAAACCAGCACTTAGAATTGGGCCCGGAAACTTATTGGTAGCCAATGCAGTCAGGCCAAGTTCGGTGTAATATGCTCAAACCATCTAGCCCTAGTGAACAACCTGGCCACTGAATTCTGCACTAGCTGAAGTTTCCGAACCGTCTTCAGAGGCAACCCTTTCTGCAATCTCAATCAGGCACACCCCACCCCACCCCAACTTCTGCTATTAGCTCCAGGCAAGAAAATGATGGGTACATCTCTGTTCCTCAGCCGGGATAGTAATGGTGGTTTCGACTGAGAAACAGCCAAAAGTTACCACCCTCTCCTTGAGTTATGTAACTCAGGCTTCATGTAGGTCGATTTAAAACAACAGAAACTGCAAAAAGCTTTTAACCTGAGATTCATTCCATGGATTCCAATTTTGCTTTTTGCAACGTTGCCGCTTGTCATTATACAAATGTGGCCATCTATTACAGAAACAATGCTACACGTTAATAAGAGTTTATAAAATATTACAAAGGTAAAATATTAAAAATATCAAATCATGTTGCTGGGGGGGGGGCAGGGGGGAGCCAGGATCAGTATCGTAATCCACAGGCATTTTCATTTATTTTAGTATGCCCTAGAATTGTGCATTCTAAATGTAACACACTTAGTGCCTTTTAGAAGGGACAGCAATTTATTTCAGGAGGGTAATCCCATTTTAGAAGGCAGCAATAGATAGATGTATTTAATACAAATATCTTCATATACCTCACATGAAGTCAGTAAGATCGTCAATGGTCTGTGGATTACAACGGCAGGCTCACATTTGTCTAGGGATGCCATTAATTTGGCTGTTCCATTCCACAAGGGATAAAATTTTCAGTTGGGGCTTAGAAAAAGCTTTTACATCAATTAGATGCCTTACATAACTGGGTGCCGCAGAGGTGGGGGGAAGACAGAATGATTTAGATTTACATCCACTTATCTCTGCGACTCTTTTCTGTTTCTCAGTGTCATTGCAAGGTGGAAAATCTGGCTTCGTGGTAGCCAGAAAATAACAACAACGGAAACCATGTTGACAGACCCACGTTTAAAATGATCGACTGCATTTTTATGTCTCCATGGGCCATAACCCATCTCTTCAAAGGAGGATATTGTATATGAAGAGTCCAGATTGAAGATAATCTTTACTCCAAACTAGAGGGTTTGTCTAATTGCCTCGTTTTTTACAGCCATAACCTTGAAGTCAGTATAAATGGTTGCTAGTTTGATTGAGGTTGGTACCAATAATACCCACGTAGCAATTGGTTTTGCACTTTTTCTGAAGGCTCTAGGTGTATTACTGCTGATAATGAGGCACCATAGAAATAATTCTTGATTCATATAGTTATTGGGCTAGATGTATATGAATCTTATCCTTCATTTCATGAAAAACCAAGGAGGCCATTAAATGTTCTTTCTGCTAATAGAGCCGTCCTTCAGTTTTGAGTACAGCAGTTACCTGACTGATGGAGTACAATTCCTAAATACCAAAATGAAGAAACTTGGATTCCCATTGCACACTTCCTTGTGTTTACTGAAGAACTTTTAGTTTTATCATAATTAATTTGCAGTTACTCAATGTGGCAACACAAACTAAACCATCTTTACAACCTACGCCTTCCAACTTGCAAATTAAAATAGCATCATCAGCATATGAAAGGCGAGATACTTTACTGTGGCCTACTTTCACTGGGAAATGTTGACTGCTTTATAAGAAGGCCACTCTGTCATTAAAAAATGAATTAAAAAGTTAAGAGAGCAAGAAGACAGCCCTGCTATACAGCCCTGGTAAGGAACACTCTTTGGAAACTGGCCATGTAATCCAGTTCTGGCACGTATCATTTTCCCAGAAAACATCTGTAGTAAGGAGCTTAATGGTTATGAATTAATACCCACTGGTTGTAGCTTTCTCCCCATGCTCACGAAGGGTAGAGTCCAAAGCTGCTTTCAAATCAGCCTCAGAAATATGCTTAGCTAGTCCTGGCAAGATATTTATCTAAAGTTGAATGGTTGCAACAGAAATCCACCTCTTCTGGGACAAGAATGGCTTTTTCCTCCAACCAATTTTCCAGTTTCCCCAGCAGGCATTTAGCACAGATTTTACTAGTTATGTCGAACAAACTAATGGGACTATAATTAACGGAGTTATTTCCAAGACTCCTACTATAGATAATAATGGCAATAGCAGCAACCCAATTTGAAGGGAAAGTACCAGTTCTAACTATGTAGATAAATGAGGTTGCAGGAATTGGTGCCAACAATCTTGAAAAGAAGAAAATAGAAGGGGGGGGGTCCATTTTCATGCTTAAACACCCTATTTCCTTCCATTGAGTTGCATTATATGTATTATTCCCCCCCCCCCAAGCCTTTATAGGTGCTTTGCAATTGATAAAAGTAAGGTGTAGCAAAGTCACTAGAACTACATCATCTAAGAATTGGTTAAGTTGCATGTATGATTGTTTAGATATTGCAATATTACCTTTCCTTACTGGTTCACAAATAACATCAGAAATTGATTTCTGTGTCAAATCACACTCAAGTTTTCAGTTCCATTTCATACATTTGTATAGACAGGGGGGGGGGGAGTTGTACTTTATAAAATGGAACCAATGGAGCACAAAAGAGGGGGCTGGTTATCACTAACTGTGATAGGGACCACCTTGGATAACAGCCCCCTGTGAAACAGAAGTATTTTGAGTATGGCTAGGCAAGCAAAATTGGGCAAGGAGTACGACAAGGCTGTATATTGTCTCCCTGGTTATTTAACTTACATGCAGAATTCATCATGCGAAAGGCTGGGCTGGATGAAACCCAAGCCGGAATTAAGATTGCCAGAAGAAATATCAACAACCTCAGATATGCAGATGACACAACCTTGATGGCAGAAAGTGAGGAGGAATTAAAGAACCTTTTAATGAGGGTGAAAGAGGAGAGCGCAAAATATGGTCTGAAGCTCAAAGAAACGAAGATCATGGCCACTGGTCCCATCACCTCCTGGCAAATAGAAGGGGAAGAAATGGAGGCAGTGAGAGATTTTACTTTCTTGGGTTCCATGATCACTGCAGATGGTGACAGAGAAGAGAAGAAAAGACTCCCTGGAGTCTTCTGTTCTCATGAGGTGGCCAAAGTCTTGGAGCCTCAGCTTCAGGATCTGTCCTTCCAGTGAGCACTCAGGGCTGATTTCCTTCAGAATGGAGAGGTTTGATCTTCTTGCAGTCCATGGGACTCTCAAGAGTCTTCTCCAGCACCAGAATTCAAAAGCATCCATTATTCGGCGATCAGCCTTCTTCATGGTCCAGCTCTCACTTCCATACATCACTGCTGGGAAAACCATGGCTTTAACTATACGGACCTTTGTTGGCAAGGTGATGTCTCTGCTTTTTAAGGTGATGTCTCTGCTTAGGAACATACCAGAGAGTAAATCCTATTGAACTCAGTGGGACTTACTTCTGAGTAAAAATGCTTAGGATTGCAGTGTAAGGCTGCACAGTCTTTGCCCAGTTACCTGGGAGTCAGCTCCATTGAATACCATGGGACTTACTTTTAAGTAGACGCTGTAAGGCTCCATTTACAATAAATGAATCAACACTCCATGTCTTTCCTAAAAAAATGTCTGGCTGCTGAAGCATTGCAATTAAAGAATTTAAAGTGGATTGGTGACCTTTTCCTTCAAAGTTGTAGAAAGGGCTTCATATGCCAGCGTCACCATTTCCCTCATTTGGTGCAGGTGTTTTACTGTCAGGATAAACAGGGCTCTGTTTTTGCACCTACACACACAACTTTTGTTTTCTGAGACATGGAGGGGAGGGAAAAGGAAAACCGGAACATTCCAGGACCAAATCAGAAACTAGAACAGCTTCTGTATTTCCAGGACTGTCCCCGGAAAATAGGGACACCTGGAGGGTATGCTCCTATATCTGTGAGCTGTTTCTGGTTTTATAAATGTGAATAAAGTCAGGTTGGACTGAATTTTAATTTGTAAGCAGTATGCAACATGGATCAGGTGAAAAGTACTGTTGGGGCTGAGCTACCTACCATTACTGAGCTACTTTAAGCCTCAAGGAGAAATCCTGTGCTCTCTGGTCTGTGTGTTTGTGCATGTGTTGCTTTCTCAGTGTAGCAGAGAAAAGCTTCTCTGCTATCACTGTTCCCCTGGCAGTGGGGCCAGAGTTTAGGAGTCTGGGTAGCATTCCATGGAAAGCTGTGGATCTGCAGCATCCTCTCTCCTCTGGCACAGCCCCAGAATGGGCACTGAGCTTTGCCAGCCTTGGAACTGGTACATTAAAGTCCTTCCCATTGAAGCAGTGATGTAGCACGGGTTGCCAGTGCCCGGAGCCCTGCAGAGGGTGGGAGGGAAACAGGTGGAGTACACATGTGCATTCAACTGCCTAATGGCGTCCACTTCACCCTGGAGATCGCAGCTGCAGAGATAAGAAAAGAAGATTTGCTCTGTTATCTGGAGAGGTTACTTCCTGGGTCACATGGAGAAGCCATTTTCAACGGAGACCAGCGACAGAAGCACACAACTGTAGTGAGGAAGCACTGGGTATTGAAATTTTGCACCCCTAACAACTTTGCGCCAGGGGCAACCACCCCTGTGCCCCACTACACCACTGCATTGAAGCCAAAAGCAGGGGGGGAAATAAAAAAGCTGGAAGGAAAGGAAAATAAATCTGCCATCCCAGTTGGCAGGGCTTCCTTCGCACCACCTCCATAGGATTTATCCGTTAATGGCATTGACTGGGGCATTGTAGAGTACTAAAAGATGTGCCCATAACACAGACTAGCCTCTGGATGAATCAAGATGCCAGGTGGCTGAGTCTCATTGGCACAGCCCTTTGCCAATGTAAGCAAAGCTTTCTTTTTTAAAAAAAATGTATGGTTAAAAATGGAGGAAGGGAGAAGAAGCGAGAAGAAAAGGCCCGTGGCGTTGACTGTCTGGGACACCTCATAAGAAAACCACCCACCCCAGTTCTTTGCGACTACTGAGCAAAGGTTTGCCCACCTGCACTTTCATGAAATGTTGTAATGAATAAAATAGTGTTCAGGTGGCAGGTCCAATTCCACAGAATATTTTCATTCTACTCTTCCTGAAACCACACTGCCTTGTGCAAGAAGCCCAGGCTGGTATATTTCATCATCCCTGTTGCTTTCTTGAATGCAGCATTTTAATCAATGGCACGCAGTTGACTGAATAATCAATTTTTCATTACTACTGATGACTCTTTTAGATAGTTCATGAGAGAATAGGGCATTCATAATTAAGCATAATCAACTCTGATGCTGTGTTTGTAAGAAGAGATTTATTGTGTTGTCAGCTACATGCTGTGAAATTCCTGGAAGAATCTTGAATTTTAGCAATGCTAGGAAACTAAAATACGTGTCTCTCAGATGTGCCATTTCGAACCGCCTCGGTGTCTTTATTATATAGAATGGTGAAACTGTAGAAAAATTGGAAAGCGAGAGAGATCACCTGGGGTCTTTGAGTAATTCAGTTTTGGAAGAGGTGAGTTGAGAAACTTGTGTTTGGATTAGGGGAACTATCTGCATGACACTAAGAGCAAGAGACTCACAACAAGTTACAACAAGTCACACAGAACCGTTGTTATCAGTACTTCCTGTCACACTGAGGATGTCCAAAGAACCGTTCCCACAGAAAATGTCCTTGTATAGACAAAACAATCTGTCTTCTGCTGCTTCTTGAACCTTCTTCTCTGTTCTTCTCCGTTTCTGGAACAAATGATTCTCTCACACACAAGTGAGAATATCCAACAGTTTTAATAATCTCACATTTGTGTGAGGCTTATTATTGTTACCTTTGATCAGCCTCCCCTGAAGGTCAGTGCCATCGCGAGTGGTGACTGTGGGAATATCCTACTGTGCTGTCAGAAGGTCGGCAGTTCAAATCCCCGCAACAGGGTGAGCTCCCGTTGCTCTGTCCCAGCTCCTGCCAACCTAGCAACTCAAAATCATGCCAGCGCAAGTAGATAAATAGGTACCACTGCAGTGGGAAGGTAAACAACATTTCTGTGCACTCTGGCTTTTGTCACAGTGTCCCGTTGCGCCAGAAGCGGTTTAGTCATGCTGGCCACATGACCCAGAAAGCTGTCTGTGGACAAACGCCAGCTCCCTTGGCCTTAAAGCGAGATGAGTGCCACAACCCCATAGTCACCTTTGACTGGACTTAACCTTCTAGGGGTCCTTTGCCTTTTTACCTTTTTACATTCCAAGTCAGTGATCAGCAACCTTTTTCAACCATGAGCTGATCCACCGTTCCTCAGACCATGTGGTGGGCTGGACTAAATAACCATAGAATCATAGAATCATAGAGTTGGAAGAGACCACAAGGGCCATCGAGTCCAACCCCCTGTCAAGCAGGAAACAAACAAACCCAGAGAGGCATTTTAAATAAAAGGACACATTCTACTCATGTAAAAACACACTGATTCCTGGACCGTCCACAGGCCGGATTGAGAAGGCGATTGGGCCGCATCTGGCCCACGGGCCTTAGGTTGCCTAACTCTGTTCCAAGTGGTTACATGAATCTCGACAACATGGACAGCCAAGCATGAGTTGGCTTTGCAGCTACTTGAGGGTTTTTCTGCAGCTGACACTTGCCTCCACCTTGAACTGAGTTTGCTCACTGTACCTTCAAATACACTCCACAATTGTCTACGGTAAACTCAACTGTGCTTGTGGCGTAGGTCTTTCTGTCTATCTTTCTTAAAAGCACCCACTCTTACGAGCAATGCACACTGAAAGATATGTATGCCTATTATACTTTCAAAACAGAGTGAAGATAATAATAATGGGGAGCTGTATCCCAAATGATCCCATTATAAGGAACAGTAAATGTTAATATATGCCATGTGCAGTGCAGACGCTCATAAAAATAAGTAACAAGGAAGCACTTCATATACTATTGAAATATTATACACGATGGATGTTATTAGAACAAAAGTATGTATATCTGTGGAACAATTTATAGTCTTGTCAGCACGGGACTATACTTCACGGGAATGAAAGGCATAAGGATAAAAGGCATAATCTAGACCTTTTTTCTGCAAACGGCACATTTATTCATACCGGCTGAATAACTGGCAGTGCTGCATTCTTTGAGCTGCAGAAATGGCTCTTGTGTTGACAGCATGCAATCTCAAGCCAAGAACTGGTCAAGGAATTAATAACTGCTGGAGTTCATAATTACCTAGTCCAGAATATGAGACTGTCCAGCTCATAACGTTCAAGGTTGTACTATGAACTGAGCGCCATTTCCCCCGGGAGTTCTTACGCAGCTTTGCAAGCAAAATGAGATTGTTCAAATGTGTCATGCTGCTTTGCAGGTTGTAAGTGCAAAAGTCGCGTTAGCTTCTTATTTTTGTTGAAACTCTTATGGAGCATCATCGATTGCATGGAACTACGTGTGACAAAGCTTTGTAAGCACGTGAACAAAATGTTTTTTAATGTTAGCCCCTCATTGTTTGCTGTGAACTGTGTGACCGGACAGGCTTTTGTTTGTGGTGTATCTTCTCACTATTTGAGTAATTCCTAACAATTGTTTTTTATTAACACTTTGAGTGTGTGTGTGTGTGTGTGTGTGTGCGAGAGAGGGGGGGGAGAGAGAGAGACCCTGCTTTAAAATACTGTTACACAGCACCCGAATCTCTGAGTGGTGTGAGATTACAGGGGTTATTCAGGGTTTATGTTTCCTTTGGAAATGAGGCACAGCAGAGGCTGCGGTGTCTTTATGATATATGGTTTATTTTCACCTATATACAGTACAACCTGTGCCTACGATGGAGAACATTTCCCAGCATTACACTACAAGAGGGTCTCTTGCTTTTCTCATAGGTGCAGCAGCCTTGGATACGAAACAGAAATCAGCCATGCTTTCTGCCTCCTTTCTACAGTCTGTCACAGTTTTGCTAGTACATCACTGCCAACTGTAATCCCAAAAACTAACACTGGCCTTTAGTTTTACCAACTAAAACCAGGGCCCATTTGGCTGTCTGGCACTGAATCTCGCTGTGGTCCATCTGTTTACTTTTCATCAGGTTAACAACTCAGACATTATCAAGTGATTGCCTCATGAGGAAGCTGCCCTGTGTTATTCCAACCCTTGCTAGATCCAAGAGTTCAGGGTGGGGTTTGCTTAAATTCAGATTTAGGGTAGTCTGACGCCCTCCACAAACTCACAACAATACTGTTACATGCCCCCCCCCAAACTCTAAGCAGTGTGAGATTCCAGGGGTGCCAGGCACACTTACCAGGGATGTGTTTCCATTTGGACAGTGAGGCACAGCAGAGACTGTGGTGTCTTTATTATATACGGTTCATTTATGCATATATATGCAACCTGAGCCTACTGTGGAAGTTTTCAAAGCATTACGCTCGAAGCAGGTTCTGTGTGTCCCATGGCTGCAATGTTGGATTCAAAACTACTAGAAACTAGCTTTCCTTTAGCTGACATCCTCCTCCACTGTAATTCTGCCCCTCCTGAAACTCCAGTTTTTTGTCTCCTGTTTGTTTCAGTGTGGGGGTGGAGGTGGGGAATGAAATTCCAAATTGCTGAAGCAATTCCCAAGGATACTACAATAATGGTATATGCATATGGTACCGTACAGCTGCACTGACATTATAAATTGGGAGAGAATTCTCAGAAGTTTTTTGTCTGGATCAAGACATGGAGAATTGGCTTTCAGTCAAAATTGGCTTTGACAGGGTTGAGTGTCTCCGAAACGCAGTCTGAAAGGAAGATATAACTATACACCAAGGCTGTAACATTTTCAGTTCGGCTCACAGGAGAGTGAGGCTGTTGCTTTCAATAGGCTGAAGCAGAAGATAGATGTAAATTTAAAGAAAGCTTGGAGCATTTCTTCAGATACTTGTGTCAAGGTGAACTGTCAGACGTTCAGCAAACCAAATGCTGGCTGAAACCCTTCAACGTTCCTATCCTCTACCCAGTGCTTTTTTGGGGGGGGCACAGGGGGACATGTACCCCTAAACATTTTTGTGTTGCCCTGTCTGACAGACCGACATGCCAGCTGTCTCTGCAATAGCAGCGCGTACTGCAGCTCCGTCATTCTCCCCGCCGGTGTCCGGGGAGGGGAGTCTGGGATGGCCATGGTGGAGGCGACAGCGCTGCTCCTACTCCTCTTGCAGGGCTAGAGCCAGATGGCAAGCACTCCCCCCTCCTTGCTCAAGCTGACTCCTGCAGCGCCATCGCCTCAAGTCCCTCATCTGTGGGTTGGCGGGGAAGGAAAGGGGCGAGGGGGAGGGGGAGCAGCCAAAGTGAGAGTAAGGTAAAGGTAAAGGGACCCCTGACCATTAGGTCCAGTCGTGGCCGACTCTGGGGTTGTGGCGCTCATCTCGCTTTACTGGCTGAGGGAGCCGGCATACAGTTTCTGGGTCATGTGGCCAGCATGACTAAGCCGCTTCTGGCGAACCAGAGCAGCGTATGGAAACGCCGTTTACCTTCCCGCTGGAGTGGTACCTATTTATCTACTTGCACTTTGACGTGCTTTCAAACTGCTAGGTTGGCAGGAGCAGGGACCGAGCAACGGGAGCTCACCCCGTCGCAGGGATTCGAACTGCCGACCTTCCGATCGGCAAGCCCTAGGCTCTGTGGTTTAACTCACAGCGCCACCTGCGTCCCTAAAATGAGAGTACCCCTAAACACTTTTTTTTAGAAAAAAGCACTGCCTCTACCTGATATCTCTTCTTCCTCCCACTTTTGCTGCAGCCCCCTCTTCATTTGACACCCACTGCAGACAATTTGGGCACCTGGTATTGGGGTGCCTTTGAGGAAGCAGTGTCAGTGATGGAACCAAGTGGGGACGGAGGAGGCAAGTCTGAAGAGCTTCAGCTATCACTTGATTTCCTGGTACATCTGATTGTTTTATTTGACGTGGGAATCAGAGCAAGGCTGAGAATGAGTTCTTTTTTAAAAAATAAAAATAAAAATCTTATATTTTTGTGCTACCCTCTGCATACAGTGGGCTACGTAACTACATCAATCCTGGTCTTCATTTAAATCCTTTAGAAGCTTTTTATTTTTATTTAATCTACATAGCTTTTATGAGCACCTGCCATAGTGAACTTGCCATGTGAGTCATGAGCACAAATCACCAGTGTGTGCAAACCAAATTGTGTAGATTATGCTCACACCTCTTAGCAGCTAAATTCGCACAAATGGCTCACTAGGCATACCCTCTACCAGAAACAATAAATAAAATAAAATAAGCCCCATAAGCATTTGTGCAAGTACGCGTTCAGTTCCAACATGGAATTGTTTATGTATTATTTATAGTATTCATAAGCTGTAAAAGGCACCAAATATGATATACAACAATAAAACCAATAATTCATCTAAGTGTGCCTGAGCAATCCTGCAGGGTGATGTACAATGGGGGACATTGCAATTCCACATGTGCAAACAGTTGTCCCAGACCTGCTTTCTATCACATCCTATCTGCTTTACTTCCAACCAAGGGAAAAATATTATCAGTGGCTGGATGAAGCAACTCCTGCACAAACTAGTCTGGGGAGCTAAAAATAAATATCCTATTGGGAGCAAAGGACAGCATCTGCAATTGAATGCACATTAGATGCATGTCTCATTGAAAGCAATGGACAGCATCTACATTTGTATGCACTTCCAATTTATGCTTGCGGTTTCTAAAAGCAAGGATATCAGAGATGCCCCGTGGAGTTTCCATAGAAATCAGAGACCGTTGGGTGGAAAGCAGAAAGCACCACGGAAATAAGACGGCTAGCTTGTGCACATCACAAATTCAATGAACAACAACACCACTGAAAGCAATGGCAATAAAACAAATAAAACATTATATTCAACAATATCTTTATCAGCAACTGCCGGCCAAGTCCTTTTGAAATTAAAAGCAATTATAAAAAGATGGCAGTAGCCAAGTTTAACAAAAGAGGCCAAGCTAATTTCATTTCCTTTGCTGAGAAGGTTGCCTGATGGAGAAAGCCCCGTTCCTCACATTTAGAACCACAGATTCATAGTTTTGTAGAGTCCAACCCTCCCGCAATGCAGGAATCGCAACTAAAGCATCCATGACAGATGGCCATTCAACCTCTGCTTAAAAACCTCCAAGGAAGGAGAGTCCACCACCTTTCAAGGAAGTCCATCCCACTGTTTAATGGTTCTTTCCATCAGAAAGTTCTTCCTGGAGTTTTCTTTCTTGTAACTTGAAGCCCTTGGTTTGGGTCCTGCTCTCTGGAACCAGGAGAAAAGAAACTTGCTCCATCTTCCATGTGACAGCTCTTTAGATATTTGAAGGCACGTGAGGTTTGGTGTTTATAGGGTTAACCTCTATGTGTCCTGCATCTGGGGAGGAGCTTCCTACATCCCGGAGCTGAGTTCTTTGTCTGTGGAGTTACTTTCACTTCTCAACGGAGAAGAAGCAGAGACACACGCAATGGCTGCTATCTCTGACGGTGTTTGTTATTTTATCTGTCTGGTGTAAATAAAAGAAGAAGAAGAGAAGAAGAAGAGTTGGAATTGATATCCCGCCTTTCACTCCCTTTAAGGAGTCTCAAAGCGGCTAACATTCTCCTTTCCCTTCCTCCCCCACAACAAACACTCTGTGAGGTGAGTGGGGCTGAGAGACTTCAAAGAAGTGTGACTAGCCCAAGGTCACCCAGCAGCTGCAGGTGGAGGAGCGGGGAAGTGAACCCGGTTCCCCAGATTACGAGTCTACCACTCTTAACCACTACACCACACTGGCTCTCTCTTCACTCACGCATCAAGCACGCACTGCTTCTCTGCTACTGGCTGGAAATTCTGGAGCAGTGGGAACGTACCGGACCCAGTCAGCTTATCAAACAAGGCAGCTATCATATCTTCTCTCAGTCTCCTCTTTGCCTGGAAAAGAGGCACGGGACAAGTGGTGTCATGAATGAGCCAGCTCCCAGTGAAGGTTTGCAGCCAGCTCTCAAGGAAGGTTTATAGCCAGCTCCCACTGTAGGTTTGCAGACCATTGAAGAAAGCAGCCAGGAACAGAGAGGGTTAACTGCCATACAGGATGAGCATTGGCTGGTGCCAACTCCCCTTCCCCTTGGAATGCCTGTTGATAAGGGAATGGCTGAGAGCGGGCGGGAACCCAGCCAATGCTCTCAGGAAGTGCAAACTGGCGGGAACAGTGAAGGAAGAAATGGTCCTACTATAAAAAGCAGGTGACGGAGAGCAGCAATTAACCCATTCAAACGCAGTTAGTGGCTGCTAGAGCAATTAATATAGTTTCTAAAGATAGTCTAAGCATAATCAGATGCAGCTGGTGGGTATTTCTCTGCCGACAAAGCAATGATTGGAACTCTAAGATGTTCTTGACTCAGGAGCGCTTGTCAGGCTTTATGAATGTGAACAAGTGAATACACAAGGGGGGAAATCAGAGACAAGTGTGCTAGTCCTGCTATTTCAGTCGACTTCCAAATCATGGAAGGAGATGGTGTGAAGTGGGGAGCTTCGAGAATCTGCGGAGGCTCCCACTATGCTGTGGAACGCTCGAAAAATCAAAAGGCTCAGGGAAGGCTCCCCACTTCACAGACTTCATATTGCACAGGTGATATGAGGCAAGGTGAGGCAATTGTCTTGGATGGCAGGATCCATTAGGGGCAGCAGATCCAGCCTGCAAAGAATGCATCTCCCACTGGTGCTGCTTCTGCTTCTACAATAGCAGCAACAGCTGTGGTGCACGCCTTGGAGATCTGCTACCTCCTCAGCAGCTCCCCTCCCAATGCCGCCTTTGGTCCATGTCGCCTTGGGGCGAAAAGGAGGCGCTGGTGGTCTCCTCCCACCCTTGTTCCCAATGTAGATCCTTATTCCTCCCTTGTTCCTGATGTCGATCTTCACTCATCCCTTCTTCTCCGGTGGGGAGGGAGAATTTTGTGGTTTGCCTCAGGTGACAAAATGTCTTTTTTTAAAAAAATAATATTTTATTAAGATTTCCCATAACGTCACAAAAAGAAAAAAGAAAAAATAATAATAAAGAAAAACAATTAAAAAACAATCCAATTTTTCATAACATATCTTGCATTTGCTTGTTTCCCGGACCTCCCCACACCTCCCCTCTTTGTATTCCAATTCAATTTATTTATTCAGCAAATCCTTTCCCTCTTTACTTTATCCTTATCTTGATCTTAATGTATTATACCTTTAAATTTTCACCTGTTAACATTCCGTTTTTACATATTCCTTCGTACCATTGTTACTAAAAACCCCTTAACCTCAATCCAACATCATTCTAACATTCATTAATTTTATAATATTTCTGTAAATAGTCTTTAAATTTCTTCCAATCTTCCTCCACCTTGCCTCAGGTGACAAAATGTCTTGGGCCGGCCCTGTTGTAAGGTGTCTGGAATGGTAACGAAAGGGAGGTGTGAAGCTGGGCCCTTGCACGACAGTGTTTTGGGTTTTTGGGTGACATGAGTACAGATTTCCTAGCAGCCTATATTTGTATTCCTTTCGCTGAATAGGAATACTACATCTTGAGAGCCAGTGTGGTGTAGTGGTTAAGAGCGGTAGACTCATAATCTGGGGAACTGGGTTCGCTTTCCCGCTCCTCCACATCATACAATGGTACCTTGGGTTACGAACTTAATTCGTTCCACAGGTCCATTCTTAACCCAAAACCATTCTTAACCTGAGGTTCCACTTTAGCTAATGGGGCCTCCCAGTGCTGCTGCCACACCACCAGTGTGTGATTTCCGTTCTCATCCTGGGGCAAAGTTCACAACCTGGAGCAACAACTTCTGGGTTAGCGGAGTTCATAACTGTCAGAGCTGGCTCCAGGTCCCAGCTCACAGAGGACCAACGCTAGCCGGTAGTAATGTACAAAAGTCTTTATTGAAGTACAGTTTCCATTTTCAAGCCGCAGCGCCCCAGCTCTACGTCTAGGGTTAGACCGGCGAAGCTCCATCTGAATCTCCGCCCCCTGTACACCAGTTTAAGATTCTAGCCTTACTCCACCTCTTCCGTCTCTCCTTTCTCCTCTGGGTCCTGCTACCCCCCGGGGTCCCTTCCTTCCTGGATTCTTCTGATGCTGACGTTGACCCCCCTGACTCCTCCCGCTCTTTTCGGCGGGCTTTGGGACCTGGCTCCCTATCCGGGCTGCCAACTGCGCCGCCCTCCTGTACATTTGAACTTGGCGCGCGCGCGCGCCCAGCCTTCAACCTTCCTCTCGACCGTTTCCTCGCTCCCCGATGGAGGCGTGGCCAATCCTGCCTCATGTCCTCCCGCTGTCAGTGCGCCGCCTGATCCCGATGCCTGGGACTCCTCCCCCCTACTGCACTCTGGTGTGGACGCTGGTCCTGATTTCCAACTGCTGCTCTCTGAGTCCCCTCTGGCCCCTTCTTCCTGGGGTGTCCCCCTAGGCACCCCCCTTGCCCTGACCATGGGAGCCCCTTTCTGTGAATCTTCCGATTCGCTGGAAAGACTCAGAGACCTCGGACCGCTGTCATCGCTAACATTTCCTTCGGACTCCTCCCCCTCGCTCTCTATTTCCTCCCTTCCCTGTGCCTCTGCTCCTGAACCCCTGACAATAACCCAAAGCGTTTGTAACCCGAAGTATTTGTAACCTGAAGCATTTGTAACCTGAGGTACCACTGTATTTGGAAGAGGTTTATTTTGTCCACTACTGGCAATGCACAGCAAGAGAAAATGTCAGGTCCCTGCACCCATTCCCTCTGCATACTCAGATGCATGTCTCACTGAATTTAAGTAAAGATGATGATGATGATGATGATGATGATGATTGTTAGATTTCTATCCCATCCTTCTGCCCAAAGGAGCCCAGGGCAATAAGCATAAAAATGTTAGAACAGTACAATTAAAACAACAACAACAAAACATTTGAAACATTTGAAAACATTTTAAAGCCATCTGAAGCATTAAAAACACTTAGAGCATCTAAAAACATTTAAAAGCAATTGCACACACACACCCCACTTATTAATTACACAGGTGCCATGGCTAGTGCCTTTCAACCACCAAATGTCTGGGTAAACAGGACTGTTTTTAAATTAAATCTCCTGGAAGTCAATAGTGAGGGAGACAGACACACCTCAACAGGGAGGGAGTTCCACAAAAAGGGAACTACCACTGAGAAGGCCCTGTCTCAGGTCAATGCCAACCAGACCTCCCCTGCCAGTTGGAGGGCCTGAGATGATTGAAATAGACATAGGTTTCACACATAATCCTTTGCACATTTTCTTGGACTACGTTCAATTTCAGTCGCCTCAAATTATTAGATTCTAAGTCATTTTCCGTTCCTTCCACTGAGTCAGTCAGATGTGGATCATTTCTTACTTTAGAATATTAATGCTTTGGACATTCATGATATATTGACCCATAAAATGGTGGAGGTTGAAAGTGCCCGGAGGGGAGGATGGTAATAGAATGAACTGAAAACAAAAGTCAACAATCCTGGAATTAAATAGCACAGAGGTGTATAAATCAAAAGCAGGTGCAGGAGAGAACAAAGCCAAGAGCTTGCTGGCTGGGGAGGAAAACAGAAGCAATGGAAGAATGTCTGCACCTACTCAGAGCTATTCTCAAAGCAATAAAACCACAGTCCCTAACTAGATGAGCGGCGGTAAGGAAAGAAAGCCAACGAGGGCACTAGCAAGGCAACACTCTCTTGAGTTATGCTCCCATTCTTTTCCTTCCTTCTTCCATATGTCATCAACCTGTCACAGTGGCCTTTCACTCAGTCATTACTTCTAGGTCTGTTTCCTCCTCACACACAAACAAACCTTTCTGGACACATCCCCATGTTATTTAGGTATCAATTAATTCATTAATAGTAGGGTTGCCATATTTCAATAGTATTTTTTTTTTTTTGTTGAACTCTTTTTGCAAAATCTTAGATAAATAAAAATAAAATTGAGTTTTTGAGCTATTTTTAATGAAATTCGCCAGAATCTACACTACTGACATAGACTGGTAGTGTCTGGATTTTCTCGAACATTTCAGTCATTTCCGCCCAGGTGCTGTTTGCGAGGGCTGAATACCGGCTGTGTCAGGGAAATTGTGGATGTACAGCAACCCTAATTAATAGCTGCCTCAGCAAGCATTAGCAGACCTTCCAAGTGTCCCTATTTTGCAAGAACTGTCCCAGATTTACAGAAGCCATCCTCGATTCTGATTTGATCCCAGAATCTCCTGCTGTTCCTTAAAAGATAAAGGGACCCCTGACCATTAGGTCCAGTCGTGACCGACTCTGGGGTTGCGGTGCTCATCTTGCTTTATTGACCGAGGGAGCTGGCGTACAGCTTCCGGGTCATGTGGCCAGCATGATTAAGCCACTTCTGGCAAACCAGAGCAGCGCACGGTAATGCTGTTTACTTTCCCGCCGGAGCGGTACCTATTTATCTACTTGCACTTTGACGTGCTTTCAAACTGTTAGGTTGGCAGGAGTAGGGACCACGCAACGGGAGCTCACCCCGTCACGGGGATTCAAACCACCGACCTTCTGATCAGCAAACCCTAGGTTCAGTGGTTTAACCCACAGCGCCACCTGTTCCTTAGGACATCCCTATTTTCATCGAAGGATATGGAGTTATGTGATCCCCAAACCAAGGAGATAAGTAACTATATAACCTTTAGAAGACATCTGAAGGCAGCCCTATATAGGGAAGGTTTTTTAAATATTTGATGTTTTGTTACGTTTTTACATATGTTGGAAGCAACCCAGAGTGGCTGGGGCCACCCAGTCATAAGGGCGGGATATGATGATGATGATGATGATGATGATGATGATGATTAAATAGGACATCCCTATTTTCATCAGAGGAATGTTGGAGGGCATGCATTAGGCAGAGTGTGGTCTAGTTCTCCAGGGCAAACTAGATATGACTGATGAGGGCAGCCACTGTTTTTCTTTCTACTTTTCTGTCCATTCACAGGTCTTTGTGTTCAACCCGGTTGCTTCTCTTTGTACTTTTGCAACTTATTTTTTCTGGCAACAGCACAACTGTCCACGAACTGCAAAGGCAAACTTATATTCTTTTGACACCAAGCCTCTCTCCAACCATGTGCCTAATGCTACTTAGCTTCAGAATATTTTGTTACAATAGTAATGGTTTATATAGATTTTCTTGGAGTGATGGGGGTTCATAGGGCATTGCTCTTTAAACTGTAATCAATCTCAATAGGAAAATTGATTACATGTGTTGTTACTGCCAATAGTTGCCTTATAGCATCCTTCCATATCATGGAAGCATTCTGGCTATGATGTGTTAATCCATGCATTCACGTAATGCTCGAGGAATAAAACGGAAGTAATGCAACAGTGGTTTTTAATAGTCAGGAAGATCCCGCTTACTCTGAAATCAAGTTTTATTTCCTATGACGACTGTTTAGTGGACCTTTGGCTCATTATCTCCATTCACTGCAAAGAATAGGGATGACTGTATATGCCCCTTATGTCACAGGTCACCATAACTCTTCAAAGCAAGAAAAAGGCAATTATTATAAAGGAAGGAAAAAAATATTTTTATAAAGCATCTGACCCAAAAATACAGAATTAAATATTGTTACGAGTTTAGGGGGGGTAGGCTACATGCTTGATCTCCCTTCTAATACCACATGGATTCAATTCCTGCATTAGCAAGGCTTGTTTCCTGGTGAGGTAATAGCTTCCTAAGTATGGGCTATTAAGAAACCACAGGAAGTAGCTCTGTGCCACACGGCAAATGTGTGGGCCCCCCTCCTTTATTAAGACAAAGACCAGAGTTGATAATTGAGTTATTTGAGCTAGAAGCTTGCAGGCTGTAAGCTGTAGGCTGGGAGCAGAGCTATGCCCGATTTCTCTTGTAATCTAAGGCTGTGGCTATGGGGAAAACAAGGCCCCATTGAGGTGTTAATACTGTGAGCCCATCCGTCATAGGTTGTACATACGTGTAAATAAACCATATATCGTAAAGACGCCACAGGCTCTACTGTCCCTCATTCAAAGGTAAGCAAAACTCAAGAGTAAACGCCTGGAACTCCAGGAATCTCCTGCCACTCTGAGACTGGGGTGGCATGCAACAAAATTTTGTTTAACCTCTTTTCTGTTAATATTCAGGTTCCACTGCACAATGTCCTTAGAAAGTATGAAAGGTGCTGCTACCTCAAACGCTTTTCAACATCCTTCATGTGGATGAAAGAGATTGGAGAGCTTTTTAAAAATTATACACAGCTTTAATTGGCTCTTCCACCTAGCGACAATGACGCACAGACCACTTTTACTATGACCCCACAGACATTCACAGAACTTTGTGGACACAACCATTAAGCAAGTAGTAGGTGAGCTGAATCGCTGCTCGCTAGTCGTAACGGAGGGACAGGAGTACCTTGTTAGTTGAGGCAGACAATTCATGCTTCACACCTCTTGACTTTGACCTAACAAGATGCCATGAATTGCTCAGACAAGCATCACAGCTGCAAAAAACCCCTTGTGCCTAAGAGGCTGAAAAATGGCGTGACAATGCCCAGTATAACCTTTGGCTTGGCAAACACAAGGCAGTTCCTTACACATATGGACCAAAGCTTTTATTATCGTTAATAGCAATAAACACTGTTATGAATTTTGCTGTTCTGCTTGTTATGAAACTCTGAATCAGGTTTTGCCTACCTAAAAAATAATGGGTAAAAAGTATCTTAAGAAAATATGTTTAGTCCTTAATGTTCTGGAATATCACTCCAGCCTTTGGGACGTCACCCCCATTAGCATTTGGGAAAGAGATACGCAGACATAAAGAAGCAGCTTGTGCTGTGAATTTAGGCATACACAGGAGAAGCGCAAGACAGGGAGATAATAGTTTTTGCCGGAATTGGATGAAACAGAGATGCAACATTTTCTCTTTGGGGATTTGATGGAATATATTAGGGATTGTGTTGTTCACTTTTGGAGTCGTCTATTTGCATAATTCAAATGTGCTCCGCTGGTATACTTGTAAATAAACACGTATTTCAAATGCACGGCAGAAATCCAGAGTTCTCTCTCATCCAAGAGGGGAAAAAAAACCCCCAGTAGAGCTGTCCCTGAAGTTCTCACCACTCAGGGAAGTGAAGAATGAGTAATAATACATAAGTCAAAAGCATTAGCATTATCAGTGTAACTCTGTCAATTTGCCAAGCGCTTGGCAATTCTTAGCTCATTTATCCTGACAATAACCCTCTAGGGGTGAAATCCAGAGCAGATTCTTCTCACACTACATTTTGCACTTGTCTACAGACATTGAGTACAAAGCAACCTCCTTAATCCCCATGTACCCTGGACAAAATCTACTGTCCTCAGCACACCCAGCCTAAGGAGGACAAATGGCTGGTAGTTTAATTCTTTGTTGACAAAGCACAAATTTACAGAAGCTTCCGAGGAGCGCTAAACACGCAGACGCATGCTTCTGGTGGCTTGGCAGCTGTTGATAGCAACAAAAAACATTGCGATATACACAGAACAAAATAAAAAGTCGTTTATATAAAACACAGTTTAGGGTCCTGAATCAGCAGTCAAATAGTGGACCTTATTCTGATTGCCCCAGCTAGAAACCTTGCATCCTTGGCAGTCATCTGCTTCTCTTGATCTCCCGGGAGAAACAAGACTGTGGCAGTGGTTGGGTGACCTGGGATGGTCAATAAAAGAGGCGTGATAATCTCGTTCCTCAGGTCTTTGTAAAGAGTGTGTGAGAGGAGGGCATGTGCCACTGATTCAGCGCTGCCATCTCCACAGGGACATAAGCGTTTTTCGTATGGAATCTGTTGGAATTGTCCCTCAAGTACAGCCGACGGCAGTACATTCAGTCTTGCGAGGGTGAAGGCACGCCTATATTTTGGAATTGCTAGATTATACAGATAGGGTGCCAGAGAGTCAAAGTGGAAGGATGGAAAATGGTCATACCGTGGGCAAAATTTCCTTACTGTGGCCAAGTTGTGCTGACGCTCAATATCATTTAGGCATTGGCAAATTAGACTGTTTGCTTTGCTATAACCCACAGTGAGTAGCTGTTGTGGGGATAAATCACAAGAGTGAAGTTTTTGATTGACAATTTTAGACCAGGCACTCTTGAGACAGTCTTGTTGCACTAGGGATATTAGACTGGGGGGATCTGAGTTTAGGCAGAGCCAGAAGTTGAATGTCCTGCGCCAGATCCATATTTCTACAGAGGGGAGATTGGCCTCTAGGCGCAATGATGCGTTTGGGACACATTTTTTGGGGGGGGAAATTGCCTTAAGAACTTTGATTGGACAGCTTCTGTGGATCCATGGTAGGTGCCAGTCCAAAACTAAAAATATTAGTTTTACATAAAAGTTGTACACCATAAACATAAAATTTTCAAACCTTAAAAATGTGGTTCTTTCGAAGCTTGAGACCTCCTTCCCTCCCTCCATGGATTCCAATTCTAACCCCCCCCCCACATCTTTTACTGTAATCTTTCTACAGATTCTACAGATTAAGTACTCGGGTTAAGTACTTAATTCGTTCCAGAGGTCCGTTCTTAACCTGAAACTGTTCTTAACCTGAAGCACCACTTTAGCTAATGGGGCCTCCTGCTGCCGCTGGAGCACGATTTCTGTTCTCATCCTAAAGCAAAGTTCTTAACCTGAAGCACTATTTCTGGGTTAGCAGAGTGTGTAACCTGAAGCGTATGTAACCTGAAGCGTATGTAACCCGAGGTACCACAGTATTATATAATGATAGTATCCCAAACCCATGTTACTTTACAAGTGTCATTGTATTCCTGCCAATAATTTTAACTGTTTACCGTGGTCTCTCAAATATGTTAGAAAATTATTCCAGTCTTTTCTGATTTCTGATCTTTCCCGTCAGTCTAGCCATTTCTGCATACAGTGGTACCTCGGGATGCGAATGGGAATCCATTCCAGAGCCCGAAATGGAACGCAAGATGCGACAGCGCGTCTGCGTGTGCGCAGGTCGCATTTTGCTGCTTCCGTGCATGCGTGTGACATCATTTTGAGCGTCTGCGTCTGTGCAAGTGCAAGCAGTGAAACCCGGAAGTAACACGCTCCGTTACTTCCGGGTTGCCGCAGAGCGCAACCTGAATGTGCTCAACCTGAAGCACATTCAACCCGAGATATGACTGTATTCCATCAGCTTGGTCTGCCACTCTTCTCTGGTTGGTACTTCTTCTTCTTTCCATCTCTGGGCAAGAAGCATCCTTGCTGCTGTCGTTGCACACATAAACAGTCTTGTACTTTCTTTTGGTACTTCCGCACCTCACCAACAGGCAAACTTAAGCACCCTTGACTGACAGCGCCAGTGCGAGTAAGCTGTGACTTCTGCATGGAAGTTGTGCTTGCCTCTTCAAGACCCTCCTGGTCCTGGGAGACAGTGAGGGAGGGGGAAAGAGGATTCCACCAGTCCTCTCCCTTCAGGCTCCATCTCTTCCTTCGCTCCTGGCACATTCTGTCCATCGGCTCCAGCTCCAGCCCCACTTCCTTCATCTCCCACCCTGTTTCCAACTGTTCAGACCCCTCTCCATCCTCCAGCTCTGGCTTCTGCCTCACGGTAGGCACAAAACTCCATAAATCGCTACCCACCCCATCCCCTCTGTCCCCTCTACCTTGCCCACCCCATCATCAGAGTCCTGCAGTCCCTGAAATCTAGCAGGTTTTGCGGCAGATCCCTCATTTAAAGTTAGACTCCTAATCAGGCAGGTACTTGTGATCCGCTCTGTATAGATATGGCACTCAGTGTCAGAGGATTAAATATATCTAATCAATGCTAAGACTTGCTCCAAATCCCTGCTCTTTTAGGCTGTGTTGACATATTTGGAATCCTTTGTGTCTCTCTAAATCCTACACTCTGCAGTGTTAGACCAAATATACCCAAATCAGCGATTTGGCCCTAATTAATTCAAGTCTGACTGTGCATGAAAACTAACTGCGTTTATTTTTAATTCTCTCACATGCATAGCCCAACTTGTACCCATCATCAAACTCAATCTGTTGTACATAAAGTTTGCAGACAGCCACCCACTCATCCAGAGACTGACCACATGCAAACACGCCAAAAGAAGATGGTGGACCATAACTCAAAAGTCAATTTAATCTAACAGAACCAGAAATCAGCCGGTTTTCTCCCTTATCAAACATGACATGGGCTGAAATAGTTTCCTACTGCAAGTGTTCCCTAAGCTATAATAATAATAATAATAATAATAATAATAATAATAATAATAATATTTTATTTATACCCCGCCCTCCCCGGCCAGAGCTGGGCTCAGGGCGGCTAACACCAATACAGTTTCAGTAAAAACATAATAAGAAAAAAAGAAAAAAGAAGAAAACAATTTAAAATACAGGTTAAAATGCAATTTAAAATGCAGCCTCATTTTAAAAGTCAAAACCATAAGGGGTTTTTTTGGACTGAGTGTCCAAATAAAAAGTTCACAAACAACCCAAAATAGAAGGTGTCAAAAGTAAGGGGGGAAATGCTATTATGGTAGCAGCAGGATTCTTTTATGACCTGGTGAGCTTCATGCCCAGGACAAGATTCCACAGCGCTGCAAAGAAAGCATTAAAATACAGGCACTATGCTAGAGATTCCTAAACTTGCCTTGTAACTCTCAGAGGACTTAGTAAAAAGGAGATTGATAATGGGCACTGTAGCATACTTACTGCCTCCCAAAGCCAAACATGTGGCTGGATATCAACAGTCACAGCTTGACAACCCCTACAATGCAAAATAATTCAAGAAAGGTAATGCCTCTAGTTATCTGCTCCCATTCCCATTCCAGTTGCCATTTCTCAATTGTGGAGTTAACGCTCCGCTTTGCGAAGGCAAACCTCGCACCAGACGTGCAACAGTATGTCCAGGAGTGTTACATCTGCTTTCCCTGATCTTCTTGGCTAGAAAACAGGGTTTCCCCCCTGACCTTTTGTCCTCTCACAATTTGTTTGTTAGATATAACACTTGGCTGGGAAATGACCGGGGACGCAGACATAATCAAGTATCGGGGGGGGGGGGGATATTTTAGGGAAACACCTGCTGACACGTGAGAGACCTGTGAGACCTGCTGAGAGCCCGTGTGGTGTAGTGGTTAAGAGTGGTGGACTTGTAATCTGGTGAACCGGGTTCACGTCTCCGCTCCTCCACCTGCAGCTGCTGGGTGATCTTGGGCCAGTCATACTTCTCTGAAGTCTCTCAGCCCCACTCATCTCACAGAGTGTTTGTTGTGGGGGAGGAAGGGAAAGGAGAATGTTAGCCGTTTGAGACTCCTTTGGGTAGTGATAAAGCAGGATATCAAATCCAAATCCAAACACATGTATTTGCTAATGCTGGAAATGTGTGTAGATGGAAATACGTTAAGTTCAGGGTGGTTTCGCTACTGTTTCTATTGTTGACCTGCTAATAAAAGGAGCCTCGGCAGCGCTAGCTGGCAGCTTGCTTGGAGCATGCTTGCCAGCGTGCTTCTGCACAGCTCACCTGCATCCAACCTCCTGTCATCTCCATTATTCCTACACTCATTGAGCACATCCATCCCTCAGAAGCTTGAGCACACCCAGATGTTGTGAGGACTAAATGGGAACACGAGAACCATGTACACCACCTTCAGATCCTTGGAAGATAAAGGTGGTATACAAATGTAAATCATCACCATCACCATCAAGGTTATGATGGCCCTTGCTACCCGATTCCTTTCCTTAATGTGCAAAATGGGGGGACGGGGGACGGACAACAACGACACACATAATTAGTGGATGACAGTAACAGAAAAAGACATGCAGGCTTCCACTCTCTTAAAAAAACAACTCACACATCTCAAGCAATCTCCTCCACAATAAAAACTCTCTTGGAGTGGCTTTGAGTGTTTAGATAGGGACACAATAAGATACCTAATGTATTATTTGACACCGTGAGGGGACTACAAGCCCTGGAAAACAGGAATCACAGTTTCTGCTAGCCAGCATTTATGTTTGGATTATTATTTAAAAAACAAAAAACAGAATCACCACTGCAAAAAACTAAAACTGACTGGCCATATTAAAATGGATATTTTATAGTGCAGTACAGGTTATAATAAAAATTGTTCCTCTGGTGAATCAGTTCTAATTTTTTAGATAATTTCAAAGGGTTAACCCTTCCCTAGGTACTGAGTCACTACTCCTGAGCCTCAGTGAGATGGGGATGAAGCACGTGGGAGAGTATTGCTCCCCTCTGCCCCTTCCCCCCCAAAAAAACAACATACAGTGGTACCTCGGGTTAAGTACTTAATTTGTTCCGGAGGTCCGTACTTAACCTGAAACTGTTCTTAACCTGAAGAACCACTTTAGCTAATGGGGCCTCCCGCTGCCGCCACGCCGCCGGAGCACAACTTCTGTTCTCATCCTGAAGCAAAGTTCTTAACCTGAAGCATTATTTCTGGGTTAGCGAAGTCTGTAACCTGAAGCGTATGTAACCTGAGGTACCACTGTACAGCAGCTCACAGTATAGGAAGCGGGAAGCGATTTTTCCTCACAGCGTGTCGGGAAATCCAGACAACTGACAGACACAGTTCCAAACATTCAGGGACTATTATTTACTTCTGGTATAAAAAGCAGAGTGTGGGATATGACAGTGTTCTGAACATGGAGCATGTGAATTGTGACTGTCTAAAGGCCAGCCTGATTTCTTGCGCTGCCCACCTTGTCCTTGTCAGTGAGCTGGTTGTTCCTTTTGTAACTGTGCTTCCTCAAAGTGGCCAAAGACAGCATTATAGGGCTCTCTGTCTCGGCCCTTCTACTGCACATGTCTCACTATGCCACACTGGCAAAATAATTTTAACCGCAGCATGCAGAGACAGCGCCACCCGATTATTACGTTCCACCCGGAGTTGGTATGAAATCTTATAACCTTGTAAACAGCATGGGTGTCATGATGATTGATACGGAGTGAGGCTGCTTGCTGCAAAAGTTGGCAGTTTGTTGCGGTGAGGTGTAATTGTGCTCTGCCCTACCTGAGCATTTTGGTCTTCCTTACTGGCCGTCGCCACGTGTTTTGACTACTTCGGTTCACATGCCAAGTATTTCTCAATGTCTCTTACCGCTCTGCCTAGAAGTAAACCGAATGAGTGAGTTAATCTCTGGTGCCTATAAAAGGGAGACTTTTGCATTATCCTTTCCAAATGCATTTAGTACAAAAGAGCCGGCTGAAACGAAAGACGGGTCAGAGAGAACGAGCTCCTGCCAAACAGTTTATTGTGAAGTCATCTCTTTTTGTGGCTCATGCCTATTAACGCTCCACGCAAGGCGGGCTTAACATGCCAGTGAAAATGGGCAGGGTTGAAATCTTGGGGGCTGACAACAACATCAGTTAGCGCAGGGGTGGCTAGCCTGTGGATCCCCATGTGCTGTCAAATTCAAACTCCTGGCAGATTCAGCCAGCATGGCCAATGTTCAGGGGCGAGTGGAATTCTTGAAAAACACCTGGAAGGTCAGAGGTTAGCCAACCCTGAATTAGTGTCTTGGTGACTACCAGCAACGTCAACGATAACACTGGTTGTTGTTTATATTTTATATGGAAATTATAATGAAATTATGGGCATTCATTAGTTTCTCCACCACCAACAATTTTTTTTTTAAAAATGCAGTAGTAAAATCCCCCCAACAACCTTGCCTTAGCAAGCCTCTCTCCTTAACCATCTGAAACATAAATTAGCTCCACTCTACTGATTAAAAATATTGCTTACAGTGATTTGCTAGAAATAAAGTATTCTGAAATTTAAATTAGGTTAAGTATTTGTAGCAGAATGCCATCATAATTTTCCAAAGCAATAAAATCAGTTATCAGAATTAATGATACATGAAATTCATTTTATGATTTTACTTACATTAACTTCCTCCACTCCTCATCTGTTTTCAAATCAAGTTCCATAACTTTCTAATATACCTTTACACTGCCTAGTGACCCTGTATGTGTTAAAGGACAGTGATATTAAGTGTGGCTTTTGAACATTAACTTGTTAAATGTTTTCTTGATGGAGTTATGGGGAATGCAGAAGAAGGCTGCAGAAAATGATGTGGAATCTCACTAGGCCTCTGGCTCTGCACATGGCAAACAAGCAACTTTTTCTGATGCTATAGAAGAGAGTTCCCCAATGTGGTGCCCTATAGTATAACCCCCATCAGCCCTATCCAGTATTGCCAATGACCAGGGACGTTGTGGTCCTAAACAACTTGAGGGAGTCAGGTCAGCATTACAATACTGTGAGTCTATGATTCTATGATTCTGACTAGCCTGGATAGCTCAATCGGTTAGAGCATGGTGCTGCTAATGCCAAGGTTGCAGGTTTGATCCCCGTATGGGACAGCTGGATATTCCTGCATTGCAGAGTCATGGACTAGCCTACCTTCCAACATTTCTCCGATGAAAATAGGGACGTCCCATATTGATAATTTTACTATTTATACCCCACACAGCTTACTAGGTTGCCCCAGCCTCTCTGGGCAGCTTCCAACACACATAAAAACATAATAAAATATTAAACATTAAAAACAACAACACCTTCCCTATACAGGATTGTCTTCAGATGGCCTGGGGGTCGGATAACTCCATACCCTCCAGTGAAAATAGGGACATCCTACCATACCCTCCAGAGACGCGGGTGGTGCTGTGGTTTAAACCAATGTGCCGCTTGGACTTGCCAATCGGAAGATCGGCAGTTCAAGGCCCCACAATGGGGTGAGCTTCTGTTGTTTGGTCCCAGCTCCTGCCAACCTAACAGTTCGAAAGCACGCAGTGCAAGTAGAGAAATAGGTACCACTCCGGCGGGAAGGTAAACGGCGTTTCTGTGCACTGCTCTGGTTCACTAGAAGCAGCTTAGTCATGCTGGCCACATGACCCGGAAAAACTGTCTGCAGAAGTGGACAAACCCCGGCTCCCTTGGCCTGTAAAGCGAGATGAGCGCCGCAGCCCCAGCGTCGTTTGCGACTGGACTTAACTGTCAGGGGTCCCTTTCCCTTTCCCTTTACCATCACCTCCAACATTTCTGCAATGAAAGGAGGGACACCCTAACGAAAAGCAGGACATTCTGGGATCAAATCAGAAACAGGGGGGGCTTCTCTAGATCAGGGACGTCCCTGGAAAATAGGGACACTTGGAGGGTCTCGACTAGATGACTGGTGTGGTCCCTTCCAACTCTACAATTATATGATTACGGTTACTGAGGATTGTTCTTCTGGCTAACCAGAAGGAGGAGTGTGGGGAAAAAGAGGTAGGAGCCGGGCTGCTCCAGGTAGATACCGAGCTCTTGTATTCTGTCTCAGCTCTTAAACTCTTTCTCCCAACTCTCAGGGAATCAATTGCTCAAGCATTCCTCTTCACAATCCCTTTGTTGCAATAGCATGCTCACAGTGTTTGATCATGGGCCAATTTTGGGTGACTGTGACGGAGGCTTGGCTGGGCACTGTTTCATGTAGTTCTGGGGAGATTAGGCGGCCATTCTGGTTTTTGCAACATTCACAGCCGTTGCTGCATCAGAAACGCCGGCGGTTGTGAGATACCAAGCTGAATGAAGATAACGTTCCCTGTTTCGAGGCACCGGTGTGCTCTGAGCATCCATCCCTCCTCACTCGCATCACTTAGATGTGCAAATAGAAATCTTATAAAAGGCTTAATAGCATGCATCTGGAGGCCTAATATAACACATAATAGGAGAACTAAAAATCTTGTGATAGTTGATATAGGCAGGTCTTCATATATAGTGAAAAGTTTACATATTAAAAGACGTCTAAATCATAACAGGGCAGGGGTACCTTTACCTTTAAATCATAACAGCCACATCCTCAACACCAACTCCCAGCAAATTGTAGGGCGGTGTGTGGAAGATGACCGCACCACAGGTAGGCATGGAAGGAGCTAGTCCACACATGGCAATCAGGAGAGCCCCCCGCCCCCAGTGTCTCTCTATCTCAGGATCTGCCAGGCAGAAAAGCACCACTATGTAGGATTGCTAGATCAGGGGCATCCCAGACCCTGAGATTTCAGAGCCCAAAGCTGAGACCTAGGGGTGGCCCACTATGAGGGCAGTGAAGCCCCCGGTGAAGTCATATGACAGGCCCTGGAGATGGACATTTCTTGGGAGAGGGGAGCACAGCAGGGCAAGTATCTATGCTATAATTTACAGCCAGCTTCTGCCAGGCTGAAGCTTGCAAGCTGGACACACAGCCTTCTTAATTACCCCCCTGTTTTAATTAAAGGCATTCTCACCCAATGAAGATTCAAGCCCTCCACATACCACCCGGAGCAGGGCAAGCAAACCTGGAGGTCTGGCAACCCTACCACTATGCGAGCCGTTGTGAGAAGAACTTAGCAATGGGGAGTCTCGTGGAATCCCTCCATACACGTAAATGAATATCCCTTGTAAATGCATAGAAAAAGGCATTTGCAACGCAGCATCTGACTAGCTCCTTGGCTGGAGATACGCATGGAAAAGGGGTTCAGGATCCACTGAAGAGATGGAAGGAGACTGCACTCTACTTTAGCTCGCTGCATGGGGTACATGGCTGGTTCCTGTTCCTGTGCTGCAATTGGAAGGACAATAACTGTCTTTGCTCCCTATTAGAGACTGGTCTCTAAAGAGAAGAGAGTGATTTCTCTCTCCATCACAACACTGTGTTGGGAACAGAACACCACAGTGGAATAATAACATTACAGTCGTACCTTGGAAGTGGAACAGAATCCATTCCGGAATTCCGTTTGACTTCCAAAACATTCAGTAACCAAGGTGCGGCTTCCGATTGGCTGCAGGAAACTCCTGTAGCCAATTGGAAAATGCGACAGATGCTTGAGTTCCAAAGAACGTTTGCAAACCAGAAGAATCAAATCTGGGTTTGTGGCGTTCGGGAGCCAAAACGTTCCGTCTCTCAAGGCGTTCGATATCCGAGGTACGACTGTACTGGAATTTTTAAAGACTATACCTGAATATGCTAAAGCAACCTGAGTAAAGTCCTGCTAAAGTTTCCAGCTTCACTTTCTCCCGCTTAGATTGCAGGTACCCATAACCTTTTTGAATTCTGGTGCTGAAGGAGACTCTTGAGAGTCCCATGGGCTGCAAGAAGATCAAACCTCTCCATTCTGAAGGAAATCAGCCCTGAGTGCTCACTGGAAGGACAGATCCTGAAGCTGAGGCTCCTCATGAGAAGAGAAGACTCCCTGGAAAAGACCCTGATGTTGGGAAAGATGGAGGGCACAAGGAGAAGGGGACGACAGAGGACAAGATGGTGGGACAGTGTTCTTGAAGCATGAGTTTGACCAAACTGTGGGAGGCAGTGGAAGACAGGAGTGCCTGGCGTGCTCTGGTCCAGGGGGTCACGAAGAGTCAGACACGACTAAACAACGACACCCATAACCTATAATATGGTTACCTATCTATGTAGGTGATCAAATTCCTAGAAAATATGGGGGGGGGGGCAGATCTGGTCCAATTCCTGACCAAAATAAGACGATGTTCAACATCTCACACATATACAGACACATACATGCACACATGGCCTCAGGCTCTTTCTCACACAGCTGGAGATAGCAGAATCCTAGCACATGGCTCTGGCTATGTGCTTTTGTTCCAAAATGCTAGGAAACTTAGAAATCCATTTTGAAAGAAGCTAGTTCTCCAGTTAGGGAGGGAAATTGCAAGGCTAGGATTCTTATTAAAATTACTTTGATTCATTCCTTTGTCATTCCTTTACCATGCTATTCTTATCCCACCCTCCATCTGTATTATATTGCTGTAGCGCATTCTACTTTATGTTGCCATTTCATTCTTCAAAGTTCGTAATATTTTCTATATGAAAATAGTACTGCTCTCTGAATGAAGCATTGCGTTGTCCATAAAGCTACTGATTCATTTCAATCACTTCATTTCAAGCTGTCGTGCGGTTGCTCAGGCCTCTTCCCAAGCTCTCAGAATGGGAGGGGCCCTTCTCCAACCCAAGATGAGGTGACTGACAGTGCAGCACACTGCCAATCATGACAGGGCATGCCAAAAACTCACCCCCTCCAAAAATCTTTACTAAAATGAATAATGAACTAGGGATGTATTTGTTGTTGTTTAGTCGTTTAGTCGTGTCTTCATGACCCCCGGGACCAGAGCACGCCAGGCACTTCTGTCTTCCACTGCCTCCCGGAGTTTGGTCAAACTCATCCTGGTAGCTTTGAGAACACTGTCCAACCATCTCGTCCTCTGTCGTCCCCTTCTCCTTGTGCCCTCCATCTTTCCCAACATCAGGGTCTTTTCCAGCGAGTCTTCTCTTCTCATGAGGTGGCCAAAGTCTTGGAGCCTCATTCTCTTGGGGGCCCCAAAAAAATTTAAAGGAAAAAACCTGGATGTACATATCCAAAATATAATATAAAAAACAAATAAAATAAAACCTACATACAGTAATAGTGTTTTGTGTTGTGTAAGCTCCTGTGATGTAAGTAATGGGCCCCGCCTGCTAGCCTGCTCCCTAAAATATCACTGGTTTGCTCATTTCTATATATAGGGTGCCTACATTCTGCATGGACTGGTTGAATGCCAACATGTGCAAATGGCTTTAGATACCTATTAGGTCCATAAATTACCATATAGCATATATTCAACACAAAAAACAGCAACAATTTGTTGTTGACAATGGACAGCTGGACATATAAAGGGTCCCATTACCTTCAGTAGCTTAGGGCCTCATCAAACCTGAATCTGGCCCTGTGTATACACCCCACAGTATGCTTTAAAGGTAAAGGGACCCCTGACTATTAGGTCCAGTTGTGACCGACTCTGGGGTTGCGGCGCTCGTCTCGCTTTATTGGCCGAGGGAGCCAGCGTACAGCTTCTGGGTCATGTGGCCAGCATGACTAAGCTGCTTCTGGCAAACCAGAGCAGCGCATGGAAATGCCATTTACCTTCCCACCAGAGTGGTACCTATTTATCTACTTGTACTTTGTGGTGCTTTCGAACTGCTAGGTTGGCAGGAGCAGGGACCGATCAACGGGAGCTCACCCCATCGCGGGGATTCGAACCGCTGACCTTCTGATCAGCAAGTCCTAGGCTCTGTGGTTTAACCCACAGCGCCACCCGCGTCTCACAGTATGCTTTATGTGTCCCCAAAATCATACACCTACACCTTCATGAGCATGTCATCCATGAGATGGCCCAATACTTTGTGTGCTGTGAAGGGTAATGGCCCATTATAACAACCTTATTATATATTAGTGAACTGTGAATGTGCATTCCAAACAAAGCCTTGAGCCACCTGGGATCATACATCATTCCAGGAGAGTATTGTCCAGAAGATTTGTACTTTTCAGAAGAAGAATTACTCAGTGTCCCCCTCCCCCTGGAAATCTGCCTTCCTTAAGTGAATAAACAGAAAAATGCAGTGACAAATTTGTGTCTGCTGAATTGACCACTAGTTGGTTATAACTTGCATTTTGTGTGTTTATTTGGAAAATAACCACTGTGACTTTAGGTAAAAAAGGTAAAGGACCCTTGGATGGTTAAGTCTAGTCAAATGCACTATGGGGTTGCAGTGCTCATCTCGCTTTCAGGCTGAGGGAGCTGGCATTTGTCCACAGACAGCTTTCCGGGTCATGTGGCTAGCATGACTTCACTGCTTAACCATGACAGAAATGCCATTTACCTTCCCACCGCAGCAGTACCTATTTATCTACTCACACTGTCATGCTTTCATACTGCTAGGTTGGCAGGAGCTGGGACATAACCGGAGCTCACCCCGTCGTGGGGATTCAAACCACTGACCTTCTGATTGGCAGGCCCAAGGGGCTCAGTAGTTTAGACCACAGCGCCACCCACATCCCTATGTTACATCGGTACTCTATTTTTCATTGGTAAGCAGTGCTAGGGGGATACATACCCCTAAACATTTTGTAAATCTTCATACTTTTATCCATTCACTGTATTTATTTTTCCCAATTTGAACTATAAAATGGTGGTTTTCTTGAGTCAAAATGCAAGTACCCCTAAACATTTTTTTAGGACAAAAAGCACTGTCAGTAAACATAATTAAACAACAGGTGATGAAGAAGAAGAAGAGGAGGAGGAGTAGTTTGGATTTGATATCCCGCTTTATCACTACCCTAAGGAGTTTCAAAGCAGCTAACATTCTCCACCCTTCTTCCCCCACAACAAACACTCTGTGTGGTGAGTGGGGCTGAGAGACTTCAGAGAAGTGTGACTAGCGCAAGGTCACCCAGCAGCTGCATGTGGAGGAGCAGGGAATCGAACCTGGTTCACCAGATTACGAATCCACCGCTCTGAACCACTACACCACTTCTTTCTTTATGCTTGTAAAGGTAAAGGTAAAGGGACCCCTGACCATTAGGTCCAGTCGTGGCCGACTCTGGGGTTGCGGCGCTCATCTCGCTTTACTGGCCGAGGGAGCCTGCGTACAGCTTCCGGGTCATGTGGCCAGCAGGACTAAGCCACTTCTGGTGAACCAGAGCAGCACACGGAAACGCCGATACCTTCCCGCCAGAGTGGTGCCTATTTATCTACTTGCACTCTGACGTGCTTTTGAACTGCTAGGTGGGCAGGAGCAGGGACCAAGCAACGGGAACTCACCCCGTCGCGGGGATTCGAACCGCTGACCTTGTGATCGGCAAGTCCTAGGCTCTGTGGTTTAACCCACAGCGCCATTTTATTCAGTGTCCCCCAGTTGCATCCAAGGCTACTACCGCCTCCCTGGATCATTCCAGTACTCCCCAGGAGGCAACATCTCCCACTTTGGGAAGCACTATCCTAAATGGCCCAGGCACCTGACTCCCCTTTGTTTCTCAATGCCTCTGCACTTAGCTAGCCTGGCCAGGTTGGTTTATATATGCTAACCCAGGAATTTCCTGCCTGGCACAATTCTGCAGCCTGCATTTCCCTTCATATCCCAAATAATATCTAAATACTCCTGTTTATTAATTTCTACCATTCACTAACAGACTCCAGTACCCTAGATGTATGACAATATATATGATTTACGGTCACATTAATTGGACCCATAATTGTTTAGCTGCAGTGCTAACATAAATACAGCTTCTATTTCTCTCTTAAGTGCTTTATGAGCAAGCTACTTGTTTATTTACTCTTAGCAAAGGGTTAGGAGTTAGGAGGTTGTAAACATGGGTGTATCTCATGGCAAAGTGTGCTTCTTCTGTTCAAATGATTTTAATGTATAAGGGCAACTGTTATTTGCAATTCATCACATTAGAAGCTTAATTAATTGTGAGATGATCATGTAATGAATTTCTAATCTATCACTTG
This sequence comes from Podarcis tiliguerta, assembly GCF_965153285.1. Taxonomy (NCBI): domain Eukaryota; kingdom Metazoa; phylum Chordata; class Lepidosauria; order Squamata; family Lacertidae; genus Podarcis; species Podarcis tiliguerta. The sequence goes on along the minus strand of NC_139550.1, from coordinate 1,957,724 downwards.
TTCGTAGCAGCAGAGAGATAACTAACTCTCTCTCTTCTGCTTTTGACAGTATAAAGTGGAATTGATTTGTATGCCATTTTTAATGATATATGCATTTTTATTCACACGTTACCAAGGACTGTGCAATTTTTGTACACATTACTTGGCGTTGCAAAATTCAGAGATGTTTGTTTCAGTTTGTGTCTTGCTTTGGAAAAAGCAAAATGGGTATATTCACATTTAAATGTAAACTGGGTCAAATTTCTACTCCATTCATATGTAGAGGTAGTTGTTTCAGTTGATATTTGTTTTTGAGACACGGGAATGATTTGCAACCTTGCTGACTAGAGGAGAGGAATTTTAAAGGTTCTGTTTCTTAAGAGGAGGGGGTTACCTTGAACCAAAGAATAGTACAGTGGTACCTCGGGTTAATAACTTAATTCGTTCTGGAGGTCCATTCTTAACTTGAAACTGTTATTAACCTGAAGCATCACTTTAGCTAATGGGGCCTCCTGCTGCCGCTGCACGATTTCTGTTCTCATCCTGAAGCAAAGTTCTTAACCCAAGGTACAATTTCTGGGTTAGCGGAGTCTGTAACCTGAGGTACCACTGTACAGTCGTACCTTGGATCTCGAATGCCTTGGCTCCCGAACAAATCGGTTCCCAAACGATCGAAATCTGGAAGTGAGCGTTCCGGTTTTCAAACGTCCGATGGGGCTTCCACAGCCAGGGCCAGATTTAGATGAAGAGAGGCCCTCGGCCACTCCACTTGTGAGGCCCCTCCCCATCCCCCACCCTCACGACTAGAAGGAAATGGAAGAGTGTTATAAACAAATTTGAGTGAAGCCAGGGATGATGACGGGTATTTAAAATTCTGCAATTCACAATTTCTCCTCTAAAGGACATAAGATATTATTGTTAAATACCATGGTGAAAAATGCATAAAATGAACACTGAATTTTTTTTTGCAATGACTGAAGTTTGTAAACCTTTTGTGGAATAAGCATTATTTGTTAGGAAAATGAAGTTGTAATGTTATTCTTTAAAAACCCCCGGCCAGGGCGAAGGTGTGGCCAGGGCAGTCGTCCTCTTATATACCTGCTGGGATTGACGAGGCATCTGACCCTCACCTGAATCTCATAACTCTCATGACAGGTGATTTGGTCTGCAGCCACAGTGTGGAAATAAAGGATGAGATTGCCCACCAGATACCAGGCACTCTACTATTCAAATTAGGCCCCAGTGTTTTTGTTACAATCCCCCTCTCAATGAAGTAATCAATTTTAATCCAGAATTTAAATTCTCAAAACTTTCTTATTTGCTAATTCGAGCAAGTAAACTACTGCCCTCACTTCATTACAAACAGTATTTCTACCTGCAACACACTTGAGCAAACCTGCTCCTCTTCCTTTCACAGATATTTTGTTGCCATTTGCAACTGTAGTTGCCTCCGATTAGTCATCATTTAACTCTTGGGGGAAATAATTAGCATCACGCGACATGTGCATGGAAGTTGCCGAACCAATTAACCAACTAGAAGGATTACTGTTAATAGCACCAGTTTCCCTATAACTTGATATTGCTGGATAGCTTTGATGAACTGCAAAAGCCCTGGGCTCCAGTTTGAAGAACGGTCGCACAGAAACAACAACAACAGATGCTGCTGCTGCTGTTGATTCCCTTATGGGGAGAGAGATTGTGCCTTTCGGGACTGTGCTTTGTTCTTAGCAGGGTATTGACTGGCCAGAGAATGATGCTTGTCTTGGCTGTGTGCTAACAGAATCAGGTACAGAGCAAGGCAATATAGCATATACACATTTTGAGTTGTCGCGTGTCAAGCTGATAAGCCTATGTCTTGTATATGAAGGTATCTTGTGTAGACTTGTAGAGCACTGTTCTCTTCCTTTGTCACGCTGCACTAGCCATTGTTGGAAACAATCACACGCAGAGCAAGGCATTAGGAGTCAAGATGCTACAGGATCCCACTTAGAAAGAGAGTGGGGCAGAGCACATCGGTGTTGTTGTTGTTTAGTCGTGTCCAACTCTTCGTGACTCCTGGACCAGAGCACGCGAGGTGCTCCTGTCTTCCACTGCCTCCCGCAGTTCAGTCAAACTCATGCTGGTAGCTTCGAGAACACTGTCCCACCATTTCATCCTCTGTCGTCCCCTTCTCCTTGTGCCCTCCATCTTTCCCAACATCAGGGTCTTTTCCAGGGAGTCTTCTCTTCTCATGAGATGGCCAAAGTCTTGGAGCCTCAGCTTCAGGATCTGTCCTTCCAGTGAGCACTCAGGGCTGATTTCCTTCAGAATGGAGAGGTTTGATCTTCTTGCAGTCCATGGGACTCTCAAGAGTCTCCTCTGAAACTCTTATTTTTGATGGAAGACACCAGGAGGGGACCACAGAATAATAGAATGGCAGAACAGAAAAAGAGTGTAGGTTAAATAATGCAGATTACAAAAAGCACAGGCACTAAATGAATAGCTAGGGCCATGTGACAGAGCAACGGGAGCTCTCTCCGTGGCAGGGATTCAAACCGCCGACCTTCCGATCGGCAAGTTCTAGGTGCAGTGGTTTAGACCACAGTGCCACCCTTTTATTATGGAATAGGCCACCCCTATTTTCACCAGAGACATGTTGGGAGGGTACACATTGGGCATGGGGGAGGTGGGTGTGATTTGTGGGAAATGGCCTCGCAAGCCAAATCGGGAACATGTCTAGAGACTCCTTCATGCCTGGTTTATATTATGTCTAAGCAAATGATTTAAAAATAATTTCTGTTTTGCTTTACATTACACTTATTTTTCTAATTGTTCTTAATGAGTTGATGTGGGGAATCCACTCCTTCCTGATTTTTATGGTTATGTTACAGTTAGGAATCCTGTATTTTTTAATTTGCTCCATTTTCTTGGATGTTTTAATCGTTTCAGTCATTGCTAGCCAGCCCGAACACATTATTTGGAGCCATGTGAAAGGATGTAGAGCACATACGTCAGACCTTCTTCAGATGGTTCATATTTCCTATAACTATGGTTTTATTCATTCCCATTTAAAAAATAATTATGAACACAATTTAAACTATGGACGAAAATTAGCGGAACAAAAATTAAAATAACCTATTATAATATTTTATATTAATCTGTAACGTGCTTAATTCTTCCAGCACCATATTTCTATACTACCAATTTAGAATCAGACGCGATATGACAAGGATTTTTATTGTAGATTAAAAACGAGGGTTTAGTTAATAAGAAGCACTGTGCCAAAACACGTACATCAGTTCCTGAAAAATTCCCCCCCCCCCACAAAAGGGGCCTTCAGCACACCATTATTTTTGAAACAGCACAATTAGTAAGTAAATTCAGATGCAGAATTGGTTCACATTTCAGAAGGGAGATCACATATTCTACTGGGAGTCAATATTTGCTGTGAATATAGAGTTCTCCGTTGAGGGGGGAAGTCAGCAAAGGGGGCGTAAAGGGGAAAGTTGTTGATTTTAGAAATGAAATGAAGTTACTGTGATTGCTGGAGAGGCAGGCTGCTGCAAGGATGCTTAGTTAAAAACTCTTTCCCATCTCTGTCCCTTGATCTTGTGAGAGTACAGAGCTTTACTAAAATGCACAAAAAAGCACACAAAAAAATCAAGCTTAGTTCCTGGGAATTTTGTGGAACCCAACCTCAGTTAACTGCTAGCTGTAGAAATTAGTCTGTTGACTAAGGCTATTCCACTAAATGCTTAATTTGACATAATGACGTGGGCTTGCTGTACTCTCTGAGTTTCAATTGCCAGGGAAGAGATGTGTGCTTGGAACAATATAATGAAACATAAGGCGTTTTATCACTTCCCAATGATACTTAACGGGTTGCTGATAGCCGTTAGCAAATTAAGAATTGGAATGGATGTGCACATAGGATAACATCATTAGAGACCTCCATTGATTTTCTCTGAATAGTTTCAGTATTGTGTATTTCCTGTTTCCAAGTGCTAATAGGTTTTGGTGAGTGAATGTCAGAATCTGCACTCATATACTGACATGGAACATCAGTGAATCACAGAACCAACCCCCACCCCACTCCACCCCAAAAAAGCATCCCCAGAAGCAAAGTTTTACAATCCTTTCAAAAGGGGACATGAGCAATTCATTAGTAGAATATCCTGCAGTTTTGATCTAATTCATTACTCCTAGCAGGTTTGAGGCAATTTTGAAGATCAGGGGAAATTGTGCTTTTGGAGAGCATGCTTTGACCTTTCTGCCTGTATTTTTCCCAACTCTAAATCCACTCTCTCAAATATGGCATTAGTTCTGCAGAGGGAAGAAGGCAAAGATGCTGTACCCATTTTTCCCCCTTCATGGTGTCATGGACTGGTTGGACGCAGAGGAATGGTGGGAGGAAGCAGCTGGGGAACCACCTAGGGCAGAAGGCTCAGAGCCTGAGGAGTGGTGGTGAGATGATGCTGAGTGGTCAGAGGCAGAAGACTGGTTCAGTTTAATTTCACAGTTATGCAAAACTACAGATGTAGTAGCACACAACAATGGATATGTTAGGGGCATAGCTGTCAACGTTTCCCTTTTTTAAAGCTATGGTTAGGGGACCCGTAAGTTAAGAGGTTTATCTGCACAACGACCGGCCATTGTGCACCTTTACCAGGCCTCATGGAGAACATGGACGTAATTTGACCATGAGAAGGGAATTGCACACAGTCTCCAGCAGGTCTTGGAGAAAGTGCCTATCTCAGTGGAATTTTGCACATTCTCTAAGTAATATGCACATTTGTTGGGCTGATTTGACCCATCACCCTGACCTGTTGACATAATGTCTTGTCCCAATTCCAGGAGGTATGATTTCATTGCCTGATTATGGGGTGGGATATACTTTGGGCAAATCCAGAAACACACAAGGCTAAGTATATATATATATATATATGGGTTTTGGTGTCCTCGGGTGTCTTCCCGTGTAAAAGTTGGGGTGTCTAGGCGACGTTTCGACGAGGTCTCACTCGTCATCTTCAGGCTGGTGCTTTCGGCTTCTTGTTACTGGAACAGAGCAGGATCTCAGTGTTTGAGTTCCTATAAATACTGTTGAGGAGGTGTGGTGTATAGCCTCCAATGTTCTGGGCAGAGAGGAGGTTCCCAGGCTAGTGTGCCTTTTCTTCTTTTGTTCCTTAATTACTTGAGGGATATCTTGAGTGATTTCTTGAGTGATTTCCTGAATCCCACTTAGGTGGGTCATTAGGTGTGGATTAGTTGCTAAAGCCTTCGTGTCTTGAACTCTTGAACTTTGTGAAGAGTTTTTCTGAGAAGATGGCTGTACTGCACTTGGTTGTGCTCTGGCTTGGCTTCGTGTATAGGGGCGAGCTGTGGTTTTGTGGCCTGTGCCAGCCAGATCTGTGTAGGGATTGCAGGGGGGTGCAGCATCCGGAGGTGCCACCCTGGTTTGGCTACTGGATGGTGTCTGTAATTTATCTGTGGAGAGGGTCTGGGTTTGGGTCTGGTGTGGTTGATTGGTGATGGCGTTCTGTGTGCCTCTGGATCTGGTGTCAGATTTTGTGGGGAGGGCTAATTTCCAGATGTCTGGCAAGCGGGATGTGTCGTCACGCTTGTTCATGTTGTGAGGGTGTTTCTCTATCTCGATGGCTTCCATGATTATTCTCTTGTGGTGATGTTCCATGTTAAAGAGCAATTTGGAATCTGCAAAATTAATTTCGTGTCCTGTTTCTTTCATGTGTTGGAAAAGAGAGGAAGTTTTTTCTTCTTTTTTGACGGCATTCTTGTGTTCTGCGATCCGTGCATTTATTCGTCTGTTTGTTTGTCCAATGTACGTGGCTGGGCAGACTTTGCAGGGTATTTCATAGACCCCTTGGTTTTCCAACTGAATTTTATCCTTGGGGTTTCTGAGGATATTGGCTATTTTTTGGTTGGTGCAAAAGGCTGTTTTGATATTGTGTTTATGGAGGATTTTGCTAATTTTATCTGTAGTGCCCTTGATATAAGGAAGGAGGGCTATGCCATTGTTTTCTTCTGTGTCTTGGTTTTTGGGGGGTGTTTCTTTTTGGATTAGCTTCGTAACCCTGTTTTGCTGGTATCCATTGGCAATTAACACATTTGAGAGATTCTGTAACTCAGTTGTCAAGTGGTCTTCGTCAGCCAGGCGTTTGGTTCTGGAGATGAGAGTCTTGGCTACGGAGTTTATTTGTGCAGGGTGGTGGTGTGATTGTGCATGTAAGTAGCGGTTGGTGTGTGTTTTTTTCCGGTAGATAGTGTGTCCTAGGGAGCCATCAGGTTTTTTGTAGATTAGGACGTCAAGGAAGGGAAGTTGGTTGTTGGCTTCTATTTCCATAGTGAATTGTATTTTGGGGTGTAGGCTGTTGAGATGTGTGAGGAAGCTATCCAGTTTTTCCTTCCCGTGTGGCCAAATTACAAAGGTGTCGTCAACATATCTGAGCCAAAGTTTGGGTTTGTGTTCTGACTTGTCTAAAGCATTGGTTTCAAAGTGTTCCATGTACAGGTTAGCGATGACCGGTGAGAGGGGTGATCCCATAGGTGCTCCTTCTATCTGTTTGTATCTTTGTCCATTGTGGATGAAGTACGTGTTGGTTAGGCAGTGGTTGGTCAGGTCCAAGATGTATTCGGGGGGATTGTATTTGTTTTGAATGGCTGTCAAGGCTTCATTAATGGGCACTTGTGTGAAGAGAGATACAACATCGAAGCTCACAAGTAGGTCATTGGGTTGTAGGTTTTGCTTCTTTATTGTTTCTATGAAGCCAGAAGCCCAGCCACCCTCCACAACAACCCATGAAACAAACAGTACATAACATATCAGACAGGATCCTCACCTCAACTGAAACCAAAGTACTCTCCAAAGGTTTCAACTTTGCAGTCGCCCCGAGACGCATCCCCACGGAAAACATCATATGCGGAGTCGAAGCTAGCCTAACCAAAATCAACCCAGATGAAGCCAATAAAATCAGACTTGAAGTCACCAACATCCTCTGCTCCAGCAAACCACCCAGAAGCAATTTACACAAAGAAGAACAGAAAGCACTCACCAACCTGAGGAAAGACAACAACATAATCATTCTCCCAGCAGACAAAGGTAATGCCACTGTTGTGATGAACACATCAGACTACCAAACAAAACTATCAAATCTACTCCAAGACCCTACCTACCAACCTATAAAAACAGATCCCACCACCTATCTGGAAAAAACCACCAAATCCAAAATAAAAGCCTCTCCTATCAGTGAAGAAATCCAGCTAAGAATCATCCCCAGAGAAAAATCATCCAGATGCCCCAAACTCTACGGCCTCCCCAAGATACACAAAGAAGGAACACCACTCAGACCAATAGTCAGCTCCATAGGCTCACCTCTACAAAATCTCGCTAAATTTCTCGCCAAGCAACTTCAGCCCTATGCAGAATCCATCTCTTCACACGTTCCAAACTCCTTCCAGTTCATAGAAACAATAAAGAAGCAAAACCTACAACCCAATGACCTACTTGTGAGCTTCGATGTTGTATCTCTCTTCACACAAGTGCCCATTAATGAAGCCTTGACAGCCATTCAAAACAAATACAATCCCCCCGAATACATCTTGGACCTGACCAACCACTGCCTAACCAACACGTACTTCATCCACAATGGACAAAGATACAAACAGATAGAAGGAGCACCTATGGGATCACCCCTCTCACCGGTCATCGCTAACCTGTACATGGAACACTTTGAAACCAATGCTTTAGACAAGTCAGAACACAAACCCAAACTTTGGCTCAGATATGTTGACGACACCTTTGTAATTTGGCCACACGGGAAGGAAAAACTGGATAGCTTCCTCACACATCTCAACAGCCTACACCCCAAAATACAATTCACTATGGAAATAGAAGCCAACAACCAACTTCCCTTCCTTGACGTCCTAATCTACAAAAAACCTGATGGCTCCCTAGGACACACTATCTACCGGAAAAAAACACACACCAACCGCTACTTACATGCACAATCACACCACCACCCTGCACAAATAAACTCCGTAGCCAAGACTCTCATCTCCAGAACCAAACGCCTGGCTGACGAAGACCACTTGACAACTGAGTTACAGAATCTCTCAAATGTGTTAATTGCCAATGGATACCAGCAAAACAGGGTTACGAAGCTAATCCAAAAAGAAACACCCCCCAAAAACCAAGACACAGAAGAAAACAATGGCATAGCCCTCCTTCCTTATATCAAGGGCACTACAGATAAAATTAGCAAAATCCTCCATAAACACAATATCAAAACAGCCTTTTGCACCAACCAAAAAATAGCCAATATCCTCAGAAACCCCAAGGATAAAATTCAGTTGGAAAACCAAGGGGTCTATGAAATACCCTGCAAAGTCTGCCCAGCCACGTACATTGGACAAACAAACAGACGAATAAATGCACGGATCGCAGAACACAAGAATGCCGTCAAAAAAGAAGAAAAAACTTCCTCTCTTTTCCAACACATGAAAGAAACAGGACACGAAATTAATTTTGCAGATTCCAAATTGCTCTTTAACATGGAACATCACCACAAGAGAATAATCATGGAAGCCATCGAGATAGAGAAACACCCTCACAACATGAACAAGCGTGACGACACATCCCGCTTGCCAGACATCTGGAAATTAGCCCTCCCCACAAAATCTGACACCAGATCCAGAGGCACACAGAACGCCATCACCAATCAACCACACCAGACCCAAACCCAGACCCTCTCCACAGATAAATTACAGACACCATCCAGTAGCCAAACCAGGGTGGCACCTCCGGATGCTGCACCCCCCTGCAATCCCTACACAGATCTGGCTGGCACAGGCCACAAAACCACAGCTCGCCCCTATACACGAAGCCAAGCCAGAGCACAACCAAGTGCAGTACAGCCATCTTCTCAGAAAAACTCTTCACAAAGTTCAAGAGTTCAAGACACGAAGGCTTTAGCAACTAATCCACACCTAATGACCCACCTAAGTGGGATTCAGGAAATCACTCAAGAAATCACTCAAGATATCCCTCAAGTAATTAAGGAACAAAAGAAGAAAAGGCACACTAGCCTGGGAACCTCCTCTCTGCCCAGAACATTGGAGGCTATACACCACACCTCCTCAACAGTATTTATAGGAACTCAAACACTGAGATCCTGCTCTGTTCCAGTAACAAGAAGCCGAAAGCACCAGCCTGAAGATGACGAGTGAGACCTCGTCGAAACGTCGCCTAGACACCCCAACTTTTACACGGGAAGACACCCGAGGACACCAAAACCTGCATTCCTGTACCCGTGAAAATCTACGAAAGCATATATATATATATATATATATATATATATATACACACACACCACACACACACACACACATGAGCAGCAGAGTAGTTTAACAATCAATTCTTCAGAACTCCGGGACCCTTCAGAACTCTCAGGACCCCCTTCTTCCACAAGCCTTCATCAAAAACCATCCCATCTCTTTCAGAATGGGTTCATTTTCAGGCACACATAAAAACGAATGTAAGAACCAGGGCTATTTTTCTAGAAAAAGAGGAGCTGGAACTCACCACAAACACCTCCCTTGTTCTCTTATACAGTGGAACCTCAGTTTTCGATCCTCTCGGAAGTCAAACATTTCTACTTTCGAAGGCCGAAAACCCGGAAGTAACTGCTCTGGTTTTCGAATGATTTTTGGAAGCTGAACATGCCACTTGGCTTCCGTTTTGAGTTTCCCTATTGTACTGAGGCTTCCGTATTGAGTTTTTGGTTGTCGAACGGTCTTCTGGAACGGATTATGTTCAAAAACCGAGGTTCCACTGTAATGGCACTGGGGCATACCTGAGAGGTGCTGGCACTGAGTTCCTGCAAGTTCCAGCTGAAAAAAGCCCTGGTAAGAACCCAATACATATAAAAAGGTGTTATAATGTGCTCCCTAACATAACAATCCAGCATATACAATTATTGCAGTCAGGCATACAGAATTATCCTGAAAATTATAACTCATGCAGCTATTACAACAGTGCATGAAATAGACCTGAACAATGAAGTCTCAGTAATCAACAGTTTAAATAGAACACATTTTTCAAGTTCATGTGTTGTTACTTTCTAATTCCTTGTGAAAGGCTCGTTTTTGTTGGATTCTAATTTCAGCTGTTGCTGCCAAGCTGAAGTCCTCCCACAGTTCTGGTTATTAAATGTAGTTTCTCCTGCTGAAATCTCAACCTCCAAAAGCTACTTCCTGTAAAAGCGTGCTATTTCAAGTTCCAAAAGATTCTTCCTATAAAAGGTATTATTTTTGCTTAATATCAACAATCTAATAGCAATAATCAGACAGAAAAAGATTAGCATTTACCATCCAAGGCCTAGCAGATGTCTATAATGACCGGCATATCTGAACAATTTTTCCTTCACAACACCAGCTTTTCACAACATTACCTGTGGACAGTATGATCACAACTTCAAGTTAAACTGAAATTATGTCAGCTGCCAAGTCTTCTGTCTCTCTGAGAGAAAATGTAAGTTGAGTGGGTAATGTGATAACAACCATCCATTGAGGCCTCATGGAGCATGTGCACATAATCTGTCTATGAAGAGGGAATTGTGCACATTTCCCAGACAATATATGCAATCGCTAACAGGGGAATGTGCAAAATATCGACGGAATTGGGTACATTCTCCAGCCGTTAGGCATAGCCTTCATCAGGAAATAACTCTCTGAAGAATTCCTTTGAGAAATCAGTCCATAGGAGAATTATACAGGGAGCAATATTGTACATAATGAACAATATTTTCCACCTGTCTCTGGCCGCAAATGGCCATTTACAGGCATTCTGGCATATTTCCCATCTAAATATGCTGCAGGCACGGTCTCAAATCTCAAAGCTGTAAATGCCTTCATTATCACATCAAATGATAATTCAGGACTATTTCATCTTTTGTTATAACTACATGAATTATATTTTTCAGGCTAATTCTACATGCCTCTCTGTAACAATGACATATGCTGGATTATTATGTTTGAGAGTTCAATATAACTTCAATTTTATATGTATTGGGGTGCTGTGTTTGTGTTAAGAGTATAAAGGTAAAGGTAAAGGTACCCGTGACCATTAGGACCAGTCGTGACCAATTCTGGGGTTGTGGCACTCATCTCGCTTTATTGGCCGAGGGAGCCGGTGTACAACTTCCAAGTCATGTGGCCAGCATGACTAAGCTGCTTCTGGCGAACCAGAGCAGCGCATGAAAATGCCGTTTACCTTCCCACCGGAGCGGTACCTATTTATCTACTTGCACTTTGACATGCTTTTAAACTGCTAGGCTGGCAGGAGCAGGGACCGAGCAACCTGTTGCAGGGATTTGAACCGCCGACCTTCTGATCAGCAAGTCCTAGGCTCTGTGGTTTAACCCACAGCACCACCCACATCCCATTAAGAGTATATGTGTGCCTAAATATTCTCAACCTTTATAAAGGATGGGATTGATTTTGATGGAGGTTTATAGATTAACTATTTGAGATAGCACTATTTGAGATAGCTCTCACGAGCAGCCTACTAATTCCATTATTTCCAGTTGAGATTCCCCTTCTTGACTTTGTGGCTCATAGCTTGCTTTGTATGTGAGATATGTATGGAACAAATTCTGCCACATGCTGTCCCTGGGCGGGAAATTCACCAGATTTCTAGTGGGAAAGAAAACAAGATGGAGCGCTACCTAGATTTCTCTCTCATATTCCATTTGCTTTAAGATCTCCATCCTGCAAATCCATGGGTAGGAAATGCCTTTGGGTAGAGCTCTATAGCACCTTCTCAATTTTCAGGATGAATGGGCCAGGTCTAAAGGAGATTGTGGCAGACCACCCCCCCCCCTCCACCTTCAATTCCAACATTATTTACCCATTTTGGAGAGGATGGTTTTCTTAGAAGTTTTGTTTTCTCCACTTAAGCTAAAATGAAAGCATGAGGACTAAGGCCTAGAATTCTGTTCCAGGTGCCTTAGTTCCCATTTTGATTGCCACTTCCTCCTTCCATGGATGAATATTATAAAACAGAAATGCCTCGAGAGTTCATGAAGAAGAGAAGGAAGCACTGTTGCCAAGGGAGCAGTGATTATTGGGTCTATCTGGTTTTTTAAAAACTCAGAGGAGGAATTTCAGAACTATATGTAACATGAAGTATGATCGCCAGAGAAGAAGAAGAAGAGACAGTGCCATTTCTGGATTTGTACCTAAAGGGATGGCAAAGAGTAGGGATGACTACCAAGAAAATTTGGAGGGGAAAATTTGCTTAATTTCTAGTGGTTACCTCAGAGCAAACCTCATGACACACATACAAACACTGAGCTAGCAGAGTTTGGGGAATTGATGTCTCACCAAAGGCTTAGATATGTGAAGCCTCAAAATGACTGTGGTAGGGCTTGACCTCTCCGTGGCTATGCTCTCCTGGGAGAGTTATTTGCAGCAGATAATTGTAGCCTATTCTGCCATCTCACGTGTTTATGGAATCGCAGTTGGCCTCTGAGGATGAGGGAAGAACCTTGTCTTCAGGCTGGACCACAGTAGAAGGGGGTGCTGAAAGCTCCCCCTCAAGTGAGGTGATTAGTGTATTATCTGAATCAGAGTTCCCAAGCCCACACTGGAAATTTGAATATCAACATTAAGCCAAAACAGAATATTCAGTCATTATGGTCAGCTTGATGGAGTTGGGTAGTTGGAGGGCACAGCTAGGAAACTGGAGAAGGGAAGGAAAAGGGCTACAGCCAGTAAAGCTTCCATGTTCCTTCTTATGGGCTACTTGTTCCTCTACCCACCAGAAGAATATGGAGTCTAGCATTCAGAGGCCAGAGGGAAATGGGCTCTGGCTATATCACAGTAGCAGGGACCAAGCACAGGGCAGCCAGAATCTTTGGATGTTCAGGATTCTCTTAAGTTGTGCCAGGAAACATCCAGAATAAATACAATTTATTTATATGACTCAGAGCTTCACCTAACCTTGCTGCCACCTCACCTTGTCCCACCCCTGTCCTGGCAACTGTAGCACCACCATTGGTTGGAGGAGGTAGCTGCCCCTCTGTCCCACCCCATGGTGCTGCTGGGGCAGAGTTGGCATCTGCGATTGGTATAGAGTCTACTTCCTGTGTCCATGACGATGATCAGTTATGGGTTTACCTTCCTTTGATCAATCTTTCTCCTGTGCAATTATTTCACTGGAGCAACAGGACACATACTATTTCAGCCTTTCTCTTTATGCTGCTTTTATTTGTTTGTTTGTTAAAGAACTTATTTACCAGTTTTCTGTCCATTCAATGAAATTTGCAATAAATTATCACTTTGCCATATTATGCACAAGTTACAGAAAGTCCATGGCTTGTTCTTCCTACGTTAAAAAAAAATGTAGTCAAGCAGATGGGGCACGTTATAGTCTTAGAAGAAAAATATGAAAATTGTTATCAACCTTCAAGACCTTGTTCTTCTGCTTAGCCACGTGTTTTACTTACATTTTAATTTAATTTGCATAAGTTCCCTGTATGCAGAGTCCCTGTTTAGTACATTTATGAGATTTCCTTTGAACTTGGTGCTTTCCTTACTAAAAGGGGATATATTATTCAGTCATTTTGACTACGCCATTCATCAAGCTACTAGGTTGCATGTAATCTTGACTGCATAAATAATTTATTGCTTACTGTAGCTCGCTATATAGAATACATTGTGCAAATTCCACTTAAAATAATCAAGAGATTAATTACTTGATTGAACTTTACTTATTAAGCTAAAACAATTCTTTAAAAGATTTGAGAAGACTTGGCGTACTACCATAAGTTTAGCTACCATTGGATGGGAATTAATTTCATCACGAGACGGAACCAGATCTAACCAAAATATATCTATTACTGGGGTATTTCAAAATGTCATTTTCCTCTTAGAAACAATTGTCAAAGTATCCATTATTGAGAAAATATGACTCCTAACACAGTGATTTCAGGTGGTATTAAAGGATGCCAAGCAGGAAGGAGGGATAAGTCATATTATTCTCTGGCTCAGAATAAAATGCTAGTCAGAGAAGAACTTCTGGGACTATAACACTCACTTTTCTCTTTGCATTGTGAGCTGCTAAAAATTGAGTTCCTAAGCCATTATTAAAGGTAAAGGTACCCCTGCCCATACGGGCCAGTCGTGTCCGACTCTAGGGTTGTGCGCCCATCTCACTCAAGAGGCCGGGGGCCAGCGCTGTCCAGAGACACTTCCGGGTCACGTGGCCAGCGTGACATCGCTGCTCTGGCGAGCCAGAGCCGCACACAGAAACACCGTTTACCTTTCCGCTAGTAAGTGGTCCCTATTTATCTACTTGCACCCGGGAGTGCTTTCGAACTGCTAGGTTGGCAGGCGCTGGGACCGAACAACGGGAGCGCACCCCGCCGCGGGGATTCGAACCGCCGACCTTTCGATCGGCAAGCCCTAGGCGCTGAGGCTTTTATCCACAGCGCCACCCGCGTCCCCCCCAAGCCATTATTAGCCATCACCTAATTTCTATCTGCTGAATCTGTATCAGAGACATGTGACGACTATGTGTTGTTTTGCTTGGCCATAAATTGAAGACCTGGACCCCAAAGTTTCGAATGAAACTATTTTCTCTGAACATCAAAATACAAAATGTATAATTAGGATAGCATTAAGATCTGGCAGGGAACTTTGATTACATATGCAAAAAAGGCTGTTACAAATAATATCTACAATACAGCCGGTGTTATACAAACATGACATAAAAATAATTCTGTGCACAGGCACTCATTCTTTTGGGATCATGTGTGCCAGGATATTAAATTGTGTGGTGTCAAAGGAGTGAAGAAAGTCGTGCTGAGCTGAAGCTTCATTTAATTTTCCTGAAGATATCATATCCACATGAAAAAGAGATGTGATTTTCTCTTGATTTTTTAATGGGTAATTTTAAAAAAACCTTCACCTGGGGAGGGGCAGCAATACCACTGTTTAAGGTGGTCAAGGGGCGGAAGTGGTTAGCTTAAAACAAAAAACGGTTAAACAAGATCCCAAACTGCTCACACCATCAAGAAACCCTCTCTGCCTCTTCCCACCAGTCGTACTTGTTAGACTTTTGAATAATGCATTATGTCTTATGTCTTTATTGCGGTCCAAAGACCCACAAAACAATTTCAAAACAAGAGACAGTTAAAATGACCAGACCCGACCAGGAAGAAACCAAAGCAGTCATTTTGTTTTATCTAGGGCAAAATGATTTTTGTTTCCTATAACCTCAGAAAGAAACTTTGCCACGGCCAGTGTAATATCATTTGACCTGCCTTCCAAAAGATATTTAATATGGGAGACTTCAGATTTTCCCGGCAATTTTGACAGTAAGGGTTTGACCAGTTGATCCTTTGCTTGCTCATATTGCCCACAATGCAGTAGGATATGCTTCATACAATCGATGTCCTGGGAACATAAACAAAGCCTATTCTGATAGGGGATGCCTCTCAGTCTGCCATTTAGAACTGCTGAGGGAAATACATTTAGTCTGGCTTTGGTAAATAAATGCCAATAGGTAGGTACAGACAAATTCCTAAGGTATGAGGGTATTTGAAAGTCGTACGCATATTGGATTCCAGCTGCGACCGGGCTACAAATTACTGTATTTTTTGCTCTATAAGGCTCACTTTTTCCCTCCCAAAAAGTAAGGGGAAATGTGTGTGCGTCTTATGGAGCGAATGCAGGATGCGCAGCTATCCCAGAAGCCAGAACAGCAAGAGGGATTGCTGCTTTCGCTGCGCAGCGATCCCTCTTGCTGTTCTGGCTTCTGAGATTCAGAATATTATTTTTTCTTGTTTTCCTCCTCCAAAAACTAGGTGCGTCTTATGGTCTGGTGCATCTTATAGAGCGAAAAATACGGTACATAAGACTGGGCTCACAGGTCGCTATGTGAGATGCCCCAAAGCCTTTGCCTCAGGGATTCAAGGCCAGTGTCGTAACCCAGATGATATAAGAGGGATGATGGCAGTCCAATTGAGGTGGCTTTTCTGGCCATAGTTTTCAGCCATGACACCACATGACTCCCAAATCCCTCCAGGAAGTGTGGCTTGAAAGCACCTTTCCACACTTCCTAGAGTGGCTTGAGAGTGACATGACACATGTTCCTCCCTTCTGGAAGCATGGCTGTCCATTTCCCAGACAAACTTCCTGGAGTGGCTTGGGAATATTGTGGCATCATTTTGCATCATAACACTTGGAAACTATTGGAGTAAGTGCAGGTAGCGGGAAGAAGCAGAGAAAACCTTGTGTGGCTTGGGAGCAGCAATGGGACTCTTGCTTTCGAGTTTTAACAAGAGCTCCAAGTCCTTGGCTGCCTTGCATAGCTAAAGTAAATGGCAACTCAATTCTCCCCATATGCGAATGTAGCTGTGTGTGTTTTGAAAATTCCTCATGAAAATTCCTCACTTTTGTCAAAATTTTGCCAGCAGTTTCCCCTAATGTAACACATTTTTGTATGTTGTTTTCACTAACGTCTTCATGTTTATGCATACTTTACCCCAGGAGCACCGCATTGCAAAATTCAGATAACTGTGGATTTAGAAGAATAGCTGTGTTTCAGTTCTTATAATGTTTTGGAAAGTGATTTGGCTTTAAATGCATACCAAATCAAAATTGCCTCCTCTTCTTTTTTAAGAAAACCCGGTTCTTGTTTCCATAATTGATAAGATGCTTTACTGTTATCAGAGTTTCTAGGCCTCAGTTATGTTCTGTATTAAAATAAGAAATGAAGTGCCATTAATAAGCAGTTCTTAATGGGCACCTCTGACTCTCAACAGCACCGTCCAATTGCACGGAGTTATTAGGAATTGTGGATATTTATTCCTGCCATTATACATTTTCTGCTGTTTGAATGGTTAGAGTTCTTTTAAAAAACAAAAACACTTTAGTTTCTTTGAATTATGCCCTTAGGTTAATTTTCAGATCACATTCCACTTACTCTGCAACTTTGCATTTTTGACATTGACCTTTGATAAGCAGTAACCTATCAAGCGATATTTTAATACACAGTGATTTCCCTTGTCTTCTTTGGCAACAGTCTTCTTAAAATGTGTGGAAGAACAAGTGATGCATGACCTTCTAAGGCTGTCTATCCTTCCCCTAGCTGTTTTTTTTCTTAGCATGCATGGAACATTCCTTCAGAGGGGAAGAATAAACCTGCTGTCTTCAGCTAATATGTGATTCAGCCATACTTGAAACACTTTTAAGTACCATTTTAAACTTTCGTTTGAAAGTATTGCTGTTATTGTGTTGGGTTGCCATATGTCTGGAATTTCCTGGACATAGCCGGAATACTGCAGTCGGGAGCAGAAATCGCTGGAGTGTCTGGGAAAACCTGAATTTTAGCAACTTTCATTTCAAGAAAAGCTCAACAATTTTTGTGTCCAGATTTTCACTTTTTGAAATATGGCAACGCTATTATAGTGGAGTAGGAGAGCTGAAAAAAGAATCATATCTAGAAACTAATACACTCCTTTGGTTTCAGATAGTATTTAGTAATATTTAGCATTAACCCTAGAAGTGTATACTTGATTCTGACCAAACTAAGCCTCGTGACGCATATTTTGCTCTAGGAGGCTTAGTTTGGTCAGAATCGAATATACACTTCCAGAGTTAACGCTAAATACATTACTTCTGGTAAATGAGCCACCATAGCTGCTAGAGGGCTGTGAAAATTGTGTCCTGGGATTTTTAGTTTTGTCTACCCATGTACTAGGGATGTGGGTGGCGCTATGGGTTAAACCACAGAGCCTAGGACTTGCTGATCAGAAGGTTGGCGGTTCGAATCCCTGCAACGGGGTGAGCTCCCATTGCTCGGTCCCTGCTCCTGCCAACCTTGCAGTTCGAAAGCATGCAGTGCAAGTAGATAAATAGGTACTGCTCCGGCGGGAAGGTAAACTCCGCGCAGTGCTCTGGTTCAGCAGAAGCGGCTTAGTCATGCTGGCCACATGACCCGGAAGCTGTACGTCGGCTCCCTTGGCCAGTAAAGCGAGATGAGCGCCGCAACCCCAGAGTCGTCCACAACTGGACCTAATGGTCAGGGGTCCCTTTACCTTTACCTTTACCCATGTACTCTCTGAAACCAAAGGAACACATTGGTTTCCGGATGTGAAATATATGGGCATTATTTTCAGCTGTCCTATCCCACTATTATGTTTGCTAAATCTTATTTATGTGGTTAATCTTGTTTTTGTAAATTGCTCTGGAAGCACCACTGAAGGACAGAATGATAGAAGCCAATTCCTAGGGGCCCAACAAAATTATTTGAGGAGGCTGGGTCCACCCCCAAAAGATGATGTGTATTGTCATTCAAATGGTGTGTATGCACTGCATCATGAGACTGATTATGTGGGTCGGAGTTTACTGCCCCCCCTGCAATATTTTATTCAAGTTGGCACCCCGGACAGAAGACAAACCTTTTAATTACATGCATACAATTAAACTATAACCTTGTGCGCTGTCTACTCGGAAGCAAACATCATTGACCTTAGTTGGACTTTCTTTCATGCAAATCTGTACAGGATTTCAGTCGAAGTTAGTATTTGCTGTAGCAAAGAAAGAATATCTTCTTTCTCTCCTGAACTGTTATTTTATGCACATGAAGTCTTAATCAAATCAATTAGACCTTCAATCTGGTTACA
Organism: Podarcis tiliguerta; assembly: GCF_965153285.1. Taxonomy (NCBI): domain Eukaryota; kingdom Metazoa; phylum Chordata; class Lepidosauria; order Squamata; family Lacertidae; genus Podarcis; species Podarcis tiliguerta. The sequence goes on along the minus strand of NC_139550.1, from coordinate 1,939,062 downwards.
GCCCTAATCTAATATCTTATTATCACGGCAAGGGTATTTTTTGTGAAACTGAAACACCATGGAAGGTATTGTACAAATGGATAATAAAGAGGCTGTTCTTACACTCAATAATTTGCTTCTGTTAACACAAAAATATCACACCATTATTTTGACAAGATTTAATCTTTCACATCAAATGCTGGTGTCCGATGGGAGTTCTGTCTTGCGATTTCAAAGGATCTGAATATTTTAAAAGTTCTGTTTTTTAAAACAACAACAGCAACAACTGTCCTCCTTATGCTGAATAGGTGCACAACGTTTATTTCCCAAGGACTCTAATGAATGTGAATTCTTGTATTTGTTAGGTATAACTCTATTTGTATTTCTGTAGCTTCTGTCCATTGATTGGATTTTGTATTATCCTGTATTGATTCCTTCCTTTAAAAAAAATAAAAATCTATTTTCCAGAGTTGCCAGGGATACAGTTCCGGTTCTGTTACAAGAAGGGCTATTCTCGCAGTGAATAGGAATGCAAAGGGCTTCAGTGCTCACACTTTCTGCTGCTGATTAGAGATGGGCTCACATCCAAGCACACCATTCCTGCCTTTGAATCTGTGCCATTTGCAGCCGCTCACATCCAAAAGCACTGCTTCAGAGAGGCTATTAAAATGTTCAGGGTGTGTTGATTATGATTGCAGTCAGTAACAGCCATGCAAAGTGTTGAGGAATTAATTGCCTTCTCTCTTGGACAAGGTGGAACATACTAGTTGATGAAGACTATTAAAACTAATTAAGTAGATGCTCAACTACACCAACTGCTATTAAATCTGTTTGTTACAAGGAATGTGTAATGACAGGGACGCCCAGCCCGCCACCAGATGCATCATCATTGTGAGTCACTGTACACAATGCAACACAGCCAACACAAACTCCTCCCCCCCCCCAATACCATTTACCTCAGAGAATGCAAACAGAAACCATTTGCGCCCCGCTCCCTTCTGGCTTAGTGGTTAGAGTATTGGATTGGGACTCTGGGAATAGCTGTCAACGTTTCCCTTTTTTAAAGGGAAATTCCCTTATTCTGAATAGGATTCCTCACAAGAAAAGGGAAGAGTTGACAGCTATGACTCTGGGAGACCAGAGTTCAAGTCCCCGGCCAGCCATGAAGCCACTTCCTCTCAGCCTAACCTACCTCACAGGGCTGTTGTGAGGATAAAAAAACCAGAGATGTGGAGAGCCATGTGTGCTCTGTGAAGGAAAAGCAGGATATACATGTAATAAATAATAGGTAAAACAATAACTACTATTGGAGGAAGCTAAACCAGAGCTTTCCAATGATTAGGGGTGAGGGGGACACCAATGCTATTTACGATCTAAGCCAGGCATAAGGCAAACTCGGCCCTCCAGATGTTTTGGGACTACAACTCCCATCATCCCTAGCTAACTGGACCAGTGGTCAGGGATGATGGGAATCGTAGTCTCAAAACTTCTGGAGGGCCGAGTTTGCCTATGCCTGATCTAAGCATATTGTTATGTACTGAGTTGAATAGGATCCAAATTGCAGCAGTCTGATTGGTCCTAGAACAATAGGATCCAAATTGCAGCAGTCTGATTGGTCCTAGAACAATAGGATTCAGAATGCAGCAGTCTGATTGGTCCTAGAACAATGCAGCAGTATGATTGGTTGGCAGGAACCACCCAATCATGCTCCAGATATAAGTGAATCCACAACCTGATTGGCTTACAGTAGAATTCCAGAATTAGCCAATCATGTGCAGCCCATTGTGTAAATAATGTATATAAAGCAGATACTTTGAGGGGACTTTCATTCATTCCTTCACACCACTATGAGCTGAATAAAGAGCATGAAATCACTTTGCGACTCTGAGTATATTTCACATATGCTGTCCTTGTAGGTCATTTTGGAGCACAATCATATACAGTGGTACCTCAGGTTACATACGCTTCAGGTTACACACTCCGCTACCCCAGAAATAGTGCTTCAGGTTAAGAACTTTGCTTCAGGATGAGAACAGAAATCGTGCTCCGGCAGCGTGGCAGCAGCAGGAGGCCCCATTATCTAAAGTGGTGCTTCAGGTTAAGAACAGTTTCAGGTTAAGAATAGACCTCCGGAATGAATTAAGTACTTCACCCGAGGTACCACTGTAGAATCATAGAATTCTAGAGTTGGAAGGGACCACGGGGGTCATCTAGTCCAACCCCCTGCAATGCAGGAATCTTTTGCCCAACGTGGTTCTCAAACCCACAGCCCTGAGATTAAGAGCCTTTCCTTCCTGCACAATGAAGAAAAAGTTACGTCAGAGGGAAATGTGCTGGCCTGTCACTGTGCTTGAGACATGTTCAGTGGTACCTCGGGTTAAGAACTTAATTTGTTTTGGAGATCCATTCTTAACCTGAAATAGCTCTTAACCTGAGGTACCACTTTAGCTAATGGGGCCTCCTGCTGCCACCACACGATTTCTGTTCTCATCCTGAAGCAAAGTTCTTAACCCGAGGTACTATTTCTGGGCTAGCGGAGTCTGTAACCTGAAGCGTCTGTAACCCGAGGTACCACTGCAGTTCTTAATGAGGTTTTTCTTTCTGTGCTTCAAGAACACGTTCTTCTCTCTCCTGCTCTTACATGCTAGAGCAAGGTCTTTTTTCATAGGTATCACATACATTCAGAATGCCATGCTCTGCCATGCTATGTTTCCCTCCAGATTTTCCCCTTTTTATCCCCCACCTGTTTCTCCCCTTCTTTCTGCCCCCCGTACCCGTGTTTTGAATATGCTACTGTAGTTTCTTGCAGCTTACATCGCCCCCCTCTCCTTTTCTCTAGTGCTCCCTTTCCTCCTTTTCCACATGGGGTCATTTCTCAAGCTTTTTCTTCTTCTCATTACAGATTTATGAGCATCTTGGATGCATTCCATCCACAGGGTACATCTCTCCATTGTTGTGGCAATCACTTTGTCTTAGTACATTTTATATCATAATCTCATGAGCCTTGAGTTATCGGCTGCTGCAATGAAAGGGTATTTGTTTCCCTCTGTCAATTAGTTGTGCCTCGAGGCCCATAGCCTCCTTACGAGAACGACACCTCTGGTCCTTTTCTTGTTTTTCAGAGCTGATCCGAACATTTCTTCTACATTTGCCCCCAATTCCCTATTGTTTAATGAGGAAAACACAACAATTATCAAAGGAGAGAGAAAATTTTTGGTGAAATTCTCATGAATAGTCTTCAAGGCTTTTTATGCTTTTATCTTGCTTTTATTTTCGGTGGATGGGGTTTTTTGGGGGGGTGATGTTGTCATTTTCATTCTAAATATCCTTCCTTTTGTGGCCCTGCAATCTGCTTTCTTCTCTGGTGGTGACGCTTCCTGAAAACCCAGTTTGGGGCATTTCTATAGGCACAGGAAAACAGGGAACCTGTCAACTGGGCTCCCAACAGCTGTTCAGTGTTGGTGGCTTTTAAAGTGAAACCCTTCGCCTTAGAAAAAAAATTCCACACCATTTTTTTAAAAAAGGAAGAAGGAAGAACTTCCCTTAAAACCAAATTTGGACGGAAGAATGGAAGACTGAAGAAATCCCAACTAAAGAATCATGGCAAGAAAAATTGATGGACTATGCAGAACTGGCAAAATTGACATACAAGCTACGGGACAAGGATAACTGTGACTTTAAGGATGAATGGGAACCTTTCACAAATTATCTGAAGACGCAACAAAGCAAACTGGACTCCTTGGCAGGTTTTGAATAAACATTCACAACTTTTTTTATTGATAATAATTAACTAAATAGTTTGAGGATCTATACAACTTTGTAACATGCAGAAAATAGCATTATTGGAGAAACCAAAGACTGGAACTGAGGGAAGTCGGGGGGTGGGGTGGGGGGATGGGTTTTGTGGGGGGGGAGGGAGGAAAATGGCGGGGGAAATAAGGAAATGTTTTTGGATAATATGTTTTGTTATAACTTTGAATAAAACAAAAACAAAAACAAATTTGGCAAGCGCATTGATTTAAGCCTAGAAGGCAGATTTGGTGGTGGGGAAAAGCTGGGCAGTTGCAGAAGAAATGATACTACCTCCCTCTTGAAGGTTTTCCTGCAATTCACAGGACTTGTGTTGTCTGGAGAAACCAGAATTCCCAACTGGAAGACAAGCCAGGACGCCCATTCTACTCCTAAAGACAAAGCTACCATAGAAAAAGTTGCCTCATCAGATTTCCATGTGATGGACATTTCTGTAAGAAGTGTGGGAAAATTCAGAGCTGGAAGAGAAAGCTTCTAACAAACTCGTTGGAGGAAAGGCAGCCTTCCCCTATTGTATAAGGAACAAATAAAGATCACCCAGATCAACTGCTGGGCCTGAACGTGGAAGTCTTAATAGAAACTGACCAATCTTCCCTCTTCTCATTCCTGAAAAGGTACCATCCCAAAGGTACAAGTGGTGTCTAACATGCCAAAGTTCATGTTTCAAAACTCTTCCTGAGTCATCTTGTAAGACGGACACCAATTCAGATCATTACCCATCTCACCCAGTTATTTGGAACCCTTTTTTCCAATTTCTAATGAAGAAAATTATATAATTATATATAAAATTATATACAGTCTCCACAGAGAAAAGAACATAGCATTAAGTTTATGGTGCCATTTTACATGTTCATAAAACATTGTCAGTCCACATACATTCTCCACAGACAGGTTTGTGACAGGGGGCAGCTGCCGCCCTCCAAATCAAATAAATAAATAAAGATACTTAACTAAATGACCAACTGAGTCGCAGATAGCTTGGTTCTGCCCCCTCCCCCCAAAATCCTGGCTATGCTCATGATTTGTGAGGCTGGTGGGAGAGCTTGACTTTCTTTGCCCCTTACATATGAAAAGAAGGGAGACCAGGTTTAACCAAAGGTATATTCTTTTATAACCCCTTTTGCAACTCTTCTAAGCCCAGTTGGTCGTTCTGAACTAGTTATATCTCAAATATTATTGAACTATATCTCAAGAGGCAGCTTCACCTGGGATTTCTAGTGATCAATAGACATTATTTGGAACCCTTTGAGACAAACAGATGTCTCAACAGTGCTGATTTAACTGTTATTTCTTTAAGCAAAGGGGAGGAATGTGCAGATAGATTCATTATCTAGCTCAGGCATAGGCAAACTCCGGCCCTCCAGATGTTTGGGACTACAATTCCCATCATCCCTAGCTAACAGGACCAGTGGTCATGGATGATGGGAATTGTAGTCCCAAACATCTGGAGGGCCAGAGTTTGCCTATGCCTGAGCTAGCTATAAGGCAGTCTTCCACTAATACCAATGAAATGATTTCCATGTGCATAATATGACCAGTGTGGTGTAGTGGTTAAGAGCGGTAGTCACGTAATCTGGTGAACCGGGTTCGCGTCTTCGCTCCTCCACATGCAGCTGCTGGGTGACCTTGGGCCAGTCACACTTCTCTGAAGTCTCTCAGCCCCACTCACCTCACAGAGTGTTTGTTGTGGTGTGGGGGAGGAAGGGAAAGGTGATTGTTAGCTGCTTTGAGACTCCTTCGGGTAGTGATAAAGCGGGACATCAAATCCAAACTCCTCCTCCTCCTCCTCCTCCTCCTCCTCTTCTTCTATCAGCGTCCTCTTCCTGGGCATGCCCTGCACACTCCCCAAATGTGCTGCCCTAGAAGAGATTTAGGGGGCATGCAGAAGGAGGAGACGAGAATAATATTCTGCTGTTCCTTGTGTGAACAACAAAAAATGTAGTGCTACATTAGATTCCACCTGCAGTAACTAAATGGAGCCAGACTTGGTTGTATCAGGTTGTAGCCAGGTGGTTTTTGTTTCTGTTCTGTTCTTGTTTAAGAGAGACAATAACATATTTGTCTAGCATCCTGACCAGTGTGTTCTCTAAGCTTCCATGACAACCTCGTTTCCTTATTACTTCAAATTTATGGATCCACTATCTCCCCCCAAACCGAATTCACTAAGTTGTTTATGATGAAGTATTTGGCCCCTCTACTCATAGCAGAAATGCACCACAGTGCCTCAATCCATCCTGATATTTGTTCACACTTTCATCTAGTATTTTCCATTCCTCTGGTTAATTTTTCACAAGTCTCTTTTTCCTTTCAGCAAATATATGGGTGCTTTAAAAAAAAAAGAAAGTATATCACAGTGCCACAACAGACATACATATCTCAGCCATGAACAGTTATTTACAAATCAATTACCTTACCTGTGTGTTCACTTCCAAGGTTAATGAATTTCTAGAAGGATAGCCCTGTTAGTCTGTTGCAGCAAATACAGTTAAGAGTCCTGTGGCAACTTAAAGACAAAGTTAATGAGGTGTCTAATGACCCATCACAAGGGCATCTATGGCTGCTGTTCTAACCATGTCTACTCAGAATTCAATGAGGATAATGCCAAGGTAAATGGGGTTAGGATTGCAGTCCACCCTACTATCTATCATGGTGCAGGATAAATTTGTCATGTTGTCTCATTTTCCTCACTCAGGTGTCTGGAAGGGACAGGCTAGCACCCTGCTGATGTTCTGCCCTTTGTGTCCGGGATCATATGAGTCAGTGTAATGCAACTTAATCACATATGCCTTTCTCATTACAACATTTCATTTAATAAATGCATATATAATACTGAAAATGGGACGCGGGTGGCGCTGTGGGGTAAATCACAGAGCCTAGGACTTGCAGATCAGAAGGTCGGCGGTTCGAATCCCCATGACGGGGTGAGCTCCCGTTGCTCGGTCCCAGCTCCTGCCAACCTAGCAGTTCAAAATCACGAAGTGCAAGTAGATAAATAGGTACCACTCCAGCAGGAAGGTAAACGGCGTTTCTGTGCGCTGCTCTGGTTCGCCATATGACCCGGAAGCTGTACGCCGGCTCCCTCAGCCAATAAAGTGAGATGAGCGCTGCAACCCCAGAGTCGGCCACGACTGGACCTAATGGTCAGGGGTCCCTTTATCTCTACCTTTAATACTGAAAATAGTTAAATGTGTGGTAGAATGTAACACTCAATATGACTTATGTTTTAAATGGCTTTTGGAACAAAGATTTAGGGGATGGGTGGTCAAAAATGAGCAGTCAAGTCCAAATGGCTGTCCCCACATTGACAGAAGGGGTTCGGATAAAGGACAGAGGAGCACAGATAGTTTCCAGGTCCTGGAAGAAATCATTTTTTTCCCATGTGAACAAACATAATGAACAATGCATTCTGTTCACAGTAGGAAATTGATTATGGCTGCAACTCTATCCCCACTTACCTGGGAGTAAGCCAGACTGAATTTAGTGAGACCTACTTTTGAGTAGACACATATAAACTTCAACCCTCAACAAACAACTCACACAAAATCAACAAAACACTTCAGGAAAAAAGAAAAGCAATGAGGCAAAGAGGCTACTACACTTCAATAAATATGTAAACAACATCTATTGCAAAGCAATTTACACATCAATTGAAGTATAATGTGTTTGTGTTAAAAACCAAAACTATTTTTTTAAAAAAATCTTTTACTGTAGATATATATCAATATGACATACCTTTATGGTTGGGGAGTAGTTGACTTTCCTCCACAGACAAAGAAATTGAGGGATTATAAATAAGAATTCTTCATAGGGGAAGGCATAGATCCATGTGAAACAGGTTTCAATACACTTCCCAAATCATTGTGACTGGAGTGCCATGGGGAAAGAATTCCTTCCCCTCTCCAGCTCTGGGCATTTTCCCAGTCAGCTGAGACTACAGGATGGATGTGAAGCTTAAGGAGTCTCTGGTACAACTTGAGAAAATCCCGTTAACTGTGTGGTCTGACATGGAAATAGGATAACTTTCCCCAAATCACCCCAGTTCATCTCATAATTTGGGGTACACAGAGAGCTGATGCACATCCCTGTTATTTGCTATTCAACTCTGGTTATCAGTAACCAAGCAATACAATTCTACACACATTCTCTTTTAACCTAAAAGCAGTTCCTATTAATACTTGATCTGTTTATGTAAATCCTACTCAGGGGGTTTTTTCCTATAATTTTGTGCTGCTTTAAAATTCACAGCTTGATCTCAGAAGCATGAACACTATAATCATTTTGATTTATATTTGCAGTTATTTAAATTATACAGCTTCCACCCACCATAAATCCTTGAGAAAGATCTCCCTGAAAGAGCAGTTGTGATATATTGTTGCAATCCTTTGCACACTCACTTTGGCCTCATTGAATTCAGTTGGATTTACTTCTGAGTAGATATACTATAATTGGGCTGCACGGTGGATTGATCAGCTAATTAGCAAGATCCAGAGCTGTGTTTTGCCAATACTATCGGTTGGGGAATTGATTGATCCAGGGCCTGGTACTATGATCTGTGTGTGGTTGAACCAATTGAGAACAGTGACCACACTGCTATTGAATTCAACATATATGGAGGTGGAAGTCCACCACAGTCACCCTTGACTTTAAGAGAGGAAACTGTTCAAAAACGAGCGGACTGGTTAAAGGGAAACTGAAAGGGAAACGTGAAGTCAAGTAGCTTCCAAATGCCTGGACATGATTCAGAACCACAGTCATAGAAGCTTGGAAGGAATGTAGGAATATGTACCACCAAGTCAAAGAGGGTGCCAACATGGGAACAAACTGCACATTGGGCAGAAGCCAACTAGGTTTCATTGAGTGTAGAGCTACCGGAACTAATGCATGTGACTAATGTTCGTTAATTTAAGTGGGTCTACTCTGAGTAAAACCTAGTTGAATACAAGCCACGATAAGAAATTCAGTGTAGTGCTAAGGAGATCATTCCATCAACACAAGCATTTCTGCTTGTCTGATGGAATGATCTACCTTCTCATTCCCCTGTGTGCTGCTCCGGGGGTTCTGTTGCCTCCCAGAATAATTTGGGGTGGGCATGGGAGCACGTGATGGTGGGGAGCCCCATTCAGTGGTGGAGCATATGCCTGCGCTCCCAAGGGGGGTGGGGCATGGAGGGTGCCCTCCCTTCTGCAGGATAGCCACTTGGGTGCACAGAGCGGCACATGCGCCCTGCAGCCGGGGGAGGAGCAAGCCGCCAATGGTGGACATTCGGTGAGCCGCCGGCCCGCAACTCCCAAGCCTCCCCCAGCTGTCAAAACGAAGGGGCTCAGGGTAGGCTTGGGAGTCGTGGGTAGGCGGCGTGCCAAATGTCACCATCCTCAGCAAAGACACCCGGGGCGGTCCACCCTCACCACACACCCCTTCATCTGCCTCTGGCCCCATTATGCTAGGCTGCCTTGTACGGGACCAGTTAGTCAAATCCAGTCCTTTAGGTTTTTTCATTGCTTCCTCTCTTTTTCTATTAATCAGGTGCGCAGGGGGGACAGTTTCTTTCAGGAATGAAGTACATGGGAATGAATCCCACATAATAATAATAATAATAATAATAATAATAATAATAATAATAATTTATTTATACCCCGCCCATCTGGCCGGCTTCCAACAAAACACTAAAGTACAATAACCTATTAAACATTAAAAGCTTCCCTAAATAGGGCTGCCTTTAGATGTCCTCTAGTTATTTTTCTCTTTGACATCTGGTGGGAGGGCGTTCTACAGGGCGGGTGCCACTACTGAGAAGGCCCTCTGCCTGGTTCCCTATAACTTGGCTTCTCGCAGTGAGGGAACCGCCAGAAGGCCCCCGGCGCTGGACCTCAGTGTCCGGGCAGAACGATGGAGGTGGAGACGCTCCTTCAGGTATACTGGACCGAGGCCGTTTAGGACCGACCCTAGCATGATCAGAAAAAATTACCTACCTCACACAGCTAAAATGCTTAGGGGGTGAACTCCTCGTTGTCATCAATGGTAAGGTGTGTGAAGCATTTCAATCACATGCAAAGAGGCAGCTAGACAACTGAGTGAAAGGTGTGCTAAAGAAGGATAAGGATGTTACAGAGAAGCTGGAAGATGTTTTGCATCTCTCTTCATAGTGGGTAAAGTTAAAGGGACCCCTGACCATTAGGTCCAGTCGTGGCCGACTCTGGGGTTGCGGCGCTCATCTCGCTTTATTGGCCAAGGGAGGCGGCGTACAGCTTCCAGGTCATGTGGCCAGCATGACTAAGCCGCTTCTGGCGAACCAGAGCAGCGCACAGAAACGCCGTTTACCTTCCCGCCGGAGCGGTACCGATTTATCTACTTGCACTTTGACGTGTTTTTGAACTGCTAGGTTGGCAGGAGCTGGGACCGAGCAACGGGAGCTCACCCCGTCATTGCGGGGATTCGAGCCGCCGACCTTCTGATCGGCAAGCCCTAGGCTCTGTGGTTTAGACCACAGTGCCACCTGCATCCCTTTTCATAGTGGATAGCGTAGGTGAAATACCCATCCCGGACTTGAACTTTTCATATTGGGAGGCTGAAAACTTGAGTCAAACTGAAGAGACAGGAAATGAAGTTGCAGGGCAGAGCAACTGCAACCCCTTACCTAATTTCATGTGCGTGGAGTGGGGGAGCCCAGAAGTAAAGACGGAAGTAGTGGTGCAGACCTAGGGTAAAAAGCCTAAAGCAATGGCTAAAAGTTAAAGGACCCCTGGACATTTGAGTCCAGTTGAATTTGACTATGGGGTATGGCACTCATCTCCGCTTTCGGGCCAAAGGAGCCAGTGTTTGTCCACAGACAGCTTTCTGGGTTCAAATATACTCAGACTGCTGCATTTTGGATCCTATTGTTCTAGGACCAAACAGACTGCTGTGTTTTGGATCCTATTTAACTCAGTACATGACATGGGTCATGTGGCCAGCATGACGAAACCGCTTCTGGTGAATGGAACACCGTGACAAATGCCAGAGCACAAGGAAATGCCGTTTACCTTCCCACCGCAGTGATACCTATTTATCTACTCACGCTGGTATGCTTTCGAACTGCTAGGTTGGCAAGAGCTGGGACAGAGCAACGGGAGCTCACTCCGTCACAGGGATTCGAACTGCGGACCTTACGATCGGCAAGCCCAAGAGGCTCAGTGGTTTAGACCACAGCGCCAACTGCATTTACCTTTTACCAAAGCAATGGAGAGAGATGGAGGAGGATAGAAAGGAGCTCCCTTCCTGGAAGTGATCTGGTCAGAGGTCTGGAAAGAATGATCTGTCCATTTCCTGGTACTCCACTGGATGGGGAGGGAGAGGGGTGATGATCCCATCCCTTCCACTAAAAAGAGGCAGACACAGCCAGATGGGCAGGGTACTACTACTACTACTACTAATAATAATAATAATAATAATGAAACTTTTTAAAATAAAAAAATCTTTTAAAAGCACTCTCAACTAGTGATCTCAGGAACACCAAGAATATTGCATTTCAGCAATCAAATGCTTGGTTAAAACAGGAAGATTTTAAAATTTCCCCTGGAAAATAATAAAGAGGGAGACAGCAACACCTCACCAGGCAGCACATTCCACAAACGGGGAACCACCACTGAAAAGGCCATGTCACAGATGAATGCCAACTGGGGAGCTTGTGGTGGCAGCAGCAGCACCAACGTGGCACGACCTGTTATTCCTAGGTTTCGAGATGGTTGATATTGGAGAAGTAGCTTTTTTAAGGACTTGGGTCCCAAGCAAATCCGGTGTGAAAAGAGCTTTTAAGGTCTTGACTTGCAAGGTGTGCTCAGTACATTAGTTCTAAGAGTGCTGGGGGTGATCCCCCCTCCACTAGCCTAGGCTTCACCCCCAGTCCCCAATTTTCACTTATCCATATAACCCTTGGGACTGAACCTCTACATGAGATGAGGCGTTATTGTACAATGTCTGTGCTGTTAATAATATGAAACAATTCAAACTACAGTGGAACCTCGGTTCCCAAATGCCTCCATTGTCGAAGGCCCGGAAGTAAATCATAGAATCATAGAATCCTAGAGTTGGAAGAGACCACAAGGGCCATCGAGTCCAACCCCCTGCCAAGCAGGAAACACCATCAGAGCACTCCTGACATATGGTTGTCAAGCCTCTGCTTAAAGACCTCCAAAGAAGGAGACTCCACCACACTCCTTGGCAGCAAATTCCACTGTCGAACAGCTCTTACTGTCAGGAAGTTCTTCCTAATGTTTAGGTGGAATCTTCTTTCTTGTAGTTTGGATCCATTGCTCCGTGTCCGCTTCTCTGGAGCAGCAGAAAACAACCTTTCTCCCTCCTCTAGGTGACATCCTTTTATATATTTGAACATGGCTATCATATCACCCCTCAACCTCCTCTTCTCCAGGCTAAACATGCCCAGCTCCCTTAGCCGTTCCTCCTAAGGCATGGTTTCCAGGCCTTTGACCATTTTGGTTGCCCTCCTCTGGACACGTTCCAGTTTGTCAGTGTCCTTCTTGAACTGTGGTGCCCAGAACTGGACACAGTACTCCAGGTGAGGTCTGACCAGAGCAGAATACAGTGGCACTATTACTTCCCTTGATCTAGATGCTTTACTCCTATTGATGCAGCCCAGAATAGCATTGCCTTTTTTAGCTGCCGCGTCACACTGTTGGCTCATGTCAAGTTTGTGGTCAACCAAGACTCCTAGATCCTTTTGACATGTACTGCTCTCAAGCCAGGTGTCACCCAGCTTCTGTTTTTGAATGTTTTTCAGAACCTGAATGTGCAACCCAGCTTCCACTGAGTGCAAGAAGCTCTTGCAACCAAGGGGAAGCCGCGGCTCGGTTATTGAATGTTTCAGAAGCCGAATGGGCTTCGAGAACGGATTTCTTTTGAGAACCGAGGTACCGCTGTACATGAATGTGTGTGGAGTGGGGAGACAATGCAATGAAAGAGTTTCCTCTGTTCAGTGCCCACCTGAAGCAGAATCAGCCACAGGATTGGAACCCTTACTCAACCGACCTGGGAGGACTACTTCCAGGTCACCTCCTCCCTGTAAGAGTGAGCCACTGTTGAACTGAAGGGCATGGAGGCCATGTGGTTGTGGTGGGTTGGATCCTCACACAGAAGAACGACCCAAAGGACTAGAGTTCTTAGTCCACTGAGCTAAGAAGACAGGAGAGACACTGTGCTGTGAGGGTGACTTCTGGGTTGCCTCTCTGAAAATGTGTGTCACTGCTGGTGTTGCACCATGAAGAGATGTGAGAACAAGTGATTTCCCCAGAAAGAGGAACACAGAAGTATTTTTATGGATGGCTGTATCAAGCAAGATCTTATTGACGCAATGTGATTTTTCCTCACTCCTTTGGGGGGGCCTGTTTTGGAAGGTTGGCCACATTCATCATACTGATTGGGAATGGGAGTGATGCTGACACTATTTTGCTCTCTCAACAGGTCTGCTGAGGATTTTTTTTTTGTTTAAATGTGTTTTTTTGAACCTTCTTGATTTCTTCTTGACTCCAAGAAGTGAATAATGAAGTTAATAAACTAATGAACTAACAAGAACTAATGTCTGAGTAAATGATGAGATGAATGAACTAATTACTTCTGGATCTAAAGCTATGACTATGAGCCTCTGTTGTTACTGGGCAGAACAGAACTTTCCCCTTTGATCTTGATTGTGATTAATTGATGATATATAAGTGATGAATTAGACTACTGATGAACTAAAGAACTAACACCATCACTGGCATTAAGAAAAAACGTTGTTTTGTGCTGTACATTTATCAAGTATCCTTACACCACAAACATAACATGTTGTGACTTTTTGAAAATTGGTGCTTTTTTGGCTAATTTGATTAACTACAGCATTTTTCATTACTTCTACTAAAATGCAGTAGTTGATCAAATTAGCAAAAAAAGGGAGCGGAAAAACAGTGCCAATTTTTAGTAACAGTAGTAGTTTCTTTTTTATTTTGTAAAAATCTGCTTTTTCTTATCTTTATTCGTGTTGGCTTCAGTTCTTTGGTGATATGATTAAATATTGGAATTTTATAAAATTCTTAGATATTACAGACCCTTCAGCAAGAGCTATGAATGGCATTTTAGGGAAAAAAGAGAAGGCCAGATATCTGAAAAGTTGCTATTTGTTAGTGATTAGAAAAGAAAGAGGGAAATCTGAATCAGTGCAAACACATTTCATTGTTGAATTACATTTACTTTAAAAATCCAACTGTTTTAATTAATGTTTTAATTAACGGATATTGTTGTTTTTGGGCATTGTTACTTTGTTGACGTTTTGTTTATTTTTTAAATAGATGTTTTAGTAGCTGTTTCATTGTTTTATTGCATTACTGTAACTCTCTCCACCCTCCGGGACACTAGGTGGGTAGGAAATGCAGCTCATAAAAAAATAAAAATAACAAATAATCTGTTTAGGTGAACCTGATTGCATTAAGAGAAGGAAAATAGGATATAATATTTAGAAGAGATTAATACCATCGATTATACAAAGTAGGAAAGAAAATTAAAGCATCAGTTATGCTCATTCATGTGGAAAAGGCTTTCTACTGGTGTAGAATGACCTTTTTATTCATTTATTTCAAATATTAGAATTTTTATGGGCTGCTTGTAAATTTTGGAAAAGGGATTAAATAATTTTCCTTTATATAATAATGCTAATTAATAGACTGAAACTTCGCTATTTACTCAATCCACAGGTGTCAGAGAAGGATGTCCTCTGTCGCCATACTTTTTTTCCAATAAATATTTAAAACAATCTCTTATGGCATTAAGGGATGACCCTAAGGTAAATACTATTTTGGGGATACAGTGGTACCTCAGGTTAAGTACTTAATTTGTTCCGGAGGTCCATTCTTAACCTGAAACTGTTCTTAACCTGAAGCACCACTTTAGCTAATGGGGCCTCCTGCTGCTGCCACGCCGCTGGAGCACGATTTCTGTTCTTATCCTGAAGCAAAGTTCTTAACCTGAAGCACTATTTCTGGGTTAGCAGAGTCTGTAACCTGAAGCATATGTAACCCAAGGTACCACTGTATGCTAATGACAAAGTGAATGAAAGGATCACTAATTTTTGAGGTTGGCTGTAGGGTTTGGAGGACCTGAAGAATAGAAAATCAATATGGATACATTCTTTTCTTCTCATCATTATAGTTTTACATACCGTTGAGAATGAAAGACCTGAATATAGATATCCACAAATGGGAAAAAGATACTGAGGAAGGGGCTTGCAGAAGAATTGCGGAAATATAAATATGCAACTTCTGTCTTCTTAATGGAAAACTCAATCAAATTTTCAACACAATAAATAGTATATGACCCCTCTCAGGTTATCCAAAATGTGTGCGTTGGCTCTGTGTGTGAGCTGTATAATGAGAGGAATTAGTGTGATTCCCTCCTGAGCAAGGGATGTTGGCAAATTCTCAGGGAAAGAGGAGCAGAAATTACAGATGTTCACTTACTCTTTGCATGCCTGGAACGGAAATTATCCCGGAGATACTATCAGTACTTGCTGCTACTGTTTTCAGCCTGCAAATGAAATTTAATTAATGACGTGCCCCATCATTTGCACTGTGTTTCCTCTGCATCAAAACGAACAGCCTTTGTGTTGAAATGAGTAGCGTGGAATAACGTCACGATATTGTATTTAACCATGTAAAACTCTACTACAGCAGACAGTGAGAATTATGTGGTTTTCGTTGGAAGCTGACTTCAGCAGAAAAGAATCAGGGCTGCATGAGAGAAACACAGGTCAGAACAAAAATTTATGCCTTCCGACATTGCTACTGCCAAATCAAAGTGTGATGTCAATATCTGCCTCCTCCATCGCTATTAGGTGCTCCACAAAGCCTTATTATTTTGTTTCTGTGCTTCTCTGTGCCATACACTGCCCTATATTTTTCCTGTATTTTGCTATGTTTCTCTAGGTCTATGGGCATTGCAGGAAGTGAGGTTTTCAAACTGTTGCCTGAGGAGCACTGAAGAATATGGATGGAAAGATCTGTCCA
The DNA here is from genome assembly GCF_965153285.1 of Podarcis tiliguerta. Lineage (NCBI taxonomy): Eukaryota > Metazoa > Chordata > Lepidosauria > Squamata > Lacertidae > Podarcis > Podarcis tiliguerta. The sequence goes on along the minus strand of NC_139550.1, from coordinate 1,923,247 downwards.
TTTTGGTTCACTTGCTTTCTCGTTTTTACAATCTTCAATTGTAAAATAGAGGCCATTATTTGTGGCGTGACACCCTTTTCGCTTGTATTTATTTTTGATTCAGATTTGTCATGGCCAGTGGCTAGTACAATAAAGGTGTGGTTTTTTTTGGATTAGACTAGAATCTTCAGTTCAGTTGTTCACAATTTAAATAAATCTTCAAGAAAAGTAATCTGCATTTTAGTGTGTATTTTTACTCATAAGCACATTTTTGTATGCAGTTTTGACTAGTGGGACACATTTCTGTAAGAATTTTTCCCTAAAATAATGCATTTGGGTGTGTTATCTTCACTAAATATGTTTACTTTTATGGACACTTTACCCTAAAACAAGCATTTTTGTAAACAACTGGTTGGTTGGAGAGGAGCACCATAAATTTCAGATAGGTGTCCATTTTGAATGATAGCTGTGTTGTGGGAAGTGTAAACTGGTAGATTCACCTTTAAATGAGAACTTAATCAAATTATCCAACCACCACCCCCATCCCTACTGAAGAGCTCTTTACCCCCCCCCCAAAAAAAGCATTTTTTAAAAAAAGTTAGAAACTTCAGTTGTTGTTGTTGTTTTTTAAAAAAATCACACTATATTGCTCTGCTTTAACAAACAAAAAGAAAGCCCAGAGCTCTTCAAAATTCCTCAGGCAGTGTTTTAGACAGCCTTACATTATAATGTCTATTACATTACCGGCAAGGAATGGCTTCAACGATAATAAGATTTTGTGATCCAATATTTCTTTAGTCTCTAAAATCTATTTATTAATTGGTTTGAAAGGGGTAGTGCACAAGAACAAAGAATATGTTTTTACACGATTGCAGCAAAACACTTAGTGTGTACTAAATACGGGAGCCGAAGTAAAATCCTTGTAATAAATGAATGGCATGGCAAATTGTGGAACTTGGCAGTATTAGGCGAAATTGCATGGGGCTTATGGGTTAAACAAGAAATCCATAAAATGAAAATGCACGTATTTTTTCTTAGGCAAACAACAGGTGATATGTTTCCATGGGAACTGATTATTCTTTAAGCCTTCCTTAAGTCTTCTGAACAGGGTAGAAACAGGCCTCCCTTTCTCCCTGCCCCAGCTTGATGTTGTCAGCTAGCAGTCTCCCTGTGAAAGGAGACAGTAAAAACAGTGGAACTGGGATAGTCTAAGCGAGAGGAGCAAAGCTGAACGTTGGGCTCCGTTGGCTAATGGCCTTTTGGGGAGTTGTCTCTCTTTCTCTGGAGATCTGGTGTGGATGGATGGGTGAGGTGGACTTTGGCTACTTGTTGACGTGTTTAAAGTCTCCCTCCACATCTGCTCAAGTTGTCTATTCTAAGTAGGAATGTATGAAGTGCTAGGGGAGAGGTAGTATCTTTGGTGGGGCACACATTGTGCTCCTTCTGGTGTAGTTTGTCCACCTTGGAGTTCGGGACTTTCTCTGCGTGCAAAGAGGGCTCCACTATGTGAAGGGTATTCCATTAAAGGAATCCAGGGACTCGATGGTTTGGTCAACCCCTGAGAGGGGGTTGTGCCCGTGCCAGAGTCCAGGGGGGCATTTGGGTGGTGGAGCTAGCCTCTTCCCAGCTTTCTGCTTATCCAGGTGTTCACCCTTGGCTGACCTATGCTGGTGCCCTGGGTCAGCACTACCTGCCACGGTCCAGGGAGCTAGTCGAACCAGAGCCGATGCAACTACTCACTTGCTGTAATCAATAAAGCTGTAGCCTAAATTCTGCCAAAAACCAAAATTTGAGTTTTGTCTGAATTTATTTAAGGGGGAGGTTTAAAGGTCTGAACACACAACAGTGAGGGCAAGAGGGGGTTCTTGTTGTCTGGGCAGCCCAGAACCTCCACACACACTTCTCAGGCTTACACTTTGGGGAGAGGTTCAGGTGATAGGGATGGGAGAACAGCACTTTGGTGCTGCTATTGACTTCAACCCCAGAAGCGGCCTCCATTCTCTCTCGAGACAGACAGGTGCCAGCAATATTCTTAATAAATCCAAATATTTAAAAAATGCCACAAGTCTCCAGTGAACCCATTTGAAAGGAAATTAAACTCAGTTGAGCACTGAGCCTGAAATATACTTGGAGTCGAGAGTGGATTTCATGCTCTTTATTCAGCTCATAGCGGTGAGGAGGAATGGAAGTTCCCCCACAGTATCTGCTTTATATACATTATTTACACAATGGGCTGCACGTGATTGGCTAATTCTGGGATTCTCCTCTAGGCCAATCAGGTTGTGGATTCACTTCCATCTGGAGCTGGATTGGGTGGCTCCTGCGGACCAATCATACTGCTGCATTGTTCTAGGACCAATCAGACTGCTGCATTCTGAATCCTATTGTTCTAGGACCAATCAGACTGCTGCATTTTGGATCCTATTCAACTCAGTACATAACAGAGCCCCAGGAGCTGCTCAGTGCTCAGAGCTGTGGGGCGAACACACAACTATGCATGCTCTAAGACAGGTGTGTAGGAACCTTTGACTCTCCAGCTGTTGCTTAACTACAACTCCCATCATCCTCGGCGATTGGTTGTGCTTGCTGGGCCTGATGGGAATGTAGTTCAGCAACATCAAGACGGCCAAAGTTTCTCCACCCCTGCTCTAAGAGTACAGAGATTACATTTTCATTTTTATACAATTGGGGTTTGGGGTTTTGCGGCTCCCCATGAGAACCCCTCCCCTTTGGTTCTGAGCACACAGTACTTGAAACAAGCTGAATGGTGTACAAATGTTCTTTTAGCATAACTACTCTGTCCCTTCTGCTTTCTGACAGAAAACAAACTATATTTTAACCATTGTATTATCTTCTTGCATAATTAAACAGGAAAGGGTTATTTCCCCCTGGAAACATAATTAGTTCAGAAATTCTGTCTTGATCTAGCTAATAGGTTTTAATTAACATTCAAGCTGGCGGTACAATGTGTGTATTAATTGGTATCAAGCACTACTGAATAGCCGAGGCCAGATCAGTTTTTCATACTGACTACTAAAGATCCACTGCAGCTGCAGCCGCAGCCCAAAATGGGAGCCAGTGCAGAGCTCAAAATATGATGTCACTTTGTTTGCATTGAATGAAGACTGAAATTAATCATTATGCAATTAATAGTATACAGTATACCAACAGTCTGAGAGACTTCCTTGGTCAACCAACAAGCGGATTAAATGAAATATATGCAAGCAGCCTCAAAGTCCAACAATGTAGAAGTGGCCACTTAGGCTGGCATGACCAAATCTGTCAGGGGCTACAGACTGGTTTTCCAACTAGCTTAGATGATAAATGAATGAATTTCTGGCCCATGTCAGTTCATTCGTAAGTCTATTCCATCCCATCCCATTCTGTGATTTTTATTTTTATTTTGTAAATGCATGAACATTTGCATTCTGGGGTATGCATTTTGCCCTAGAATATGCATTTTGTACTCATTTCATTTTAAAATACATGTTTTTGTGCATATTTACTTATAACACTTTTTTAAAATGCCACAAAATTCAGAAAAGTGTGAAAACCAAAAATTAACTGTTCTGATCAACACATAGCTCATAGAATTGTTGAGTTGGAAGGGAACATAACCCTCTGCAATGCAGGAATCTTTGGCCTAACATGGGGCTCAAACCCACGACCGTGGGTTCATCCGTCTCATGCTCTACCAACTGAGCTATCAAGCTGGCTCACTTACAGTTATGGAACAAACGAAATCCTCAAGCATTCCCAACACAGACTGTGTCCTCCCACAACACACACACACCCCTCAACTGCTGATACTACCATCTCCGCCACTAAAATCATCATCATCATCATCATCTGTCAGGGAACTGCCATCAGCTCAGGGGGGAGAGGGGAAAAGCCAGATGGATCACAGAGAGCCCCCAAAGATCGTGGGAAGCAGCACTTCCTCAGCGGAGGAGAATAGCCACGCCTCTAGTGGAGAGGAGATGCAGGGCTTGGAGGAGGCGAGGCAGTGCCAGGACACCTTGCCTGAGCAAAGTGGGGAGGAGAGAGGTCCACCGTTACCCACGCCTTCCTTGCATAGTAGGCTTCCGCGCAGAGAGGGGAGGCGCAGACTGGGCGTCAAGAAACTACTCTGCTGGGGAAGGTTTAAGGACCGCCCACTCTCAGATTCTGCCAGTGAATGAGCAAGACACGGAATAGAGGCGCTCTGCATTCTAACAGTTTTTATCACCAATAAGAAAGCTTTAAAACAGACTATTGAAGCATATTGCCTGATTGCTCTCGAGTAACCAACCGATACCTCTAACAACAACCAAGAAAAATGCCATTATCAATGGTATTGAAAGCTGTTGAGTTTTCCAGGAGACTTAGCAAAGCCATGCTTCTCCTACACAATCTTGGGCAGTTTTGAGGATGCCCAGAGAAATGGCAGGAGGTGGTGTTGGTCAAGAACCCCCACCCAACACTTGGCCTACCACATTTCACCATCTCACCCACTGCCACCAATTTGTGGAGTATAACTTACTGATTCCACCTTCTCAGACTATTGAAGCTTATTGCCTGATTGCTCTCGAGCAACCAACCGATACTCCTAACATCATCCAACAGTTTTGGAAGGAAAACATTGCTATTCCAGGTCTACACTGATTTTCACTGTGGCAAGTGCAGAAAAAATGCAGACCAAATATTTATAGAATTGGCGTGCACACTACAGGGGTCTAAGGTACATTAAAAATGTGTGGAGGCCTGGCTTGACAGAATCCAGCAAATATTTGCCTTCTGCTAAGAACAGACTCAGCCATTTAGATGCCTGGTAATGGCTGTGGTATGAATTAACTCAGCAGGCAAGCAGAGCTCTTTGTAGGTCTGCTCTCATGAGGTGGCCAACCCGGTTCTGATCTATATCTCTTCACACAACTCCTCTGTAGAAAAAACAACTCAGGCATACGGAAAGGTGGATGTCAGAGGAGACTGTCTTGAGGAGCCTTTCTCAAGCTTAGGTCCCCAGATCTATGAATTGGGCCATCCAGTCCAACCCCCTGCAATGCAGGCCTGGTAAAATACAGCTGCTCAGGGCAGGTAGGGGGCCATGTTGAAGTTTGACTAGATGACCCCCTGGGTCCCCCTCCAACTCTGCAATTCCTTGAATGGGTTAGTCAGTGGCCTGGTGACCCTCTTATCCCCTGGCCCAGCCTTCCCTAGTTGATGTTAGGCATTAAAATGTTCAGTGGAATAACAGAGTCATAGAATTGTCAGGTTGGGAGGGTTATCTACCTAGACAGCATCTTAAAAAGCAGAGACATCACCTTGCCAACAAAGGTCCGTATGGTAAAAGCTATGGTTTTCCCAGTAGTGATGTATGGAAGTGAGAGCTGGACCATAAAGAAGGCTGATCGCCGAAGAATGGATGCTTTTGAATTCTGGTGCTGGAGGAGACTCTGGAGAGTCCCATGGACTGCAAGAAGATCAAACCTCTCCATTCTGAAGGAAATCAGCCCTGAGTGCTCACTGGAAGGACAGGTCCTGAAGCTGAGACTCCAATACTTTGGCCACCTCATGAGAAGAGAAGACTCCCTGGAAAAGACCCTGATGCTGGGAAAGATGGAGGGCACAAGGAGAAGGGGACGACAGGGGACGACCAATTGCTCAGGAAAAACCCACACCCCCAACTCTACAGGCTGCCCTTGCAGGAAGCTGTTCTGCAGGTGCTGTTCTAAAATTTGGCAGAAATCATGCCCTCTGAAAGAGTGACCTTGCCTGCACATTTCATGCACTTCTGCTACAGAATTAACTATAATAAAAAGTTACAGCCATTTCATTTTTAAAACACAATAATGTTAAAGATTCCCAGCCTTCAAATCTCTGGAACTATGTGCTTGTAGTTTGGTAGTCGTCATTAGTTCTGGAGGAATTACAATGCCAGCAAATTCCACCCACTTGTGTAAAAGGGTGGACGGGTTATAGTTGCTTTTTAATTTATTCAGCAGTGAATTGCTGGGGGTGGGTGGGCAAAGTGGGCTTGGATAGATGCTGACCTGAATCAACCTGTGAAGCACTTTTTACTGGGACAGACTATTTCCAGAAGTGCTGAATGTGCTCTGTGCACCTTCCTAGTTCCTTGAGTTTTGTATATCTGCAACGTAGCTGCCTTTCCAAGATGGCAACACTTAGGTATTACTGCATTTTTAATATATTGCTTTCCTTTTATATAGTACTTAATTCCGTACCTATGGGACTGAATAATATATTACATCGATTATTTATGAATGCCATAGTTAATTTTAATAAATAGATGAAAAGACCAACTAGTTTCATATTTAATGGTTCACCTCCTGAAAACATTTTTAAAGTGTTTTTGTTTACAGAAAGTGTTAACATTTTATATGATTGTCTGAAATTTATGGCTCATAGGCTCTGAAATCGTTAGCATTTTATTAGCAATGTGTAAAATGCATAACGTGCTGATTATGAAGGGTTAGCAAATCATTGTGGTTAATGAGACTGAACAAGTCAGATGAGGATATTCAGCAAAATTCTGCCTCCTTTGGGCTTTTTAAAAACAACTTGGAGACCTCTTGCCTCCTCCCCGAAAGACGTACACCAATCTCATAGATTCTATGACGCAAAACGTCAGGAGAGGACTTTGACTCCAGAAAGTTTCCTTTTAGGATGCACGGGAGTAAATTGCTCTTCCTTTCCCACTCTTTCCAGATAAAATGTAAAAGGAAGAATTAAGCATTCTCCCTGTGAGGAAAATCCATGAGCTTTTCGGTACTCTCAGTTCCTGTTGTGCGCACACCCTTTGTACATAACAAAGATAAATCTGCTGTCTGGCGAATTTGCCATTTCTAATTTGTATGTAATCAAGGTTATTATGTGGCTACAGGATGACCTACTTTAGTGTTGATTTATGTTTCCAGTGATGCATCTCAGCAAATTTCCAAATTGGACTGATTGGTGGGAATTCTATGCACAGGATGATCCCGAGTCTCAGTGACATGGTTCTATGTACAAGAGCAACGGGTCTGCTTGATTATAGTACACAGGGGCTGCCCCTTCTACTTCCCGGTTTCTTACTAAACTTGATGTACAGACTGGACTTAACGAAGCACTTCATACTTTATCAGTCATGGCTATCAATATTTCTGAGAAATTCAGGTACTACTCCGTGTGATTAATGGTTTCACATAAAAGTTTAATAAAGGCCTGCATTGGTTACATGAGATGCTCAGCAAGGAAATTTCCTCTGGAAGTTTAAATACAAAGTTAAACCTGAAAATAATGTCTAATGTGAGGAGAGGAGGTATCTGGGGATGGCTATAATGGGAGAGGATTTGCAACAATCCTTGTAAAAAAATAAATAAATAACAAGGCAGCTCTGTTGATCCATAAGCATAGCTGTCAACGTTTCTCTTTTTTAAAGGGAAATTCTCTTATTCCGAATGGGATTCCTCACAAGAAAAGGGAAGAGTTGACAGCTATGTCCATAAGGGGAACTTCTGTGGCAGGTCAGAAGGCTATGGGAGTCCTCTTGACTGCCTCATATAGTTACTGTCAGGCAGCAGAGGGACCAACCACCATGGCAGGTTGCCAGGAATGGACAATACAAGGGAAAGTCCTTACCATCTGCTTTTATTCAATATTCACAGAGAGAGGCTTGGGAATGTGGCCTCTGGGAATAATGGCGTTGCTCTGAGTGAATCTCCATCCCCTCACATTTCCTCATCAGCCATAACTACGGGTGCGTGCCTTCTGCCTTTGAGCTCTTTGCTCTCCTACCTTCAAGGGCTGCCGTGTTCTGGGAGAGGGTGGGTCTTGAATGATCTCTAAAGACACCGAGAAAATCAGCTATTGCTCCCCTGGTCGTCGTCGTCGTCTTCTTCTTCTTCTTCTTCTTCTTCTTCCTCCTCCTCCTCCTCCTTCTCCTCCTCTTCCTCCTCCATTATTTCCCAGCTTTCCCCCTCATCTGCCTCTGAGCTGTGACCTCCCTCAAACCCCTGTTGTAATTCTGAACTGTCTCTTTCTTCTCTGGAAGCGTCAGACTGGGAAGGCGGTCTCCATCATTCCTCCTCTGCCCAGTCCCTGACAGTTACATGCCCACTCCCATCTCCCAAAATTCTCCTTCCTCTCACCCATTTTTCTGGGCAGGTTTTTCCCACTGCCCCTGCAGTAATGGGTAATGATAGAATAAAACATTGTCCCCAATTGTTATGCTTTGGAGATAATACTCCACCCTTTAGCCCCGTCCTTCTGGTTATTTTAATTTTCCTATCCACTTGTATGTTTAACATGTTCATCGATAAATGGCCTATTCTCCTGGATCTACAAAGTGAGTTGCCCTGTCTTATATTAAATAAGAACTTGGCAGCCCCCTTGGCAAATAGCTGAAAACCAATTGTCTGAAAATATTGGCTCAGTATTACTTTGAAGACTGTTCAGAAACTGCAGTTTGTTCAGAGTACAGCTGCTAGATTGCTAGCTGGGCCCGTGCATTATGATCTTATTACACTGGTGCTTCGCCAAATGCACTAGCTTCTGGTTCATTTCTGGGCTAAGTTCAAAGTGTTTGTTTGACCCGTAAATCCCTTCATGACATGTGAGAGCATGGATTCAGAAGGCCTGGCTGTCTCCACATGGGCCTGTCCATCAGAAATAGGCCAGAGGGGTGCCTCAACGGTGGAGATGCATTTGGGGAATGGTTTCCTCCAAGGAGCCTCACTCAGCATCCACATTGATATTATTCTGGCGACCATTTTATTTTCTCAGGCCTTTTCAATTACCGTATTTTTTGCACTATAGGACACACTTTTCCCCCTCCAAAAATTAAGGGGAAATGTGTGTGCGTCCTATGGAGCGAATGCAGGCTCCTTGGCTTCAGCGATAGCAACGCAAAGCTTCTGAAGCGCAGAGGGAGCACTCCCTCCGTGCTCCAGAGGCTTCGCGTTGCTTTTGCTGAAGCCTGGAGAGCGCAGCGCAAGTTCCTGCTGCGCTCCGGAGGCTTCAGGTTCCTTTCGCTGAAGCCAGGAGAGCAAGACTCTCCCGGGTTCAGCAGAGAGGGAGGACTGCGCAGCGCCCCTTCAGCCAAGCAGGAGGAGAAAGGGAAGGGGCTCCGTTTCTCCTGCCGCTTCGCTGAAGGGGCGCTGAGCAGAGAGGGGGAGAATTTTTTTTCTTGTTCTCCCCCTCTAAAACAAGGTGCATCCTATGGTCCGGCCCGTCCTATAGAGCGAAAAATACGGTGACTTGGTTGGTTTTATCTTGTTTTTCTGCCCCGCCCAGAGTGGCTGAGCCAACCCAGCCAGATGGGTGGTGTATAAATAATAACATTATTTTTATAAATTCTTATTACACTGCTTTTGCTTTTATAAAGCAGCAAACTGAAGTTGGGGGTAAGGGGTCCCAAAGGGTCATTCCTAAAGGCCAGAAGAGATCTTTTGCCCTCCTCTGCCCATTTCATGGACCCACCCCAAGGGTTTCTGTCCTACTGGAAGCAATGAGAAGGAAATGATCTGGAGAGATTTGGACAAGTTCCTGAGCTGGTCTAAATCTCTCCTTTGTTTGGATCACCCAGATCCCATCTATTTCCTAACTTGGCCCCAGCCTATCCAGACACACAACCTTTTTGGTCCTCCCATCATTACAACTCAAACGTTGGCTGGTCAGGTCCTGTCAGGAGTGAAACATCCTCTCCTCCCCTGGTAGCCTCAGAGGCAAGAAGAACAAACAGTTCGTATTTTATGGCTTTTGATTCAGTCATCTGGTTGCAAGACAAAAGATCCATGTTTCCACGCATAGGAGAGGTTGGCTACTCTGAGTCCCTCCTCTTCCATCTTCCACAACATCCTGGAAATCTACAGGAAGTTACAGGAGATACATCCCTCCACATTTTCTGTTCTTGAATGCGAAGGGGCCAGCGAGCCCTTGGACTAAGAAGGTCTCCCATACTTTCCAGGGAGGTCTCTGCTGTCTGCTTCCCCCTCTTTCACTATCTCGTAACTAGTCATTTCCTCACTCAGCTGTACTTCATCCCTGTCTCCCTTTTCTCCTGAAACTGATGGATGTATTTCCAGGGGCAATAGGACTGAATCCTTGGTGTATGTTTTGATTTGTTTTATTACATTTTGAAATTCTGCAACTTGTCTTGGGAATTTGATTGAAGGGCAGTGTTTAAATGTTTATCATAAACAAACAAACAAACATTTTGCCCCACCTATGCATCACCTTGCTGACAAAGGTCCGTATATTTAAAACTCTGGTTTTCCCAGTAGTGATGTATGGAACTGAGAACTGGACCATAAGGAAGGCTGATCGCCGAAGAATTGATGCTTTTGAATTATGGTGCTGGAAGAGACTCTTGAGAGTCCCATGGACTGCAAGAAGATCAAACCTATCCATTCTGAAGGAAATCAGCCCTGAGTGCTCACTGGAAGGACAGATCCTGAAGCTGAGGCTCCAATACTTTGGCCACCTCATGAGAAGAGAAGACTCCCTGGAAAAGACCCTGATGTTTGGAAAGGTGGAAGGCACAAGGAGAAGGGGACGACAGAGGACGAGATGGTTAGACAGTATTCTCAAAGCTACCAGCATGAGTCTGACCAAACTGCGGGAGGCAGTGGAGGACAGGAGGGCCTGGTGTGCTCTGGTCCATGGGGTCACAAAGAGTCGGACATGATTAAACAACTAAACAACAACAACAACAACATGCTCCACTGGTTACATGCTTGTAAGTCCAGCTGTGCTGAAGAACAAGCTACTGTTAACACACACACACACCCTCTGCAAAAAAGGGTTAGGATGATTGACTATAAATAGGTCTCTGATCATTATTAAATTAATTATTTAGAGTAATCTTTTTGGAGCTTTTGATATATTAAGAAGGTTCTGAAAGTTACTAGAGCAAAAAACAAATTGCTAATTTTTAATAAATGTACTTGCAAAAATGGCAGGCGGCAGATGCTGCCGTAGAAGAGACATTCATTTCTCATTCTTTTGCTCAGGAAGGAATGCCTCTACTAAGATCGTTCTGTTGTTGTGACACACTGTGCAGCCAACTACCGGTAATTTTTCTTCAGAATGATCTTGTTATTCATATGCAGATTTATGCAGATATGATCAAATAGTGAAACGGTTAATTCTGTTAACACTGTAACTGACTTAGATTTCTTTTAGCCAGATGACATAAAGTACACAAAGTTAGCTGAAGGGGAAAAACCACATTTAAATGAAAAGGCTTCAAAGCTCATTCATACTGTGAGTTGGTTTAATAAACAGAACTGTCCCAATCAAGGGGAGCTTTGGAATGGATCAATGAAGGTCCAGTGTTTCATCAGCCAGCAGCCAAAACCACATCTGCGTTGCATGCTGCTGTGACATGCGATGGACTTCAAGCTCATAACTCTTTTACTGAGATCCAGTTTTTGAGATAATGGGGAGGGGAGAGATTCTAAATAATTCCGTGATTTTGTAGCCATAATTTTTCCAGACGGAGCAATGGGTACAAGAACCATCCATCCTCCTTATAGAAGCTGTAACTTTGAAATGCTCAGCAATACACAATCTGGACAGTTATAACAGAATGGAAATACTAGAATTTCACATATGGACACCCTTTTTAATCAAAAGACACCACTCCAAAGTCTACCTGGAAAACAAATTTAGGACAGAAGAGTGAATTACTAGGTCTGGGAATAAACAAAATAGAGATACATAAGCAGGGCTTATGGATACAGTACAAAAATGAATGAAAATATCCTGAGCGACTACAGAGAACATGGAGGCAAAGGGGGTGGCTGGCCCTTGGTGCAGAACAGGTTTTTGCCTTCTTGCACGGGACAGATCTCCTCTCCTTCAGAATAAACATACCAGCTACAATCCTGGAATCATTTTCGCAGGTACTACTGCCAGGGTAGGGATCTGTTGCATTCAAATATTTTTATTTTGCTTTTAATTCTGTTGCATTTCTTCCTTATTTTTGGTCAGTTTTGGTCCTGTTTTGCATTTGTAAAGACAGTTTAGACTATTATTTCTGTCATTCACATTGATAAGAATGCCTTCCACCCCTTCATCTAAATCCTTTGTACCACCACCACCTTTGCATTGATTCTGCCAGCCGGCATGACCAATAGGAATAATGTTGGGAAGTCTAGGAGGGCCATGCATTCTCCATCCCCAATGTAAGGGCCGGCTGGCCACAGTAGATAGAACAATGTATGAAGAGGGAAGGGAAGGAACTCTGAGAGCAAGAGAGCGATCTGAGGCACCAAGCAGTTGAAGGGGGAGCAGGCACTCCAAGCAGGCACTCCAAGACGGTTCGGGGACCTGAGACCTGGAAAGGCCTTCGTTAACCCTGAGGATACCGTAGCAGCTAAGGGCTTTTCCACAATTACTTTTTGCCCTGCTCTTTCTAGGCACAGGACCACACTTTAAAGCTCTGTGTGAAAGCCTCCTCCTCCTCCTTCTTCTTCTTCTCGTCTTCCTCCCCCTGCAAAAACCCATTCTTTAAAGCTGAAGTGAAACAAACAACAATTTAGGTCTTCCACAGATTGGCATTTGCTCTGATGCAGCTTTAAATACAGTGGTACCTCGGGTTACAAACACCTCGGGTTACAAACACTTCAGGTTACAGACTCCGCTAACCCGGAAGTAGTACCTTGGGTTAAGAACTTTACCTCAGGATCAGAACAGAAATCGCACAACGACGGCAGCAGGAAGCCCCATTAGCTAAAGTGGTACCTCAGGTTAAGAATGGACCTCCAGAACAAATAAAGTTCATAACCAGAGGTACCACTGTAGTGGGTTTTCATAGAGAAAGATCTGCAGCAAAACGGTGTGTGTGTGTGTTGTGTGTGTGTGCTTGGGCATGGAGCTTTAAAGTGTGGACCATGCCCGGTATGCACAGAGGAAAAGTAAGTGTGACTAAGCCCTTAGACACACAAACTTTGAGCTAATGTCAACCCGGCTAGCAGTTAGGGCAAAGAGGTGGGTGGTTGATTTCAACAACTGCATCTTCAGCCACAGAGTGTTACCCCTGCTGTGTTTATTGCATTGCATATCTCCACTGTAAATAGTCGATAAAGCCAGTTTAATTCAATTACATGTGTTTTGCCTCTTTATTTGTGCTCATCACAAGTGCTCAGTAAGTGACTGGAGGTCAGGTAACAAATGCCAAGCTACAGAAACACTGAAAAGGCAAATTAACATTTACTTTTGTGTATCAATGCGGAATGCCAGATTTTCCTTTGGGGGCTTACTGTCCTATGACTGCCTAATTTTTACAGCTGGTAAAGACAGTGATATTATTTATGGAGTCGTAATATGAAGAGTTAATCTTTCAATACTTGTAGCAAGAGGCAACTTCCCTCATTTGGTATTGATTATAAGATCATTAATCATGACAGATCCTCGAGGTGATATTTGTGAGCCTGTCAGATATTCCCAGTACTTGAATAATTTCTAGAAGGCATCCAAATGATATAGACCTCTCAAACGGCATGGCATTTTCAGGGAGAAACTGTATTTTATTTCTCAAAGAAGGAAAAGAGAATTGTTAACCAATTTTGAATACATTCATTCCCTGCCACAAAAGAGCATAATTTGTTTCTGCATTCGCTAATTACCAGCTAGATGAGCAGTGAGGCCATCCATCTGGATACTGAGGAGGTTATGTATCTGAGCCAGTGGCATAGCATGGGTTGTCAGCACCCAGGGCAAGGCAAGTAATTTGTGCCCCCTAACCCGGGGCAAGGCAAGTAATTTGCGCCCCCCCCCCGCTGCACTGTCCCTCCCCCAGATAGTCCCTCGCTCTCTCTCCGCACCGCACCGCACGCCTGGCACACCCCCCCTCCACAGTGGGCGGTGACCCGGCGGCTCGGATCGGATTCGCACAGCCAGCACTGCAGTGAGAGAGAGTGAGTGAGCCAGGTAGGGGCAGAGAGCTGCGAGTGCGAGTGTGCCCCCCCCAGATGTTGCGCCCGGTGCAGCCGGCCCCCCCTGCACCCCCCACGCTACGCCACTGATCTGAGCTCTCATTTAGGGGTTGAGTCACACATGCACGCTCATCAGTAAATGACTTCAATGTCAAGTGACACCTTACATGTCTGAATGACCCGCAGCCAGCCCAAACATGAGACAAAGGGAGGAAGCCGCCTCAGGCAGCAGGATTCACGGGGCAGCAGATACAGCCTCCAAGAAATGCATCACCTGCTGCTAGATGTCAAATCAGAGCAAATGGAGAGTACCCAGGGATTTTTGCAGTTCAGAGTGGGTGTGAAAGATTGTAGTAATAATAATAATAAAAATAAAAATAATTCTTCATTATTTATACCCCAACCATCTGGCTGGGTTTCCCCAGCCACTCTGGGCATCTCCCGATGGAATATTAAAAAAACGGTAAAACATCAAACATTAAAACTTCCCTAAACAAGGCTGCCTTCAGATGTCTTCTAAAAGTCAGATAGTTGTTTGTTTCCTTGACATCTGATGGGAGGGCGTTCCACAGGGCGGGCGCCACTACCAAGAAGGCCCTCTGCCTGGTTCCCTGTAACCTCACATCTCGCAGGCAGGGAACCGCCAGAAGGACCTGAAAGATGGAGGTGCAGACGCTCCTTCAGGTATACAGTGGTACCTCAGGTTACAGATGCTTCAGGTTCCAGACTCCGCTAACCCAGAAATAGTACCTTGGGTTAAGAACTTTGCTGAAGTTCTCACCCTGGGCGAGCAGGGGGGATACTGTAGTTATGCAAATGAAGGATCGAAAGTGACGTTCGGTGATTGGATAGTTTGTATGCAAATGAAGGATCGAAAGTGACGTTCAGTGATTGGATAGTTTTAGAAAGTTGCTACAGTTACGTTGTTCTGGAGTTCTATATAAGCAGGCTGACTGAGCTCTTCAGTTCAGTTCTGTTGTGGCCTCTGAATAAAGAAGAGCTGATGGAGAATCGCTGTGTCATCTGATATGTTCACCCACAACTTAACACTTCAGGATGAGAACAGAAATTGTGCGGTGGCGGTGCAGGAGGCCCCATTAGCTAAAGTGGTGCTTCAGGTTAAGAACAGTTTCAGGTTAAGAACAGACCTCCAGAACGAATTAAGTTCTTAACCAGAGGTACCACTGTAATGGGCTGAGGCTTTTTAGGGCTTTAAAGTTCAGCACCAACACTGTGAATTGTGCTCTGAAATGTACTGGCAGCCAATGTAGCTCTTTCAGGACCGGTGTTATATGGTCTCAGCGGCCCTTGGACAGTTGAAAAAATACACATGCACACACACACACGCTCTAGTAGGTGTCTGGTCAGGACTGTTGCTTGTGCAAACCATTGAGGGGGGGGGGGGTACTTTTAAAGGCAAGCCTCCTCAGTGGCTACCTAGCCAGCATCCCTGGTTCTCTGACTCACCGTTTTTCCTGACAAGAGTGGGGCAGGTTGGTCCCCAACCTTCAAGCAGCAAGATGGGGGTGCTACATTTCTATATATGACGAAGACATATAATTTCAGAAAGTAAGCCAGTGTACAGGGTGTTCCGTCCAATATATTTAATAGTAATAAAATATTTCTAAAGCTGCATTGCCAATGATATATAATATTTGCAAATTAAATGTGTATCATGAGGAGAACTCATTTATTAGCAGCTCGAGTTCAGCAACTAATTTGTCTAGTAGTGCATTACTTTGACACCAGCAATTTAAGCCATTTTGTTTATAGGGAAGGGTGGCACCTTGCAGGAACTGTTACAAGACAATTAATTAAGCCATGCCAATGGCTACAAATGCCTTGACATGACTAATTTAAATAATTCTGCTGAGTGCAGAGCTACGCCACTGCTGTATAATCAGTATTACAATTTTTCTTCTCCTGAAGATGCCCAGACCTTCCTCTGGAAAGCAATTTATAGAGTGTGTGGATGGGTGTAGAGATTCTTTTGAACCCTTAGATAGTTTTTGTCATATATCAACACGGGACAAACATTACTGAACTAAGTTTATGTCACACGTGCTTGTAAAAACACGATACTAAGAAACATGGCTGTGGTCAAAGATAGGGAAAAAGCTTTTATGAATTATGGTATTAGAAACTGGAGCAATGCCTCACATCAGTGATTGCATCACATATCATTAATTTTGGAGCAAGGTGCTGCATTTACTTTAATTGTCAACATCAGCACTTTGAAATGTACCTGGAAACTTAGCTGAAACCAGTGAAGCTTTTCCAATGAAGGTCTGTTGAATGTTGACATCCGTCTGTCTCGATCCACAATAGACTTCACCTCTGGGGGTGAATTCGAACCACTGTGTTACCAGCACTGAAGCGATCTCCTCAGGTTAGATAAACTAACAGGAAGCATTTGAAATTAGCGAGACCAGAAATTCATGGAAGACTGGAGTAAATTTACGGACTATTTGAAAGGTAATTGTGAAGAACAGACGACGTTTGTAGGGTTGCAAGAAGTTTTGTGAGGAGTATTATTAGAAGTATTGTAAAAATGGACAAGGGGGAGGATGATTTGTTAAGAGATGTAAAGGCAATATAAAGTTAAGAAATGCATAAGAAGTGGTTAAAATGGTGGATCGTCAGAGGTGCTGAGATTGTATAAGTGATAAGTTTTGTGGTACATCTTATACTTTATATGTTAAAATTAATAAAAAATATTACTAAAAAAAGAAGTGATCTCCTCAGGATGGAAGCCTAAGCCGTGTGTATGGAGCTCCTGGGTTGTCCAGGCAACAAGACCCCCTTCTTGGCCTCCCTGATGTGGTCCAAAAGAAATCAGAGCAAGACATTTGGCATCAACTTGGCTTCAGGAGTTTTTATTATTTATTATTCATTTCATTTCTATACCGCTTTTATATTTTTAAGAAAAATCTCAAAGCGGTTTACAGAATATTAAAACATCAATAAAACAATCTGAAGAATGTCAAATATAGAGTATGCAGTCAAAGCAACACAATTAAGAGAAAACTAAAATATTATCTTAGAGATTTCAGAAGAAAACATTACAAAGGAGGACAACTACAGAATACATATTTAACACAAAGTGAACAAAAAAAATCTTAAACATTTCAAAAAAAAAAAACATTGCTAAGCCAAGTCAAATATAAAATGCACATTTAAAACAGCATAATTAACAAGAGAATTATATATATATACATACATATATATATACATATATATATATATATATATATATATATATATATATGCAGGTTTTGGTGTCCTCGGGTGTCTTCCCGTGTAAAAGTTGGGGTGTCTAGGCGACGTTTCGACGAGGTCTCACTCGTCATCTTCAGGCTGGTGCTTTCGGCTTCTTGTTACTGGAACAGAGCAGGATCTCAGTGTTTGAGTTCCTATAAATACTGTTGAGGAGGTGTGGTGTATAGCCTCCAATGTTCTGGGCAGAGAGGAGGTTCCTCTCTGCCCAGAACATTGGAGGCTATACACCACACCTCCTCAACAGTATTTATAGGAACTCAAACACTGAGATCCTGCTCTGTTCCAGTAACAAGAAGCCGAAAGCACCAGCCTGAAGATGACGAGTGAGACCTCGTCGAAACGTCGCCTAGACACCCCAACTTTTACACGGGAAGACACCCGAGGACACCAAAACCTGCATTCCTGTACCCGTGAAAATCTACGAAAGCATATATATATATATATATATAATGTCCAGTAGCACATTGGAGACCAACTAAGTTTGTTCTTGGTTTGAGCTTGCACATGAAAGCTGCACACGAAAGCTCATACCAAGAACAAACTTAGTTGGTCTTTAAGGTGCTACAGGACAATTTTTTTATATATTTCTACTGTGTCACACCAACACGGCTTCCTCCCTGAATCAAGACAATAAAATATTGTCATAAGCATGACACTGCTGTCCGGCAGGCACAAAAAGATGGGGCAAAAGAATCCAATAGTTTGGGTTTGTTGTCAGGCATAGCGATGTCCCTCTGGTCTCACCAGGAGTGTCTTCAGTATAGCTGGTGAGTGTGGGCTCTGCCCCCTACGCCAGATGGAAAGGGCCTTGCAGGGAGCGGCCTTCACGACTCAGTTTCTGGAAGGAGGCATGCAAAATGCCATCGAACTGCCTTCGGGTCTAGTGAAGCTAAGGGCATAACTGAATATAACAGTGAAAACCTATGTACAGTGCCAGGTCTTCCACTGAATGGCTATAAAATGGCAGGGCAGGACAGGACAATTTCAAGAGCAGCATGGGAAAGTGAACACTTGGATCTTCCCCTTTGCTTAGCCTTCATTTCCAAAATTACTTTTTAGCTATTTTTCTCCAGATAAGGCATTATGACCCCTAGTGAGGGAAGGGGCTTAAAATAAGTGGGCCAGTACAGGTAAATAAGGGACGCGGGTGGCGCTGTGGGTTAAACCACAGAGCCTAGGAGTTGCCGATCAGAAGGTCGGCGGTTCAAATCCCCGCAACGGGGTGAGCTCCTGTTGCTCGGTCCCTGCTCCTGCCAACCTAGCAGTTCAGAAGCACTTCAAAGTGCAAGTAGATACCGTATTTTTTGCTCTATAAGACTCACTTTTTCCCTTCTAAAAAGTAAGGGGAAATGTGTGTGCATCTTATGGAGCAAATGCAGGCTGTGCAGCTATCCCAGAAACCAGAACAGCAAGAGGGATCGCTGCATTCATTGCACAGCGATCCCTCTTGCTGTTCTGGCTTCTGAGATTCAGAATATTTTTTTTCTTGTTTTCCTCCTCCAAAAACTAGGTGCGTCTTGTGGTCTGGTGCGTCTTATAGAGCGAAAAATACGGCAAATAGGTACCGCTCTGGCAGGAAGGTAAACGGCATTTCCGTGCGCTGCTCTGGTTTGCCAGAAGCGGCTTAGTCATGCTGGCCACATGACCCGAAAGCTGTAAGCCGGCTCCCTTGGCCAATAAAGCGAGATGAGCACCGCAACCCCAGAGTCGGTCATGACTGGACCTAATGGTCAGGGGTCCCTTTACCTTAACAGGTAAATAAGGATTCAGCTCCCTCTTCCAAACCACCCATGCTGCAGTTTAAATTTAGCACACATACACCAAATCGTGTTTTATAGAGAATAGGAAGGAACCAGGTTGGGTCCTGCTGCTGAGCCAGAAAATACGACCTGGGGGACCTGACTGGTTCTGTTCTGCTATTGATCCGCATTTGGATCGCCTGTTGAGCAACGCATTCAACCAGTTAGCCCCACAAGCTGTGAGGTGGGGGGAAGTGGTTAGAAAATGGATTTTATGGCAACACATACAGAACTACATAACCACTGCAATTCTTCTATAGGTAATAACAGACACAGAGAGATCTTAGGTTAAAAGTTCTCCACAATATGTTCTGCTCTTTTGGGGGGACATTTAAAGGATCCACCCTCAAACTGAATATTTTATCCAAGTTGTGCAGGAGTTCAGGGCCACAGCTCACTGCAGAAAGGGCCTCCCAAGCACAGACATTTATACTTCCTGCAGAGAACTGTTGCTGGTGAAGGAAGAGCTGATAGACGGAGGCAGCAATCCATGATGAAAGAAAAGCAGATGGTTATTGCATTCCTGGAATCCTTTCTTCTGGCATTCAGAGGTCAGCCTCAGGAAATAAGAAATCCACAACGTTCTGGAAGCTTTTGGAGAGCATGACCTATTGTTATGTTACCAATAGAATCAGGAAAAAGAAAAGAAAAAGGAGGAAACCTCTACAAGAGGATCACTTATCTTGGGAAATTCAGAACGAGTTTCTCAAATTGAGTGGAAAGCATGTGTTGAAGTCTCTACTTTCTGAAAGGCAGAAGCAATATACTCTCCCCCTAATACGCGGTGATACTTCTGATATTTCACACATGGAGCAAAATGTTCTTGTTTTCCATTATGACCACAGAAATGTGGGTAGAGTGTGTGAGAATCTCTTTTAACTTTAGCAAAAGGTAGGCAACAAAAGTACATTAGCAGCCTTGTTGTGACTACAACATCGTGATGGGATCCAACTGGCTGCAGAGAACAGTGATTTGACAATGCCACAAATAGGGTGCGGAAGAGATAATCAGGTCTGTGCTCAAGAGTACAACCCAGCTTCTATCTTTTCACCTTGTGGGGTGCATTCATTCAACCTTATTGATGTACATGCTGTAGCACGCTCTCCTGAAGATATGACCTATTGTTGTATATGTTCTCTTTTCCAGAAGCCCGAAAAGATGGAATGTGTTAACCAAAATACGCAATGTTTACTGCATCATTTGAGAGATATGCGAATAGAGATGTATGAACCTGCCTCAATCCATTCCAATATTAATTTGCACTTTCACCTGTTATTTTCTGTTCCCCTGCCATTTGCTTATTTTCCACAAGTCTATGTTCTGCTTTTGTCATTCACTGATGTGGAAATATATGTGTTTTTAAAGTAGCACACAATAAGCAAGCATACTGTATCTCGGCCATCAATTGACATTTGCAAATCAATTTCTTTCCCTGCATGTTTTCTTTTGGAGTTAATGAAGTGGCTAATGGCTCATCACAAAGCCATCTGTGGCTGAAAACCTAATCATGTCTACTCAGAAGTAAGTCCCATTGAATTCGGTGGGTACATGAGGTTAGGGTTGCAGTTACTCTTGCCACCTTGATTTCACAGTTCAGTATAAACGTGTCATCCCCACTTGTCATATCATTTTCCTACAAGCATCAGAAAGGGACAGTTTCATTATAAGTCAATAAATTTTGAGGGGGCTGGGGTGGAGGAACAGAAATTTTAATTTAATGTTGCTTTTAAAACTAGGAGTGTAAGTGGTCAAAAATGGGCAGTCAAATGCATGTGTTCTTTCCCACTTTAACAAGTGGGACTTTAACTGAGGAACAGAGATACAATCCACAGGTAACAAAAGAAATAACTTCTATGTGAAAATAACAATGAGTTATACATGTCATTGGTTTCTAAAATTCACAATAGGAACCTGTTTATGGCTGAAATCTTAAACCAGCACCTGAATTCAGTGGGATTTACCTCTAAACAGACAAGTTTAGGATTAGTCATAGTGCATATTAGCTGCCTTTGGCAACAGACTGAAAGAAGAGAAACCTATATACATAAATAAAATTGTAAATAGCATATAGTGTGAAACAAGTTAGGTATCTATTAAAGTATAATATGTGCATGGTTGTTTTTTTAAGTTCATTGTCAAGAACTAAGGTGGATAGTTTTTGCAGCAACAATTCATGCCATGTAATGGTCAAAAAATTTTGAATTCTGGTGCTGGAGGAGACTCTTGAGAGTCCCATGGACTGCAAGAAGATCCAACCTCTCCATTCTGAAGGAAATGAGCCCTGAGTGCTCACTGGAAGGACAGATCCTGAAGCTGAGGCTCCAATACTTTGGCCACCTCATGTGAAGAGAAGACTCCCTGGAAAAGACCCTGATGTTGGGAAAGATGGAGGGCACAAGGAGAAGGGGACGACAGAGGACGAGATGGTGGGACAGTGTTCTCGAAGCGACCAGCATGAGTTTGACCAAACTGCGGGAGGCAGTGGAGGACAGGAGTGCCTGGCGTGCTCTGGTCCATGGGGTCAGGAAGAGGCAGACACGACTAAACGACTAAACAACAACAACAATGGTCAAACGGGTGGAAATCTATTTGATTGCCTGTTCTCAACAAATTCCTCCAACATCCTTATATGTGATTGACTGTAAGATTACACACCATTTGCTAGTGGCCAGTGAAATTGATGCTCCGAGAGAAATACTTTCAGTATCAGTAAAGAATCCAAAGCATGAACAATACGCAGAGTAATAATAGATGAATCTGTCAACTTCAGTTTCTCTTAGTTTTTCATTTTTCCAGTTTTATGTTTGGTTTGCCACCTTTCTCCATCATTTTGTAATTTTAAAAAAAGAAACACAAAAATTCACCAGTAATTCTATGTGCATTTATTTATTTTTGCTTTTATATCCCGCCTTTCCTCTGAAGAGTTGTACGCATGTATTTCTCCTCCATTTTATCTTCACAACTCTGTGAGGTAGGTTAGACTGAGAGATGGTGAACTTCACCGGGAGAATCCACGACCAGAAAGAAGAGGAACACCAAGAAGACTGGAAGAAATTTAAAGACTATTTGAATAAATATTGTAATATTAAAGATATGTAACCACTTGAAAGAAACAATTAGGCTTAGGGTTAAAATGGAATTAAATTTATAAATAAGAAAATGTACGATAAGGAAAGCTATGTAACATGAATAGGACTGTGATATGGTCTTTTGAAACACTGATATTGGAAACTGCTACATATAATTACTAAGAAATTCGGATGGAAGAGATTCGAGGAAGTCAAATACTATGTCTATGAAGATGGGTGGCACTTAATTTTAATTACCGGTAATTAAGTGGTAATATATTGTATGTATCTTTTATCTTTTTTCTCTTTTTCTCCTATTTTTTGTTTGTCTTTGTTTGTTAATCTTTTCTTTTTTATTATGTTTATTTACTGAAAATAATAAATATTATTTGGAAAAAAAAGAGAGAGATGTTGAACTTCATGGCCGAGTGAGGATTTGAATCCTGGCCTTCCGATTTCTAGTCCAACACCGTAACCACCACACACCACTGTTGCAATGGAGCACATATTCCTTCGCTTGAGTACCACTTTTGGGACATGGGGGAGGGGGAATCTGCAAGCTTTTCAAACCACTCAGAATTTAAAAGGCTTCAATTCTGGGGTTGTGAAGTAAACCAAACCCCTAAAAGTTATACATGCAAGCAGTGTACGATGCTACATTTGGAAAATGGGAAGGAGTGCTTGAATTATTGAATGCCATGAGCAGGCTGCAGCTTGAAAGTGCATCCCCTGAAGTGCACCCCACGGATCTTCTCCTCCCTTTTCCTAAGTGTTGCAGAACAGGAAAGGGCATTCAGCAAACTGTCCCATAGAGAGAGAATTACGTTCAGTCAGCCTTGAGCGAAGAGGGGTTGAACAGCTTGACACTGATATTAACTGAACGAGAATTTGCTCAGGTTATTGATTACTCAGAGGTCATCCGAGACTTCGGGAATGAAAAGGCAAGAAGATGGCACTCAACCTTTTGAGACGTGTTCAACTTAATTCCACAAAATTCATAGGTAGCAATTCTACCTACTGCTACCACTTGGAAGTTGTGTTTCATAAAAAATGTGAATATTGTGGTTCTTATTCAAATTTTGTATCCACAAAAACAGCAGGTTCCCTGTTTTTTAATTATTTGAGCAAGAAACAACGGGCATGGCAAGTGTCTTTCTGGTGCCATGCTTCAGTAAATGTTTTGCTGCTCCCCTTCAATGTTGCTTCAACATTGCTGAAATTTTATTTAATAATTTGGAGTGTTGGAATATTGTTATATGTTTATGGTGTGTGAACTATTTATTATTGCTGTAAGCCCCCCTGTGAAGACAGGAACCTTGAGGGGCAGGTTAAAAAGCTAATCAATCAATCAATCAATCAATCAATCTCCTCATTATGGACTATGGACTTTGCAGCTATATATGTATTATGTACATATAGTACTATGTACTATGATATTGGTAAGTTGGAATTCTTAAACAATACCTGTACAGAAGAAGCACATCTTTCCAATAAATTCAGGGATGGGGGCTTGTGGGTACCCTTTCACCTGCAAGGAAGTGTCCCCAGTTTCAGGAAAACCCAAAACCCTCAATCCACAATAGCTTTCATTGCTTTTTGCTTGTTCTGGTCCTGCTAATGCTGCCTTCTGTTTAGGTAGTCTTCCTAGGCTGAACACCCCTCCTCTTAAACACAATTAGATGGCAGGACTAGAGACACACACCGTTTAATATTCAGAACAGAGCTTCTCTCGAGTGTGGTAGGTTCTTTAATTTTTCTTGAGGGAAGAGGCTGATGGCACTGGTGAGGAAGGGGGTGCGATGGGTGCAGTCCACCCTGGGTGCCATCCCTGAGGGGGGTGAAATTGCCGTGGTGCTCCCCTGGGCCACTCGCCGCAGGTGGCACCACCCATTCCAGGTGTCAGAGCAGCTAGCTCCGCCTCTGGTTGATGGAGCCCACTGGTACTGTTTGACTAATTGGTGAGTATCTGGCGACACTGAGTTTTTCCCATTCTTCCACCCACCAGTCACGTGCTTGGTGGTGATGGCTCATGGTGGCTTGTCTGCACCCAACTCTATTGAGGTGAGAGGGTTACTTGGTGGTGGGAAGCTACAGAGAATAATTCTCCACTCTCCTGATGTCCTATCCATTCTTTTCTAGGAGGTGTTTGCCATAAGGGCTTTTGGAAAGCTGGGAGGAAGTCTCTGCTCTTCCTTTGCCCCACCTGCTCCCCCCTTCTGAAATTTCATTTGCCCATGAGGGGCATTGAAAAGTTGGAGGAAGTAGGTGGGTCATGGTTGGACCCTTGCCTGCAAACCAAGCTCCATCTAGCCAAGAGTAGGGGTGGGAGATAAATTTGATTCCGTTTGCATTTAAATGCGAGCCTACCTAATTTGCTCTTTCGGAAGCAATGCATGAATGAAAACACATCCATCCTTTGCAATCTGCACTTACTGGATTTTGCCATGCAATTCACGCAAGCCAAATGAGTACAGAAATGCATAGATTAGTGAAAATACCATACAAAACGCATTATATGAGGCGAGATGTCTTTGCAGAGATTTGTATGTTAGGGGAAAATTGCATACAAAAATATCTATATTAGGAGAACTTTGCAAAAAATGCTGATGAATTTTCATGAGGCCTTTTTTTTTTTTTTTAAAGGAAACTGATGTGGAAATGTGGAGAACTGAATTTAAAACTGGTGTAACAGGTACAAAAAAAAATATGTTATTGATGCCTCTAGGGTTTTAACTTTCATACTTTTTGCTCAGTTTCAGCTCCAGAAAGTTAAAAATGTGATCTGCATTGAACTAATGTGTGGGAGCAACATGTAAAATGATACAGATTGCAGCTTCCATTGCATCCGCTAGCTCTTGCCCGGCACAACTTTTTAGAATAATTAGGTCATTAACGTCCTTAGGAGGACAACCAAATCTAAGCACAAATTCGACCCACAGCTGTGAGGCATTTGCGAGCTTTTTTGCGGAGAAAGTCCTGTTGCTCCGCCGTGATCTCCCTGCCAATTTAGATACAGTGACTGAACTGGAGGCCCCTCGACTGACTTCGGGTCCAGTGTTGGACCATTTCGATCGGATACTCCCTATTGATGTGGATAGATTCCTCCAAGTTAGTAGGCCCACCACCTGCCTCCTTGATCCATGCCCGTCTTGGCTGATTAGGGAATGTCCAGATGTTGTGCGGACCCCCCTGGCTGAAATTATCAATTTGTCCCTTGACACGGGGACATTCCCAGGGGAACTGAAGGAAGCAGTGGTGTGTCCACTCTTAAAGAAAACTTCATTAGATCCCTTAGACCTATCCAATTACCGCCCAGTTTCAAATCTTCCATACCTGGGTAAGGTAATTGAGAGAGCGGTTGCTGAACAGCTTGGTAGGTTTCTGGAGGAAACATCGGCATTAGATCCATTTCAGTCCGGTTTTCGTCCTGGTTTTGGGACGGAGACGGCTCTCGTTGCCCTAACAGATGATCTCCGTAGACAACTAGATCGAGGCGGGTCAGGACTGCTGATCCTTTTAGATTTGTCAGCAGCCTTTGACATGGTCGATCATGATCTTCTGGACCACCGCCTCGCAGACGTGGGGATACAGGGCATAGCCCGTAACTGGTTGTGCTCTTTTATCTCTGGTCGGGGACAGAGGGTGGCACTAGGGAGGGAAATGTCGTCGCGCCACTCCTTGGTGTGTGGAGTGCCGCAGGGCGCAATTCTCTCCCCGATGCTTTTTAACATCTTTATGCGACCCCTTGCCCAGATTATCCGGAGCTTTGGGCTGGGCTGTCACCAATATGCTGATGACACTCAGCTCTATCTGCTGATGGATGGCCACACCGACTCGGCCCCGAACACACTGACCAGATGTTTGGAAGCTGTGGCTGGATGGTTTCGTGGGAGCCGATTGAAACTAAATCCTTCGAAGACTGAGGTCCTATGGCTAGGTCGGGATGGCATGGGGATGAGGGACCAACTCCCTTCTCTTGCGGGGGCCCAGTTAGTTCCATTGCCTTCCGTTAAGAGTTTGGGTGTAATCCTTGACGCCTCCCTTTCCATGGAGGCGCAAGTTACAGCAACAGCCAAGGCGACATTTTTCCACCTTCGCCGCATCAAGCAGTTGGTCCCTTACCTTTCCCGCCCCGACCTGGCCACAGTGATCCATGCGACGGTCATCTCCAGGCTTGACTACTGTAATTCGCTCTACGCAGGGCTGCCCTTGAAGCTGTCCCAGAAACTCCAGCGGGTACAGAATGCTGCAGCGAGGCTCCTCACGGGGTCTCTGCCATGGGAGCATATTCACCCAGTGCTTTTCAAGCTGCACTGGCTCCCGGTGGAGTACAGGGTCAGATTTAAGGTGCTGCTTTTGACCTTTAAAGCCCTTCACGGCCTAGGACCCTCGTACCTACGGGACCGCCTCTCCTGTTATGCCCCACGGAGAGCCTCAAGGTCCATAAATAACAACACCCTAGTGGTCCCAGGCCCTAAGGAAGTTAGATTGGCTTCAACCAGAGCCAGGGCCTTTTCAGCTCTGGCTCCGGCCTGGTGGAACGCTCTGCCTCATGAGACCAGGGCTCTGCAGGATCTGATTTCTTTCCGCAGGGCCTGTAAGACAGAGTTGTTCCGCCTGGCCTTTGGCTTGGAGCCAATTTGACTCCCTCCCTCCCTCTCTTTCTTTTTTCTTTTCCTTCTCCTCCTACGATGAGGCTACATTTTAATATTTTAATGTTCCATTATTTTAATGTGTTTTACTTTTGTTTTTAAGTTGTAATCATTCATCTTGTTTTTATTATTGCTTGTAAGCCGCTCTGAGCCCGGCCTTGGCTGGGGAGGGCGGGGTATAAATAAAAATTATTATTATTATTATTATTATTATTATTATTACAGATTAGAGGGTGCAAAATTTGTATAGCACGCATAAAAGAAATCTTATTTTTCAGATTTCGCTGGAGGGAAAAAATAGGTCCTAAAGCTTCAACAGCATTTTGTACCCTGCTCCCCATTTAGGGGGCTTAAATCCTGTGCATACTTGCCTGGGAGTAAGTCCCATTAAACCCAATAAAGTTTACTGTTGAGTAGACATGCATAATATTGCACTCTTGGCCTGTTATCAAAAACTATGCAACAATCCGACAATGCATTATTGGGGTATAATTACTGGGGTGAAATATCACCCCCCCCCTTTTCTACCAGTGGCCAACATTCATTCTAACCTACTGCTGCTTTTCTGCTCCATTTTCACTGAATGTAAACTAATTGTAGAGTCAATACCTGGGCATTTCAGAATAATTTTTTTAAGAATTTTTAAGAATGCATAATTCTTTTCATGGGAAAATTGTATTTTCCTTATTTGGGAGCAGTAATGAAAATGTATGTGTATGCACACATACATATACAAAGATAATGAAAATTAGCATGTCCAGCTGTCTAACAGGGTAAATATCAAAGGTTTTTCCCCCCAGCAAGGATAAACTAGCCAGGGGAAATCTGAACTTGCAGCGTATAAAACTGTTTGCAGTTTACATTCAGGTTTACATGAATAAGTCCCACCCCCACTGAAAGAAATATTTCCATTGGTCTGGAGAACCTTGGCCATTGGTCTGGCTGAGATAATATGTGCCAGAACAGTGGGGGAAGGGATTGTGGGAGATTTAAATCTCTGTGTCAAGGCTGCCTTTTCAGGTCCAGCTCAGGACTTTATGGCCACCATGGCAGCCATGGGTCATACCATTTATTTCCGGGAGGCCACATTTAATGGCATGAATAACCAAGTTGCAGATGATTATGTAACACATTTATTTACATTGAAGTCAAATTTGAAGTCGAGCAGTGGCGTGTACTGGATATTCCTAATCTTAGCTAGATTTCTGTATTACTATCCCTTTCTGATGACTGTAGAACAGGAGCTATAATTAGTTCATCAGAATGTCATTGCTTAGTAACAATTTTGCTCCATTTGGCACAATTCAAGGATGGGACCAAGCCACATGGAAAACTCCCAGGATTTATCGGATGTCATTGCTCTCTTAAAAGCTGCTTACACCATCTGCGCAATGAGGCCTATGAGGTTCAGAGAAGAGGGCACATGAACCATTAGGGAAAACTTTATAACTTGTTTTAAGGTGCTTCATTGTTCGGCCAGTTTTACAATGTAAACCCCATGGATAACATTTTTGCATGTTGGTTAACATGACAGACTAGTACAGTGGTACCTCGGGTTAAGCACTTAATTCGTTCCAGAGGTCTGTTCTTAACCTGAAACTGTTCTTAACCTGAAGCACCACTTTAGCTAATGGGGCCTCCTGCTGCCACTGCGCCGCTGGAGCATGATTTCTGTTCTCATCCTGAAGCAAAGTTCTTAACCTGAAGCACTATTTCTGGGTTAGTCTGTAACCTGAAGCGTCTGTAACCTGAAGCGTATGTAACCCGAGGTACCACCGTACTCAGGTAACCTGTACTCCCAGAGGACCCAAACCACCCAAAGGAATAATAGCTACACATATTCTGCTGCAGGCAGTGACCTGAGCCGAGGACCAGCCCAAAGTTGGGAATGTTATGCAGCCGATGCTGCTAGTGTGATTAGTACAATTCACATGAGATTTCCGAGAAGAGTGTGGGAACGGAAGACTGTCTTATCTCTTCCGTCTGAGCGTGTTTTTGTACTGTACTTTCACTTTTGCAGTATGCAACAGGTTGTTCTGCCAGAGCTTGGAGAACACAGAAGTGATTATGGATTGTCTGTATAGAATGTAAATAATGTTTAGATCTAAGGGACGCGGGTGGTGCTGTGGGTTAAAACACTGAGCCTAGGACTTGCCGATCAGAAGGTTGGCGGTTCGAATCCCTGCGATGGGGTGAGCTCCCGTTGCTCGGTCCCAGCTCCTGCCAACCTAGCAGTTTGAAAGCACGTCAAAGTGCAAGTAGATAAATAGGTACCGCTGCGGCGGGAAGGTAACCGGCGTTTCCGTGCGCTGCTCTGGTTCACCAGAAGCGGCTTAGTCATGCTGGCCACATGACCCGGAAGCTGTATGCTGGCTCCCTCGGCCAATAAAGCGAGATGAGCGCCACAACCCCAGAGTCGGCCACGACTGGACCTAATGGTCAGGGGTCCCTTTACCTTAAAGCAGATCACAGGGTTGAGGAACAGGCAGGGCTGGTCCACCCATGAGGCCAGGTGAGGCAACTGCCTCAGTCAGCAGGATCCACAGGAGCAGCAGATCCTGATTAGGGCCGGGTGATATCAGCTTTTCAACATCGCGATTTATCACCAGCCAAACACCACCAGTGATACATTGCGATGTTGAAAAGTGGAGGGAGGAACGAGCTGCATCAGACCCAGGTTTGCGAGGCACCAGGGTGAAATTGCCTCAGCTCCCTCAGCGGGGGCAGCGGCAATTTCACCCTGGCACCTTGCAGGGCCAGGCCCAAGGCAACTCGTTCTTCCCTCAGCATGTTGGGGCCTGGCAGCAGAGGGAGGCTGCTCAGGCCTAATCCAGATGTAGATATTCATTCTCCACCCCTTGTTCCTGATGTTGATCTTCCCTCACCCCTTCTTCCTTGGTGGGGAGGGAGATGCTGTTCTGTTATGTGCCTCAGGTGCCAGAAAAAATGCTCTTGGGGAGTTGGAAAAAATGCTCTTGGGGAGACGGCAACCCCCCGGGACCTCTGAGCGTCTCCCGTAGGCACGTCTCTGGAATGGCATGTCCCTTCATCTCCAGAGTGCCTCTTTGCAACACTTTTCATATGAAAAGTGTACACAAGTCTTCTAGCATCATACAGCAAGTAGAAAGAAACATCTGTAGATCTCAACATTAAAGGGGAAGGGAAAGGAACCTACTTGCACTTTGACGTGCTTTCGAACTGCTAGGTTGGCAGGAGCAGGGACCGAGCAACGGGAGCTCACCCTGTCGCGGGGATTTGAATCGCCGACCTTCTGATTGGCAAGTCCTAGGCTCTGTGGTTTAACCCACAGTGCCACCCGCGTAGTCCCAATGAATGATCACCCTTTGATCATAAAAGGAAATGCATTTCATAGCTTAAAGCCCATCTCGAGGTGTCCGAAAAAGATTTCAATACATCAGAACAGAAGATGCACACAAGGGGGAAAATTGCTGCTAGCAGCTTAATGGTAGTATAAATTTCAGATTCTCCCTAACAAAAAGGAGTCTAAAAAGTGTGGGAGGTGGTGATGAATTGGCTTATTTGACTGAGTTGTGGCATAGTAACTGCGAAGGTGTGGAAGAGACATTTTTCTGCCCTCCATCTCTGTCACACAACATTAGAAAGGTAAGTAGGAGTGAGTAACCGTTCACAGCTTGTCCATGGGAAGTATATCTTATGTATCCAGAATTAGATTATACTTATTTAAGAATAATGAATTAGAAAAATGTTTCTTGAGGTACTAATGAAAAGTTCAGGGCTCAGTTTTCAATGAAATAGTGATACTGTAATTCTGCAAGGACTGAAGTATTTTCAACACCATTCATCAAGTCTCCATAGCAACACTCCAGTGACCTCACAGAACCTTATGGAAAACCCTTCATACATTTTTATGTTAGTGCTTGTCTTTCAATTCAAGTGGGTAATTCCCATTTTTCATTCCTCTGAAGTGGATGATAGTTTGATGGGTGAAATGCTGGAAATGATTAGACCAAAGAACGGAGCAAATCTTGAGACGGAATGTCTGCATTATTAAAACGGTACCACAAATCGCCACATTAGTATTATTACCCTGACTGGCAGCTATGAGGAACTGAAACAAAGGCATAATTGTGTTCAAAGTACAAACATTTCACGGTTTCGGGTGACTGCAACCACAGAGCCAAAAAAATTAGGAACAGGGATATGCTTTTATTTTGCATCGACCAAGCAGTAATTATTAGCTGCTTGCAAATTATTAGAGGATAACAATTTCCCCCCAAAAAAACTGCATAAGAAATTATTAAACACCTTCACGAGCAAATGTATTTGAAACAATTTAGAAAAAGCCCATCTAGTACTTTGGAGTGAAGAATTAGTCTCAAATTATCTGTGAGGCTGTTGACTCGATTTACATTTATTACTATAGCAACTGTGCAAGCTCTGCAGGAGCAGTCAGAGATATGAATGATGTCACAGGATTGAGTGAGCAGTGCTGCTCAAAGCAGCACATAAACAAGCCCTTTTATTTATACATACCCCTTTTATTTATTCCAGCGGTTTCCTTCATCATTGTATTACAAATTATCCACAACATGATGTACATACGCATTAGGGAGCAGTTGAGCAAGGGAGTCTCTGGGTCAAGGTCACAATGGATGAACAAACTCAGAAGCTGTTGTTTTTAAACCATATAGTTCACACATAGAGTCAGAATGCCTAAGCACAGAATGATCAGCTCCCCCTTTTCTGATCTTTTGCCGTACCTGCACAGGTTCTCTGATATTAGCACATTAATGGATGATTTGCAGACAAATGTCAGCTGCAGTCTGTAACAATGCTGAACTGACGAATAGCATGCAACACCTTCATAAAGATTGTCAGGTACCAGTTTTAGTTCGCCATTTGGAAATCAGTTACAATCCGTTTTTTTCTGGTTTGGTACCTGCCCCATGGAAATCAAACTGCCACAAATTGCAAAGCTTGTAAGGCTTCAAATTCCAAATAGTTGGGTTCATGTTTTCGCTCAGGGAAGAAGCATGAAGTCCTGCTCCCTGAAAATACCTTGTTTTATAGAAGGTAGCATCGAATGTCACCCCCTTCCTGGTTTGTTTTATCTGAAACACATTTTTTCTAGATGATGCAAAACGATTCGCAATAGTGAAATTAGGTTTTGTATGTCCTGCCTTTGTTGTTGTTGTTTAGTCATTTAGTCGTGTCCGCCTCTTCGTGACCCCCTGGACCAGAGCACGCCAGGCACTCCTGTCCTCCACTGCCTCCCGCAGTTTGGTCAAACTCATGCTGGTAGCTTCGAGAACACTGTTGTGCAGATGTGCATTTGAAAACAATAACCACCATTTAAATTTCGCAGGAAGCAAGCCAAGGCAAGTCAGCCGCTGAGCTACTTACACTGTTGCTGCACAAATTGAAACCTCAAAGACCCCAGGCAAATGATGTTGCTTCTGTTTCCTTTCCAGGGACATTGGCTGGAAAACGAAATGGCTGCTCCTTTGTGGTTTTCCGACTGGGGGGCATTTGAGGTTTCGATTCACGGTGCGGTTACTGAGCCAATGGGAGCAGCTGAGCTGCCAGCTTGCCTTTGACCTATTGAGTGGAAAAAAGACTGACCACCCACTTGCCGCCTCATCCCATCTTCTGCGTCTCATACCAGACATACGGAAAAAGAGGACTCTCTCCTGGACGGCCCTTGACATAACAGGCTGTCTGGTATGAAAGAGGACTCCTGTCCATCCTGGTTTCTATCTACTTGTGAGAAATTATCCTATTAAAATGTCCCGATTCTTCACAGCCCAAGAAAGGCAGCGGTCAAAGAGACAGGATAAATGATTCCACTAGTGCTAAAGCTCTCTCAGAACACCATAAATCTATACCAAAGGGTTTTGGTTTTTTTCAGTTGAACATTCTCTTTGTGATTAAATGTCCCAAGTCACAGGTACTTGAGGAACAAAATGTTTGAATTAAAGGTAGCTCTTAGCAAGGAAATCTCTTGTGAAGCCGAGAGAACAGAAAAGGACGAATAAGCACTGGACCAATTACGATATTTACATTATTCCACTGGGTTGTGAAATCCACAGTGCGCTGCAGAAGAAGTGCCACCATAATTAGATTTGGAATTAAAGAATTTGACAGAGCAGTCCTGCAGTCCCAATACGCAAGGGGGGCTTTTATTTATTTTAACAAAATGTATATGCTGCTTGATTTTAAGAAGTGGCTTACAAAAATATAAAGCACAGCCTTAAAGTCCCCAATAAAAACAGGTGTTTAAAAACATTTACAAATGGTTGTAATCAGCAGTAGCTAAAAAAAGAGATAAAACACATGAGATAAAACACATGAAACGTCTACATAGTGGGGACGAAAAGATGGGGGTGGTGATTTCAAGCCAGCCCTGTAAAGAATACAGTCAAGGTTCCTGCGTAATGTCAATAGTTGGGAGTACCAAGTATCATGGAATAACTATCACATGACACATGTAACAGCTTAGGGCTACTTACCTGGGTTATTTAGAAGCCCCTGAGAAGAGGGGTCTGGGTCATGAATCCATCAGTAACCTCTTGGGGTGGTCCCAAGGCAGAGATAGACGTCCCAGAGTAAGAGCTTCTGTCCTTGAGAAACCTGGCGTACAATGAAGAAGGAAAGAGAACCGATTTACCTTGACAGTATTGTAGTAATTTTCCCGGGGAGAAGTATCACCGGTGCTTTTGAAAATGATGCAATCAATATGTGCTTTTCTTGATTGCCCCATTAAAGCCTGTTCAGTTGTACTCAACTGTGATGTGGGTTTTAGCACCCAATAACTAACAAAAGCTATACCGGTTCAGCAAAATCCTGCTTCAGGTTCCTTTGGGGAAGACAGCTCAGGCTATCCAGGATTTTCTGAGGTGACCTTGCCCATGGAGGTGCAACATCAGGCAAAATAATACATTTTTCCTTAGAAGAGAATGTGGGTTTACCAGGACACAACATTTAGGGTAGATTTTTTTGTTTTTGTTTTTTAGCCACTCAATAATGGATTCTTTCCAATCCCCATCTGTGCTCAGTTAGGGATTAGGCTCCAGAAACCAAGATATTCTTGAAAGGGCAGGATAATAATTCAAGGTGGGGGTTTTTCTGATCATAATTCTGATTTTAGATAGCAGAAATCAGGCCTCTTCTCCACTGCACCCATCTGGACACCACAGCAATGTGGTAGTGGCAACAAAGATCTAGAAGTTTTAGGGTACTACTGCTACTACTACTACTAATAATATAATAATATCTTTATTGTCATTGTACAACCTGTGTACAATGAAGTTAAATGAGCCTCCTCCCCCCAAACACCCAGTCTTGTTGCACTCTGTGTGCTTATCGAACAACACACCACCTCACAAGTCAATTTCACTATGTTATTTTCATTTCAACAGCCTGACAGCCCACGGATAGAAGCTATTTTTTAGCCTGTTGGTATGGTACGGCTGATTATACTTCCATATCTCCTGCCTGAGGGTAGAAGATTAAAGAGGTGATGGCCGGGGTGTGAGTCATCCCTGAGAATTCTTCTCGCTCTCCTAAGGCAACGATCCCTTGCGATGTCATCTAGCGGACTCAAGAGACAGCCCATGATATCATGTGCTGTATTCACCACCCTCTGTAGAAACTTTCTGTCCGTGGCTCTCAAGCCAGCATGTTGTTGTTGTTTAGTTGTTTAGTCGTGTCCGACTCTTTGTGACCCCGTGGACCAGAGCACGCCAGGCACTCCTGTCCTCCACTGCCTCCCGCAGTTTGGTCAAACTCATGCTGGTAGCTTCAAGGACACTGTCCAACCATCTCGTCCTCTGTCGTCCCCTTCTCCTTCTCTTTCCCAACATCAGTGTCTTTCCCAACATCAGGGTCTTTTCCAGGGAGTCTTCTCTTCTCATGAGGTGGCCAAAGTATTGGAGCCTCAGCTTCACGACCTGTCCTTCCAGTGAGCACTCAGGGCTGATTTTCTGACGAATGGAGAGGTTGGATCTTCTTGCAGTCCATGGGACTCTCAAGAGTCAAGCCAGCATACCACACTGTAATACAATATGAAAGGACATTTTCTATTGTGGACTGGTAAAAGGAGTTCATGAAGTGTTGTTTAACATTATTCTTTTGCAAGACCCTGAGGAAATGGAGTCTCTGTTGGGCCAGTGTGGCCACACTTAGCAACACACTGCAGGGGGCACCCCCAAAATGCTGTAGAGTGGAGCACGAGAGGTGCCCCCCCCATTATTTTTTTAGCACCACACAGTATTGAGTACTGCTCAGAGTCTGCAATTGTATTGAGCAGTTTCTCTGGAGTGTCTCCTGATTCTTTACCTTGACACGAGCCCGCCCTCTGCTTTCACAGCTGAAAAGAGTCCTATACATATATATCTTGTTAGCCTTGGTGTTTTATTATTCCACTGTATCATTTAGTTAAAATGTTTAACGCAGCCCAGCACGACCGAATGCTAAAATGAAATGTCAGCCACATGCCGTAATAAAATACTTGATACACAATCTGCTTATGTCCCTTTGTGATAACCTTTCCCCTCCGAAGCTCACACAGCAATTTCAATGGCTGGAATAAAGACACCAATTATCATTTACTCGCCAGAACTAAGTGGCATTGACTCTGTGGTATCTGCAGTATCAGTGCCGCTGAATCAAACAACTGCAAAGCTATTTTGCACATGTTCATCAACATTTGTTTTTCTGGGAGCCCTCAGAAACATGGAGGCTGCCATTTAGCTGTCGTTTGCTGAAGACTAGGAATTTCAGAGGAACGTTGTTAAAGCTGGAATAGATTTTCGGGAGCTGTTTTTATTCAGGAGCTGTTTGTTCACAGATTTCCGGGCTGGATTTGCAACAGACATTCCAGCTCTACGGGTCTTATTTTATTCTGTTTTGTCCCACTCTAGTCTATTATTTATGGGTTTGAACTGTAATTGGATTGGTTTGTATTATATGAGCATTTAAACTCTTGATGGTCTCATTGGGGGTTATAGGGCTATTTTATTTGTTTCATAAATTCTATACACTGCTAGAAAGGAAGAAAGAAAGAAAGAAAGAAAGAAAGAAAGAAAGAAAGAAAGAAAGAAAGAAAGAAAGAAATCTTCAAAGGGGTTTGCAAAAAGAATAAAAAACAAAACGATCACTTAAAACAACTATTAAAAACATTTAAAAAATAAAATCAACAACAAACTAAAAACAGATTAAAATACAAATCAACACCCCACATATCTGGGTAGGCTTGTCTTAACAAACAGGTTTTTGACAGGCACCAAAATGAGAAAACTGAAGGCTCCTAAGTTCCAAAGTTC
The DNA here is from genome assembly GCF_965153285.1 of Podarcis tiliguerta. Lineage (NCBI taxonomy): Eukaryota > Metazoa > Chordata > Lepidosauria > Squamata > Lacertidae > Podarcis > Podarcis tiliguerta. Next base: position 1,887,246 of record NC_139550.1, on the reverse strand, counting down.
AGGTGCTGCCACAATAAAAGAATAATTTCTGACAAAAACAGAAACGGGTATTATGTAGCACCTGTCACAGTGCAAGTTCTACAGATTGAAGCTGTTAAGTGGGTGTTATAAGAATTCTAAGGTCTCAAATATAAATTTAATGTTCATAAATGTGCAAGGCAAACACATGCACAAGTATATAAACCACGGGTCTGAAATAGCACAGGAGAACAATCCTGACTCTCCCAAATTTTGACTCTCCCAAATGGACCTCAAATATTTCGCTGAAAGGAAATGGGAAAGCCTTCCCATGGTCTTTTGCTTACAAATCCTGTCTTCAGGGGGCATTTGCATATGAATAGGGTGAGCCTGTGACACGGATTCAGGAACTAAAGTATTAACCATCACAAAAGAATGGCCAGGCTGCCCACGTAATGCCATCAGTGACCATTATCAGGTATTCTGGCAAGCAGGATTTCTGCTGTAGACCGCCTCCTTCGGTGATGTATGCATGACGTTTCAGGGGGGTGGTCTTGGGCTACAGGGTGGGCAATTTCAAAATATTATATAAAGGGCTTGTGCACCATTGTTCAGGGTTTTCCTCCCTCCTGCGTGTGGTGAGTGGGAACCAAGTTGCAACTGTTCCTTGCTAGGAATATTCTCTGCAATATTCTCTGGTTGGCCTCTGTTATTTTCTCCTACTGATAGGACTTTATACGGGCTCTTGGATACCCCATGAGGGAAAAGGAGCAGTTTTTTCCTTATAACATGGGCATATATGAGGTAAAGGTGATTTCACAAGGAAACTGGTCCCAATTTGTTCAAGGCATAATATAGGAATAAGAACGCCTTAAACTTGACAGCCACTGCTGATCTCTGAGAAGAGGGCTTGCGTGCTGACAGGGTCTCAGTGCTGTCAGCAATTGCACTTCAGCATTTTGAACACACTGCAGCCTCTAGATCAAGTGTAGGGAAGCCCCACATAGAGCTCATGGGGTTAACTCGCTATACCTGACCTGATCTGGGGAAGGGGGAAAGGTAACTGAGGATGTGAAAATTGGCAGCTAGCCCTTCTGAAACGGGGAATTACAATTCACAAAACTTCCTGGATCCTGTGATTTGCAACACACACAGGCAAACGCTAGAATTGGTCAGTTTGTTTTTGTTTTCAAGGTACGATAAAGGTGACGTCTCGGGAAGACAAACACACACAGCCAAGCTGGAGAGCTTACAAGGAGGTGAATCCTCATGAAAATTCATATCCTTGGGGATTTTGTACTGATACGGGGAAAGGATTGCGTATTGTCCTGTTTTATTTGGTTCCTTTGCTCCACGAGGAAGCTGCTTGTGTGCTAGCAAACTATCTCTGCTTTGCTTATCACCAAAGAACCTTCTAAATCTTTTACTAAGCTTTTTATTTTGTTCATAAAACTGTTGTGGTCCCTAATTATTCTAATCACTTCATGCCTAGGAGTCATAAACTATGTTACCCGGACAGGCTGCAGGGAGAATTGTTTTAGGCAGATTGTTAAAAGGCAGCCTTGTGGAAGAAGTTTTTGGACTGGGGAGGGTGGGCAGGCAGAGGCACACACTTCTTATTAAATTAAGGTGACCAGATTCCCCCCCCCAATGAATCCGGGGACACTTTTCAACTTCAGTAGGAATGATAGGATTTTGTCAGGGGACTGATTTGTAAATCCAGGGACTGTCCCTGGGAAACAGGGACGTCTGGTAACCTTATATTAAATTTCACTAGTTTCCAATTCAAGATGCTTGTCATTATCATAGCTGTCAACTTACAAACTTGAAAATAAGGGGCCAGCAGCCTCGAAAATAAGGGATCAGCAGCCAAAATAAGGGATTTTCCAAACACAGGTATGTTCAACTTCTGAGCCCCTCAGAGCCAAAGGCAGAAAGCCCAGCCAGCAGCCAAACAAAGCCTCAAGCGGTGGTTCCCACAGCGCAGCAACCCGGCAAAGGGGATGCAGCAAGGAAAACCACCGTCACCTCTCCGCTGGGAAGCGCTGAGCAAAGGCGAGTCCCCAGGCAACACGGCCGATTTGATCGGCACAAGTCGTTCTTAGACTCCTTATTGGGTGAGCAACACAGCCAAGCAACACAGTTGGAGCCTCCCTCCTCCCTGGCCGGCAGGGAGGGAGGGAGAGGAGCTGCTTCCTTTGAAACCTGGTAAATTTAAGGGGCATCATCAATAAGGGACAGCAGTGGGACACGGCGCTGGGATAAGGGACTTTCCCGCCAAATAAGGGACGGTTGACAGCTATGGTCATTATCCTTAAAGCCCAAAATTGCATGGATCAGGTTATCCGAAAGACTGCCTCTTCACTCCTGTACTTGCCCTTCAGTTGCACTCATATTCTAAGGCCCATATCTGCATGTAGAATGTGTGTGTGTGTGTGTGTGTGTGTGACCTATGGGAGGGAGTGTTACAACTGTGAGGTTCCCTCCCAAGAATGACATGATTGTTCTCTTCACTTTTATCCTTTAGGTCAGTGGCTCCCAGCCATGTTAGTATGGCGATCGGCAAAACCAAACATACTGGATTGTCACATAAGTTATGGACCTTAAATCTTCTGCAGCTGTCATATTTATGCATCTTAACTGTAAGTTTGTGTATTTTATAACCATTACTTGAGGCATCCAAGCAAAAAAATTACTTAATGCCCCCATTAATGTAAAATTTGGTAAAATATTCATAGTACTCACAAAGTTATTTACAGTTTGGTTTATGGGAATGTAAGAACACCAACAATCTAATTGCAGAGCATTGCTTCATAAGCTATAAATATTTATTCTAAAAATATACAGTTATACAAGCAGTGTTAAGTATAACGAACTATGGATTTTTTTCATACTTTAATTCATGATAAAGTCTATTTTGGCAAATAGCAGTGGGAGGGAGGGGTTTGCGTTTTGCCAACAAGTAGGTAAATGTGGGGTTCGGTGGTTGTCAGGAAAAGCCTCAGATCGTTACTGATACATAGCCTGCGACTGTATTTCATTCCGATACCAGTCACTGCTGAAACACTTGTCTTGAAAAGGTACGGCGGCGGCACATCTATTGCTTTGACAGCTAGCACAGGTTATCCAGTGGCAGGGCTGGCCCACCCATGAGACAAGGTGAGGCAACCGCCTCAGTTGGCAGGATCCGCAGGGGCAGCAGCTCCAGACTCCATTGCTCACTGCTACTGCTGTGGCATGCTCCTTAGAGACCGGATCTGCCGCCTCCTCAGCAGCCCAGCATACCACTCAACTGCCCCAAATTAAGTGGTACATCATAATCACATAATCTGTTTGACGTCTGTGATGTCCAGCCAGGACTGTCTTAAGCTAATAATAATAATAATAATAATAATAATAATAATAATAATAATAATTTATTATTTATACCGCACCCATCTGGCTGAGTTTCCCCAGCCACTCTGGGCAGCTCCCAATCAAGTGTTAAAAACAGTACAGCGTTAAATATTATAAACAACCCTGAACAGGGCTGCCTTCAGAGGTCTTTTAAAGATAGGATAGCTGCTTATTTCCTTCACATCTGAAGGGAGGGCGTTCCACAAGGAGGGCGCCACTACCGAGAAGGCCCTCTGTCTGGTTCCATGTAACCTCACTTCTCGCAATGAGGGAACCGCCAGAAGGCCCTTGGAGCTGGACCTCAGCGTCCAGGCTGAATGATGGGGGTGGAGACGCTCCTTCAGATATACTGGGCCAAGGCTGTTTAGGGCTTTAAAGGTCAGCACCAACACTTTGAATTGTGCTCGGAAACGTACTGGGAGCCAGTGTAGGTCTTTCAAGGCTGGTGTTATGTGGTCCCGGTGGCCACTCCCAGTCACCAATCTAGCTGCCGCATTCTGGATTAATTGCAGTTTCCGGGTCACCTTCAAAGGTAGCCCCACATAGAGTGCGTTGTAGTAGTCCAAGTGGGAGATAACTAGAGCAGCGCCAGGGTGCAAAGATCCACCCGACAGCCCCCCCTCCCAGGTTGCCAAGTCCTAGGCGTGCAAGAGGGCAGAGCTGGCCAGCTGCCTCAGTGTCTCACTGGCTCGGTCGCCCCCGAACTCGCAGCGCAGAGCTGCTCACAGCAGAAGAGCCCCCTGTGGTGCTCTGACCGATGGGCAGGCTCTTTCCCGGACTCAGCTCCTGGGCCCCGGACTCTCAGCCTGGAGCCCCTGAGAGCCCGGCGCCTGGGTGCCCCGCACCCCTAGCACCTATGGGTAAGACGGGCCTGTGTCCAGCTTCTGCCACCTCGCTTCCTCCGCCTCTTCCAGGGCAGCCTCTGCCATAGGCTCCACCACCACGAGCTGCTTGCACAGAGACTTTTGAGTAAGTAGCACAGCTCTCCTCTGATGCATAGGCTCCTCAAAAGAGCTCCATGTATGGGCACGTTGTGTCAAGCTGTCATGGGCACTAACTCCAACGGACAGTTCCCAGGTGTTAAAATGTAAGGCTTGAGCTTGACTGACATTCAGTTATAAGTGTCAACACAGCATTATGATACAAAGCAGAAACATATAAGGGGTTCTCATGGTAGCTATCAACAGTTAAAAGTAATAATTGTTTTGGTTTTACTTGACCCACTTGCACATGCTTTGAGGCACACTCTTGGGCTGCAACCCACAGGTTAGGACAGTAGCGTAGCGTGGGTTGCCAGGGCCCGGGGTGGGAGAGAGGGAAATGGATGGAGCATGGCATCTGCGTCACCCAGGAGATTGCAGCCACAGAGATAAGAAAATAAGAGTTGTTTTGTTGCCTGGAGAGATCACTTCCTGGTTCGCATGGAGATGCCATTTTCAGTGGAGCCCATTGATGGAAGTGCGTGGCTGTTCTAAGGCAGCACTGGGTGTTGAAATTTTACGCCCCTAACAATTTTGCGCCTGGGGCAATCACCCCTGTGGCCCCCCATGCCACGCCACGCCACTGGGTTAGGAAACACTGCTTTAAGTGAGTTGTTAAGACATTGTTTTGTTTTCCCGGGCTTTTAATGTGTCTTAATTTGATCTAGTTATGGTTTTCTTTATCAGTTTATCTTGCATTTAGTTTTATTTTATTGTTGCGTCAGCTGTCTCGGGGCTCTTTTTAACAGCTAAAGAGCAGTGCGGAAATGTGTTATAAATAAATAATTGCAATGCTGTTCCTTCTAGGTGGCATCGGCTGCATTATGGCATATAACTAATAGTGAAGGGGTTGGTCTGTGCAGGAAAATGCACTTCCAATACCTCTATCACTTTGCAGAGAACGTAGTGGCTCCTGAGAGTATAGGAGCCGGCTCACCCTCATCAAGATGATGCAGATGATCTGCTCCAATGCTTCTCCGTTAATTAACATCCATCATTAATGCTCAAGCCAAGCCAAAGCAGAGAAACAATAACAGAACAGCATGTCCCTTAACTCAACTCTTCTCCTTGCTTCTTAAAGCTTCTTAAATTATTATGTGCTGTCCAATAACTTTGTTGCTGTTGCTGTTTTAAAAATGAATCCCCATCTGGTGGCTTACAATCTCTCTAGCTGCATATCCCAAAACTATTTTTCAAAGATGCTATTTGAATGGTGCCTGTTTAGAATATAAACTTGGCTCCAAGTATAATATTTACCTTGTAAAATTAAGCTGGATTGAGCAGCCACTGAGGAAGAGATGATGAGGAAGAAGGTGGTGTTTAATTATGGATGATCCAGACCCTTTGTAAAAATTCTAAAACCTTTCAATGAGGCAAAACATATATTTCACGTGGTCACACATGCCGTTCCAGAAATTACCACAGGTGAGGAAGCCCGTTTGTAAAGAAAACCCTGCCGTGGTGAATGTGCAGGGGGCATGTTGCAGAGGCTTTTCTTTGAGAAAAAAAGATGCATACGGTTAAGGTATGTACACAACCCCCCGCTCCCCCACTATCCTTAAGGATAAATTCTTCAAGGTTCTTTCTCTTCCTGTGAAAGAGGCAGAGAAAGCAATACCTCTTTCACAGGGAGCAAAGAGCTTCACGAAAACGGTCAGCAGCAAGATTTTGTTGTACAAAGCAATAAAAGAAATAAAAAACATTACAGCGCCAGCATAATATCGATCTCCCGATGCAATAATAATGTGAGGATAATTCACATTAGCCAAGTGTGATTCATGAGATGCTAACTCCTTACCAAAGCATGCCTGAGAAAATGTCCCAAGGATTCCCACTAGCTTGTGTTCTGAATGGGCAGGGGGATGGGATGGTATAATCCTGTTCCTGCCACTTCCAGCTCACAACACATAGAAAGTAGAGTAGAATTAGGTGATGGAATGGTTGCACTTCCACGTCCAGTGAGGCGGGGAGTGTAGGCTCCTTAAGTAAGCCTGAAAATAATATCGGGCAGATGTCTGCAGTCATGAATATTTAGCCAATAATGACATCATGGGTGTCATAAACTTTACCAGTGCAGTGCATATACATAAGCACCCATATCTTTAATTGTTTTACATAAATACAGTGTCACATTAAACCTACGACATATACCAGACTTCTTGGATACTTATTGCAGAATAAGGAATGAAGTTTCATAACTATAAGTCAAATTTTAATACCTTTTCTTTAATTTCAGGTGTCATGAATGAAGAGAAAATGACTGAGGCGAAAGAATAGAACGTTCACAAAGCAATGATGATATACAAGATGAAAGTGATCTGCACAATTTTATGAAATACCAAAGAGCTGCTCGCCTTCAAGTCTGTAAATAATGCAAGTAGACCTAAGCCAGGGTTGGGGCCCCCGGTCTGTTAAAACAACAACACTGCAATTAAATGGCAGGGCAGATGGAGCCCATCATCCTGAAAATGTAGCCCATCTAGAAGAAAGACTGGTGACTGGGTGCAGCCGCTGAGACCATATAACACTGGTCCTGAAAGACCTACATTGGCTCCCAGTACATTTCTGAGCACAATTCAAAGCTGGACCTCAGTGTCTGGGCTGAACGATGGCGGTGGAGATGCTCCCTCAGGTATACTGGGCCAAGGCCATTTAGGGCTTCAAAGGTCAGCACCAACACTCCTATCAAAAAAGGAATATATATATATATATATATATATACTCTCATTGGTGTATGGCACCACCACTATTGTACTGGATAATTTATTTCTGAAGTGAGCAAGGCAAAAATACCAAATTATCAGTGCTGAAATAGCTGCTCTTGGTATGCAATCCTTGCTCTTTTGTACACATTGACTGGCAACCCTGAGTAAAAGAAAAGCTTAATAATGGCAAAATGCAAACAATTCTGACAAATACACCCATGTCCTACGATTTAAGATGTTTCCTTCTTTCCTTCCTTAATCTATAAAAATAGGTTTTAGTCAGCACTTTACATTGATTTTTAATGTGAAACAACAAATAATCTTCTCAATTTAAAGACAGACAGATTTATTATGACAATTATTACGAAGCTCAACAGAGAAAATAGTCTTGCGTTTAGGTACAGAAAAAGTGAAAGCATAAAATCAAATGGCTTGGCAGCAGCACATAGTAAAAGGATCTCTGCTTCTTAGAGGATCACAAGTTGAACATGAGCCAGCAGTGTAATGCAGTTGCAAAAAAAAAAAAAAAAAAAAGCTATTAAGTCTTAGGTTGCATTAACAGATGCATGTTGGCCAGACTGCAGGAAGTAATTGTTCCAGTATGTTTTGTGCTAATCATGTGTCCAGTTCTGCACATCATATTTTTAAAATGCATGGCAGTCAGGTTGATGAGGGATTTGGAGACTAAGTCCTGTGAGGAATTGTTGAAAGAGCTGGATCTGTTTAGTCTGGCAAAGGAAAGATTAAGGGGCGACATGGTTTTCAAATGTCTGGAGGACTGTCCTGCAGAAGGTGGAAAAGACCAGTTGCTCCAAAGAGTAGGAATACAACTAGTGAGTGGAAATCACATGGAAGCCATTGGGAGCTAAACACATTGCATGACCAAACAAACAAACAAAAAACCCCGTAAAAATGTTGTGACCTGCAAAAGATATAGTGTGTCTTACACAAAATAGACTATTGAGCTTGGAAATCACTTTGAATTTTCTCTACCGCTCACCACTATTGTACTGGAGAATTTATTTCTGAAGTGAGCAAGGCAAAAACTATATGCAAATAGGAGTCTTTTTAAAATTATGGACACATCAAAAAAAATTATCTGATGTTGTTTTACATCTATACAGTTGTACCTTGGTTGACGAACGCCTTGCAGCTCAAACGTTTTGGCTCCTGAACACCACAAACTCGGAAGTGAGTGTTCCGGTTTTGCAAACGTTCTTTGGAACTTGAACGTCCGACGTGGCTTCCATGGCTTCTGATTGGCTGCAGGAACTTCCTGCAGCCAATCGAAAGCCACACCTTGATTTCTGAACAGACTTCCGGAACAGACTTCGGGAATGGATTCCTTTTGACTTCCAAAGTACAACTGTACTTTGCTTTTGGAATGTTCCTTACTGATAACCAGCAGAAATCCGTAAGCCTGCTGGGACTCACCTGCCTTGGACCTCTTTTCCATGGCAGAAATACATTGTTGAACAACTCCCCATGTTAATCACTCACAGCACCCACGTTGGGTGGGGGAAAGTCAAGATATGAATCCAAGAAATGAATTGTCAGAGACATATTACTTCGCATAGTTTTATAAGCATCTTAGAAATTCACTGTCAATTGTTTGTAGCTTATGGTCTTAAAATTTCCAGGAAAATTTGTAACAACAGATTCAAATGCTTTCCATGTTCTGACTTCAACTTCATTTACCATATCATCAAATACATTGTCTATTATTATTTGTGAACCTACAAATATCCCTTCCTTGAGTTCGGCCTCGCAGATTGCTGGAAACTTTTCTTTCAGAGAAAGAAAACCTCTTCCGTGTATATCCATGGCTTTGACATTTTTCCCCATCAAACCTAATTTGGTAGGAGGGATACTTTTTTTAAGGATCAACTAGTGGCTCATTGACAACATTGCTTTGACTTGGTACAATGGATCTTATAGCACATGGCAAATTTGAACATTGTGCAGTATGTTTAGATTTTGGCCGAATGCCTGGTCTGTTTGTCAAAAAGAAACAACAATCTGTGACATGGTCTCTTGGCTCTCTTCAGACCATCAGCACAGCAAACCACTTTCTGCAAGATCCATCTTTCAGCCAAGCTGTCGACAGTCTTACGCATGTTTTACAAACAATAAATAAATAAATAAATAAATGGGGGCCATGGTTTCTCTTGATACCAAAGTAAAGTTTGCATGCCTTTTTCACAAGCAAGGCGAAACTTCATTTCTGAGATTTAAATGTTAATTCTTCAAACACATAGCTGAAACTGTTTCTAGAAAGGCATTGCACACTGTAATGGGCAATCAAAGTACTAGGTGGAGAAACGGTACTGCAAAAGGAGATATTTCAATTACAAGATATAGCAACAGAACACACTTGCTAGGTACTAAAGCAGTCGACAAAACCTAATGGATAACTAATCATGCACCATCTGAATTCTTAACATATGTATATGTCTCACGACATCAGTAGAACCAGGGGTGGCCAACTCCCAAGAGACTGCGATCTACTCACAGAATTAAAAACTGGCAATGATCCACCCCCTTTTGGGGGGTTCAGGGCAAAGTTATTGAGGTTTCTTTTAGGGAGGAGGAAAGCCCCAATTTCTGAGAATTCAAGCCTAACCTCAAGGGAGAAAGGGGAACAGCCAATCACCAACAAATCGCTGGGGAAACAAGCAGCCTCACTGAGTAAACTCCATCTTCCGTTCAGCAGATCGTGCAACATTGGGAGGGCGGAGTGACGGATTCTGTTTTACCTATGCTAAGGAAAGGGACCCAGCGATCGACCGCGATCTACCAAAATCTCCTGGGGATCTACCAGTAGATCACGATCGACCTGTTGGACATCCCTGAAGTATACCCATATTTCAGCTAGTTACGAGAATGTATTAGAAACAGTGTGTTACAGAACATTTCAAGAACGGGTACCACCTCATATGCCTGCTGCTCAAAAACCATAGGTAGATAGACAAATTCTGTTCCTATATTCATTATAAGCTATGCTATTTTTCTTTTACAGAAAGAAAAAAAGAAAGGAAAAGAAAGAAAGAAAGATAGACAGCATCTTAAAAAGTAGAGACATCACCTTGCCAATAAAGGTCCGTATAGTAAAAGCTATGGTTTTCCCAGTAGTGATGTATGGAAGTGAAAGCTGGACCATGAAGAAGGCTGATTGCTGAAGAATTGATGCTTTTGAATTCTGGTGCTGGAGGAGACTCTTGAGAGTCCCATGGACTGCAAGAAGATCCAACCTCTCCATTCTGAAGGAAATCAGCCCTGAGTGCTCACTGGAAGGACAGATCCTGAAGCTGAGGCTCCAGTACTTTGGCCACCTCATGAGAAGAGAAGACTCCCTAGAAAAGACCCTGATGCTGGGAAAGATGGAGGGCACAAGGAGAAGGGAACGACAGAGGACAAGATGGTGGGACAGTGTTCTCGAAGCTATCAGTGTGAGTTTGACCAAACTGCGGGAGGGAATGGAAGACAGGAGTGCCTGGCGTGCTCTGGTCCATGGGGTCACGAAGAGTCGGACACGACTAAATGACTAAACAACAACAACATGTTATTTTTCTAGAAAAAGAGGTGCCAGAACTCACCATGAAAAACCTTCCTTAGTTTCTTATAATGGCAATGGCACCCACCTGAGAGGTGCTGGAACTGAGTTTCTGGGAGTTGAAAAAAGTTCTGATTATAAGCATACAAAAGCACACATGTAACACCTGGGGAGGGGAAACCAACCTGTGTCACAAACTTACTGCTGGACAATGACATTAGAAGAAAGTTCCTAATGGTAAAAGGGCTGTTTTGACATTAATTCAGAGTGTTTTGGGTGGTGCTTGGCTCTCGTCCATTAGACGTATTTAAGCAGTGACTGGACAAAAGTGCACTGTAACTTCAGGTCCTTCATTGCTGATTCCACGCTGAGCAGGGGGGTTGGCGCACATGATCTCCAAGGCACTTCGAACTCCATTATTCATTAATGAGCTTTCATGCGCCAGTCCATGTTGTCAGATGTCTGATTATCCTCAATTAGCAGATTTATCTGTATCCACAGTGACCATCCACATCAGCAGTAATTGGCGATAATGCAAGCTTCCTAGATACTCTATGCTAATTGAATCCCAACTTGGCATTTTACTGATAATTATTAAGAATTCCGCTAATGCCAGGAATGCAAATGGCCAGGAACATTTTGAGTCATGAGAGCAGTTTTCGATTGATTGTTTGGGCGATTGCAAGGACAGCCATCTTAAGGCAGCAATAGTAAATAAAAGTTAACTGAATGGCACTTAGTTATGGAAGGGTGAAGTTCCATCAGTGATAGAAACAAGCCCGACTCTAGCGCAGAGAATGCACACAAAAATATTTATTGGCACCTGTCAGAGCTGGCTCCAGGTCCCAGCTCACAGAGGACCAACGCTAGGCGGTAGTAATGTACAAAGTTCTTTATTGAAGTACAGTTTCCATTTTCAAGCCGCAGCGCCCCAGCTCTACGTCTAGGGTTTAGATCGGCGAAGCTCCATCTGAATCTCCGCCCCCTGTACACCAGTTTAAGATTCTAGCCTTACTCCACCTCTTCCGTCTCTCCTTTCTCCTCTGGGTCCTGCTACCCCCCGGGGTCCCTTCCTTCCTGGATTCTTCTGACGCTGAAGTAGACCCCCCTGACTCCTCCCGCTCTCTTCGGCGGGCTTTGGGACCTGGCTCCCTATCCGGGCTGCCAACTGTGCCGCCCTCCTGTACATTTGAACTTGGCGCGCGCGCCCAGCCTTCAACCTTCCTCTCGACCGTTTCCTCGCTCCCCGATGGAGGCGTGGCCAATCCTGGCTCATGTCCTCCCACTGACAGTGCGCCGCCTGATCCCGATGCCTGGGACTCCTCCCCCCTACTGCACTCTGGTGTGGACGCTGGTCCTGATTTCCAACTGCTGCTCTCTGAGTCCCCTCTGGCCCCTTCTTCCTGGGGTGTCCCCCTAGGCACCCCCCTTGCCCTGACCATGGGAGCCCCTTTCTGTGAATCTTCCGATTCGCTGGAAAGACTCAGAGACCTCGGACCGCTGTCATCGCTGACATTCCCTTCGGACTCCTCCCCCTCGCTCTCCATTTCCTCCCTTCCCTGTGCCTCTGCTCCTGAACCCCTGACAGCACCAATTCCTCACATTTCCCAGAAATGTCAGTTTTTCTTTCCAGCTTCTTTCTGATTTGTCTTTCACATTTTCATCTTCACCATATGCACCTGTGAGACTCACCTTTGACTGCAGTCATATAAAGTTACCTGTTGGGTTGCATCCAACTAACACCTAGTTGCTAAATCAGAGAAGGACTATTGAATTCAATGGACTTCAGGATCTGAAGTACAGTGGTGCCCCGCAAGACGAATGCCTCGCAAGACGGAAAACCCGCTAGACGAAAGGGTTTTCTGTTTTTCAATGCGCTTCGCAGGACGAATTTCTCTATGGGCTTGCTTCGCAAGACGAAAATGTCTTGCGATTCTTGAGATTATTTTTTTTTGCTCCCCACCCCCTTTTTCTAAGCCGCTAATAGACTTTTAGCAGCTAATCCGCTAATCCCTTAAGCCTTTAATAGCCGCTAATAGCCGCTAAACCGCTAATAGCACTAATCCGCTAAACCGCTAATGGGGTTGCTTCGCAAGACGAAAAAACCGCTAGACGAAGAGACTCGCGGAACGAATTAATTTCGTCTTGTGAGGCACCACTGTATATTGATTTCAGTGGGTCTTAGTATGACTTAGCTGGATGCAAATCACAGGAAGCAAGAGCCATTAATCTCTCTGTTCGGAGAGCTTCTGTATTAGGGGAGAGGTATACAAACTTTTGTGTATAAGATCAAGAATCAAGGAGGCAGAACCCACTGCCTGTTTCTTTACTTAGAATTATAAAAGTACACTGAAGGAGAATGTTAATAATAGTTTCATACGAATGTGGTAATCTGCCATCCCATTTAAAGCCTCTCTTAAATTTCAACAACTTTGAATAGTATTTTTTATTGTTTCTCTCTTTTTTGATCACTGTTATTAATGTTCCAAATATAAAACACTTCTCTCCCCCCCCCCGCCATCTGCCATTAGCTTGTGCTTGTTTGCTCTTTGCAGATTCACAGTTTTTGTAATATTTGCTTCTTTAACCATGAAATATGCAGAATTTTATATAATTATGAAGTCCTGAGGAAACTAGGACAAAGATTTCCCAGGAGGAATTAGCAAACAATTAGAATGTTAAGGGAAAAAAATTACAAAGTAACATCCTCCAGTAAGAACTCTGTGATGTTGGACTAAATTTAGATTTTGTTCACTTTTCCTTTCTGGCTATATGGCCCAGTGTGATAAGTTTAATTGCATTTACACGAACCACTTTACAGTTATCAGTCACGGTTACGGCAGAACTAGATTTCTACAAGAGACAGAGCTCCCAGCACCCCACATCTCTTTGTCTTCCCTTCCCCGTAAAGTCCATTACGACAATGCGACTTGAGACATGATGTCATTATATTGTGCCTCCACACCCGATATCACTGGTGCTTCAGAGATGAAAGGGCAACTCGACAATGTGTCACACATTGTGCTGTAGCACACATTATAAGGATAGGAGGGTGCGAGACATCAGATGGCAGAAACTTCATGTCTCCGATAATATCCAGTTTAGGCTTAAGAGAATGTTGCTGTGTATACAATTTCCTATTAAAGCCACTTTGCAGAACAGGAGATACAAGTGAATTTCCATGGCCTCTTTCTGTGCTTCTAGAGCAATGTTATAATAATAATAATAATAATAATAATAATAATAATAATAATCATTTATACCCCACCCATCGAGCTGGGTTTCCCCAGCCACTCTGGGTGGCTTCCAACAGAATATTAAAATACAATAATCTCTTAAACATTAAAAGCTTCCCTAAACAGGGCTGCCTTCAGATGTCTTCTAAAAATCTGGTAGTTGTTTATCTGTTTGACATCTGGTGGGAGAGTGTTCCACAGGGCGGGTGCCACTACCGAGAAGGCCCTCTGCCTGGTTCCCTGTAACTTGGCTTCTCACAACAAGGGAACCACCAGAAGGCACCTGTTATGCCAGAGATTATCACCAAGGGGGCGTTCTGTGCCATTTTGCATCTTTTAGTAGTGCTTCCATTCCCGTACTTTCTCTATCTTCCCAAATGCAGCCTTTAATCATTGATTCCATCAGGATCTGGCATGGTTTGGTTGGGAATCCCTGATGGAAGAGACAGAAGAAGGAGAAGAAGCGGGGGGAGGTATTGAAAGCTGGCAACCATGGGTTGAGGTCATCTCCTTGTGACTCCAGGTGTTGGAGAGGAGGAAGCAGATCTGCTGGCTTCATCCATCGGGTCCCCTGCAGAGTGAAAAGTTTCATAGGGAGTGTGGATGTGCTGGTCCCAGGGGGGTGTTACCATGCTATGTGGTCCGTGTCCAGTCCAAGGCTGAAGCGGGGTCCAAGGCAGAGAGTCAGGCGTGGTCAGGAACTCTGGCAGAAAGCAGGACAGGGTGCAGGCAGGAACAGGTAACCAACAATGTTGCTCCCGCAACCTGGGAGTGAGCGGGTTGGCCTTTATCTCCTCTGAGGCATAGGGCGGCCCCGGTCCACAGGTGACTCGCCTCTCCTGGCCTTAAGGCGAGCACTCCTCCTGAGAGAACCCAGTTCCCTCTGCCTCTCTGCCCTGAGCCTCTGCAGCTCAGGAGAGGCTGGAGGGTTACTGGACCCAGAAGCAACCTCACCTTCCCCTGACCGGGCTGGGAGAGGAGCACCTGCAGGCAATGGGTCCTTGATCACCTCCAGAGCCAGAGCGGATTCAGCTGGTGTCTGCTCCTGAGGATCCAGCACAGGTGAGGGTCCTTCAGGTTCAAGCCCCTGCCCCAGCTCAGCCGGCCCTGGAGGCGGGGACTCCTGTGCAGGCTGGGACTCCTCAGATTCAGCCTCTGAATCAGATTCCCAGGCCATCACAGTGGAGGACTGCGACCAGCCAGTGAGAAGTGTTGATCAGCAGCAGGAGGTGCTGGAGCCAGAGGGACAGAACACAGTTATGCCAAAGAGAACCAGTTTACTGCTTCCATAGGTGGGAAAAGATGCACCCACCAAGGAAGAGAGCGTGTTTCAACACACAACCGTCACACACACAACAGGGTGAGTGAGCTCACCCCACCTTGTTTTTAAAAGCTTGGCCGGAGGGGGTCTGGCAACTGTTGGGACATCTTCATTGCATCCATTCAGTTCTGTATCTCTCACCTTGTTTGTGTACCCTGGAATCCTGGCTTTCGGACCCATGCTTGTTGCTAAGCCTATATCTTTATTAGTCTGTATAATGATCTCTTCCATACTCTCAAATAAGAACGTTTTCGGGAAGGATGCATGACAGACATTAAATAGATCTTGGCTGGATTGGCATTGACTTCCAATTAACTACCAAACGACACACAGCGTATATACGATGAAGATTTTTGCCCTTTAAACATCTATGCTTCTTTTGCTTCTGTAGTTTCCTTTGGTATCATTAGCTAATAATAAAGCAGTAATTAGAAACATTACATAAGGATACCTAAAATATCGTCTCAACCTTTATATGCCCAATGAATCACCATACGCTTCAGGAGACAGCCTCCCACAGATACCATCTTTACAAGAGGTCTCTTCCATATGATATAGGAATTAGGCCTTTCCTGTAGTAATAATAATAATAATAATAATATATTTATACCCCATCCATCTGGCTGGGTTTCCCCAGCCACTCCGGGTGGCTTCCAACAGAATACTAAAAACATGATAAAAGATCAAACATTAAAAACTTCTTAAACAGAGCTGCTTTCAGATGCCTCCTAAAAGTCAAATAGTTGTTTATCTCCTTGACATCTGATGGGAGGGCGTTCCACAGGGTGGGAACCACTACTGAGAAGGCCCTCTGCCTGGTTCCCTGTAACCGTACTTTTTGCAGGGAGGGAACCGCTAGAAGGCCTTGGAGCTGGACCTCAGTGTCCGGGCTGAATGGTGGGGATGAGATGCTCCTTCAGGTATACAGGACCAAGGCCTTTTAGGGCTTCAAAGGTTCAAACACTTTGAGTTGTGCTTGGAAATGTACTGGGAGCCAATGCAGGTCTTTCAGGATCAGTGTTATATGGTCTTGGCGGCCACTCCCAGTCACCAGTCTAGCTGCCGCATTCTGGATTAATTGCAGTTTCTGGGTCACCTTCAAAGGTAGTCCCACGTAGAGCGCATTGCAGTAGTCCAAGGGGGAGACAACCAGAGCATGCACCACTCTGGCAAGACAGTCTGCGGGCAGGTAGGGTCTCATCCTGGGTACCAGATGGAGCTGGTAGACAGCTGCCTACCCTCTGGAGTAATCTCCTTCCATTACATCCAAGAATCATAGAACTGTAGAGTTGGAAGAGGTCCCTGAGGGTTGTTTAGTACAGGCATAGGCAAACTTGGCCCTCCAGATGTTTTGGCATTACAACTCCCATCATCCCTAGCTAACAGGACCAGTGGTCAAGGACGATGGGAGTTGTAGTCCCAAAACATCTGGAGGGCCAAGTTTGCCTATGCCTGGTCTAGTACATGGCAGATGGGCATCCAATCTCTGCTTAAAAACCTCCAAGTCAGGCAGAAACCATTTCTGTTGTCTTTCCGAACAATCCGAACAGTGCATCTGTATTGGGGCTATTTTAAACTGTTTTCATAGGTGGAATTATTTTTAAACGTATGTATTGCTTTTATATATACAATTGGTGATTTGTTTTGTTTTTTAAACATTTTTTATGGTTGTGGCTGTCTGTTTTATAATGGTATAGTTTATCCCTGCATATATTTTATTCCTGCCCAGGGACCGTGTAGTAAAGGGCAGGTAAGAAATAAAATAAAATAAAATAAATATTGCTACAATTTAAACCTTTTTCTGCCAGTAGGTTATAATTCATTTTGCGGCCCAGAGAGAGAAATCTCTAAGGAACAGAACTAGGCTTTTAATATAATTAAGTACTTCTACCCAGGTCCTCAAAGGAGTGATAGGAGACGATACAATAGATATTTGAGGTACCAAAGGGGTTTTTTTAAGCGATGGTGTGGTGGATAAGAAAGCCATTGTTGCTGGTCATCTGCCCATTTGCAGCTTGTTTTTCGTCTTTAAAGGTTATTTCTTCTTAATAGTTGGCTGATCAGGAAAGCAATACAAATAAATCACGGGGAGTAATGAGAGCAAAAGTGATTAACAATGCAATTCTATGCATGTGTACACAGAAGGACAACTGGTTTCAGTAAGGCTTGATGCTGTTTAGTCGTTTAGTTGTGTCCAACTCTTTGTGATCCCCTGGACCAGAGCACGCCAGGCACTCCTGTCTTCCACTGCCTCCTGCAGTTTGGTCAAACTCATGCTGGTAGCTTCGAAGACACTATCCGACCATCTCATCCTCTGTCGTCTCCTTCTCCTCCATCTTTCCCAACATCAGGGTCTTTTCCAGGGAGTCTTCTCTTCTCATGAGGTGGCCAAAGTCTTGGAGCCTCAGCTTCAGGATCTGTCCTTCCAGTGAGCACTCAGGGCTGATTTCCTTCAGAATGGAGAGGTTGGATCTTCTTGCAGTCCGTGGGACTCTCAAGAGTCTCCTCCAGCACCAGAATTCAAAAGCATCAATTCTTTGGCGATCAGCCTTCTTTATGGTCCAGCTCTCACTTCCATACATCACTACGGAGTAGTGGATTGCTCCCAGGCAAATGAAGGTAAATGAAGTAAGTAAGGCTTACTCCTAGGTAATGTTTCAGTCCCCTGGGCCCTTTCTGACAAGGAAAAGGAAAATCTCACTGCTTGAATCTCCTGTGTCTACATTTGTATTGTCCTCAAGAACAAAAATTGATACTGGCTGAGGTTTCCCCCTATGTGACTGGGGATCATGGATGTAGCTTTCACTAGATCCATTCAATCAGATCTCGTTATATTCTGCTATTATATATATATATATATATATATATATATATATATATATATGTAATAATCCCTTTAGCATGCTGAAGTGGAAGGTGGGATACATGTGAGCAAAACTTGCAGCAAGGCAGCCACAAAATTATTTATTCATTTCATTCAATTTATTTCATCCCCTCCTTCCTCTCGAAAAAGTCCAGGGTGGCAAGCACATCAATAATATATATATATTTTAAAAAAATGTATCTAAAAACAATTATCTCAGGGTTGCGAGGAAGGGTGTCTTTAAACCATCAAATGCCTGGGTAAACAGGAATGTTATTACATTTCCCCTGGAAGTTGATAAAGAGGAAGACAGGCGCATCTCACCAGGGAGGGCATCTCACTAATGTCGAATTGCCACTGAAAAGGCCCTGTCATGGGTCAGTACCAAGTGGGGAGCCCCTGGTGGCGGCGGCAGCACCAACAAGGCCTCGCCTGACTATCGTAGGGTCAGAGACGGTTGATATTTCACAACGTGCTCTTTTAGCTTTACACGGTCACCATATCCAGTGTGGCAAAACATTGCACTTGCTTGCTTCTAAATACAGTGGTGCCCCGCAAGACGAATGCCTTGCAAGACGGAAAACCCGCTAGACGAAAGGGTTTTCCATTTTGGAGGTGCTTCGCAAAACGAATTTGCTATGGGCTTGCTTCACAAGACGAAAATGTCTTGCAATTCCTGGGGGTTTATTTCCCCTCCCCCCCTTTTACCCAAGCCCCTAAGCCGCTTAACAGCTGTTCGCTAAGTCGCTTAACAGCTGATCTAAGCCGCTTATCAGCTATCTAAGCCGCTAATAGCCTTTTAGCAGCTAATCCGCTAATCCCTTAAACCTTTAATAGCCGCTAATAGCCTTTTAGCAGCTAATCCGCTAATCCCTTAAGCCTTTAATAGCCGCTAATAGCCGCTAAACCGCTAATAGCGCTAATAGTGCTAATCCGCTAATGGGCTTGCTTCACAAGACGAAAAAAACCACAAGACAAAGAGACTCGCGGAACGGATTCTTTTCGTCTTGCGAGGCACCACTGTAAAATTGTGTCATACCCTCCACTGTAATCTAAGCAGAGTCTATCCACTTCACTATCTGACTCAACCCTTTTGCTCACTCAGTGTCACGGACTGTCTGGATGCTGAGAAGTGGTGGGAGGCACCAGCTGGGGAATCTCCATGGGAAGAAGGCTCAGAGCCAGGGGATCAGTGGCGGGATGAAGATGCATAGTCCGAGGGAGAAGACTGGGAGGAGGAGGTGTCAGAAGCTGAAGAGACAACAGGGTTTAGTGAGCAGGAAGAGTCTGTGGCAGAGAGCAGCCCAGACTCAGGTGAAGGGGAGGAGGGGAGCCAGGAGACAGGGATGAAGCAAGCCGCAGAAGAATCCAGGGAGTCTCCCCCTCCTGCTGCAAATATTCCCTCTCCCCGCTGGTATCCCAGGAAATGAAGAGGGCAGAGCAATGAGAGACAAGACGACAGAGCCTTAGACTGCTGGGGTAGGAGCCTTAGAGAGCGGTGGCAAAGCGAGGACCTTCAGGCATTGAAACTGCTTCATTGGGGCAAGACCTACTGGGAAGAGTTGCTGCGATCACTAG
The DNA here is from genome assembly GCF_965153285.1 of Podarcis tiliguerta. NCBI lineage: Eukaryota > Metazoa > Chordata > Lepidosauria > Squamata > Lacertidae > Podarcis > Podarcis tiliguerta. The sequence continues at coordinate 1,867,656 of NC_139550.1, read as the reverse complement.
GCCTGCATTGTTTTGGTTTCCTTGGATAAAGAGTTAACTTCACAGTGTTTTTTTTATTGCTGACCTACTCCTGACTCCGGCTCCTGACACCCGGTTGGACTACGATGCAGGCTCCTTGAAGGGAGCTCTCGTCATTATAGTATTCGTTCTTCTTTAAAAGGAGACTAATTACACAGTTATTTTTTTGGTACATAACCTCGGCTTACACATCGCTTATGTATTCGTAGCTCACCTCCCCACTCCCATCTCATCTGTCCTCACGCCTCCTTTTCCAGAGATTTAATTGGGAGTCAAAACCCAAAACATTTAGGGGGATGTTGAGGTTATTAGCAAGGCATACAAAATTATTTGGGCCGTACCCTCTGTGCTGGCATTTCATGCCTCCAGACCTCCTTTTCCATATGAGAAACATGGCAAAAGAAGATGAGGTGACCCTGCGCTCTTCCCTTAGGTATTGTGATGGAGGCTTCATTGCACCTGGAGAATAAGGCCTGCCACTATCCAGGTCACGGTCAGGCCTTACAGCCTTCTATAAAGAGCTAATTATTATTCAAGTTCTATTGCTGCTGTCACTCATGAGGAGAGCTATTATGTGTTGGGAATTATTAAAACGATCTTAGGGATGTTGACTTTCATTCTGTTTGTTCAGCCTACTAGATTCAACATGCAGAACAATGAGGAATGTATGGCATTCTCACAGCTTATGCGTCTCCACCACCTCCTGCTCCACAGATTCTGTTTAAAAGTCATTTTTTGTAATCTGTGTGAGATGCATGCTTTCCAGAATAAGGTGGATGAGATTTATAAATCACACACATTCATTGATTGTCTTTTGTATCAAACTAAATCTGGCCACATATAAAATAAATATTTATGAAGACGAAAATCCTTTGCCTGAATCTTAAACCGCCGTAGAAATATTCTGCACACACTTTCCTCTCTCCTCTTTGATTGCCTTCAGCTTAAGACATTCTCCACACTCCCTGACTAGCTGCACCTGACCTCCTCTCTTTTCCAGCAGCTCCAGCTATGAAATATGCACATGGCTTTGGCTCCGGATGCAGCTCTGCTAATCGGTTAGTGAGATCCCCTGTCCATCCGCTCTGCTGTGGCCTCCTTTCAGCATTAACCACCCTCAGTCACAGGAGAGGTGCTATTTTTATCCGTCATATGTGTGGTTATGCAATGGTGTGCCTCTTGGATGGTTGCACGCATTTCACCTCCTTACGGCTGGATGTGCGTGCTCTCTAATGCTTCTAACGAACACCTCCATGGAAAAGGAAAAACAAATGGAAGTCTCTAACGAGTGTCTCTCGAGGCCAGTCGGAAACAGCCAAATTCATTTGGAGGCAGACAAATTCAAATTCGGAGACAGCTTGGACACTCCAAATTATTACAGGATAGGGTGGTCAAGTGTCATGCTTCAGAGGACAATCCTCTATTTGAAAGGCTATCTGGTCCAAGCCTCATTTGAAAAGGAAACCCTGTGAAGAATGGAGACCTCAAAGCTGTTCATCAACAGCAACTGGACAGCAGACTGAGCAAGCACACACACCATCTAGGTCATGGGTAGGCAAACTAAGGCCAGATCTGGCCCAATCACCTTCTAAATCCGGCCCACGGGTGGCCTGGGAATCAGCGTGTTTTTACATGAGTGGAATGTGTCCTTTTATTTAAAATGCATCCCTGGGTTATTTGTGAGGCACAGGAATTCGTTCATTTTCCCCAAAAAATATAGTCTGGCCCCCCACAAGGTCTGAGGGACAGTGGACCAGCCCCCCTGCTGAATAGGTTTGCTGACCCCTGAGTTGCAATCTTCCCTACTATGTCACATTGTGTTGCATTGTATTGTACATTGTATGTGAGAATCCCTATGTGTGTCCACCCCACATATGATTCCTAGAACAGAGAGGTGAGATCTCTTTCTACAACTGATCCAGAATGTGGGAGCTGGACTGGTGACTGGGAGCAGCCGCCATATAACACTATTTATATGGTCCTGAATCCACACAACAGTCTATACAACTGAGCCTCTTGGGCTTGCAGATCGGAAGGTCGGCAGTTCAAATCCCTGTGACAGGGTGAGCTCCCGTTGCTCGGTCCCAGCTCCTGCCAACCTAGCAGTTTGAAAGCACCCCCGTGTGCAAATAGATAAATAGGCACCACTGTGGCAGAAAGGTAAACAGCATTTCCGTGCACTCTGGTTTCCATCACGGTGTTCTGTTGCACCAGAAGCGGTTTTAATCCTGCTGGCCACATGACCCGGAAAGCTGTCTGTGGACAAACGCCGGCTCCCTTGGCCTATAGAGCAAGATGAGCGCTGCAACCCCATAGTTGCCTTTGACTGGACTTAACCGTCCAGGGGTCCTTTATGTTTTAACCTTTTAAAATTTATAGCACTGGTACTAAAGGATCTACACTGGCTCCCAGTACATATCCAAGCACAATTCAAAGTGTTGGTGTTGACCTTTAAAGCCCATTATCGGCACAATAACCTGGTGTTGTATTTATAGAAATGTTTCTTTTTTAACGTTGGTTTAAATAATTTTATGATGCATGTTGTTGTTGTGTCATATTGTGTTCTGTTTAGCCGCCCTGGGATCTATTTCCAATGAAAGGCGGTTTCAAGGCAGAATGAATGAATAACAAAAATAGATACAAAATACCATATATATATATATATATATACACACACACACACACACACACACAGACACCAACAACCCCCAAATTGACAGCAGACAAAACTGCATGTTTATCGCTCAGATAAAAGATCAAAAAAACCATTTCGACCACAGCATTAAAAAAAAACCCCATTAAAAGAAAAAAAGAAAACTGGAATGGATGGGTTTTTAAAGCCCATTTGAAAACCTGAAGAAGTATTACCATTTTCATCATCTGATGAGTCTTCCTGACAGCTAAGTTCCTTTAAAGTTGAAATTTATGAAACATTTTTTCCTCATGATGCATACGGTTCTCTGTTTATTCACCAGTTCATTCACATTCAGGGCCTCCTTCTCTCATAGTCTCCTGTTGGCTCCTGACCTGATTTTTTATTTTATTTTATTTTTTGCTTCAATAATTGCCTTATTTTCTGTCTTTCCAACTAGTCTCCTCCACTCAGTGATGTTCTGACCTTCAGTGTTTCTCTGCAAAATATATAGCCGTGCCATCCTGGCTCCCCTCCCCTCCACCACCCAGATTTCTACCTTACCTTGAGGCAGAGGTAACTATGCATATCTAATGCATTCTAGAGCTGAGCCTTCTGCATAGTTTATACCTGCAGCTCAAGAGCACAGTAGCCCTGTATCTTACAGAAAGGGAACAGACAAATTTATGAGTCCAATTTAGTTGGCATTCCAGGAAAGGCTACTTAAACTATGAATTTACCTTGTTTGCTTAAATCACAAGGAATGCACTGTATAAACTGAGGCCTTCGTGGGACGGCAACGTAAACCTTGAGATTTGCTGCTGAATACCTGTTAGGATAACCAGTTTTGCACTGCCAAAAAAAGAGAGGATTTGCATGGCTAAAATTCAGCCCTTTGCTCCTTTAAGAGGAAGGTTGGGGTATAAATTTAATGAATAAATAAAAGGAAAGGAGAACCACTACTCATTAGGGCGTATTGCTTTAGAGAGTAAAAATAAATTTTTGCAAATTTATTCAACAAGGAGGCCTTAAAAATGTGCTTTGCGGTGTGAGGAATTCAAATCTGTTGTTATTTTTGTGATTGGACAACATTTAGCTTGGTAGGTCTACTTTGATGAAGAAACACATAAACTGTTTTCGGCAAAACAAATAATTTTAATTTTACCTTCTGAAAATATCAGATAATGCTTAATAACAATAATAATAGCAGCAGCAAATGTTTGGCAATCATTTTTAATGAGTTCTATGCCATTTCACACACATTTTACTTACTTACCAAGCAAGACTATATTATATTAATTTAACCAAAATATCTGTTGAATTCCCAAGTCCCACTACAACTTTTAGCACCCCTCATTTTTGAAAGTTGAAATATTCAACACACCTGCTGACTCATATTCCCAAGGCACATAGTCAAACTGATTAAGAAAACAGTTCACAAATGTTTTATTTTGTGTGGTTTCAGCTGATGTGCACATGTACTTTTGTACACAGGTACAATACCATGCAAAAAGAATCTTGATACAGCCATAGGTACTGTACTCTTCAATCAAATTGCTTATTTTGCCGAAGTCTATCAAATACACATGTGCATCTGTAAACTGCAGCAAAAAAAAAAAGAAAAGAAAAATATTGTAGTAAACATGCATCTGATCACAAGAAGATTGCTTTTTGTTTTTGCAATATGCATGGGTAATATAGCACAGGGAAATATACAAATAAAAGGATGGAAGGAACAGAAAACTCCGGCTAACTGTGCATGCATGGAGCTCTGTACAAAATCTGGAAATAAAAAAGGAGGGCATTGGGGGGTTCCTAACGGATTGGGTTCACGCCACAAGACCAAGTCATTCGCAGTGAGAAGCATTTCAGAATAACTGCTATACAAAACACAATAAGGCAGCAACAAATTGTCCTTTTGAATCAATAATAATCCAACGCACTGGAAAGGCACCCAAGATATAAATAAAATCATGTCGTGAGGATAAAATGGACTGTCACATGTACGCCACGCTGAATTCCTTTGAGGGATGATGGGATGTAAATGTGCTAAATAATTTGAATACGCTTAGAATAATATTTATCTGAAGGGAACAAAACATCCGAGGACTTTGAACACAGTGCGGAGCAAAATGAGGTGGGCAGGTTTGTGAAAACCAGGAGCTTTGTTAGTGTAACAATGGGACTTGCGCTCGGCGATTTTCTGGGCATTCCTTGGGGTTTTTGGGGGGGGATCTGTTCTGTTTTTAGAAGGATCCCTACATAGCCCTGTATATAACATATGCTATGCAATATCTGATCAGCTGTGTTGTCTAAAATAGAATTGAAGAGAGGTGGGTGGCCGGCACTTGTGAACACTCTTCCCTCCCCCCCACCTCGTGTTGTTACAGTGGCTTCCCTTCTCTCTGTTTAATTTTTCCTTGAGTGACGGATCATAGTATATGAGGACATTGCAACAGTGGCTGTGTACCACATGAACCATCATGATAAGGCAGAGTTAAATGCTTTCACAGTGTGGATTTCAGTCTTAGAAATCACTGAGGCGACAATCAAATCTGGCGACTTTCAGCTCTGTACTACACGGTGTAGTGCTTCTGTAGAGAGGACAAGAATTTGCGTAGTCATTACAACTAGCAATTTAAAATGTGTGCACATAGCATGGGTTCTGCAGGTCAGCTGACACTCAAAATCTTTGACTCCACCTCAACGGAGCCAACCTGTAAACTCTACCAGAGTATGACACATTTCAGGAGAGCCATTCCAGCATAATTTTGGCCTTCGCAGACACTCTTCAGAAACTTCTTCCATATTCATGGCCTTTAATGTGTTTTATTCATTAAGGAGATTTCTTATGGAGTTAATGGCAACAATAATCATTGATCAGTGGCTCCTTTCGCAATTTCCCTGCTTCTAGTAAATTATTTAAATTAAAGCACATTCATATATCCACATACACACATTATATATACTCATGAAGAGGTTTTAGGGGACTTCATTTTCCCAGTGATTTCATTGAGTGCCATTGTCATCCTACATTATTCATGGGGAACCTTGCAGATTGCTTCTCATTCCTACAATACTGATAAATCATAGGGCCATTTTCCCGGGAAGATTTCAGCTGTAAACTCCACAGCTTGTTTTCAAATGAAAATTGTGTTCAGTTAAGGTGATTTGTTTGCTATTCAAAACTGTAAGTCTTTCATATATTGCCATTTATAGAGACAGAAGCTAAGGATAAATTTGCACAACATGAATATTATAATGCCTTTGCCACCCTCACTTTCACTTTCTACTCTTCCTTCTCTTTGTTTCCTTCTCTTTGGACAAACAACAGGGGAAGGCATCACCATTCCTTGTCCTCGTTGTAAGCTTCCCAGAGGCATCTGGCTTGGCCACAGTTGTAAACAGAATGTTGGAATGATTCCACAAGGCTCCTTTTACGTTCTTAGGAGTGAGAGGACAAAGAAAGTACTTGCAAACTTGAAAATAACTCCCTTTCCATTGTACCATATGATTATCTCAGCTGTCTCCAGTTAGTCAGTTGTTGGCAGTCATTCTGCCAGTCTTCTTTTGCTGGCCCTGAGAGGGGACAAGTATTGCTGGATCAGATCGTGAAGCTGAGGCTCCAAGACTTTGGCCACCTCATGAGAAGAGAAGACTCCCTGGAAAAGACCCTGATGCTGGGAAAGATGGAGGGCGCAAGGAGAAGGGGACGACGGAGGACGAGATGGTTAGATAGTGTTCTCGAAGCTACCAGCGTGAGGGAGGAAGTGGAAGACAGGAGTGTCTGGCGTGCTCTGCTCCAGGGGGACACGAAGAGTCGGACATGACTAAACGACTAAACAACAACAACAACAACAACGAGAGACATAGATGAACCTCCAGTTGATTGGGGACATTATGGAGGCTAGGTCCCATATTGGGCAACTTAACAGCACTACCAAGCTTATGTACCTTAATGCTCTAAGACAGGGGTGACCCACCCCTGCAGACCAACTTTGGTAGGTGAGCAGGACTGCCCACCTGCCAATCACCTGCCATTATTTTGATATCAGGTGACAACTTCAGAGGGGTTTTCTGTAACCACCAATCGGCATGGCCTGGAGTATAGATCACCCATATTGTAGGACACACGACTGAGTCTTCAGTCCTATCCACAGCATTTGTTCACTGTTGTGGGAACTGCTAAACAGGGATGGGACTCATTACAAGTTATTCCCACAGTGAGGGAAGGGAAACTAATGAGGGGGGTGGGGAAGGGTTTTAAGGCAGAATGTCAAAGTTTGAGAAAACTTGTGCTGAAGTAAGACACCAGAGAACAATAGACTGATCGATTAATCAGCGGAGAAAACAGAATGTGAAAGTATTTGTCAGCAGTGAAAGGGCTCATTTAGGAGAGTAATGTTTAAAAAGATAATGCGGGATCATTTCAGTGACAGTTTTTTGTTACAAATGGCTTACTTGGTGTAGCTTAGCACATCTTGTTCTTAACAATGTGCTTTGCTCTTCAGTGGTCTAAGAGAAGAAAGAAGGAGGCATCAGATTAATATTATCAGCTATTCACGGTTTCCCATACCAAAAGAATGGCATGGAAACACCTATTCATTACTCCAAATGTTTAATGCCCCTTTTGACTTCCTCCAGGGCTTTGATCTGACTATTATCCTTGTATTACCTTACAATGTTTATTAAATATGCTTTAAAAAGAGGGAGAGAGGGATGGCAAATCTAAGAAAGAGGGAGATCATAGTCTGGTATCAAGGTTCTGACATCAGAATCTGGCCAAGAAGAAACAGTGATATTGCTAGAAATGAAGTATGAGGGTGAGATCCTGGGCTTGTTTTTACTCAAGAGTAACTTTCACTGAATGCAGTGAGACTCGTATGCTGGAAAAAAATGCGTAGACGATTTTGTACTGAATCACTTACTTCCTCTATATCTTGAAAAGCAATTATAATAAAATATAAAAAGCACTCACTTCAACCACTGACCATATTAATTCTGGGAAACCAGAAGACCCTTATGTTCTCAAACTCCAGTTAATTACAATACCCATCCACGTTCTCCGTGAATCCAATTACATGTTTCTTATATTGCTACAAATAGGAATTTCCCCGCGTGAGATCATTACGAGTTTTTATGGGATGTTAAAAGAGTGTCTGGTTTGCAGCAGCCTAAGACAGCAAATGACATCCTAACAGAATTCTGCATTCAGCGTGTTGGTCAACAAAGGAAACCAGAGGAAAGTCTTACAAATTGACACATCCTATGTGGCAGTATAAATTATGCCCAAAGAAACAGTGACATTTCAGATAGAATTATTGTGTGAGCTCAAACGCACTTGCAGAGGGTGGTCCCATTTTAAGGTGTATGTGCTGCTCTCACAGGAACAGCTCATCTCATTTTGCCACCTGAGGAAAACTGGAAAGGTGTCACCCTGTGTGTGTGTGCACCACCTGCCGTCTCAGTGACCGGGGTCACGAAGCAGCGGCTTCCAGGTTCTGGCCAGATCTCACAAGAGTCCCATCACTGAAACCCAGAAGCCACCATAGCCACTTCTCTGGTGGGTACATCTTGGATTCTGCCACCTGAGGCAGCTGCCTCAGTCTGCCTCATGGACAGACCATGGTACAACAAAGAGTAAACCAACCAACTCCTGTATTGCAAAATATGAGTCAGCAATATCAAAAGCAACACGATGGCCAGAAACAATAACAATGTGAACATCTTTATGGAATAATTCAAAACATCAAAATTAACAAACTGAAGCCTCTGAAAGTCTCTGAAAGTCCTTCAATGAATCACGGTGCCAGACTTCGGTGCCAGACTTAGACAAGCGGACATGGAGCAATGGATCCAAACTACAAGAAAGAAGATTCCACCTCAACATTAGGAAGAGCTTCCTGACAGTAAGAGCTGTTTGACAGTGGAATTTGCTGCCAAGGAGTGTGGTGGAGTCTCCTTCTTTGGAGGTCTTTAAGCAGAGGCTTGACAACCATATGTCAGGAGTGCTCTGATGGTGTTTCCTGCTTGGCAGGGGGTTGGACTCGATGGCCCTTGTGGTCTCTTCCAACTCTATGATTCTATGATTCTATGACTTCACCCGGCAGAGAGCAAGCTGTGAAGCTTTGTATAATCAGCATATGTCCAATTCTGAAGTCCAACTCTGAACTCTGCTGAACAGTGTTTCCGGATGACAACTACTGTTTCGTTGAATTCTTCACCAGCCAATTAGTTCAACACTTGTAAGTAGAAAGATGGGTAATTTCTTCATTAACCAATCTTTTTTCGAATAGATATAATGAAAAATCCTCTGGAACAGTCCTCATGCGATTATGTAGTCACAGCTTGCTTTTGATATTGCTGACTCATGGGCAGACCAGCCTTGTTCTTCACCAGCCACGCACCTGGATTATTCTCTCCCTGTGTTCTCTGCGGTGCCACGCTAAGCCAAATCAGGGGGGAAGTTTGTTGCAAGGTGTGCGTATGTGTGCATTGGGATGTGCGTCCAAACGGGCAGCTCAGTGACGATGCAGCCAAACAGCTTCTGCATTCAGCTTCTGCTCATGTGAGTGAGCATTGGCCCAGCTGCCTTAGTAACAGGGAGAGATCCAGTATATCAGGGAAGCTAGAACTGGGGCCAGACATGAGAAAAGCTAAACAAAAGTGGGAAAAGGTAGCGGAGGGGGTCATAAACATTTTCACACACTTCAAACTTTGGAACATAAATCAAACCCCATCAAATCTTGGCTACTGTGATGTAGCTGCCACTTAGGGAAAACTTCCACCTACACAACGGAGGTGAAATCAGCTTCCCAAATGGGCTGTGTTGAGCCATGCTCAGTACCTGGGGGGAAATACAATGCTGGAGTCATTACTTATCACAAGATCTGCCTGGCCCATGCTGGGATCTGATTATCATCACTGTATTTGAATCCAGCAACATATGGAGAAGTTTACTGTATCTGCACTTCAGTAAACAAGCAATGGGAGTTTTCTGCCTTCCTGAAGAAGACACAGGAATGTTAAGCAGTCAGCATAGAAGGTCCCCAATACCTGAAATATACCTTCCCTACAGACCCACTTGGGTGTTAAGATTGGAAGAGGGGGCAATCTTGGTTGTTCCACCACCCTCAGAAGTTTGGGCATGGTGGTGGCCGGGAACAGGGCATTCTTAGAGGTGGCCCCTAGACGTGCATCCAGCACCTTTACTACACAGCTTTCGGCAAATGCTGAAGACATGCCTATTTACCGTGGCTTTTGAAACCTGAGGTGTATATTTTTAGGACCCACCTTATCTTTCCAATTTAAGTATTATTTATTATTATTATTGATTACATTTGTATAGCGCCCTATACTCGTAGATCTCAGGGAGCTTCACAAGTAGTTTTAAACTGTTTTTAATGTTGTGTTTTAATCATGGTAACCTGTCCTGGGACCTTAGATTGACTGGTGGATAATACATGAATGAATAAATGATACTATTCAACCTCAAGGTCCGTATAGTAAAAACTATAGTTTTCCCAGTAGTGATGTATGGAAGTGAAAGCTGGACTATAAAGAAGGCTGATCACCGGAGAATTGATGTTTTTGAATTCTGGTGCTGGAGGAGACTCTTGAGAGTCCCATGGACTGCAAGAAGATCAAACCTGTCCATTCTGAAGGAAATCAGCCCTGAGTGCTCCCTGGAAGGACAGATCCTGAAGCTGAGGCTCCAATATTTTGGCCACCTCATGAGAAGAGAAGACTCCCTGGAAAAGACCCTGATGTTGGGAAAGATGGAGGGCACAAGGAGAAGGGGACGACAGAGGACGAGATGGTTGGACAGTGTTCTCAAAGCTACCAGCATGAGTTTGACCAAACTGTGGGAGGCAGTGGAAGACAGGAGTCCCTGGCGTGTTCTGGTCCAGGGGGTCATGAAGAGTTGGACACGACTAAATGACTAAACAACAACATTCAACCTCACAATCAGATCTGAGAAATCAGGGAACTGACCTCTCTAAGCTGTAGCTTCTGAAGCCACTGCCTTGACAGTCCATACAGGAAACTTCTGTATGTGGCAATAGCACGTAGGGGAGTGGGTGGGGAAGTTTATGGGAAGTGGCATGAATTCAGCCTAAAATGACTGCTGTGCACACATGTGGGGAGAATTCCAGCCATTTCCTCATTGTGAGCCTCCCCCTCCCCCTTCCCTTAACAGTCTAATAATCAGTTTACAGCAGGGCTGTCAAGCTTCAGCTAAAGGCTGGTGGAAGATTTGTATCGTGCCACAGGGAGATTGTGCAGAGCTGGAGGGGGATTTCAAGTAACTAATTGATGCAATCAATTTTTAGTGAGGAATAACAAGGCATACACCATTAATATTTAATGCAGAGGAAAATGTATTTTGAGAGTTTTTAAAAGGAAATATATGAATCTACTATTAAAATGGTCCCCATACAGAATCAACATGAAATAAAACCTCTTTTAATTCACAAAGAATGTGAATTCTGTAAGAATTTGGAAAACCCCACCACCTGCCCCCTCTCCTACTTTCAACTCTTCTGATCTTCATTAACTGCAAAAGCTGGGAACTGGGAGTCAGGAGGGCAGAAAGGCAACACAAACAAACATCTGTATTTCATAGGACTTTTTTGCATTAATGCCCAGCTATAAAGGTAAAGGGCCCCCTGAACATTAGGTCCAGTCGTGGCCGACTCTGGGGTTGCGGCACTCATCTCGCTTTATTGGCCGAGGGAGCCGGCGTACAGCTTCCGGGACACGTGGCCTGCATGACTAAGCCACTTCTGGCGAACCAGAGCAGCGTACGGAAAAGCCGTTTACCTTCCTGCCAGAGTGGTACCTATTTATCTACTTGCACTTTGACGTGCTTTCGAACTGCTAGGTTGGCAAGAGCTTGGACTGAGCAACAGGAGCTCACCCCATTGTGGAGATTCGAACCGCCAACCTTCTGATCGGCAAGTCCTAGGCTCAGTGGTTTAACCCACAGCACCACCTGCGTCCCTAATGCCCAGCTAAGGGGTAACTAATACTGCACCATTTTTCCAGTAGATTTGATATCTTGTGCAAAATTTGTAATTTAATGGGTAAATGGAGAGTTTTGAAAGCATCCACAGAAAGTCTTGCTTCTATGCACTGGTCATTCTTCCTGCCCACCAATATTTCTAGTCCTTGTTTCCCCAGTGTGCTTCAGCAGCAAGCTGGTGTGCTGGCATCAGTTTTTATAAACTTGAAAGGGCTTCTTTACTGCACGGTTCCCAGCTAATCAGACTCAACAAGATGGTTATCAAGCCAGCATCATTATTACTCTGACAAATTCCATGTCATGCTAAGCTTAGTTGGTGGTTTCATTGCTTCCCTGTAACAAAGACTTTTCCCCTGCTCCAAGTTTAGTTTGACTAGCTGGGGAAGAATTGCGATGGTGTTGTGCTCTCATATGCACACGTTGTTGTTGTTTAGTCGTTTAGTCATGTCCGACTCTTTGTGACCCCCTGGACCAGAGCACGCCAGGCCCTCCTGTCTTCCACTGCCTCCCGCAGTTTGGTCAAACTCATGCTGTCCAACCATCTCGTCCTCTGTCGTCCCCTTCTCCTTGTGCCCTCAATCTTTCCCAACATCAGGGTCTTTTCCAGGGAGTCTTCTCTTCTCATGAGGTGGCCAAAGTATTGGAGCCTCAGCTTCAGGATCTGTCCTTCCAGTGAGCACTCAGGGCTGATTTCCTTCAGAATGGAGAGGTTTGGTCTTCTTGCAGTCCATGAGACACACACCCCTATCCATATTCTGACCCAGCGGAAAACTATGCATGACTGAATCAAGAGGACAGAAGATCAGCTTGTTTCCCTCAAGAATGAAATGTGTTCCCTCTTCGCTTGACATCTGCCCCTCTTTCATCCTTTGTTGTAAAGTGTTTCAGAGGATGCATCTACACATTTTTGATTAAGACCAGGGGCAACAAAGGAGACATCTTGCACTTCTCAGTATCAAGTACAGCTGCGCCTCTTCCTCTTCCCCACTACACTGGTGTTATGTACTGAGCTAGAACAATACAATCCAGAATGCAGCAGTCTGATTGGTCCGCAGGAGCTACCCAATCCAGCTCCTGGATGAAGTGAATCAGCATCCTGATTGGCCTGCAGGAGCAGCCAATCCAGCTCCTGGATGAAGTGAATCAGCATCCTGATTGGCCTACAGGAGCAGCTCGGAATTAGCCAATCATGTGGGGACCATTGGGTAAATAATGTATATATAGCCTGCTCTCTTGGAGTGCTAGCCGCCATGGAGTAGGCTCGGGTTGGGCCTGGGCTTGGTCCTTGCCCTTCCAGTGCTCTCCTCCTCAACTGTGGCAGCGGCAGCGGAACGGCAAGGTCGGGGCTCTCCTCTTTTTTCTCCTTCCTCTTTCTCTCTCTCCCTTCTCCTCTCCTCCTTCTCCCTGCGTTGGCTCCGGGGTTTTCCTGGCCCCGGAGCACCTCTGCACAGTTGGCCGGGCGCTCTCGCTCCTGGCTTGATTTGGGTCATGGGGGGCTCAACAGTTCCTCCAGTTGACACGCCAGGCGTCCCCGGTTCCCCCTTGGCAGTGGTGACGGCGGCAGCAGTCTCAGTAGCCCAGAGCCAGCCTGGTAGTGCAGTTGCCTCCGGCTGGCTTCAGGAGCTGCTCGCTGCCGTGGTGCCCGCCATTTTGCCTCTCCGGAGTCAAGAGAGCAGGCTGGGGCCCAAAGGAAGGTTGCACGACATTGGAGACCACAGCAGAGAAGATATTACTTCTTTAAAATAAAAAATAAAAACTTTTCTCTTTCTTTTTTTAGAAAAAGTGTCCCCGGATTCTTTGAAAAGAATCTGGGAACCTTAGCACAAGCCCCAAGTGCTGATCTGCATTGCAGGATAATTGTATTTCTCATTCATTTTAAAAAATGTATTTATTGCACCTGTCGGTGCCTGCTCATCATCCCTAGGAACAGAGAGAGAAAGGATGGAGAATACATTCGTTAAACTTCAGAACTTCAGGACTGGGGATTGGCCCTGTGCAAAAAAATAAGCCTGTCCCATTGTGTCTGGTTGCTCATGCTGAGATCTAAGTCATGTTCCTTGAAACCCTGAAAAGCCCTGGAAGTTTAGGCCAAATAGTGAGATCTGGCAACCTAGCAGGGAGGCATAAGTTTCTGCTGCTTCTTTTCCAATTATTACACGAGTCCCCTGAAAGAGACAATTAAAAGCAAGTGCCTTTAGCTCAAATGCTATAGAGCAGAGATTGAGGATGCTGCATGGTGGATTTCCAGGTGTAAATTGTAATCCTGCCTTAGTTGAACTTTTTTCATTCCTCTTTTCAGCTCCAAACTTCTCCCAAATTAAATGGGTGTTGTGAATTTAAAACAAAAACAAAAACCCACACACCTTAACAAATACCTTTATAGTGGGTTTCAGTTTTGCATTTCAAAGAGGCTGCAGGAGAGAGACAGTTGAGAATTTCAAAGCCCTTGCGCTTAGTTCAGGCATATCCAAAGTCGGCCCAGGGACCACTTGCGGCCCCCGGGCTGGTTTCAAATGGCTGCCCAGGCAATTGTGAAAAAGCAATCTCTTGCGGGCCCCGAGGGCCTGCCCACCAAAGCCATTTCCTTTTTGCGGGCTCGTCATGAGCTCTGCCCTCTGCACGGGGGGCGTGGCTAGCCCCCGCGCCATTAGGGAGTCCCCAGCTGTGTCACTCCTTGGGTTGACCAATCTGGCTGGCTGGGGGGGGCGTGGCTGAATAAATAAATAAATACTACAGTAAACGTTCGGGACATTGATGCTACGGCAATGGTGGTAGCAGAGGGGTGGCTGCCACCTTGACCCAGTGCTGGATTTATGTATAGGCTAAGTGGGCTGAAGCCTAGGGCCTCTAAATCTAGGGGGCCTCACCACCTTGCCCGCTCCCCAGTGCCATAGTCTCCTGTCCCCCAAAATTGCAAACCCAAGACTTCATGCTAGGGCAGGGCAACTCAGGCCCAGCAACTATGAGACTCAGGGCTAGCCAGTGGGGCCCAATTTGAAGCAGTAGGGCGCAACAGAAAGCAAACTAAAAATGCTTTTGCAGTTCATCAAAACTATCCAGCAATATCAATAGGAAAACTGGTCCTATTAACAGTAATCCTTCTAGTTGGTTAATTGGTTCGGCAACTTCCATGCACATGACATGTGATGCTAATTATTTCCCCCAAGAGTTAAATGATAACTAATCAGAGGCAGCTACAGTTGCAAATGGCAACGAAATATCTGTGAAAGGAAGGGGAGCAGGTTTGCTCAGGTGTGTTGCAGGTAGAAATACTGATTGTAATGAAGTGAGAGCAGTAGTTTACTAGCTCGAATTAACAAATAAGGAAGTTTTGAGAATTTAAATTTTAGATTAAAATGGATTACTTAATTAAGAAGGGGATTGTAACAAAAACACTGGGGCCTAATTTGAATTGTAGAGTGCCTGGTATCTGGTGGGCAGACCAAAGCACTCGTCAGGAAAGCTATGTGATTCAGGTGAGGGTCAGATGCCTTGTCAATCCCAGCAGGTATATAATAGGAAGACCCGGCCTGAGACCTGCCCAGGCCGGGTCTTCCTGTTACATGAGAGCCAGTGTGGTGTAGTGGTTAAGAGCGGTAGTCTCGTAAGTCTGGGGAACCGGGTTCGCGTCTCCGCTCCTCCACATGCAGCTGCTGGGTGACCTTGGGCCAGTCACACTTCTCTGAAGTCTCTCAGCCTCACTCACCTCACAGAGTGTTTGTTGTGGGGGAGGAAGGGAAAAGAGAATGTTAGCCGCTTTGAGACGCCTTAAAGGGAGTGAAAGGCTGGATATCAAATCCAAACTCTTCTTCTTCTTCTTACATACCTGCTGGGATTGACAAGGCATCTGACCATCTCCTGCAGCCTGCCCAGTACAGAACATGCCAGTAAATTCAAACATAAAAAATACAGAACATGTCAGTAAATTCAAATTTATTTGAAGATCAAACAGCAATGTTTCGAAATACAATGGGGAGGAAAGGATATTTGCCAGTTCCCATCAAAATGTGGCATATCCCTAGGTCAAAAGCAATCCGGTTCTGGGAGTGACAAACAACAGGGGGCTGTTGCCGTTATACTCTGGTTGTGCATTTTCCCAAAGACATCTGGCTGGCCACCATGGGGAGCTGGGCATGCTTTAGTAGATGGACCTTTGATGTGCTTCAACAAGATTCCCCCTAGGTCCTTCCTTTCCTATGCCTGGTCTATTCTGCTCAATGCAGCCGAGCAGTTTGTTTAAATTGTAACCCATGCTCTGTTTAAAGATTGCTGAGATCGAGCACATTGTTCATAGAAGTGAATATGTGCATCCCCGTATCACGTTTGATATCATGTTTATGGGATGGGAATGGAGGGCACAACCCTCCTTTTCCACCGTGCATGCAACAGCATTGCTAGATTTCAAATGTGTGAATACTGGAGGCTACTTTACAGAGGAGAAGTCCTCATTTTGAAGGCATCCTCCGTTTGAGGAGCTGCCCAGGCCAAATCCAGTTTAAAGGTAAACAGCCCTAAGAAAGGAGAGCTGGGACTTCGAGGTTGCCCAGTAACAGCACCCAGACACCAAACTGAGCAGGCAAAACAAGTGACCTGGTCTGCCTTCCTCACTGTGGTGTTGATAGTGTTTCTAAAATTGCACCTATATGTCTAAATTAGAACATGCAAATTTTATGTACATTTTTGCCCCTTTTTGTCCTATTTTGGGTGATGCATTTACCCTTTTTTTTGGCAAAATGGCTGCCCTATGTATGAGCAGCTCTGAGACAATGACACATCTAAAGGTTGTATCAAACTCAGTTACTGTGCGAGCATAACTTCTGCTTGCCCCCCTCCCTCTCCTCCTGCACTTCCAGCTGATTTGGGGGCAGCAGGGGGGGGGGGAGAGGCGGGAGTTCCATTGTGCAAGTGAAAGTTGTTCTGCTTAGTTGGATTCATCCCTAAATAAGCAAACATGCAAGTTAGGGGCTCATCAACACTTCTGTAGGGATGATCGCAGAGTGGGGAGTGGGGTCCGGAGGAAGCCCACTCCCCACCCGCAGGCAGCCCCAGCCTGCCTGCACGCGTGACCTTGGGGTGCGGAGCACACACACCCCTCACAGACAAAGCCACAGCTGTCTGAACATCGTACCCTCTGTCTAACCTTTTGCTGTCTCAGTAGTCTGTGGTCCTGTCTGTGACCTTTGTCTCCTTCATCATACACTGTGCAAGGGGAAAATGACGCGGTAGAAACAGGTGCCAAAATAACTTTGTACCACCCCACGATCTCGGGACTGGAAGATGTGGAAAGGTCACAGCCCAAAATGTATCTGCCTGGTTTGCATATTTGTCTCAATAAAAGGAGACTCCACAGAGCTGGCCGGCAGCTTGCATGCAGCTCACCTGTGCGCAGCTCACCTGCGTGATCAACTCCTGCCTCATGTCCGTCACTTCAACTTCCACTTGCCCTGCTGCTTTCCCCCAAGGAAACCCACTCTTAAATTGGAGCAAATGTCAATCAGCTCTTCTGTGGATTGTCATTTGCTCCAATTCAGCAAAAAAGAGCAGATTTTCCCAGAGACAGCAGTAGGGCCAGCAGAAAACCTATTGGAACCATGCTTTCTAGGCACGGGACAAGTGAACTGTAGACCCTCTCAGCAACTCCAAAACTCTGCAATATCAGCCATTGCTAACCTGCTGTCTGTTAAGGAGATATTCACAACTTGTTTTCTATTACGCTTGTGTTAATCGCTTTCATCTGTAAAGCTCTTGTTCCAATTTAGTCCTGGTGCAAATTGCATTTACTTGAGAAGATTTTTGCCCACCTTAAAATGAACATCATTTTGTCATTTATATGTTGCTCAGAAGAATAAACAAAGCTTTTCATTTAAGTAGCAAAGCCTGAGAAAATCAAAACAGCATAACCAATTGTGATTGCTTGAATTATGTAACTAGTGCCATTGATTTCCTTCCAATTCTCCAAGAAAGAAAAACAAGTTAAGTTCACCTCAAGCACCGAAAAATTTTATATCCTATTGTGGCGATCACACAGGGCCCCTGGACGTTTGACAGTCTATTGACCCTGTGCCACCACTGCGATTGCTTTCTTCGCTGCCGCCACCCCGTTTCTCACAGGGACACACGGAGTCCAGACAGTTGTTAACATTAACAAATAATCAAGTTTATTTTAAAATGCAGGAACAAGCATATGGTTTCAGTTTATTTTTCTCTTGACAGTTTCTTAATCTTAGTTCCTAACAACTCCAAACTGATTACAGTGGTGCCCCGCAAGACGAATGCCTCGCAAGACGGAAAACCCGCTAGACGAAAGGGTTTTCCGTTTTCAGAGGTGCTTCGCAGGACAAATTTCTCTATGGGCTTGCTTTGCAAGACGAAAATGTCTTGCGATTCTTGAGGTTTTTTTCCCGCTCCCCACCCCCTTTTTCTAAGGTGCTAAGCTGCTAATAGCCTTTTAGCAGTGAATCCGCTAATCCCTTAAGCCTTTAATAGCCGCTAATAGCCGCTAATAGCCGCTAAACCGCTAATAGCGCTAATCCGCTAATAGGGTTGCTTCGCAAGACGAAAAAACCGCTAGACGAAGAGACTCACGGAACGGATTCTTTTCGTCTTGCGAGACACCACTGTATTCCATCTATCTATCTCACTCAACCTAACAATACCTCTCACTCTCTCACAATACAACTCGACCAACCCACTGCCTATTCCTCCCTCTTCCTTCTCCAACTCCCAAACCTCAACTGACTTTCAAAACCTCCCACTCTAACTTTTACTCCTCCCCTTGCATTCTCACTGGCCAATCACATCACACCCATTTTTACCCTTTCCTTATGACCCATCCTAGGAGGCAAACGCCACACCTATTGTTCACCAAAGACCTTAAACAGTAGCCCATTTCTGAAATGCTCCATGTTCAAGTCAATATACTTTTTGGTATTGGATCAAAATCCTCTGATTTAGGACAGCTTCATAACATGAATGGGTGAGATGGCAAAAAAAATATTCAGGCGGATGGAATGGAATGACGATAAAGCTAAAGATTTCATTCTGGAACCGTAGCAACATTAGAGTGGCAGTTGCGGCACAAACGCATAGAATTGTAGTACAAATGTGAGTTAGAGCTGGTCTACATATGCAGCACAACGAGGTGGGAGGTTTCTGAGGTGGCAGAATGGCCATTACCAATTTAGAATGAAAGTTGAGATTACTCTTTTTTAAAAAAATAAATAAATAAAATCCTGCGTAATAAATTCCCAGCAAATATGTTTCAAAAATATTTTGTAGTAGCTCATAAGTGTGGAAATTTATAAACCAACCAGCTCCTACCCAAGTTCCCCTAGCAAGGGTTAGCAGTCACTTTTGTGCAGCTTGGCTGAGAGCACCAAAATAGTAATGTTGGGATGAGATAAAATGGATTATTCAGAATGTCCTTGGATCAAAGCACACCAGGTTAATAATTCAAAAACTGTGGTTTATTAATAAAACAAAAAGAACACAGAATTGCAGTCAATGAAACAGACAAATAAATGCTCCTGAGACTTTTACCAGGTGGCATAATAAGCGAGGGGGTTGTCTGTTGCATGCTGCAAAGGAGCCATTGTAAGAGGCGACCGTTAAAGCTGGCAGAAGATGTAGCATGCACTTCAGGATATATAGCCAGCTAATTCCAGCTGAAGACCAGAGACAGAAGGTATCACACTTTGTACTTGGTCAAATATTTACAGGACTGCCTTCAAAACTGGTGCAACTGCATGATTGAATGGTGAGGAAATAATGACCATCCAATTTGTATCAACACATATTTTTGTGAGACACTGGGCTTGTTCACATTTTTGCTTGCCCTGTGCCTAGAAAGCATGGGTCCGAGTGGTTTTCTGGTTTTCTCATGCTTTCAGTAACATTTCAGCTACTCTGTAAACAAATATCACCTGTAAGCAGGGCTTTTTTGTCAATATATGAGTTTTTAAAAGGTAAAGGTACCCCCTGCCCGTACAGGCGAGTCTTGACAGACTCCAAGGTTTTGCACTCATCTCACTCTATAGGCCGGGAGCCAGCGCTGTCCGCAGACACTTCTGGGTCACGTGGGCAGTGTGACAAGCTGCATCTGGCGAGCCAGCGCAGCACACAGAACGCCGTTTACCTTCCCGCTGGTAAGCGGTCCCTATTTATGTACTTGCACCCGGGAGTGCTTTCGAACTGCTAGTTTGGCAGGCGCTGGGACCAAACAACGGGAGCGCACCCCGCCGCGGGGATTCGAACCGCCGACCATGTGATCGGCAAGTCCTAGGCACTGAGGTTTTACCCACAGCGCCACCCGCATCCCACATATATGACTTTACTGGTACTTTAATCAATGAAAGCACTGCTTGCAATACCCCCATTATTTGGGGACCTGAATGTTGGCCTTTATCATTTGCCTACCTCTGTCCTAGATTAATGGCCATCAGCCATGTGAGTGAGACTGGTTGTGTGTGCTTTCCCCATGGAATCAGGAGTGTGCCATGTCAAAGGAAGGACCACATGACAAGTTCACCCACATAATTGCAGGCCTTTTAAGAGCAAACTGTCTGCCACAGGCACCAGCTCCTCCGTTCAAGGCAGTTTCACCCCCCGTGTATTTTTTTGAGGGGGCCGGGGGCCCCCCAATGTTCAGAGGGAATTCGGCTCTGCCCCCTGGCTCCTTTCAACATTGTGCATGCGATTTCAGGACATCATGTGTCATTGCACATGCGGCATCATGACGTCACATTGGGCCCCCTGTATCAACTTTAGAAGATGGCGCCTCCGGGCTGCCATGGCATGAACGCACAGAAAATACTATAATTCACCCTAGGACCTAGGGTGAAGGGCAGGTATTATTATTATTATTATTATTATTAATAATAATAATAATTATTTATAGCCCGCCCATCTGGCTGAGTTTCCCCAGCCACTCTGGGCGGCTTCCAATCAAGTGTTAAAAACAACACAGCATTAAATATTAAAAACTTCCCTAAACAGGGCTGCCTTCAGATGTCTTTTAAAAAGAAGATAGCTGCTTATAAATGTATTATTATTCTTATTACTATTACTATTATTGCTTCCCTTAGTGCTAGGGTGACATTTAAAGAAAACCTGTGATGCTACTGAAAGGACTCTCATGCTAGAAAACAATCATGTGAGATTCAGTGGGCCTGCTAAAACGATATACCCTGGATTTGCAAAGCAAACACTAGCACACAAGCTTAACTTGATTCTCATTCCTAGCCTCATTGAACTCAGAGTGACTGCACACCTGGGCGAATTCAAACACAGCCTTAAGAGCTCACATTAACAGTGATTAATTTTTAAATCATTATTATTTGTTGTCCTTGCTATAAATTTGCAGAAGTACTACCAGGAAAAGCGGTAAACCTGTTTTTATTGTGTGATAAAGCAAACTATACAAAATGCATATGTTTCCTTTTTCCAAGAAGAGAGAGAAACTGCTGCTCTTTATAACACTCTGGCAAAACAACTTTATTGGTTTTACTGCATCATTTTTACTTATTAAAATTTAATCATGTTTGTTGATGAAATAAATGAAACAATTTTACAATGATTTGTGCTTGCTTACTTGGGTTTTCAGGGTTGCTGCATTTCTTTCTAGAATGTGTGGGGCCTTCTGAAAGGCTGAAGTCCTGTGACGATGAGCTCTGTAGAGATGAATGCCCAGGGTGTGGGACAGGGAGCTCTAATAAGGTCAACTACTGACCCCATCTTTCCACTGCAAACCCCACACATTTGAGATGGTGGTAGGCATAGTGTCCAATGGGCATAGGGTTGTCTCCGACTAAGTCCTACTCATTGGAATTAACAGACCTAATGTAGTCCATGACCATTCAAAGAACTTCCTGACAGTAAGAGCTGTTCGACAGTGGAATTTGCTGCCAAGGAGTGTGGTGGAGTCTCCTTCTTTGGAGGTCTTTAAGCAGAGGCTTGACAACCATATGTCAGGAGTGCTCTGGTGGTGCTTCCTGCTTGGCAGGGGGTTGGGCTCGATGGCCCTTGTGGTCTCTTCCAACTCTATGATTCTATGATTCATTCATTTTCAGTGGGTCTGCTTTAAGTAGGACTAAAACGGGATAGAACCCCATGGACTCCAAACATCCAACCGGGGGGGGTGGGGGGGAAGAAATTAAACACCTTAAGGCAAAACCTTTCAGCTTCTACCTTCTTCAGCTGTTCTGATGTTAATCAAAGACTGTTGCATGGTCATGGTGAAGGTTGAAAAAGAACTTTTTTGAGAGTTATGGCACTCCTTTAAAGTAATATACATGCTTCCATATATATATATATATATATATATATATATATATATATATATATATATATGCTTTTGAATTCTGGTGCTGGAGGAGATTCTTGAGAGTCCCATGGACTGCAAGAAGGTCAAACCTATCCATTCTGAAGGAAATCAGCCCTGACTGCTCACTGGAAGGACATATCCTGAAGCCGAGGCTCCAATAGTTTGGCCACCTCATGAGAAGAGAAGACTCCCTGGAAAACACCCTGATGTTGGGAAAGATGGAGGGCACAAGGAGAAGGGGACGACAGAGGACGAGATGGTGGGACAGTGTTCTTGAAGCTACCAGCATGAGTTTGACCACACTGCGGGAGGCAGTGGAAGACAGGAGTGCTCTGGTCCAGGGCGTCACGAAGAGTCGGACACGACTAAACGACTAAATAACAACAAGATGTTTCCATAGTCTAAACTCATACTACCAGCAGTCAAACTGCTTGCATAAGAAATCCTAAGCTGTGTTGTGTATTTGTGGGCATGTTTAACTAAGAAAGAAAAACGGCAAAGAAAGTATTCAAGCATGATGAGAACATCAGATTTGCAGTCCCACAGTTTAACTAATTCATTTTAAAAAGAGTCAATCTGTTGCAAAGGTCATTCCTGTGCATATTTAATCATAAACGCAGGAGTCACCTCATTCTTTCTTTTCCCCACTTGTGTGGCAGTGCGCGATGAAACGAGACACGTATCTCTCTCCTCCCCACACCCGCAACTTTCATCTGTCAACCTCTTCCATAGACACCTTGTCACAATTAGCCCAAATGAAAGCATATCAAGGAATCAGGGTGCCAGGGTGCCATGAAGGAGACATTGCCGCATCGTGCCCTGAGGCAGTCCTTGAGGTATTGCAGTCTTGAGCCATTTCAGGCTTTATAGGTCAAAACCAGCCCTTTGAATTGCAACTGGAAGCTAATTGGCAGCCAGTGCAGTCAGGCCAGGATCGGTGTAATATGCTCAAGCCGTCTTGCCCCAGGGAGCGACCTGACTGCCAAATTCTGCACCAGCTGAAGTTTCCAAACCATCTTCAGAAGCAGCCCCACGTGTAAAGCATTGCAGCAATCTAACCTAGAGGTTGGGATGTGGGTGGTGCTGTGGGTTAAACCACAGAGCCTAGGACTTGCCAATCAGAAGGTCGGCGGTTCGAATCCCCACAATGGGGTGAGCTCCCATTACTCAGTCCCAGCTCCTGCCAACCTAGCAGTTCGAAAGCACGTCAAAGTGCAAGTAGATAAATAGGTACCACTCCGGTAGGAAGGTAAACGGCATTTCCGTGCACTGCTCTGGTTCGCCAGAAGCGGCTTAGTCATGCTGGCCACATGACTCGGAAGCTGTATGCCGGCTCCCTCGGACAGTAAAGTGAGATGAGTGCCGCAACCCCAGAGTCGGCCACGACCTTTACCTTTAACCTAGAGGTTACCAGAGAATAGTGTTAGAATTCCTGCTCCAT
Source organism: Podarcis tiliguerta (assembly GCF_965153285.1). NCBI lineage: Eukaryota > Metazoa > Chordata > Lepidosauria > Squamata > Lacertidae > Podarcis > Podarcis tiliguerta. The sequence goes on along the minus strand of NC_139550.1, from coordinate 1,844,219 downwards.
GATTGCAGTCATGGGATTTTTGTCTTTCACATGACATTATATGTTTTGACTCCACAGAGTGGGGAGTGACGGAGACAGGATGTTTGTGTTACTGTGTTCTGTGAAGTGGGACTATTGTCCTTTGTTCTTTCTCTTTGCTGTCTGATGCTAGAGAGAGGGAGCCATGTTGCAGTGCTCCGTGTGTGTTTATGTGTAAATAAAGTAGATTAACCAAAATGCTGAGTTGCTGAGGTCTGTCATGAAAAGCTGCGAAGACTCTGTGGATCCCTAAATGTGCCGGTGTCAGGTGGCATCGGTCGCTGTGATGTTCGGGCTGAAGAAAGCTTTTGAAGCTTCCCAACGATTGACCAGGAGGGAGGGAACATGCCAGTCGGGCATGTGTCTCTGCCAGGGTCTACTCAAGTGTAGGCTGAACTCCTGACAAATAGATGACAGAAGTTTTTCTATGTCTGTCCGCATGGGGTGCAGCAGAATCACCAGCAGAAGCTGACGGAAGACACTCCGTATCACCGAGGCCACCTGAGCTCTGCAGCCAGCATTTACGGGATCTGCTGGAGGAAATGGGCCCTTTGAGGGTCAGCTGACAGGCTGCTCAGGCAGGATGGTACTGCTGTGTAGATGGCATCTTGGCTCAGCTTGCCAGGCTTGCAGTAGAAACCAAATATTGCAGTGTAGGAAGAAGCCTTTCTATAAGGGAAAGGCCTGCTGCTGTGAAAAGACAAGATACCTGCACCTAAGCTTGTGGTGAGGACAATACAGGAATGGCTTGAAGAAATTAGAGAGAGTATTTTTTGATGCTGACTCTTCATTAGTGGATTTGATTTGCATGGAATTCCCAATGTGCAAGGTTGTCACACTACCTGAATGAATGGATCTTTATTTGCGTCAGCCATAGCAATAAAACAACAATACGATATACAAAGAATAGAAATAAAAAGTCAATTCTATAAAATACATTTTAGGGGTTTGAATCAATAGTCAAATAGTGGATCTTATTCTGATTGCCCCAGCTAGAAACCTTGCAACCTTTGCTGTCACCTGCTCATCTTGATCTGCCAAGAGAAAGGACACTGGGGCAGTGGTTGGGCGACCCAGAATGGACAATAAGAGAGGGGTGATAGTCTCATTCCTCAAGTCTTTATAAAGAGTGCAAGCCAGAAGGGCATGCGCCACCGATTCGGTACTTCCATCTCCACAGTGACATAAGCGTTTTTCGTGTGGAATTGTTGGATTCAAGCACAGCTGAGGGCAATACATTTAATATTGCGAGAGTAAAAGCATGTCTATATTTTAGAATTGCTAGGTTATGCAGATCGGGTGCCAGAGAGTCGAAATGGGAAGGTGGAAAATAGTCATACCATGGGCAAAATTTTCTTATTGTGGCCAAGTTGTTCTGGCACTCAATAACATTTAGGTGCTGACAAATTAGACTGCTTTACTAAAACCCAAAGTGAGTAGCTGTTGTGGTGATAAACCACAAGAGTGAAGTTTTTGATAGACAATTTTAGTTCAGGCGCTCTTGTGACAATCTTGCAGCACTAGGGATATTAAACTGGGGAAATTTGAGTTTAGGTGAAGCCAATATTTAAGTGTCCTACGCCAGATCCGTAGTCCTACCAAGGGAAGATTAGCCCCTAGGCGCAATGATGCGTTTGGGACACAGGGTGGTACAGAGAAAATTAGCCTTAAGAACTTTGATTGGACAGCTTCCGTAGATCCAAGGTCATCTCTAGAAGCAGCAATAGGAGTTAGCTACAACACTTTTATTTCACCTTCACTACTATCCTGAACAAATAAAGACTGCTGCACTGAAGATCAAGCAACCGTTGGTTTCAGTTTTATCCGTTTTATTCAATTTTGCTTCTATTGCATGTGACATTTTGCCTGCACAAGCCACATAACTGGCTGGCCTTCAGCTGACTAAAACAAAAGCGAGCTTCAATTAGATGGCATGTCACATCATGAAAGCAGCAGCAGCAGTTCCAGTAACATATTAACTGTGCCCACAAGGCTGAGCCAAAAATTCTCCTCTCACAATTTACAGCCTATTTGCAGGGTGTGGTGGGGGGTAATTTCAGGGGTTTTGGAAATGCAAAAAGAGGGCAAAACCAATATTGGAACGATGCAGCATTCTCATGAAGCCAATTGTGCTAGGAAATTACCTGAAACTTGGGGAACCACCAATGAAGAGGGCAGGCAGATCTTTGCATCTCAGTATTATTATAAACTTCTTCACAGTAACAATTCCATTGGTCCAATAGCCATCAAGGGAATAAAAATTAAAAGGCCCAAATATCTCAAAAGGGTATTCCGTATTCCTGAATTTGTACATGTTCTGTTCATAAAGTTCCAAAAAATTTTCCTGTCAAATCCTCCTTGTTCCTCCTTGCCAACTTATTTCAGCCAATTCATTTTAGCATCGCATAAAAATACACACCACTCCCCAGACTTTTCCATCCTGTTCACAGGTCTCTTTCAGTTATTCTTCAGGGAAGTGGATTTCTTCAGGGAGACATGACCTATTTGCCCATCATAGAATAGAATCACAGAATCATAGAGTTGGAAGAGACCACAAGGGCCATCGAGTCCAACCCCCTGCCAAGCAGGAAACACCATCAGACCACTCCTGACATATGGTTGTCAAGCCTGTGCTTAAAGACCTCCAAAGAAGGAGACTCCACCACACTCCTTGGCAGCAAATTCCACTGTCAAACAGCTCTTACTGTCAGGAAGTTCTTCCTAATGTTTAGGTGGAATCTTCTTTCTTGTAGTTTGGATCCATTGCTCCGTGTCCGCTTCTCTGGAGCAGCAGAAAACAACCTTTCTCCCTCCTCTATGTGACATCCTTTTATATATTTGAACATGGCTATCATATCACCCCTTAACCTCCTCTTCTCCAGGCTAAACATGCCCAGCTCCCTTAGCCGTTCCTCATAAGGCATCATTTCCAGGCCTTTGACCATTTTGGTTGCCCTCCTCTGGACACGTTCCAGTTTGTCAGTGTCCTTCTTGAACTGTGGTGCCCAGAACTGGACACAGTACTCCAGGTGAGGTCTGACCAGAGCAGAATACAGTGGCACTATTACTTCCCTTGATCTAGATGCTATACTCCTATTGATGCAGCTCAGAATTGCATTGGCTTTTTTAGCTGCCGCATCACACTGTTGGCTCATGTCAAGTTTGTGGTCAACCAAGACTCCTAGATCCTTTTCACATGTACTGCTCTCAAGCCAGGTGTCACCCATCTGGTATTTGTGCCTCTCATTTTTTTTGCCCAAGTGCAATACTTTACATTTCTCCCTGTTAAAATTCATCTTGTTTGTTTTGGCCCAGTTCTCTAATCATATTGGCAGTGGAAGTCCTGGTTGTAGCCAACAGCCCTTCCCACTGCTCCTCAGGGCTGTTCCCCACCTACACCCCGCTGTTTTACTGATGGCAGAACTCTGCAGGCAGTACCAATGCAGAAAGGCAGATATCAGTGCATTTACTTAGTATGCAAACGGAGGAGGTGGAATATTTGAGAACATTCTAGGTACGCCAAAAGGCTTGTGAAACCCAACTGAGTGGAAGCTAATGAGCTAACACTTGTAAGTTCACTACACTTCACGTTCTGAAGTTGCATGTAATTAGTTTTACTCATTTCCTTCAAAACAACAAAAACCTGGTCCTTGCAACCAGCTTGAGATTTGGCCTTGTTAGCATCTTGTTAGCATCTTGTGGTTTCTGACTCCTTGAAGCTTTTGAGAAGTGACAAGAAACATCACTAAAATATCCAGACTACATATCTGATCGTGCTAAAACCGTGCTTTGAACATATTTTATATGCTGAGAAACAAAACAAACAAATCCCTGCTTGGATTGAAGTCCAGTTATGGTAGGGCAGGGATATTTTTCTTCTTCAAGGCTCTGCCCCAGCCCTAAAGAAGGGGTAAGTAGGTCTCATCTTTAAAATACGGTGTGTGTGCAGGTGAAAGGAGTGAGCTGAACCTCCCTGCACCACCCATGGACTTACTTGCTGTGCACCGTTACCTGAAGCTTCCCCCCCCCCCCCCAAAAAAAAGCCCTGGCTCAGTTCTGGTTTGGGAGCCAGCATACAAGATAATAATAATAATAATAATAATAATAATAATAATAATAATAATTTATTATTTGTACCCCGCCCATCTGGCTGGGTTTCCCCAGCCACTCTGGGCGGCTTCCAACAAAGATGAAAAATACACTAAAATGTTACATATTAAAATCTTCCCTGAACAGGGCTGCCTTCAGATGTCTTCTGAATGTCAGGTAGTTGTTTATTGCTTTGACATCTGATGGGAGGGTGTTCCACAGGGCGGGCGCCACTACCGAGAAGGCCCTCTGCCTGGTTCCCTGTAACTTGGCCTCTCGCAGTGAGGGAACTGCTAGAAGGCCCTCGGAGCTGGACCTCAGTGTCCGGGCAGAACGATGGGGGTGGAGACGCTCCTTCAGATATACTGGACCGAGGCCGTTTAGGGCTTTAAAGGTCAGCACCAACAAGAGAGTATAGGGAGGGGAGACGGTTCATTTCCCTTCGATTGTATGAACATTTTGCTGGAAATATTACACACAGGGTTTAGACGTAGACAGCAGACACATGAAGAACAAATGTGGCTATCCCAATATCTCCAGTCTGGCCTTGAGATACTGTTGAGCTGCACAGCTTGTGGGACCATCACAACACATCTGAAGAATCCTGCTGGGCCACTCTCCCTTCCCAGGTTGCCAGACAGTAGCTATATTTGGCCCCGGACCTAATTACTTCACAACAAGGCATAAAATAACAGTCTGTGTAGCCATTGCCTCCTGCCGTTATACAGTAGCTGCAGGGCCGGCCCACCCATGAGGCAAGGTGAGGTGACCGCCTCAGATGGCAGGATCAATAGAGGCAGATCTTTATTCCCTCCTTGTTCCCGATATAGATAATAATAATAATAATAATAATAATAATAATAATAATTTTTTTATACCCCACCCATCTGGCTGGGTTTCCCCAGTCACTTCTAACCGAATATTAAAAACAATACAGTGCCAGACATTAAAAACATCCCTAAACAGGGTCGCCTTCAGTTGTCTTTTAAAAGTAAAATAGTTGTCTATTGCCTTGACATCTGCTGGGAGGGCGTTCCGCAGGGCAAATGCCACCACCAAGAAGGCCCTCTGCCTGGTTCCCTGTAACCTCACTTCTCGCAGCGAGGGAACTGCCAGAAGGCCCTCAGCGTTGGACCTCAGTGTCCGGGCTGGATGATGGGGGTGGAGGTGCTCCTTTGGGTATACGGGACTGAGGCTGTTTAGGGCTTTAAAGGTCAGCACCAACACTTTGAATTGTGCTCAGAAACGTACTGGGAGCCAATGAAGATCTTTCAGGACCTGTGTTATAGCGGCTGTGCGGCAGCCACTCCCATTCACCAGTCTAGCTGCTGCATTCTGGATTAATTAATCTTCTTTCCTCACTCCTTCTTCCCTGGGGGTGTGCACACACTATTTTGTGGTTCGCCTCAAATGTCTTGGGCTGGCCCTGGGTAGCTGGGCGGGTTTGGTGGTAAAGGAGAGGTGGGGTGGTCTCCCCAGGCATCCAGAGGGGAATCAAGGAGGCAGTAGAGGTAGTTTAAAAGAGGATGACATACCCTGCAACATTTCTCTGATGAAAATAGGGATCTCCTATTCCACAATAATAATAATTTTATTATTATACCCTGCCCATCTGTCTGGATTGCCCAAGGCCACTCTGGGCGGCTTCGGACATATATAAAAACATAATACAAAATTAAACATTTAAAAACCTCCCTATCCAGGGCTGCCTTCAGAGGTCTTCCAAAGGTTGTATAGTTACTCATCTCCTTGCCTTGGGGGCTGCATAACTACATAAAGGGTAAAGGTAAAGGGACCCCTGACCATTAGGTCCAGTTGTGACCGACTCTGGGGTTGCGGCCCTCATCTCGCTTTATTGGCCAAGGGAGCCGGCGTACAGCTTCCGGGTCATGTGGCCAGCATGACTAAGCCACTTCTGGCGAACCAGAGGAGCGCACGGAAATGCCGTTTACCATCCCACCGGAGTGGTACCTATTTATCTACTTGCACTTTTGATGTGCTTTCGAACTGCTAGGTTGGCAGGAGCTGGGACCGAGCAACGGGAAATCACCCCGTCGCGGGGATTCAAACCGCCGACCTTCTGATTGGCAAGTCCTAGGCTCAGTGGTTTAACCCACAGCGCCACCCGTGTCCCTCCCGCATAACTACATACCCTCCCACATTTCTCCAATTAAAATTTGGACATCCTAAGGAAAAGCGGGATATTCCCAGATCAAATCCGAAACTGGAACGGCTTCTGTAAATCCAGGGAAAATAGGGAAACTTGAAGAGTCTTAATTTCAACCCATGATTGAACACAGCAACCAACCCTCTTTTTCTTACGCTCCTTTTTCTTACGCTTCCTTTTTTTCCCTTTTGAACAAAGTCTGATCCCTCTATTATTAAAGCATTGACTCCAGCATGAGGGCAAACAGGTTGTATTCAACTCAGTCTTCTGAGTATTGCAGCCCACACATTTTCACTACCCTTCAAGAAATGGATTAGAAGACCTTCTAGTGCGTTCCCTTATCTCATAGCCCAGGCCTCTCACCATGCCACGATAGCCGGGAAATTAATAATAATAATAATAATAATAATAATAATAATAAAAAATTTTATTTATATCCCGCCCTCCCCAGCCGAAGCCGGGCTCAGGGCGGCTAACAACACTAAAATAGTGCAACATTCTAAAAACATTATAAAAAATAATTAAAATCAAAATTGATGGCAACCATAAACTAAAGTTCTGTAAAGATTGCCAAAGGAGGGAGTCAGGCTGCGCCCTGACCAAAGGCCTGGTGGAACAGCTCTGTCTTGCAGGCCCTGCGGAAAGATGGCAAGTCCTGCAGGGCCCTAGTCTCTTGTGACAGATGTTTTTATTTGAAGACCGTAAGTTCCTCTGTGGGATATACCAGGAGAGGCGGTCCCGTAGGTACGAGGGTCCTAGGCCATATAGGGCTTTGAAGGTTAAAACCAGCACCTAAAACCTGATCCTGTACTCCACCGGGAGCCAGTGCAGCTGGTATAGCACCAGGTGAATGTGATCTCATGGCAAGGACCCCATAAGGAGTCTCGCTGCAGCATTCTGCACCTGCTGGAGTTTCTGGGTCAGTCTCAAGGGCAGCCCCACGTAGAGCGAGTTACAATAATCCAGTCTGGAGGTGACCGTCGCATGGATCACAGTGGCTAGGTCAGGGCGAGAGAGGTAAGGAGCCAACTGCTTAGCTTGGCGGAGATGGAAAAATGCCGCCTTTGTTGTAGCTGCAATCTACGCCTCCATGGAGAGGGAGGTATCGAAGATTACACCCAAACTCTTAACGGACGGTGCTAATATTCCGAGGTAAGTCTCAAACGTGGGTGATCATCTCTTCATCACTTTCCCCAACCTCCAATAAGTGCAACTGCTATGGGATAATTATGTGTTTGTGTGTACATATATACACAAACTCAGACTCGTACATATTATTTGGGGAAGGTTAGCATCATTCCCCATTTTCTACAGGCTTTCTGATCTGCTGATTCCTAAGCAACATGCGGCATACCAATCAGGTTTCTACACACACATTAAGGGTTCCTGGCAGCTTGCCTTGGATTCTGTCACTGGCTAAAATGTTCCCATCGGGGGAAGAAAAACCTGCCAGAAGTAGACAGGTATTTAACGTGGTGTCAGCATTGTGGAAAAGTCAACATTTGCACTGTAGTTTACTGCCAGCTGTAAGAACTGCAGTGAAAATGGGATTGAATAAGGTGGTAAAAAGCATAAATTAAAATGATGGGGGTGACAAATTGTATGCCTGAGCTAAATCAGTTCTCTCCCCCCCCCCCCCCCCGTTGCTGGAAGAAAAGCATAGATTTCCCTGATAAAGGACTGCCAGTAGCAAAGTGGTTATTCTGAAAGATGCTAGCCTGAATTCAAGGTTCCCACCTGCAAAGGCTGGGTTAGATGCTTATGCAAACGGATGCCAAACTGGGATAGTAAATCTTTCTATGACAGCAGCTGGGAAAGATAATTTGTACTTACTGAGCACCTTGTGCCTGAGTGTCTCAGGAGCTCTCACAATCAGTTAATTTGAGCTCCTTCCAATGGCCTTTGGAGTTCAATGCTCAGAGATGGAAATGGAGGCACAGAGCACTCTGCAAGCGGCTTTTAAGCACACAGATGCCGGGTGCTCCACAATTATTAATCAGAGCCCTGTTTTCTAACTTGCCTTGAAAACCATTTGGGATTCTGTGTGTTCCTACTGAATGCTTGGAGAATCTTAAGGGTTTCAAATATATATATAGCAGGAGGACCACCATAACCACCCTGCAAAGGACTAGATCAAAGGCCTCCCACTGCCCCTCTCTCAAGCAACAACACCTTTGCCTTTGTGGAGAAGAGGGAGGAGCCTGAATCAAATAGGGGTCACTAGGCAAAGGCCTCACGTTGCAGGAGCTGCTCTTTGCAGACCCTCCAAGTGTCCCTGTTTCCCAGGGACAGTCCTGGATTTACAGAAGCCGTCCCAGTTTCTGATCTGATCCCTGATTGTCCCACTTTTCCTTAGGACGTCCCTATTTTCATCAGAGAAATGTTGAAGGGTATGGAGTTATCCAAACCAAGGAGATAAGTAACTAGACACCCTTTCTTTCTTCTTTGGCGATCACTCGTAGCTGAGTAGAATTGTCTTCCATAAACACGGTTTTAACAATGAGTCCCTTCCACAGTGGGGACATTGGTTCCTGGGCAGGAGTTGATCATGGTGTGGATTTGCTAAGCATGCCTTCCTCTTAGCACATTTCTCCCTTGCGTCCTGAGTTTGAGTGTCTTCAAAGCCCAGGACACCTTTGGTAAAGGCTGTTCTCCAACTGGAGTGCTTGCAGGCCAGTGTTTCCCCAGTTGTTGGTGTTTATACTACATTTTTAAAGATTTGCCTTGAGACAGTCTTAAACCTCTTTTGTTGACCACCAGCATTACACTTTCCATTTTTCAGTTTGGAATAGAGTAGTTGCTTTGGAAGACGATCATCAGGCATCCACACAACATGACCAGTCCAACGAAGTTGATGTTGAAGAATCATTGCTTCAACACTGGTGATCTTTGCTTCTTCCAGTACACTGGCATTAGTTCACCTGTCTTCCCAAGTGATGTGTAAAAATTTTCGGAGACACCATTGAGGGAATCTTTCAAGGAGTTGGAGATGGCGTTTATAAGTGGAAGCGGAAGACATCTGAAGGCAGCCCTGTACAGGGAAGTTTATTTTTAAAATGTTTAATGTTTTGTTATGTTTTCATATATGTTGGAAGCCACCCAGAGTGGCTGGGGGCAACTCAGTCAGATGGGTATGCCATTATTATTATTGTTATTGTTGTTGTTGTTGAATAGGATGTCCCTATTTTTAGTGGAGAAATGGTGGAGGGTATACCTTTGCTGCAAATGATTCCCCTGACCATGGCCTGAAGTTTTGTTTGGAACCAGTGATCATGTTCTTTCTAGTTACAGTACCTCTGCCTTGAATTAGGACATAGAGTAAACCCCTGGCATGAAACAATATCTGTGGTGCAAGAGATTATTAGTTTTCATCCCCCTGTTAATTCCAGCTAAGCACAACCTTGCAAGGCTCCTCTGTTGTTCAGCAAGCCCTTCCATACCACTGTTTGCACTACCCATCCCTCTCAACCTCCCAGCTTGGCGAAGTGACTGGAGGCAGCTAGCAAACCTCATGTCAAGCTGGACCCAAGCTTGAGGAGATCTGAGCCCAAAGGCAACTGGAATTTGTTTTGTTCACCAATAAAAGAACCTCTATACTGACACATCAGAAAATATTGGTGCAGTGTACAACTATGAAATACAAAACAGGGTTGGAATCAATGTAAATAATCATTCAAGTGACAGGCTAATCAGTTTAAAGAACTGCATAGGCCTGTTGCATAGGAAAGTATTCAAGAGATGTGTGGAAGTCCAAAGGGTTGTGCTGCTGAATCTTTGCTGGAAGAGTTTTCCACCGTATGGAACCACTAGACGCCTGACTCCTTGGGGAGGCCAGTCAAGCCTCTGTAATACGGGGGGATAGCAAACATCTTGAGTGAGAAATGATGCTTTTTGAAAAGTGGAGTTTGTATTCTGGACTGTGCCTCCCACCAGTTTAAAATTCATCCCCAACTCTATCTAGGATAGCCAGTTGTGGAGTGTGCAGCTTCTTTTGCTCAGCCTTAAGGTGCAAAGTGTTCCTGGGTCTGTCATTTTGGTTGGTTCCGCCAACAGAGTTCTCCTCAGCATGTAAATCTAGCCTAGGCTTAGACTACCATATTTTTCACTCTATAGGACGCACTGGACAATAGGACGCACCGGACCATAGGAGGGGGAGAACGGGGGGGGGGAATTCTCCTCCTCTCTGCTCAGCGCCCCTTCAGCGAAGCAGCAGGAGAAACGGAGCCCCTTCCATTTCTCCTCCCGCTTCACTGAAGGGGCACTGCGCAGCTCTCCCTCTCTGCTGAAGCCAGGAGAGTTTTGCTCTCCTGGCTTCAGCAAAAGGAACCTGAAGCCTGGAGAGCGAGAGGGGTCATGTGAACCAACCCCTCTCGCTCTCCAGGCTTCAGCAAAAGCAACTCGAAGCCTCCGGAGCGCGGAGGGAGCGCTCCCTCTGCACTTCGGAGGCTTCGAGTTGCTATCGCTGAAGCCAAGGAGCCTGCATTCGCTCCATAGGACGCACACACATTTCCCCTTAATTTTTGGAGGGGAAAAAGTGCGTCCTATAGAGCGAAAAATACGGTATGTACACATTATCTGCTTCGTCTCCCTGCCTGGTCTGCTGTGTTTAAAACTGCTTGTTTATGTCACTGATCAAACCAGAGGCAGACGGGGTGCCCATTACTTGATTTGTTTCCCAAAGCCAACTTCTAACTCCCTGAAGCTGTCAACTGCACGTGTGCAGTGGGTGGTTAAAATGTACACACCTCAACTTGACTGAAGCTTCTGTTCTCTATAATCTGATGGAAGCTGGTTTGAGGGAAAGTGCATCAAATGGGAGAATTGTTCAAGAAGCTATAAGATACCTATGGCTTGTGTCATGTGTCATGTGTACTCAGCTTCAAACACCAGTGGAGGGAATTTGCTGGAGCCACAATAGTGTGTGCACAGCCCTAGACGGATAAGGATGAGAAGGCTGGCCAGCCCTCAACTCTTGGCTGTCAGTACAAAATGCTTTGCATGGTCAAATCCATGGCCATGCCAAGGATTTGACACCGACAACTAGGGATGATGGATGTCTACAAGTCCCCCTAGTCCCTGGCTGTCAAAGGCTATCTTCACATATGGTCAGGAGACAACTCTTTTTGCCATGTGATGCTAGCTTTTGACAGCCAGGGATCATGCAAGCCACCAGACTCCCAGACTCCCAGACTCCCTTGCACACTCGGGAGAGGAGGTGGTCTTTTGGAAAATCAAAGTATTTTAAAGTCAGGGATCACTGAGAATTATGAGCGTCCCCAACACCTAGCTTTCTAATGCAGTTGTGGAGGGGCAGGGGCGGTGTATTGTGCTTCACTACTTGGGACGCGGGTGGAGCTGTGGGTTAAACCACAGAGCCTAGGACTTGCCGATCAGAAGGTCAGCGGTTCAAATCCCCATGACGGGGTGAGCTCCCGTTGCTTGGTCCCTGCTCCTGCCCACCTAGCAGTTCGAAAGCACGTCAAAGTGCAAGTACATAAATAGGTACCGCTCCGGCGGGAAGGTAAACGGCATTTCCATGCGCTGCTCTGGTTCGCCAGAAGAGGCTTAGTCATGCTGGCCACATGACCCAGAAGCTGTACGCCGGCTCCCTTGGCCAGTAAAGTGAGATGAGCGCCGCAACCCCAGATTCGTCCGCAACTAGACCTAATGGTCAGGGGTCCCTTTACCTTTTACTTGAGGTGAAATGAGAAGTGCCGTTGCATCCTGCCATCACCACGCCACTCGCCACACCAGTGGAGAAGCAGTTGGAAATTGGCACCAATTGGCACCAATTTCCAGTGAGATCTTGCAATATCTTGCCAGAAATCGACACCACTGAATGTGCCACTTCTCCACCACTGGCAGAGGTGACAGGGCAGGCAGGGCACCTGCGGGAGATTCTGCCTCAGGGGCTTCTGCTGCCCAAGGCAACTGCTTTACCGCACCTCATAGGTGGGCCAGGCTAGGTGGGGACAACACTTTTGAAGTTGGTTTGGAAATGAACTGAATGAATTCAAAAAGGAGAAGAGTGTTGTCAAAAGTGCCAGATGCAGAGTTGTAGCTCAGCACATTTCAGAACAGGGGGTTCCTTCTTCAGGATCAATCAATTGCTGAAACTATATGAAATACAGTTAAAATACTGAAACCCCTTTGAGGAGAAACTATTTAAAGGAAGGAACAAAATTATCATTATTGAAAACCATTATGTAAATGGGTTGGGGTGGCACAAAGATGGCATAACTAGACAGCTCTTCTTCTCCTTTTCTTTGACAGGTCTTTTAAAATTATTTTGTTACATATAAAAAACAAACAAACAAGCAACTTGATTTTTAAATCAAGTAACAAACCATTGTGGAGAGTAACATTTCAAAACAAAGGTTAATAAGTACCTAAACTTAATAAGTACCTAAAACTTTCAAATTCTACAAACAAAAAGCTGAAATCATTGACTGATTCTTAATCGGTTATAGATTGCTCTTGAAGAAAGACTCCCATGTGCTGAGTTGCAATGAGTTAGCAGTTGGCGCTTTGGAGAACAAGGATCTCATTTTTGCATTATTTTTGAAACTGAGTTGAACCATTTCCCAATTTTAGGAGAGCGGCTCTCCCTGTTTCCAAGCCATTCCCATGCAATCAATTGATCACTCACCCACATTGGCTATATAGTACAGTGGTACCTCGCAAGACGAATGCCTCGGAAGACGAAAAACTCGCAAGACGAAAGAGTTTTTCATTTTCTGAGTTGCTTCGCAAGACAGATTTCCCTATGGGCTTGCTTCGCAAGACGAAACGTCTTGCGCCTTTTTTTAAAAACCGCCAATGCATTCCTATGGGAAACCGTCAATATGCAGTGGTGCTTCGCAAGACGAAAAAACTCGTAGAACGAAAAAAACTCACAGAACGAATTAATTTCGTCTTGCGAGGCACCACTGTACTTTTTTGCAATCTGAAGGGAAAGGTTGAAATATGTGACTTTGGATTTGTTAGATAGTTTTCAGTGCTGCTAGGATTGATTTGGCAGCAAATCGGAAGAAGGCTAATGTTCTTCACCTTACTCATGATTTGAAAGAATCAGGCAAATAACTGAAATGACAAAACTGACAAACAATTAGTTTTGGGAAGGACACCCATTAGATAACAAGTTTGTGGAGAAGTTGGCATTTCTCCCCTTGACTCCAGAATGATTAATTTTTATGAAAATACACATCAATATGTTCTGTTCTCTTTGTTGCAAAAATGGGTTTTCTTGTAGGACTGGATGCCTTTTATGTATGTTCTGTAACCTGAGACGTAAAATAAAATAAAACAACATGAGTCTGGGGTACTGACAACATTATTTCACAGAACCGTTTAGATAATTGAGTGATTAGCTCTTTCTTGCTGCAGCTGCGGCTGCTCTGTTTTGTGTTTATTGAGGCTTTAGTATTTCTGGCTTTATTTTCATTTTATTGTTTTAGTGTGGTTTGACCTTATTTTAATAATTTGTTTTGCATGAAGCTTATTGGATTGACATTTACCCTCATACCTGCCTTTTAAGAGGACAGATAAGCTCACTGCCAAATGTCGTACGGTCACCTCCAGTCGTAAGCTCGTTTTAAGCAACCATTTTAAGTAATTAAAACATGCACACACAGAGAGCCAGGATTAGGGGGCTCCTGCACATAAACTCACACACCCCAAAGCTGACCAGGCACTGCCTGCCTTGCTGCCTTGCAATGCTCTCTTCCTTAGCAGCACAGAAAGCAGAAGGCCGAATAAAGCCACATGCTTAGTTGGAGTCATCCCAGTCATCAGCAAAAATCTTCAATGCAGCTGTCTCCTTAGCAAGGCTCACCCCCAACACTTGCCCCCACCCTGGATACTGCCACCGTTACACACACACACAAACACACACACACACCGTGCTGACAGACAGAGTAGGGGAAGTCCAATACCGCCATTTTCTAGCTTCTACTGGAAAGGAGATGGGATTGCTCTGAAGGAAAAGCCAGGCAGGTGTTTGTGATCAATGTGGACTGGCCCACTAGGAGAGATGGAATAAGTACTTAGGGCTTCATGAGGCTCTGGTTATTGGGAAAATGGGCTTGTAATAGGCTGGGACGCCTTCTGCCTTTGTGAGGAACTGCTACTAGCTGCCAACATTTTTCTGCACCTTGTGACCGTGTTCCTCTCCTATCTAGCAGATATGGGCATTGTTGTTGTTTTGTTTTAATGAAATCAGATTTGTTACCAAATTGCAACGAAAAAGCTTTTCAGCTGTTGATGGCACCACTTCACATGGGATCAAGAAGAAGAAGAGGAAGAGGAAGAGGAGGAGTTGTTGTTTGATATCCCGCTTTATCACTACCCGAAGGAGTCTCAAAGCGGCTAACAATCTCCTTTCCCTTCCTCCCCCACAACAAACACTCTGTGAGGTGAGTGATGCTGAGAGACTTCAGAGAAGTGTGACTGGCCCAAGGTCACCCAGCAGCTGCAGGTGGAGGAGCAGGGAAGCGAACCCGGTTCACCAGATTACGAGACTACCGCTCTTAACCACTACACCACACTGGCTCTCTAGTTCTGTTTGAGGCTGTGTACACACATCTATCTGCCCTGCATCAGGGCACTCCCACCACTGGCTTGGGAAGTGGTGTATGCGCAATGTTAGACACAATCCTGATCTATCCTGTAGCTATCCTTACGAAATACTGCTTTCCAGAGGTGTCGAGTTGTGCCCAACACTGGGGAGGCCTGTTGGCCTGGTCAGAGTGGGGCAGGTAGGTGGCACATCACACATGTGCTGCCCCCCCCACCCCTGCCAGGCCGACTCAGCCTGCCATCCCCCACCCACTGCCTACCACCTTACCTTCATATGCCGATCCTGCGAGGCTGAGGCCACAAAGGCGCTTTGGCAAGTTTCTTTGAGATTGCCAGGGAAGGCGCCCTAAAGGTAAAGGGACCCCTGACCATTAGGTCCAGTTGTGACCGACTCTGGGGTTGCGGCGCTCATCTCGCTTTACTGGCCGAGGGAGCCGGCGTACAGCTTCCGGGTCATGTGGCCAGCATGACTAAGCCGCTTCTGGCGAGCCAGAGCAGCGCATGGAAACACCATTTACCTTCCCGCCTGAGTGGTACCTATTTATCTACTTGCACTTTGACGTGCTTTCGAACTGCTAGGTTGGCAGGAGCAGGGACCGAGCAATGGGAGCTCACCCCGTCGCGGGGATTTGAACCGCCAACCTTCTGATCAGCAAGTCCTAGCCTCTGTGGTTTAACCCACAGCTAGCAGTCATCAAAAGGATGCTGCATCCCTACTGCATATCTGGCGAGGAAGGGACACAGAATTTTGAAAATGTGGGGGCCCTTGCCCCCCGCCCCTCCCAGATGGCGCCTCTGTCGCATTCTGATGCATTTCTCCCCCAAACCAGCTTTCATCTGAATTGTGAGAAAGAATGACCCAACTGCTTTTTAAGCCAGCAAAGTGTACACAGCCTGAATCTGCCAATCAAGCTATGAGCTACTATCTTTGCTTCTGGCAGAGGTTTCATGTCATATGTGGAGATGCACAGAGGGACCTGGATGGTGGCAGGAGGACTGCAGAAAGGAATAAGAGACAACTAAGAAGGGGGGAGAGACCGAGAGGGTGCAGAACTGACAGAAAAACTGAATAAACTTAGGAAGAGCTGTGGCTGTGGAAGTTGGCAGGTGCAGCAATTGACTTCCCTTCACTTACAAGATGTGACTCTCAGTTAATCTTTTCTCCTATGCTCTCATCACTGATGTTATCTGGTTGGTTTCATACTGCCTAAATATTTACATATTAGGGAATAGATCTGTCTTTTATTCTTGTATTCAGTTTGTATTGCATTTAACCAATCTCATGCATGAAAATAGGGATGCTTTTGAATACTTGAACTGTATTTTCATTTTGCATTTGGATGCTTTGTAGATGCAGTTTGCATATTATTAGTCTGCAGTTGCACTTTATGCACTAGATTGTGACATAGTTGTACCAGATATGTGTCTGACAGCATTTTATATAGTGAATTGCTCTAAAGCTGAACTTTATATTGTTATTTGTTGCTAAATGTATTGGACGTAGAATGTATTAGTAATTAGACGTTTACGTATCAACATAATTGATTATCTGTGAATTTTTGGTAAGAGATTGCTGGATAAATTATTGTTCGACCCATAATGGAGTATTCTTTGGAAAATTAGAGGATAGATTAGAATATGAACAACCAAAGTAAATTTACTATAGTGGTACCTCAGTTTAAGAACAGCCCTGTTTATGAACTATTCGGTATAAGAACTCCGCAAAACCAGAAGTAATGTTCTGGTTAGTGAACTTTACCTCGGTCTACGAACAGAAGCCGAACAGTGGAAGGGCACAGGCGGTGGGAGGCCTCATTAGGAAAAGTGCGCCTCAGTTTAAGAATGGCTTTGGTTTAAGAATGGACTTCTGAGGTACCACTGTACTATGAATATAAATATAGCGATAAGAGCAAGACATAAAGATAAAGTTAAAGTGAGCAGGAGAGCGAATACCTATGAACAAAGTTAAATAAATGCTTTTAACAGAATTTAAATTATCTCAAGCGAGTGTTTAGTGAAAAGTTTGATCATTGTGAGAAGAAAATACATGAGATTTGAGATGAGTGAAAACAGAGTGCTAAAAAGTGAAAATTACAAGGCTGACATTCAGAAAGATTGTGAAGTAATAATAATAATAATAATAAATTTTTATTTATACCCCACCCTCTCCGGCCAGAGCCGGGCTCAGGGCGGCTAACACCAGTAAAATTACAATGATAATAATAAAAACAATTTAAAATACAGGTTAAAATATAATTTAAAATTCAGCCTCATTTTAATAGTATCCCATAGATCAAAACCATAAGGGGAGGGAAACATAAGGGTCAGACTGAGTCCAAACCAAAGGCCAGGCAGAACAGCTCTGTCTTGCAGGCCCTGTGGAAAGATGTCAAGTCCTGCAGGGCCCTGGTCTCTTGTGACAGAGCGTTCCACCAAGTCAGGGCCAGTACCGAAAAGGCTCTGGCCCTAGTTGAGATCAATCTAACCACCTTGCGACTTGGGACCTCCAAGGTGTTGTCATTTGTGGGACCTTAAGGTCCTCCGCGGGGCATACCAAGAGAGGCGGTCCCATAGGTACGTGTGTCCTAGCCAATGATATGGTGTGATGGAAGTGCTTACTGGACCTCCCAACAGGTGGGTTGCTGCTGCTTACTGAGAGGCAGAACGGGGGGGGGGGCAGAGAGGCTGTGGCAGAGAGGATGACACAGGAGGAGCACTAGGTTGGCTCAGCCAATGCACTGTGCCAGCCTCACCGCTACCTTGCCCCTCCTAGTAAACAGCAGTGACTCACCTGCCTGGAGGTCAGGTAAGCACCTTTGCTCCTCCACAACATCTGCTAATGAGATTATGTAACACCCAAAAAAGGAAGAAGAGGAAGAAGAAGAAGAAGAAGAAGAAGAAGAAGAGGAGGAGGAGGAGGAGGAGGAGGAAGAGGAGGAGAAGGAGGAGGAGTTTGGACTTGATATCCTGCCTTTCACTCCCCTTAAGGAGTCTCAAAGCAGCTAACAATCTCCTTTCCCTTCCTCCCCCACAACAAACACTCTGTGAGGTGAGTGAGGCTGAGAGACTTCAGAGAACTGTGACTAGCCCAAAGTCACCCAACATCTGCATGTGGAGGAGCAGGGAAGCGAACCCGGTTCACCAGAATATGAGTCTACCGCTCTTAACCATTATACCATGCTGGCTCTCAAAGGAAGAGAGCAAATGTCATTAGATGTGGACAAATAACAAGAAGGTTTCCATTGGAAGTACCAATGAATTGGCTTCAGTTTACAGGACTCCATTCAAATATGTGTTTTTTAAAACCTTCCTCCCAGAGATGTTTTAATCTATTTTCAAAATGTGATGATTAAGTATCAGAGTAAGGGAAATTGTAAAAGCAACTGGTAAAAAGAACATGGTATGAGAAGGTCTCCCAAATATGACACTATGAGTTAGTTTAAAATATTTCGTAGAAGGAATGAGGAAAATACAGTATTGGTGAAATTAAATAGTGGGATTGCCCTTGTATAACAGAGGAATTTGGACAGTGATGGGTAACAGCGAAAACGAGGCAAGAAAGTATATGAAGGAATTCAATGAAGAAAAAGAAAACGTCTTGGATAAGAAGGAACCAAAGACATAAAAGAAATTGTGTATTGAAGAGCATTGAATTGAGGCATAAAGGAGATAAAATGTGCTACTTGGAATGTTAAAGGATTGAAGGGCAGGATAAAAAGGCAGAATGTATATATAGGGGGGGCTGTATTTGCTTTTATTACAAGACATTTGATTCAAAACATTATAAATACTTAGAAAATATGAAACGTTGGGAAACATTTATCTTCTTCAAGTGCTATACCTGTTCTGAAAGGCTGCAGTAATGACTAGGTAAGTGTTCCATTGATAAATAAGGAACAGAAGTGTTTATTAAGGGTCAAACAGGGTAGGGGGGAAATAGGTTATTGGTGCTGTGTAAATGGTTTGAAAAATGGTTGGGAGTAGAATAGTCAATATGCCATGAAAGAAAGAAAGAAAGAAAGAAAGAAAGAAAGAAAGAAAGAAAGAAAGAAAGAAGGAAGGAAGGAAGGAAGGAAGGAAGGAAGGAAGGAAGCCCAGGGTAGCAAGTTTAGAATGATATACTTGAATTACTGCTGAAGTATTTCTTCTACTTTAAGTATGCTCAGCAGAATAATACCTTTTTTTGGGGGGTCCATCAATCCTGGGGACACGGGTGGCGTTGTGGGTTAAACCACAGAGCCTAGGAATTGCCGATCAGAAGGTTCGCTGTTCGAATCCCCGCAACAGGGTGAGCTCCGCTTGCTCGGTCCCAGCTCCTGCCAACCTAGCAGTTCGAAAGCACGTCCAAGTGCAAGTAGATAAATAGGTACCACTCCGGCGGGAAAGTAAACGGCGTTTCTGTGCGTTGCTCTGGTTCGCCTGAAGTGGCTTAGTCATGCTGGCCACATGACCCAGAAGCTGTACGCCGGCTCCCTCGGCCAATAAAGCGAGATGAGCGCCGCAACCCCAGAGTTGGCCATGACTGGACCTAATGGTCAGGGGTCCCTTTACCTTTACCTTTACCATCAATCCTACTGAAGAACAGATTGTATTCAGTGATGCCTTTCTATGAATGGAACAGACTTCTAATCAGGTAACAGGACTTCCACTCCCTCTCTTCTTCCCCAAAGTCCTCTGTGTACCCTCAATATCTGCTCCAAAGGCTTAGTGGACTGACTGTTTGGAGCAGGAGACTGCAGGAAAGATCAGCCTCCTCTTATTCAGGCTAAACATATCCATCTCTCTCTCTACCTCTCACCACTTTACTTGTTTAAACGAATGCAATAGTGAAAATGTTTCATCCAGAAATTGTTCTTGGTTAGTATTTGGTACATAGAGAACTCCTGTCTCTATCTAACATGCCTTTAAGAAAAATAACTCTCCCATTTGAGTCCCTTAATGTTCATTGAGTTAGAAACTGAGCTTTGGAGACATCCAGGTTTTATGCCACTATTATGCTTTACTTTTTTTACACGTCTCTTGTGCAAAAATAAGATCTAGGTCATGGGTAGGCAAAGTGATGTCTGGGGGCCGGATCCGGCCCAATCGCCTTCTAAATCCGGCCCATGGACGGTCCGTGAATCAGCGTGTTTTCACATGAGTAGAATGTGTCCTTTTATTTAAAATGCATCTCTGGGTTATTTGTGAGGCACAGGAATTCTTTCATATTTTTTTTCTTTTCAAAATATAGTCCGGCCCCCCACAAGGTCTGAGGGACAGTGGACCGGCCCCCTGCTGAAAAAGTTTGCTGACCCCTGATCTAGGTTATCTAATTTTAAAGCAGACTGCACCCACTGTTAGTAATTATTCTTGTAAGTTTGGCACTAGTTTGTCACATTCATGAAGATGGGATGGGAGGGGATTTACCCAATGGTAATGAAATGAAAACGGCCGTTTACACAAATGATATGATGTTAAGATGAGAGGAACTGGTGGAGCATAAAAACTCTTAATCTCAGGGTTGTGCAATCAAGCCCCACCTTGGGCAAAAAGATTCCTGCATTGCAGGGGGTTGAACCATCAAGGTTCCTGCCAACTCTATGATTCTATGTTATGGAGGGTTGAATTAAACACCCCACAAAGAACTTCAATTCACTGAGTCAATTTGCATTTCCCCATACCTGCTTCTAATGGGGGGGGGCATAAGAGAGCCAATCTTTTGTCTCATCTAGATTTAAATATTTAATTGGACATTTAGGAGAATATAGTAGAAAGCAGAGGTATTGATGTTAGCAGTTTATAAGTAAGGTAAAGGTAAAGGGACCCCTGGCCATTAGGTCCAGTCGTGGCCGACTCTGGGGTTGTGGCGCTCATCTCGCTTTATTGGCCGAGGGAGCCAGCGTACAGCTTCTGGGTCATGTGGCCAGCAGGACTAAGCCACTTCTAGCGAACCAGAGCAGCACATGGAAACGCCGTTTACCTTCCCACCGGTGCAATACCTATTTATCTACTTGCACTTTGACGTGCTTTCGAACTGCTAGGTTGGCAGGAGCTGGGACCGAGCAACGGGAGCTCACCCCGTCATGGGGATTCGAACTGCCAACCTTCTGATTGGCAAGTCCTAGGCTCTGTGGTTTAATAATAGGATATTGGATTCTTGATCAAGTGTGCAAACAACTCTACTTGTTAGAATTTGTAACCTCATTTACTAAAAACACCTGTATATATAATTGCTTTTGTGGTAAGAGTGTAGCAACAACCACGTATAAAGAAAAAAAAAGCAGAGAATGTATATCACACCAGTAGATAAAAGTAAGCCATATTTATGCAAGCAAGAAACCAATAGTATAAAAGGAGTGGGCTGTCAGAGCTATTCATCTCACAGTGGAAAATTGCCATGATATATTTATAAAGAACATGGTCATTACAGAAGGCAGCAAAGATTAAATGAAAACTCAAATTTCATGAGTTCCAGATTCACAGACAGGCTGCTGTAAGAGTATAATCCCACTCCACGAGCTACAGGGAGCCCTAGTTGATGAAGAATCTTAGCCCCTGTTGACAAAGCATCAAAGATGAGCTAAGCAGGCATGTGAGGAAAGGGTGAGTCGCGCCCATTTATTTATTTAATTATTTAATTAAAACAGCTCAGACTAGGGAGGCAATCACATATTTTTCTAGCCACAATTTAATCTACAAGGGTTCTCGCTGAATCCCTGGTACACTCTGCCATTGCCATTCAGTTGGTAAAATAAGAAAGCTGAAAGGCAAAGAGAGTCAAATCACTCCCCAGTGCTTTGGAGCTGTTAAAAAACACCATATTACACAGAAGATCAGGGACACGGGTGGCGCTGTGGGTTAAACCACAGAGCCTAGGACTTGCTGATCAGAAGGTCGGCGGTTCGAATCCCAGCGACGGGGTGAGCTCCTGTTGCTCGGTCCCAGCTCCTGCCAACCTAGCAGTTCGAAATTACGCCAAAGTGCAAGTAGATAAATAGGTACCGCTCCGGCGGGAAGGTAAACGGTGTTTCCGTGCGCTGCTCTGGTTCGCCAGAAGCGGCTTAGTCCTTCTGGCCACATGACCCGGAAGTTGTACGCCGGCTCCTTCGGCCAATAAAGCGAGATGAGCGCCGCAACCCCAGAGTCGTCCGTGACTGGACCTAATGGTCAGGGGTCCCTTTACCTTGACCTTACATAGAAGATCAACTGGAGTGTATAAGGCGGATCTGGAAAGGTACCGTGGGAGTCATGAGGGTGCCAACATGGCTAACAAGCAGAGTCAGAGAAGTTATTAGAGACAAGAAGTCTTCCTTTAAAAAAGAACAGCAGTATTGTGCAAACGAAGAGAACAAAAAGGAACACAAACTTTGATTCTCTCCCCAAAAGGTGTAAAGGCAGACAGTAAGAGATGCTGAAAAGGAATTTGAGGAGCACATTGCTAAAAACACTTAAACCAACAAGTTATTTAACCACCTAGGGAGATGGTTGGGCTCTTGTATGACAAGCGAGTGAAATGAGAGCTAAAGGAAGATAAGAAAATGGCAGAGAAGCTTAATGAATTATTTGCATATGTCTTCGCAATGGAAGATATAAGGCAGATCCCTGAACTAAGTTTTTTAGGAAGGGAATCTGACGGACTGAGGCAGATCGTGTTTCAGGAGATTAGGTTCAAGGTCTAACAGAGAAAATAAAAACCGACAGATTGCCGGGTCCGGATGGCATCCACCCCAAAGTACTTAATTATTAAATTCACATATATGCACATAGGGTCTGAACTGGTGGTGACTGAGCAGGAATAAGACTTGAGGGTCATAGCAGATAGCTCCATGAAGACGTCAAGTCACTGCACAGAATTTGTGAAAAAGGCAAATTCCATGCTAAGGATCGTTAGGAAAGGAATGGAAAGTAAAACTGTCAAGATCACAATGCCATTAAGCAAATATATAGTGTGACCACATTTGGAAGACTGTGTACAGGGCACCCAAAATTATCAAGGGGTGGAGCAACTTCCCTATGAGGAATGGTTGCAGCATTTGAGATCTTTTAGTTTAGAGAAAAGGTGAGCAAGACGTGACATGTTAGAAGTCTCTAAAACTATGCATGGCGTGGGAGACTGTATATAGAAAGTGTATAGAGTTTTTCTCCCTCTCTCATAACACTAAAATTCATGCTCATCCAATGAAGCTTAATGCTGGAAGATTCGGGAGAGATGAAATAACACATTTTTCGTTCCATAAGACGCACCAGACCACAAGGCGCACCTAGTTTTTGGAGGAGGAAAACAAGGGAAAAAATATTCTGAATCTCAGAAGCCAGAACAGCAAGAGCGATCACTGCGCAGTGAAAGCAGCAATCCCTCTTGCTGTTCTGGCTTCTGGGATAGCTGCGCAGCCTGCATTCGCTCCATAAGACGCACACACATTTCCCCTTACTTTTTAAGAGGGAAAAAGTGAGTCTTATAGAGCAAAAAATACGGTACTTCTTCATGAAATGCACTTCATGAAATAAACTATCGAACTCACCACCACGGGAGACAATGATGGCTACCAATTTGGATGGCTTTCAAAAAGGATTAGACTAATTCATGGAGGAGAAGGTTATCAATGGCTACAAGCCATGATGGCAATGTTCTGTCTCCAAATCGTGTAAGAACTTTCAGTCTGAAGTCCAATGGAGCATATATGGAATGACAGTATTGTAGACAGCTTGTCCGTTGACTAGTCGAACAGACAGGTTTTGCACTGCGATATATATTTGCTGTATATATCAATCCAGACTTTGGACTTGTTGCTCACATTCACATTTCAGTGGATTATGCAGCAAATTCTTCGTCGACTCTTCCCTGACGAAAGGCAGAGTCACAATGACATTCCCATTTCTTTCCATTTACCTCTGAGCTTGTTTATATTCATTACCATGAAGCACAGCTTTGCAGGGACCACCTGTGGGGCTATGATGAACTCTGCAGATAATGCTTAATCTCAAAGGGTGTTTTAAGCCACCTTAATCATGCACAGAATTTTGAACATCTTATTTCGTCTAGAGCATCCTTTGTGCAGCTATGTAAAAAAAAAAAACCCCAACTCCTTAGTTTCCAGCTGCAATCATTGCTCAAGTCCCTGACAACTTTATGGGAGAAAGTTCCAAAATTTGAAAAGAAATGTAGGACCATATTTAAAAAGATAGTCTTGGACCACATTCTATTATCAAATGACATAAGTCTGGGCCATCAACCGAGAGCGGGTACAGATCAAGACTAACAGAATTTTATCTCCGGAGGCTTGAGCAACCTGTTTGACAGATGTATTGGCTAACAAACTGAAGACTGATTCATCCTTCTGGAAGATGCTTGTTTTGATAGTTTTTAAACTGCTGATACACACACACACACACACACACACACACACACACACACATGTTTAGGGGCAGGTGAGCCAGTGACCTCACTTTGCACAGCAACTCCTGTTGCTGATAGGAAGAGGTTTCTCCTGAGTCCTATTTTGTTGAACCCAAAATTAAGAAATCAATATTTTAAACATCAAACAGAACAACTTTGATATTTTATTAAATACAGTGGTACCATGGTTTACGAACAGTCCTATTTGGTTTACGAACTCCGCAAAACCGTAAGTAGTGTTCCGGTTTGCGAACTTTACCTTGGTCTACGAACGGAAGCCGAACGGTGGAAGGCCTCATTAGGGAAAGCGTGCCTTGGTTAAAGAATGGATTTGGTTTAAGAACAGACATCAGGAACAGATTAAGTTCGTAAACCAAGGTACCACTGTATTCAAAGCATCGCTACTGGCGGAGCAACCCCCTCCGGCTCCTGGGGTGGGGGAGGTTTGTGCACAGGGGGGCAACAGCGGAGCATGCCCCACCAACACCCAAGATCACCCAAAGTTGTTAAGCCGGGCACTCAGGGGCCTTCCTATGCTACTGAGCACCGGTATATTTTGTACCATATATTTACTATTGCGCACTGGTTGGCGGAAGTGGTATGTGAAATGATTGGCAGTTCCAGCAGCTTCTTCATGGCAGCCACAAGAAGGTAAGTAGTGTGTATATATATATATAGTGTGTGTGTGTGTGTGTGTGTGTATATATATGAAAATCTACGAAAGCAAATATATATATATATATATATATAACAAACTTGTGCATTCACAATCCGTGTATAAGTCGCCCTCCCCCCCAATTTTTGACTCAGTTTTTAAACAGAAAAAACATTGCGTTATATACGAATAAATACGGTACTCCTTGCTTGGAGTTGCAGGTGAAGAGAGTGCTGCTGTGCTTATGTCTTGCTTGTGGCCTTCCTTCGAGCATCTGGGTGGCCACTGTGATAACAGGATTCTGGACTAGGTGGGTCATCAGACTGATCTATCAGGCTCTTCCTATGCCCTTAAAAAGTAAAGGGGCCCCTGACCATTAGGTCCAGTTGTGGCCGACTCTGGGGTTGCGGCGCTCATCTCGCTTTATCGGCTGAGGGAGCCGGCGTACAGCTTCCGGGTCATGAGGCCAGCATGACTAAGCCGCTTCTGGCGAACCAGAGCAGCACACGGAAATGCCATTTACCTTTCCGCCGGAGCAGTACCTATTTATCTACTTGCACTTTGACGTGCTTTCGAACTGCTAAGTGGGCAGAAGCAGGGACCAAGCAATGGGAGCTCACCCCGTCACGGGGATTTAAACCTCCGACCTTCTGATCGACAAGTCCTAGGCTCAGTGGTTTAACCCACAGCACCACACACGTCCCTGTGATCCCTTAAGTAAGAGCATATAGGACTGAAACCTTAGTCCCAAGTAAGCATGTTTAGTATTACAGCCTTTGGGGGTACAAAGCATTTTGCCTACAATATGCCAATGAAATGCATAAAACCTGGGAGGTGGATCAGTTTTATTGCCCCTGTCTTTCAGGAAGGAGGAGGGGAAGGCTGAACAAAAGGAGAATGATTTGCTTAAGGCCAGCTAGTGAGTTCATAGAAGAGTCAAGCCTGAATCAGGGGTTTTCATGATACATAAAGTACATGGTCTCTAGGTGGATAAATTACAAGGTGTTATAATTTGGCTAAACACGCTTGGCTTCGGGGGGCTTCATTATGGCACCTCCTACGCAACTTTCTTCCGTGACAGATTTCAAATTAACTTTAAACTGTATTATTGATACCACTGCAATATTAAATATTAACATACCATTTAAAGGAGGAAGCCATCTTTCCTTTGTGCGTTCTTGTGACTTCACAGCTGTAGCTCCTCTCACTTGATCATTTCTCTTGTGTCACAATGAGACTTTCATCTCTAAGTCAGGGGCTGCTACAAAGGAAGAATGTGTCACTGTCATAGTTAATTATTCAGTACATGATGATAATTGCCCATCTTCCTGACTGTGGCGCTGTATCATGTAACTGATAGCGTCAACATACTCAACACTGCAGCGCTTAGCTTGAATGTGCAGTTTTTTTAAAGCTGAAAATAGGATGTCACATAAATGCAGAAAAGTTATTAAAATGACAACGGGAAGTAAAAAAAAAAAAGCTTATGGGAAATTACTAAAGTTCTAAATAAGAAAGATTGCAAATTAAACATGTCTGCCTCGGGTTTTCAGTAAGTGAAACTAGGAAAATATTGCTATTCAATATACGTATTTTATGAATATTCACTTTAAGGCTATTGACGGCATTAATCACGCCCCAAATCAAGTAGTGTACCCCCGTGCAGATATATTCAAATAAATCATGCAATAGTGAAATAATTTTCTCTTTTACAGCAATCTCATGAACATAACTAGACCTTTGATTTGCATATGACTGGAAAATAGCATGGTAGTTACAATTTATTTCCTAACAAGAGTAGGTGCCATCTGTTTCTGGCTGTCAAGGATGACAATGTTCAAATTCATCACCAGAATGTCACTCAGCACGCAAGAGGGAGCAAATAGCAAGGATATGTTAGAAAACAAAATGATCTAAAACCCAATTTGATTTAACTGGAAGAACAATGAAAGTATTTGAAATTTTTTATTTAAAAAATCAGAATGGCTTCTTCTGTCACACGTGGGATTTCCAGGTAGTAGATCCATATGGGGTCATAGGAATTTGTTTAAGGTTTCCTGCAGAGAGTCAGTGGCAATATTTGGACTTTTTTGGAAGCAGTTTTGAAAGGGATGAAGAATTCCACAGCTGCGCTGTGCAAGTGGAAGGAAATCTGGTTCAGCATTTGCATTTCCAGACAAGAAGGAGCAATCAATTGGGAGAAGATTTAGGTTCTATCAGCATTATATATTTTAAAGTTGCATTATAACAGTCCCTGAAAACAATCTGAGAAGTGTAGTTTGCTTCCAATAACAGCAGCAAAAATATTATTGGCCCAAAAATGGAAGCAAGAAGAGTTACCGTTGATTGAAGAATGGAGGGTGAAGTTAATGGACTATGCAGAATTAGATAAACTAACAGGAAGGATTCGATACCGGCGAGACCAGAAATTCACGGAAGACTGGAGTAAATTTACAGACTATTTGAAAAGTAATTGTGAAGAACAGACGATGTTTGTAGGGTTGCAAGAAGTTTTGTGAGGAGTATTATTAGAAGTATTGTAAAAATGGAGAAGGGGGAGGATGATTTGTTAAGAGATGTAAAGGCAATATAAAGTTAAGAAGTGGTTAATACGGTGGATCATCAGAGGTGCTGATAGAAGTCCAAAAAGATTGTATAAGTGATGAGTTTTGTGGTACATCTTATACTTTGTATGTTAAAATTAATAAAAAATATTGTAAAAAAAGAGAAGTGTAGTTTGCTATACTTCCCAGTTACACCAAAAGTTCCTAAGGAAACACTATTCTCCTCACAGAACTAGAATTCAGAGTGGTTTAACAATCAATCCCTCTTCTCTGGGAACTCTGGGAACTGTAGCTCTGGGAGGGGTTTTCCTACAACTCTTGGCACACCTTCAGCTTTACCTTTACAGCTGTCGTGTTGGTGGGATATTATTGCAGTCAAACCAACAATGCATGCTTTGTCAGAGGGGCACATGAAGGGGGCTGAGGCCCACAGAGCTTTCCTGTAAAATTTGCTAGAGGGAATCACTTCCTTTGTCTACCTTGGCAGGAAGCTGTAACACTACATACTTCCTTCCTGCCTGGACAGCATCCTCTTCATCATGCTTCCAAGACAGCCATATGCACATGTCTGAGTTCTGTAGCTCAGACCCCATTTTTGAACTTATATTTTGTACTTTTGTAACTTAGATACTAGTTGTAAACCTGCCTTCATTTTGCTACTGTAATTGCTGCTTCAAGATCTAGATAATGTAAGTAAATACTACTTTTATTTTTTCACAAAACAATGTGTGTGTGATTCTTGTCTTTAAGGGGCAGAAAAGGAGTAATACAAGAGGAAATCCAGTCTGCCTTAAAGCATCCTGGATTATTGTTTCTCAGAGGTTAAATCAACCCTGTTGATCTCCTAGTGTCTAAATCCATACCTGCAATGTCCATACTCAGAAACGTTTCATCTGCCAGTACACATTGCAATGCTGCAAATAGATTCATTTAACACTTAGATTTGGGCAAGCACTGTGTTCTTCTTGCGGTCTTTGAGAGCTCTGTATGTGTGATGCCAATAAAGTACCAATAGTGTTAAGCAGGAGCCTTGCCCCTCTAACGAAGAGTGAAAATTATAACTTTGTGCTCAGATTATTCCAAGAATAATTAAAAGCAAGGTAAGGCTCTGTGTGTGTGTGTGTGCATGTGTGTGTTCCTAGGCTTCTGACATTCAATTTGAAATGCAGACCTCAAATTGGACCCTGAAGCAGATGGATGGCAATGTCCCTCAGAACTATTACAGCTATACATTTAGAGGAAATGTGTTTCATTTGTGAGTACTTTGGATGGCAAAGACAGACACATTGCTCCTAGGTGTGAATGGGCCGAGGTGTTCCTAGTAACAAAAATAAATCCCAAAATGTTTAAGGTAGAAAAAGATGGGTCAGACAGGCACATGGGCTCTGTGACTAAAAAGAACCCCTAAACATGCTGAGGACATCAATGAAAACTAGAAAATAAAAATGCTAAGGGCAAGCAGAACTAAGTTTTGCACACCAGGACGCTCAAAGAACCAACACACGCTCATTCACTCTCAGGACTTCAAAACACCTTGCAGGTGCTGTTTAAACAAAAAGGGGGGAAATATTCATTTTAGCATGGATTTCAATGCAAATCCTTTCATGATCAGGAGGGGTTTGCACTGAAACCCCAGTTATAATGAAGGTGTTCTCATCTGTTTCTACAGAGGTTTCAGACCTTTGCAGAGGATTCTGCCAGATTTACCATCCTGCTCATCAGCTGATATGAGAATTAAATCCAGCTGCATATGCTGTATCCACCATCTCCCCACAGGTATATGGTTGGTGGGGCGCAGCTTCCACCCTAAGCCTCTGTGGGGTTGCTCTCCTCCCGAGGAGGCTAGGTGTGCTGGTGTGTTACTGTGTGGCGTGGTCAGAGTCCGGTCCTGGGCCAAGAGTCTGGAGACTGTCCACCAAGGGCGAAGCGGAGTCCAAAGCAAGAAGCAGGGCGTGGTCGGGAACTCCGGAAAAACAGGTCTGGGTGTTGGCAGAAACAGGTTTCCAACGTCGTTGCTCCCGCAACCTGGGACAGGGCTGACTGGCCTTTTTCTCCTCTGAGGCCAGGGGCGGTCCCGGCCCCCAGGTGACTCACCTCTCCTGGCCTGGAGGCGTGCACTCCTCCTGCGGGAACTTAGTTCCCTCTGCCTCTCTGCCCTGAGCCTCTGCAGCTCAGGAGAGACTGGAGGGTTACTGGACCCAGGGGCAGCTTCACCTTCCCCTGACAGGGCTGGGAGAGGAGCACCTGCAGGCAATGGGTCCTCCATCACCTCCGGAGCCAGAGCGGATTCAGCTGGTGTCTGCTCCTGAGGATCCGCCACAAGTGAGGGCCCTTCAGGTTCAAGCCCCTGTCCCAGCTCAGCTGGCCCTGGAGGCGGGGACTCCTGTGCAGGCTGGGATTCCTCCAGTTCAGCCTCTGAATCAGATTCCCAGGCCATCACACTAGGGAGGGGAGGGAAGCTGCATGCCCGCCAGCCTTATGGTTGGCAGGGCGCAGCTGGCAGGCATGCAGGGAAAGAGGAGGCCGCCAGCAAAGCCACACAGCTCCCCCACTTGCTGGGGCGCCCCTGAGAGGCCGGCGCCCTGGCACGACGCACCACTAAGCCCTATGGGAAAGATGGCTCTGGGTTGGGGGATAGTTCTGCCTGGAAAGCTGATGTGCATTTGCATACTGTACATTTGTAATAGAACAATGTTGAATTCCACCCAAGGAGTTTGGTACAGCAATTTGATTACACAAAGGCAAGGAAGATGGAAATTTTTTCTTTCAAACAATGAAACATTAAAATAGTACAGGAGAACCACCGGAAATTATTAAATGGAACAGGGCCATTGGACTGTATTTGCTTAGCTTGGCAAGGTAGAACAGCTTTGATTGAAGATGAATCTAAAATATTATATATTTTTCAGAATGCAGCATTAAAAGATAACTTAGCTATTTTAAAGCAGAAAGTTATCACAAAATTATCTGGAATGGAGGGGGGGGGGACTCCAGCATTATTTAGATATGAATTAGATGAGGGAGTAGGGTTACCAGACACTAATTTATATTATTGTGAATCTATATTGCTAATGATGATAGAGGGTTAATTTTTGTTGGATAATGTATAAAAATGCCTTAAGATAGCATTATCTGGCTTTTAAAAAATTGGGTCTTATCATTGGACACATAAAATTGAGCCCTGGATTTATCACCATACATATTGGTTTTCTATAATGAGAAGTTTTGTTTGCTCACTCTCAAGGAGTTGTCTTCTGCCCCCTAAAATGCAAGGCTGGATTAAACCCCTGTGGAGGCACCTAGGCCATCAAAATCTCGGGGCCTCCTTTGCTCTAGTGGGATAACACTGAACTGAGAAAGCTTGATTGCAATTTTCTTTCAAATCAATATTGTTTTGATCTGTCGTCACAGAGTCCCTAAAAGGCGTGGGGCCCATAGGCTGGCGCCTATTTGGTAAAGCGGCACTGCTAAAATGTCATGCTTCAGCCCCATAGAGAGCTCTCAGGCTGAAGGTAGGGCTTCTGTAGTAGGGAGGGGAGCCTACTGTGAGATATTGAACGTGGTCACTAAACAAGACAAGGAAACCTTGGATATAAGGATAACCCTTTTATTTGTAACGCGTTTGCAAAGGCGGGCTCCCCGCACCCAAGAGCACGAAGAGCCCCGAGTAAGCTTCGGGTCGTGACTTTTGTTCCTATTGCTGCCGCCCCTCCTTAAAGGCTTGGCTTACAATCTACCTATTGCAATTTAACACAATTCTAATACATAGACCAATCTACACTCATTATTTGGGTTTTTACCTAATATGGGAGCTATACATTCTGAAGCTTCTTGTGGTCTTTGTGGTCTAACTGACAGGAAGCACGCTCAAGCTGACTTTGCCTGCATGCATGGCCTTCTGGAAATTTCCACTGGGTTTGAGGCACAATTGATTACTCCTTCTCACAATCCCCCCTCTTGTTGTACCTTGCCTCAAACTCACATAACAACTCCCAATGGTCTTCTTCTTCGCTTCCTGTAGGCACAGGGGCATACCGCATGGACATTAGCTGGGTTTGGACATGCCTTTGAGCTAGTAGAGAGAGAGAATTGTTAATTGCCCTCACAAATATGGGAAGGACGCATGGGATCAATATGCACCCTGCAGCTATGAGTCCAATGAGGGCCACTATCGCCTGCAGCCCGGGCAATTTTTGGAAACCAGGATCCAAACATATCCTTAAAGTTCAACCCCTCCCATGTTTAGGATCCCGTCCGAATGACCCTGCAGTCCCATCGTTAGCCCATGTCGCTGGCCCATAATACTGTATTATTCGTTCCGGGGGCCATTCGGTGTCTTTCCAATTCCCTATATGAATAGCCCGCTTTTTCCTGGGCCCTATTTCATCGTAGACAGGCATTCCCAATTTGGATTTTACTTCTAAGGGGAGCAAGAAAAAGCTAGGCCGCAAGGTGGCCAACACGCATGATCCTGTCCATTTTAAAGGAAGCCAGTTGTATGCGTAGGACCCACATGCCCAATAAAACCCATCCGGGGTTGTCCATTCTAAAGTGGTATTTTGGGGGTCCTGCAGAAAGGTCATGTTAGTCATGTTGGCTAAAGGTGAGGGCCACTTTTTGGAGGAATTATCCGAGCTCCACCATTCTTTACTATTCCATTGCGCTAGGCAGGGCATATTCCCTACCCATGTTCCATTGGTGTCATTCCTTAGAAAGCATTCTGTTCCCACCAGCTGATTAGAGATCTGCCATATCTCATTTCCCAAATGGTGGTAGGTAAAATTCTTTTGATTTCTATATACCTCAGTATAGTTCACCTCATGGGCTACCCAAGGCCATTGATCCCCCATATTGGTGCCCCCGCATACAAAACAATTCCTAATTGTGAGTTCTTTTGCAATTGTTTCCGCCAAACTTAGGAACATATTGTGGGCCTTGGGTGGAAGAGGGAGGTGGTCGAGTTGTTGCATCTCTTCCTCGAACTCTTCGTAGACTGATATGGGCCTCTTTTTGGTGACTCTGGTAGTATGCACTTGGATGATTAAATAACCATAGGGGTCCTTACCTGTGCCCTCTATTCCCAGTCCTAGGTATATGTACCTCGGTGTGGTGGACACCAATTCCCTGGCCCACAAGCAGATTGGATTACAAGCCCCACTTCTACAGTCTGTGGACGCGCCCCTCCTCGTGATATTTATCCCTTCCGGCCCTCTATATATAGGCTTCGAGTTGACCCCCTCTGTGTACCAATAATTCCGTGCTCCGCCCCCTGCTCCCACATTGGTCCCTCTTATCTGTTGGAATAAATATTTCCTTTCCTGTAAATACGACTGTTCCCAACCATGGGACCCACAGGTTACTCCTGCCTGGTTGTTCGGGCCTTGTCCCTTGGCTATAGCGGTGCATGCATCGAAACATACGTGGACTGCTTTCCCTCCCCTCGTTACATTGTGTGCTATGTATCCTTGCCTGTCTTGGGCTATAGAGAACATGTTCTTTCTCTCACCTGCCCTGTTCGCGGTTCCCCCTTTATATCCATACACATAGATACTAGACATGATTGGTCCCACCACCAAGGGTTCATAACACTCCGTCTTGTTCTCCTTGGTTTTGCACCGATTATATTGGGTTTGATTGTATACACACGGGCTTAGCTGAGCGACACACTCTGGGGCTACATTATAATACATTAAAGTTCTGGTAACTTTGTTCCCTGTTTTGGTAGTCTGGATGCATTCAATACACGATGAGTCGTTGCTAGCCTGAGCTACGCCCAGGACTAGGAGGGCTAGGCCCCATTTCCCTATCAGGATCATTCTGGGGGTGTCCACTTCCTCAAATATCTTAGGGCCTGTACTACAGTGGGGGTCTCAAGTAACTCACAATGAACGGTCTCCCGAGTAACTCTGCAATATTGGACTATTATATCTTCTATATACACAATGGAGCACTCCTCTGTACAATGCACGCAACAAACACAACCCTCACAGTGAGCACAACAGCAACATTCATAAAAACATTTACAAGTACAGAATAGGCACATCGGGATAACAATCACTGTCCTTAGTCTCTTTCCTGGTTCCTGGTCCCTGACCTGGTGAGTTTCACCTTCAACGGATTGTCTGGGCTCGGTGTTGCCGTCCAACTCTCAGGCGGGGCCCTTTTTACCCGGTGGTAGTGAGTCCATCCGTGTTCTCGGGTCCGTACTGCTGACTCAGTGGTGAGCAGGACCTGGAAAGGACCATCCCAACTCGGGCTGAGCTTCTCCGCCTTCCATGTTTTGATCAGGACCAAGTCGCCAGGCTGGAAAAGGTGTTGTTGTTCCAATAACGGGGGTCTTTGTGCCAAGACTCCCTGCCTATGGAGAGATAATAAGGACTGGGACAGTGACTGCAAATATTTCCTCAGAAACAAGTCTTTAAATACTATCTGGGGGTTTCCCAACCACCCTCCTTTTCTTTCCATCCCTCCTTTTCTATTGGACAACCTAATATACTTAGGTTCGTCCTGGGGAACTGGCTTATATTCCTTCATCAGGGCAATCACCGTAGGATTCATCATCTTTGTCATTGCACGTTGTACCATATTTTGCAAGCATTGCAATAAGCAGGGAATACACAAGCAGAGGAGCAAAAGAATTAGCAGGGGCCCTATTAACACTGCAAAGAGTCCCTGAACCCAACCACGTGGTAGGAATCTGTCCAACCAGGACATGTCCCAGCCCTCCCAGGTTTGTACAGGAACGTGTGCCACCCTTCGGTAGGTGGTAAGGCTGGCTAAATCAGCCTGCTCCTGATAATTCCACCGTGGAGTGGTGGGGGGAATAGACCTGGTCAAGTTGCCCCCCCCCCGTCCACTCCCTGGCTCCTCAAAAAGGCTCTCGCCTTGGCATGTACTCTTCTGGTCTCCTCAGTGGTCAGGATGGAGTCTAGGAGGTACTGCACGTCGTCAAAGGTGGGGTTATAGGTTTTAAAAATGCCTTCAAACAATTTAATAATTTTTGCTGAGTTTTCCTCAAAGGATGGATTTTGGTTTCTCCAATTACATACATCAGCACTGGAAAATGGCACATGTTGCACTGTGTAAGTGCGCTCAGGGACCACTCCATTGGCGTCTGGCACCCCGGGAGGGTCATAAACCACCCTCAAAGGCATGGTTGCCACAGCTTGTTCTCCTGAGCCTCTTCTCTTTCTGCGCTCAAGCTTAATGTGAGAGTGAGCCTGCCTTGCTGCTTTCAGCCACTCCCTTTGGAACTTAGCGGTCTGATTTTGGCCACGTTGCCCTGCTTCCAACAGATGGGGTGCCACGTCCAGTGCGGACTTATAGGGTGACACAAAAGTCTTCCAAGTAGAAATATAGGGGATTTGGTCTGGGTGGATATTAATGATGTTCCTCCAGAGGGGGTTGATTAATTGCAAATCAAGAGTCCCCTCGGAGGGCTATCCTGTCTTCAATTTGAATCCCCAATCATATTTTTTTTTAGTAGCCGCTTTCCAGTTGTTCAGAAAGCATTGTAAAGGGGTGCATTTACTCCCTCCCGACCCCATCTTAATTTTCCTCAACAAAGTAAAAGTAATCCGCTCCTAGAGACAATTTTATTCAGGCAAGCAGCTCTCACTCCATACTGTGACTTGAACTGTCAAGAAATGCACAGCCCCACATACGCTTAGCCAAGGGGGAACGCTAAGCCCCGACCACTCAAACATTCATCCTTTCACTGGATTACTTTGGCACACTTCACACACTTTCTTTTTTTAATTCTAGTTCAAATTAGCTAATTCAGCAAATCCTTTCCCTCTTTCTCAATTTTTGTTCTATAATTTATCTTAACACAGTCTAAGTTTTCCACTTTAGCCCATTAACAGTCAGTTTTTGCTTAATCCTTTATAACATTTTTCAATTTTGCAATATTTCTGTAAATATACTTTAAATTTTTTTCCAATCTTCTTCCATCGACTCTTCTCCCTGGTCTCAGATTCTGCCAGTCATTTTTGCCATTTCAAACAATACATCAAAACACCAAGGAAAAAAACAAACAAAAACATCTAAAAACACATCCAATTTCCATATCTTTATCTTTCATTTACTTATTTCCTCGACTTCCTCACATCTCCCTTTCCCTTATTTTCCCAATTTCCTCCCTTCCCTTCTTTGGGCATCGGGTGGGGAGGTTTCCTTGCATTTCCTTGCATGCGCAACAGCCTTGTTTATCTCAACTTGCACAGCCCCTTGCACAACCCTATCTTGCCCCACCAGTAACTGTCACTCTTGCTTCACCCGTTACTGACAAGTCAGTCTCTCTTCCCCCTCCCTTCTCAGGAGGCATGCTCCTGGTCACGTACACTCTTTCCTTCAATATGTATCAGTTTCCCCTTCTGGATTCCAATTATAACCTCCCTCAGGTCCTATTGGATATTGGGGCCAAACTACCCTACAAAAATTAATCATTTTTACTTTTGACAGGCCCCTGGTATACTGTCTCACCCCATCTTCATCCCATTCTAGTAGGACCTGCCCCAAGGGACTATTCGGATCAATGGGATCCTGTTTTCCCCCGTTTGACCCTTTCTTACACGTACTCTGTACTTTACCCATTGCCAATGTCTCGTAATCACTTTCTCACACAATCACACGGAATCGTCTGGCCGTTTCCCTCGCGGGAGGACGGAACCACAGACTAATCCTCCCGTCAGGACTAGGTCCTGATCCACACTCACGCGTCCGTATGGAACCTCTCTTTCACTCAAGAGACGAGTCTCTCACCCCCGTCCCTCTTACAAATCCCAGGATTTACTCACCCAGTTCAGTTCAGCGCCGTTTCCCACGACTAGTGAACAGGCGGGCGTCCCCGCTGGGTACTCACGGTCCCCGACCGTGATCTCTCTCTCTCTCAGTCTAAATTCTTCCTTCCTTATATCAGGTTTCCGTCAATCAGCCCTCGTGAACTGTCACAGACAACGCCCAGGTCGGGCTTCTCCGAAAAGTCGGAGTGGCGCCTACCCGGTTACCGGGGGTCGCTGCGCAGCTCGTCGAGGGCCCCACGTTAGGGCGCCAATTTGTGAGATATTGAACGTGGTCACTAAACAAGACAAGGAAACCTTGGATATAAGGATAACCCTTTTATTTGTAACGCGTTTGCAAAGGCGGGCTCCCCGCACCCAAGAGCACGAAGAGCCCCGAGTAAGCTTCGGGTCGTGACTTTTGTTCCTATTGCTGCCGCCCCTCCTTAAAGGCTTGGCTTACAATCTACCTATTGCAATTTAACACAATTCTAATACATAGACCAATCTACACTCATTATTTGGGTTTTTACCTAATATGGGAGCTATACATTCTGAAGCTTCTTGTGGTCTTTGTGGTCTAACTGACAGGAAGCACGCTCAAGCTGACTTTGCCTGCATGCATGGCCTTCTGGAAATTTCCACTGGGTTTGAGGCACAATTGATTACTCCTTCTCACACTACTTATCCCAGAAATCAGGGACTTCTCATTACTGGCTTTCAGCGTAGTTCACATAGACACACATCCATCCTTCCCCCGGTCTACCACTGGGATTTTACTCCAGATTTCCTTTATTGTGTCCTGCATTCTACCTAAGATTCCCAGAGTATCTATCCAACAGGCTTAAGAAAAGTCTTGCTTCATCACTTTCCCTTCCTACTTTACTAGTCCCTCCTAGAATTATATTTGTTAGGTTTCTGTTTGTTGCCACTGTGCAGTGCTTGGAGTCACAAGACTCTGTTTACACTCTAGACTGTTGGAAATCTCACGGGAGACGGATGTTGATATTACTGGTTTCCTGTTTCTTTGTATCCAGTTGCTCTCTGCCTTTCACAGAGAGAGGATGTAAATTCTTACTGTCTGCATAGTTAGAAAATAAAGCATAGCAATGTAGCTCATATTTCTTGTCTCTTCTACTGCTTTGATACTCTGCGTAATGGGGAACATGCCTGGAGCCTTATCTAAAGCTCAGGTGTTAATCATTGGAGGAGGAGATTCCAAAGCCTCGACGGGAGGAGTAGCTCGGTCAGAGCGGAGATTCCGACAATATTGCTCTGTTCCCTCCCTCTCAGCAGCTAACACAGATTGTAGAGATGGAAGGGACCATAAGGATAATCTAGTCCAACCCCTTGCAATGCAGGCACATTTTGCCCATCGTGGGACTTGAACCCACAACCCTGAGATTAAGAGCCTCATGCTCTACCAATTGAGCTATCCATGGAGCTCCACTTCCAGTATGTCCATGTTTACACCCGGTTGGGTCAAGCACAGGATGCTACAGAGACTGGTGGCAACAGCCATCTACTTCTCCCAACACAAAAGCTCTTCTTCTTTAATCCTTAATAATTAACCCCCCTTCAATTACTCTTACTACTGAATTGCTAAAACCTTCCCATTATGCATTTGTACTATACATACACTTCAGAGCATTACAAGCCCAACTTTCCATTAGGGAAGCAATGTATTTCTCTGCAATATTAATATATATATTTCTGTTTCGCCATAAATATATATTGCCTCTCACAGCCACTCCCCGCTGTCACTGTTTGCTGTTAAAAATATGTCCGTTTGGTCATCAGTTCAGAATTCCAGACTTTTTCTAGTCATTCTTTTACTGCTGGTGTTCTTTGCCATCTCCATTCTTGCAGCAAAGGCAAATAGCATATATTAGGTCCAATTCTCGTGCTCCTTTCTTACAGTGCCTTCCGTATGTTTTAACAGAAAGAAAACTGAACCTAGAGCAGGGGGCAGGGAAAAAACTAGGTCTGGATCTACTGGAAAATCTTTCTCTGCCCTAGATTAGTAATGATTTCTGTCTTCCAACTGTTTAACGAGCGCAGCAATCAAAGAACCCCTCCATCCTAAGGTATACTGCTGAAGATTGGGTTAACCGGGAGCAGACTTCTGGGGAAGGACTGTGAACTCTGCTCAGTTCTGTTCAGAGCCATTTGGCAAATAGGCTAAATGATGCTTTGAGGACCACTGCTGGCTGGATGGACCTGTCAATTCCCACCTAATGAGGCTTTTCAGCCTTCTCCCTTCCTACAGCAGGAGGAAGGGTCTTGCTGGGTTGCCATTCAAGATGTGGCAAAAGGGAGAGAGAGAGAAATCTTAGCCAGGGCAACATGGCGCTGTCACACTTAAAGCAGTGGCAAAACAACCAGAACAAATAGCAAGTCAGAGGAAAGAGGAGCAGCTGCTGCTGCCACCACTACTGTGAAGATGAGTGTCATGGTCCAGTTCACGGGTGATCAAAGTCCCGGCTGGGGACGTCGGGACTGGGGGTAAGACGTTGGGATGGGAGCAGGAACGGGAGTCCAGAAGCCAGGAGTCAGGAAGCCAAGAGTCCAAGGGTCAGAGAGCCGGGAGTCAAGAAGCCAAGGGTCCGAGGGTCAGGAAGCAAGGAGTCACGAAGTCAGCAGTCCGAGGATCAAGAAGCAAGGAGTCACGAAGTCAGGGGTCCAAGGATCAAGAAGCAAGGAGTCTCAAAGTCAGGGGTCCGAGGATCAAGAAGCAAGGAGTCACGAAGTCAGGGGTCCGAGGATCAAGAAGCAAGGAGTCACGAAGTCAGGGGTCCGAGGATCAAGAAGCAAGGAGTCACAAAGTCAAGGGTCCGAGGATCAAGAAGCAAGGAGTCACAAAGTCAGGGGTCCGAGGATCAAGAAGCAAGGAGTCACGAAGTCAGCGGTCCGAGGATCAAGAAGCAAGGAGTCACGAAGTCAAGGGTCCGAGGATCAAGAAGCAAGGAGTCAAATGCAGCAAGGCAGGGAATGTGTTGCTGTGGCAAAGAGCCGAAGGGAAAATGCTGACCTTATATCCCTTCCGGGCTCTTGCCACCAGGTGCTGTGAGTTACCAATCGGCCTCACCTGTGTGGCCGCGCCTTGCCTCTTCAGAACAAACTTAGGAAGGCCCCAGTCCTGCAGAGTCCTACTGGTCACAGGGCCTGGCTCCTGCACACACTCCTGACAATGATAAGCAGTGCCAGAGGCAGGGGGAGAGGAAGACTACACTGGGGCCCACATAGCGCAATCTGCTCCAGGTCCCACATCTCCTAGAGGTAGCCCTAGTTCTGGTACTGAAAACATATTCAGCGCTGTCTCTTTTGCACCAGCAGATCCCGATAGTTTGAAGCTTTCCAACCTCTTATCTAAAGGAATCCTATACCCTGTTCGCCATTAAATGTTTGATCTTTTCCCCTATGTATCTCCACATGACACTCTCACTATATTTGATGATAACCTCTCTCGGGCATATTTTGGATAATGTTACTTTGTAGTATTTGTACAAACTGGACCAGGTTAAAAATCTATGGTGTATTGACCATTTCTGTATTTATGCAGGGATGATCCATAAAATGGGAGATATATCTTATCTCAGTCACTTCAAGGCAGAAATAATGTAATAAAGCCTGTATACAAATGTGAATCTTTTCGAGAACCAAGTGGTGCTGAGTATGTTTTAAATGACTGCCAAGACTAAAAGTATATTGAATAAGTGCTTCAAAATGATTTTACAGATGATTTAATTCTGAATGCAAATGGAAACCGATTTGAATGAAATAATCTCTACAGAATATTGGAAGTATCAGAATGTAACAAGAAAACATTACATTTGCTAAACTTAAAGCTTTCATGAAATGAAATTTAGTTGGTACCTCATCCTTGCACATCTGAAAAAATAAACAAATTATAGGAGAAGGTGCAGGTGTCAGACCCAAGGGGCATAGAATCATATAATTGTGGAGTTGGAAGAGACTTTGAGCCCCTGCAATGCAAAAAAATCAACTAAAGCATTCATGACAGAAAACCATACAGCCTCTGCTTAAAAACCTCTGAGGGATAAAAGTCCATCACATTCTACCCTCTGGGGACTCAGAATCAAAGAATTATATACTTGAAAGGGATCGTAATAGCTTTACTAAGGGAGCAGGTGGCACTGTGGTCTAAACCACTGAGCTTCTTGGGCT
The DNA here is from genome assembly GCF_965153285.1 of Podarcis tiliguerta. Lineage (NCBI taxonomy): Eukaryota > Metazoa > Chordata > Lepidosauria > Squamata > Lacertidae > Podarcis > Podarcis tiliguerta. Next base: position 1,803,805 of record NC_139550.1, on the reverse strand, counting down.
TGCTCATTGGAAGGTTGGCAGTTCGAATCACTGCAACGGGGTGATCTCTCATTGCTCTGTCCCAGCTCCTACCAACCCAGCAGTTTGAAAGCACACCAGTGCAAGTAGATAAATAGGTACTGCTGTGGTGGGAAGGTAAACGGCGTTTCTGTGCATTCTGGTTTCCGTCACGGTCCTCCGTGCGTCAGTAGCAGTTTAGTCATGTTTGCCACATGTCCCAGAAAGCTGTGAACAAACGCCAGCTCCCTCGGCCTGGAAAGCGAGATGAGCGCCGCATCCCATAGTCGTCTTTGACTGGACTTAACCATCCAGGTGTCCTTTACCTTTACCTCTAATAGCTTTACTGCTAGGTAGAGTAACGCTGCTGCCTCAGGCTGGGGAATAGTGGCATGGCTTTGGAGGCCACAGCGCTTGCCCTATGCTACCTGAGCTAGTGTGCCATCAGCAGGGATGCCAACTTGAATAAAATATTGGGGGGGGGGAGCAAGTAAATCCCGCCCTGCGTAATCGATCACATGACACGAGGCACGCATACCATTTGAATGGCAATGCTCATTAACTGGGGAGGGGGGAGCAGCCACCGCAAATATTTTATTGGTGGGTGAAGACCCCTCGGTTGGCTCCTATGGCCATCAGACATGAGGGAGAACACTGTTCCACTGACAGTACTGAAGTCATATTCAACTGCTAGTCTGGTCAGCTTTGGCAAGTGGCATAGGAGAAAGGGTGCCATCTTATCCTTTGCCTTGGCCAACAAAATGCCTTTGGCTAGCCATGCGTTTCCTGCAGGTCTGGGGCACTTGATCCTTGAGAAGAAATGCTGACCACTTCAGAGCCTGCAGTAGCAACCAGAATGGGCCCTGGCGAGAGAGGAGTCTACCAAAACCGTGATAGCAAGACAGAAATATACAGCTCACATTGTGCACAAAGTATGCTCTTGACCATGAGTGAACTCCACTAAGTGCCTAGGCCACACACTCTGCCATGTGCTGCCTACAACATTTCACTTATCAGTTTCCATTGTGAGCATGTTCTGGATTTACCGGTTCTATTCTGTCTTTCCCACCCTCCTATCTTTAGTTTACCTCTATCCTCTATCCTCTTTTAAAGATGCATTATGAAGAAGCAGTTAACGCTCATGGTCAGATGATTAACAATGACTCATATTGCACAAGACTTTTACTAATTAGCTTTCAAACTTAAAAAAAAAAAAAATGAAACCCTGGTGAGTAAGTATCCTATAAATCTAGCTAGTGCTTAACCAGTTTTATTACCTGTCAGAGGGCTGCTCGTAGAACATTTGAAGTTGCTAGGGAAACAAGACTCTTAACTATTTTGAGAGTCTAGTGGTCAAGAGACTAGGACTTTGGAAACCAGGACTCAAATCCCCACTCAACATTCAGCATCACCTGGTGACTTTGGCCTAGTCACTGTTTCTCAGCCCAACTTACCCCCAGGGCCGGATTTAGGTTTGATGAGGCCCTAAGCTACTGAAGGTAATGGGGCCCTTTATATGTCCAGCTGTCCTTTGTCAACAACAAAGTGTCACTGTTTTTTGTGTTGAATATATGCTATATGGCGATTTATGGACCTAATAGGTATCTCAAGCCATTTGCACATAACAAAATGCGTATTTTATCAAAGTAATTGTTGAACTGAAATACAATTAGGAAGAAGTATATTAATAGTGAAATACAATTAAGAAGAAGTATATTGGGGGCGCCAAGAGAGTGGGACCCTAAGCTATAGCTTGTTTAGCTTATATGTAAATCTGGCACTGCCTCCTTCACATACTAGCTGTGAAATAAAATGAGAAGAACTGTGCACAATGCCCCAAGCTCTTTGGAGAAAGGGATGAATATAGATGTAAACAGTAAATAAATGGCTTTATTTATAAAGTAAATTACTTCTCTGTCATAAGATAAGAGAGGATATCTTTGCAGATCCTCTCAAACAGGTAGCTCAGGTTGTGGGTTTAATCCCCATATGGGGCAGCTGCATATTCCTGCATTGCAGGGGGGTGGACCAGATGATCTTCAGGGTCCCTTCCAACTCTACAATTTTATAACCCTACGCTGACTCTACCACCAGGTTCCAAACTTGCAGCCACTGAAACTGTCAAAGGATGAGATTGAATTTTATTATGCATCCCATTAGAAGTCATAAAGTGATTTCTTAAATGCAAGTCATACACAACGTGGCAAAATTCAGTCTTACCCATCCATCAAAATTAGTAACTGTCTGCACCATGTTAACATGGTGATATGTAAATGAATATAAGTGAAGCTGCAGGCAATTGTACTGGGGTTAAATCTTTTAAATACTTAACCCAAACGGGTTCTGTGCTATACACTTTCTTATTAACATTGCAGCTCTAGACATGTCTACCCAGAAATAAGTCCTATTGAGTGGTTAGAATTACAGCCTTAATTATCAAATTAGGCCTTGTATTGACCTTCAATCTAGCTGTCCTATTCATCATAATATATCCCCTTACTGGTATGTAGAAACAGTTTTGTTGAATATTCATACATGTGTTGACTGAACCACCATGAGGTCAATGCATGGTAACAGTAAGTGAAATACAGCACACACATTCCTTCTCTTTTCTGTTTTTACCATGTGGTATTAATTTAAAGAAACTTGTAATGAGGGTGAAAGAGGAGAGCGCAAAATATGGTCTGAAGATCAACATCAAAAAAACGAAGATCATGGCCACTGGGCCCATCACCTCATGGCAAATAGAAGGGGAAGAAATGGAGGCAGTGAAAGATTTTACTTTCTGGGGCTCCATGATCACTGCAGATGGTGACAGCAGTCATGAAATTAAGAGACGCCTGCTTCTTGGGAGAAAAGCAATGACAAACCTAGACAGTATCTTAAAAAGTAGAGACATCACCTTGCCAACAAAGGTCCGTATAGTAAAAGTTATGGTTTTCCTAGTAGTGATGTATGGAAGTGAGAGCTGGACCATAAAGAAGGCTGGTTGCCGAAGAATGGATGCTTTTGAATTCTGGTGCTGGAGGAGACTCTTGAGAGTCCCATGGACTGCAAGAAGATCAAACCTCTCCATTCTTAAGGAAATCAGCCCTGAGTGCTCACTGGAAGGACAGATCCTGAAGCTGAGGCTCCAAGACTTTGGCCACCTCATGAGAAGAGAAGACTCCCTGGAAAAGACCCTGATGTTGGGAAAGATGGAGGGTGCAAGGAGAAGGGGATGACAGAGGACGAGATGCTTGGACAGTGTTCTTGAAGCTACCAGTATGAGTTTGACCAAACTGTGGGAGGCAGTGGAAGTACAGGGGGTCATAAAGAGTTGGACATGACTAAACGACTAAACAACAACAAAGTATAAAAAATAGTAAATTAAGCAAAATGTTTATTTTGACTGAATATTTTACCCACTCCCTCTCAAGCCACTTTTGCATATTAGAGGGCCAGTCACTTTGTGAGTTCTTACTGGCTTGACTAAATCATAACCTTTCAAAAACTTTTTTAAAAGACTTTAAAAACCACAACACTTCATTTGAGGATCACAGGGCGGTTTACAACATAAAAGCACAAAAACATATAACACAATAGGTAAGCAGCAGCACCCACCTGTAAATTTGGCCCTGCAGGTGTGGAGAGATGAGGATCCGGCTCGCTGGCCAGAAAAGTTTCCCCACCCCTCACCAAATCATGGCTTAGTCCTATGTGCATGAGCTGGAGGAAAGTCACGGGCAGCTTCAGGTTCAAACACTTTCTACCCTCCTCTCCTGGCATAGCCAGTAGGAGGACTTTTCCAGAGTTCGGTTCCATTCTTCCTGGATGTCAGATTGCTTTGTCATCCGGACCAAAGATCGTGGTTTAAAACAAACACTGGTCACTTTTCAAACAAGCCACCTTGAAGCCATGGTTTCTGAAGCTGGCTTGTTAAAATAAGCAGAGTTTGATTTTAAACCCTTATTGCTTGTCCAGACAACATAACAAGCTGGTGTTCAGGGAAAGTGAAATGAGACCCTGGCAAAGTTCTTCTCTTGGCTGCGTGGGGAAAGGGAGCAGGGAGCAGGCGAGTCTGAATCTTGCTCAGTGCCAGATTTATGTATAAGCTAAACAAGCTATAAGTTAGGGCTCCCCCAAAAAATTAAAGGTAAAAAACTGGATGTACATTTCCAAAATATAAGATTAAGGAAACAAGCCTACATACAGCAACAGTGTTTTGTTTTGTTTTGTGTTGTGTAAGCAACAGTGTTTTGTTTTGTGCAAATAGCTTTAGATACCTCTTAGGTCCATAAATTACCATATAGCATATATTCAACACAAAAAACAGCAACAATTTGTTGTTGATAAAGGACAGCTGGACACATAAAGGGCCCCATTACCTTCAGTAGCTTAGGGCCTCATCAGACCTAAATCTGGCCCTGCTTGCAATGACTCCTTCTTGATTGTGCACATAGTGCTAAGCCATGGTGAACATTGCCAATGAAAAGGGTTGCATGATAAAGTTTGCTAAATGCCAAGTCCCTTCACTTACCGTATTTTTTGCTCTATAAGATGCACCAGACCATAAGACGCACCTACTTTTGGGATGAGGAAACCAAGAAAAAAATACAGTGGTACCTCAGGTTACATACGCTTCAGGTTACATACGCTTCAGGTTACAGACTCCGCTAACCCAGAAATAGTGCTTCAGGTTAAGAACTTTGCTTCAGGATGAGAACAGAAATCGGGCTCCAGCGGCGCGGCGGCAGCAGGAGGCCCCATTAGCTAAAGTGGTGCTTCAGGTTAAGAACAGTTTCAGGTTAAGTACAGACCTCCGGAACGAATTAAGTACTTATCCTGAGGTACCACTGTGTTCTGAATCTCAGAAGCCAGAACAACAAGAGGGAGCGCTGCGCAGCGAAAGCAGCAATCCCCCTTGCTGTTCTGGCTTCTGGGATAGCTGCGCAGCCTGCATTCGCTCCATAAGACACACACACATTTCCCCTTACTTTTTAGGAGGGAAAAAGTGAGTCTTATAGAGCAAAAATTACGGTAACTAGGTTGCAGATGGCCTGCCTACCACTTCACATAGCCTCTTGCATGAACACATTCAAAGAAGCAAAGTCCGGTACTTGGGATCTCTGAAAGCCTTTGTGTCACTTGGTAGGCACATGAGGCTGATTTTACAGGGTTAGGTCCTTTAAACCACCTCTGGGAATTTGAGGTGTGTGAATCTGCAAAAACTGGGCACTTGACTGACACCAGTTATCTGCTTGGTGGGCGCTCAATAGTTTTCAGAAAAAGATTGAGAATAAATGCCTTTACCCCCCTGATCTGTGGTGATTGATTTACTTTCAGTCAGCTAAATCAATGGACAGTGTGCTTCATTGCATTCCTTTCGGTTTCTCCCACTTTATTAGTGTCTCCAAGATATTACGGAATATACTGAGACAAAAGCATTTACTTACCCATTCTAATTCCAGGCATGTGGTGTTTATCTCTGCATTAATGTTGGTGTCGTGTTAATGTTAATGCTGCTTTTCCACAGTTAGCGATAGCTTTGAATCAGATCACTGTATGAAGAGCGCACCACTTCAGAGAGGATTCTCAAGATGTTTTATGTTAATTCCATTATAATGGACTTCAATCAACCAATTGTAATGGTAGTAATTTTCGCTGCTTTTATAGAAATTGGAGATGGGTTGGAGGGACGCCAAAAGCTACTCCAAACATAAACAGCCATCAATGGCTACAGTTCTTGGTAACAATAAATGTTCAATTACCTTCCATAAAAAATGTACCGGAACCTAACTACACAGATACCCATTAGAAATTACAAGGACCCCCCCCCCCAAGTGATAACATCTCTGTAGATTTCATACAATACTTTTGTGGCTTTCTCAGACGGCGGAGTGAAGATAAGGGAATTCTAGCCCTTACTATACATTTCCTCCATTTACATTTCCTCCAGTATACATGCTCAAAAACATTAAGAATCCATTAAAACAGCAGCAATAGTTATTGTGAAAATAGTGCTCCACCTGCCCAAGGTGGATCAGATCAGGACAACTTTTACCTCAGCGCCTAATGCTTAGTTGGAATCTCCTTTCTTGTGACTTGAAGCCATTGGTTCAGCCCCCCCCCCCCTTGTTTTATTAAATTTGCTTAGTAACATGACATTATTATATATATTCTATAAAACAAAGAATGCAGAACAAAATTCATTCATACTACAATGCCCAACTACATAACATTAATATATATGGTTTCTGAAAAAAAGTCTTACATAACAAAATCAATTCAAAATACCATCCGGTTTACTTTTTTTTTTTCCTTCCTCCCTCCCCCCTCCAGCCCTCCCCCCACCCCCGGTCAGGCCTTCCTTCTTCATATCTTTATCCATGTACACAGTCTGTTCATTCGAGCTTGTATGTTAGGGTTGGCTTCCCCTCTTTCTATCCAGTTCCTGTAAAATGCCCATTTATTTGTGAGTCTTTGGCATTTATTTTCCCATCTATCCTCTACCACTATCTGTGCGAATATTTCTGATTGTACGTATTCAAAAACATAATCATTCCATTTTTCCATATTCCATTTGGCCTTTTCTTTCCATCCCAGAGCAATAACTGCCATTCCAGCTAGAATCATAATCTTATACAACTCTCGCTTATTACTCTTTACTTTGTTATTTCCCAGTATTCCCGAAAATAACAAATCCCTATTAACTTCTATGTTTATTTGAAATAGTCCAGAAATTACCTTTATAACCTTTTGCCAATATTCCTTAACCAGATTACATTCCCACCACATGTGTGAATATAGTCCTTTTTCCTGAATTGGTTCAGGTCTTACCCTTCAGAGCAGGAGAAAACAAGCATGCTCCCTCTTCCATGTGACAGCCCTTTGGATATTTGAAGATGGCTATCCCATTGCCGCTCCGTCTCCTCTTTCCCATTGCTAAACATACCAATTCCCTCAACCATTCTTCCTAAGGCTTGGTTTCCAGACCCTTGATCATCCTCCTCCCCACACATTCCTCCTTGTCAATATCCTTCCTAAATTATGTGCCTAGAAATGGACATAGTACTCCAGGTGTGGTCTGACCCAAGCAGAATAGAGTGGTACCTCTGGATGTGAATGGGATCCATTCCAGAGCCCTGTTCACATCATGAGCAGAACACAACCCACGTCTGCGTGTGCACAGGTCGCAATTCACCGCGTCTGCGCATGCGCGTGACATCATTCTGAGCGTCTGCGCATGCGAGAGCGGCGAAACCCGGAAGTAACCCATTCCATGACTTCCAGGTCACTGCGGGATGCAATCTGGAAAGATTTAACCTGAAGGGTCTTTAACCTGAGGTATGACTGTATTAGTTACCTTGATCAGGAGACTCGACTTCAGCTGATGCAGCCTGGAATAGCATTCACTTTTTTGCTGCTGCATCACACTGCTGACTCAAGTTAAACAATAAATGGCCTTTTAAACTTGGAGCATGGGCCACAGTTCCAGGGCTTTAGTGTTCTGTTTATTATTATATTGTATATCTTTTGTTGTTGTTCATTATTGTTGTTTTATACCCTGCCTTTCTCCCTGCCAGGGACTCAAGCCGGCTTACTGTATAAAAAAAAAAGGAGCTAAAAACATAAGAAAAGGGGGAATCATTAAAAATACAATAGTTTTTAAACTGTAAACCGCCCTATGATCTTTGGATGATGGGCAATATATAAATTCAATACATACCGTATTGGCCCGAATATAAGCCACACTTTCCCCCCAAATTCTGACACTGAAAAGTTAAAGTGTGGCTTATATTCGAGACCTTACACCGCTGGCAAGGCAGTGCAGCTTCTCACCCCCCCCCCCCCCGCAGCCTGGGAGCGCTACCCACGACAGGCAGCCCGTCCGCCGCTCCCAAGCCTTCCGCCAAGCACAGGTCAGTTGCAGACCATGGGACTGCCCCTGAAGCCGACACGAGTATTTTAAGCACAACATTTTTTCATGTTTCAAAGGCACAGATATCTGTGTTTGTTCAATGTGAATGTAGCCCTAAGGTTATGGCCTGACCATAGGTTGAAAAGCAGTGATGGTCCACCTCCTCAAACAGGGTTGGCTCAGAAACAAGCCTTGCTATTCCCTATCCCACCTGCAAAAGTGAAAAATAACTTGGCTTGTATTTGAGCCAATCTGAATTTGAACTGGAGGCCAACAGCAGCAGCAGCAGCCCTAAACCACAAACTTCCCTCCCTTATCTCCCCATAAGCCTCCTTGTCTGCCCCCTGCTCCTCCAAATACCCCCCTTCCTCCCTTCCCACCCACTCACCCACCCTCCAAACCCTATTTTCCTGCCCCACATGCCTGGCTGCTGCTGCTGACACTCTTAATTTGGGGAAAACTATTGAAACGCCCCTTGGGAGAAACTACACCCCCCCCCCCAGGATTGACTTAGGGACGCATTTATTCAGGTATTTATTCAGGTATTGTCCTGTTTTTCTCCTCCCCCCCCTTTAAATTTTAAAGGTACGGCTTATATTCGAGTGCAGCTTATATTCAGGCCAATACGGTAGTACTCATAATTCTGGGGGTAAGGAGTAGGGTAGCCAGCTGAATGAAGCCCCTAAGACAGGACTTAGAGCAACTGGCAGGTACTGGCTGGGTATTGTAACGTCAGTATGGGGGTCTTGAGAGTGCACTAGAGGTGGGAGAGCAGAGGGCAGCATAATAGAGGGGTGGAATAGCAATGGAGTGCTTATAATGCCTAGATTCAAGGCAACTTACAGCAACACAAATAGGGACGCGGGTGGCGCTGTGGGTTAAACCACAGAGCCTAGGACTTGCCGATCAGAAGGTCAGCTGTTCGAATCCCCGCGACAGGGTGAGCTCCCGTTGCTCGGTCCCTGCTCCTGCCAACCTAGCAGTTCAAAAGCACGTCAAAGTGCAAGTAGATAAAGAGGTACCACTCCGGCGGGAAGGTAAACGGCGTTTCCGTGCGCTGCTCTGGTTCACCAGAAGTGGCTTAGTTATGCTGGCCACGTGACCCGGAAGCTGTACGCCGGCTCCCTCGGCCAGTTAAGCGAGATGAGCGCCGCGACTCCAGAGTCGGCCACGACTGGACCTAATGGTCAGGGATCCCTTTACCTTTATAGAAACACAAAGCAACACCAATATTAATGGTAACAGCACATCTGCTTAAAGGACAGTAGCCCCAGCTTCCTCTGTGTCAAAGAATTGGGAAAGTAGAGTGACCAACCCTTATTCTCTCACCTGTTCTGGTGTAAAAATGAGAGAAGGGACTCTTGCATCCCCTACGCAGTGTGATTTGCAAGCCTCGGGGCTTATGCTCTTGAAAGGGGAATAGAAAACCTTAGTTATCTGTTCAGTTTGGCTCTCCGGTTCTTCCGGATGGCTCTTGCTCTCTCACAAGCCCTTCTGTTTACAAGGATAACTGTTCAGATCCCCAGCTCCAGCGGAGAATAGAAAGTGTTCCCTTATAAACTCTGGAATGGCTCTTTTGCCGCTGCCTGTAAGCTAAGAGTGTAACCGAGAGTTCCCCATTGACCTAATTATTGGTTTCTTTTGAACCACAACAGGTTTTGCTGCAGCACAGCAAGCAAACAGCCAAGGCTGGATAATCCTTCATGAAAGAAACTGAGAAATCCCCTGGACAGGCCATGGCTGGCTGTTGGGCTCCTTTAATCTTTTGTAAAATCTCTTACAACTTCAGTGGACCTGTACATGTTTCCAAATGTTGTTGATACATAGCTTTTATTAAACCACCAGCAGAGTCTTCTTTTCTCATTCTTAATTATATTAGCACATCATTCTTGTGGTTTTCCCCCACAGGGACATGCATGGTCTCAGTCATGCTTACATCATTTTGGATACCATACGTTCTTCCCCCAAAGGTTTCCTGCTGCTGAAGCGGCAGAGTGTGCAAACAGTGTGAACATTAGGGGCTGGCCTACTCATGAGGTGAGGCAGTTGCCTCAGGGCAGCAGGCTTCGAATATCTGGAAAAGGTGGCAGATCTGCCTCCTGCGTTTTTTCCAGACACCACTGCCTTCTCTTCTGCATGCTCATCACACTCTGTCAGGCTCTGGGGAATCAACTCCCTCCCACGGGGGCAACCCAGAATTATAGAAATGATTAAGAGTTCTTCCCAAGCAATTTATTCAATAATTCACAGAGAACGATGAAGGAATGCAGCCTTCCCTAATAATGGCATTGCTCCAAGTAAAGTCCCACCCACCCTGTTGTTGTTGAGTCATTTAGTTGTGTCCAACTCTTCGTGACCCCCTGGACCAGAGCATGCCAGGCACTCCTGTCTTCCACTGCCTCCCACAGTTTGGTCAGACTCATGCTGGTAGCTTCGAGAACACTATCCAACCATCTCGTCCTCTGTCGTCCCCTTCTCCTTGTGCCCTCCATCTTTCCCAACATTAGCGTCTTTTCCAGGGAGTCTTCTCTTCTCATGAGGTGGCCAAAATATTGGAGTCCCAGCTTCAGGATCTGTCCTTCCAGTGAGCACTCAGGGCTGATTTCCTTAAGAATGGAGAGCTTTGATCTTCTTGCAGTCCATGGGACTCTCAAGAGTCTCCTCCAGCACCAGAATTCAAAAGCATCAATTCTTCGGGGATCAGCCTTCTTTATGGTCCAGCCACCCTACGTCTCCCTTATTTGATGTCACTCCTGCGTTGGTTAATCTGAGCTTTCTGCCTCTGAGCTCTCTGTTCTAATACCCGCAATGCCCGTCTGGTTTGCGGGGGGGTCAGGAATGCTTTCCAAGGACACTGAATCTGTCAGCTGCCTCTCCCCTGGTGCTTCTCCTTCCTGCTGTTCCTCTTCCAGTATTTCCCAGCTTCTGCCCTCTGCAGCCTCTGAACTATGCCCTTCTGCAAACCACTGTTCTAAATCTATACTGTTCTCCTGTTCTTGGGAAGGTTCAAGAGAAGGTGGGGGGCTGGCCCCACCATTCCTCCTCAGTCCAGCCCCTGACACACATGCATGTGCCCACTCCTGCTTGCCCACAGGGGGGCAGCGTTTTCTGTTTTGCCTCTAGGGATGGAGGTCAGCCTCTATCGGAAGACCTCTCAGAGAACAGACCTCTCTGTTTGAAGGAGGTCCATTCAAAGAACCATAAAAAGGGAGAGACTTGTGGTTTCCCATCAGTGGTTAGCACTTGACAGCAGACTGAGCAGCACATAGATCACCCAGTCCCTGTCTTCCCTGTTATGATGAAATGTAATGTAATTCTATTAAAATTACAGTAAATATTTCTAAATTTGCAACCATACATATGAATTTTATTTGCAAATCTGTGCCCTTGTTGGCTGGTGCATTAGGTCTCATCATGTTTGCAAATTAACTCTCCCAGTCCAGAGAATCCTGGTCCATTATTTTACTTATTTCTTATTTAATATATTTATATATAACTCTATCATCTTTGGTGTGATTTACTGCTGGCTTGCTCCTGTCACCTGAGGATCTTAGCAGGTTTGTATAAAGGTAAAGGTAAAGGGACCCCTGACCATAAGGTCCAGTCGCGGCCAACTCTGGGGTTGCGGCGCTCAACTCGCTTTATAGGCCGAGGGAGCCGGCATACAGCTTCTGGGTCATGTGGCCAGCATGACTAAGCCACTTCTGGCGAACCAGAGCAGCGCACGGAAATGCCATTTACCTTCCCACTGGAGCAGTACCTATTTATCTACTTGCACTTTGATGTGCTTTCAAACTGTTAGGTTGTCAGGAGCAGGGACCGAGCAATGGGAGCTCACTCCATCACAGGGATTCGAACCGCCGACCTTCTGATAGGCAAGTCCTAGGCTCTGTGTCCCTGCAGGTTTTTATAGGGGGATACAAACTTTCAGATAGCCTGGGCTCAGACAATATAGGGCTTTATAGATCACAACCAGCACTTTGAATTTTGCTCAGAAGCAGAAAAGTAGCCAGTGAAGCTGTTTTAACAAGGGAGTAACATGTCCCCTAACCGGCCCCAGTCAGAAGTCTGGCCATAGCATTACAGTAGTCCATCCAGGATGCAACTAAGGCATGCATCACCATGGCCACATCTGACTTCCAGCTTCCAAGCTATTAACTGCTATAAAATCAATCAATTTTACTTTTTAAAAGCAAAGAGTAACATGCATGCTTGGCAAGTCTCAGGCTTAAGGCATACTTTCATCTGACACCCATAATGTGCTATTGCTTGTGGCAGATGGACGTTGGGTCATCCCCCTGGAGATCATGCAGCCAATCGGGGCTGGGTGGAGAGTCAACCTATCAGGAAGGAGTGGAGAGTTAAAAATGACAGAACCTGAGATTTGAACTGTCAGGTTGGAGTAAGATAGAGCCTGTCTAGAGCCTAGCAAGGGCTTGGCTAGAGCTGATAGGGCTGGCATAGGGTTTAGCTAGGAATTAGCAAGGTGGAATGGGTTGGCTAGGCAGGGCAACAGAGATTATTTCCCTGAGGGGAAGGGAAAGATCCTAGAAGGGGGTAGAAGTGTTTTACTGGCTTAGTAAAACAAATAGCCATTCTAGGAGAAATTAGTTTAATTAGAAAAAGGTTTAAAGTGAAAGTTCTAAGTAAGTCTTAATTTTCTGTAAAGTGCTTTTGATTGAAACTAAGTGCTGTGCCTTATAAGAGTTACCATTAAGCCTTAACCCTCATCAAGGGTGTTTAAATAAAATTCCAGTTTAGTTTCCAACTTGCCTCATCCTTCCTTTGATCCTCTGGCTGAATAAAAAGTGGCCTCAGGTTTTCCTTTCACATTAATAAGAGTCCTTGCTGTTGTATATTAGTAAGCAATACCATGTAGACAGAACCGCAGGACTCTCAAGTGTTACTGACAGGTTAAGTTATAAAACACCTCGAACCCGGACATGTTACCTCATTCCTATCTTTATTAAAAGGGATGCGGGTGGCGCTGTGGGTTAAACCACAGAGCCTAGGGCTTCCCGATCAGAAGGTCAGAGGTTCGAATCCCTGCGATGGGGTGAGCTCCTGTTGCTCGGTCCCTGCTCCTGCCAACCTAGCAGTTCAAAAGCACATCAAAGTGCAAGTAGATAAACAGGTATCGCTCTGGCGAGAAGGTATACGGCGTTTCCGTGCACTGCTCTGGTTCGCCAGAAGCGGCTTAGTCATGCTGGCCACATGACCCGGAAGCTGTACGCCAGCTCCCTCAGCCAGTAAAGCGAGATGAGCGCCACAACCCCAGAGTCAGCCACGACTGAACCTAATGGTCAGGGGTCCCCTTTATCTTTACTCTATCTTTATTAAGGCAGCTTGCCACACTGCTAGGCCTTCCTGCAGCTGCCTGCTTGTGCTCCGCTTTCAATTCCATTCCACCCCAATTTAAGTTTCTGGACCTCTGGAAATATACTTCACTGCTCCAGCATGATGCCCCACACTGCGGTATAGGGACCATGGGCCTGAGATGCCTGGCAAAGGTGTTTGTTTGTTTGTTTGTTTTTTAGGATAGGGGCTTTGCCCAGGCCAGCCTCCTCCAAACAATTCGATTGCTTCCCTGTGTGGTAAAGGTAAAGGGACCCCTGACCATAAGGTCCAGTCGTGGCCGACTCTGGGGTTGTGGCACTCATCTCGCTTTATTGGCCAAGGGAGCCGGCGTCCAGCTTCCGGGTCATGTGGCCAGCATGACTAAGCCGCTTCTGGCGAACCAGAGCAGCGCACAGAAATGCCGTTTACCTTCCCGCCGGAGTGGTACCTATTTATCTACTTGCACTTTGACGTGCTTTTGAACTGCTAGGTGGGCAGGAGCAGGGACCGAGCAATGGGAGCTCACCCCGTCACAGGGATTCGAACTGCTGACCTTCTGATCGGCAAGTTCTAGGCTCTGTGGTTTAACCCACAGTGCCACCCGCATCCCTTCCCTGTGCAGTACTTCAGCACTAAACCTTGCTTACGCTTTGCTCTGGCACAGCATCCATGCAATGCGTGAAAGATGATAGATAGATGATAGATAGATAGATAGATAGATAGATAGATGATAGAGATAGATATAGATAGATAGATAGATAGATAGATAGATAGATAGATAGATGATGATAGATAGATAGATAGATGATATAGATAGATGATAGATAGATAGATAGATAGATGATAGATAGATAGATAGATGATAGATAGATGATAGATTAGATAGATAGATAGATAGATTGATAGATGATAGATAGATAGATAGAGATATAGATAGATGATAGATGATAGAGATAGATGATAGATAGATAGATGATAGATAGATATAGATTAGATAGATAGATAGATAGATAGATAGATAGATAGATAGATATAGATAGATAGATGATAGATAGATAGATAGAGATAGATAGATGATAGATAGATAGATAGATGATAGATAGATAGATAGATAGATAGATGATAGATAGATAGATAGATATAGATAGATTATTTGTATTCCGCCCATCTGGCTGGGTCTCCCCAGCCACGCTGGGCGGCTTCCAACAAAGATTAAAAATACATTAAAATGTCACACATTAAAAACTTCCCTGAAATTTAGATGTCTTCTAAATGTCAGGTAGTTGTTTATATCTTTGACATCTGATGGGAGGGTGTTCCACAGGGCGGGTGCCACTACCGAGAAGGCCCTCTGCCTGGTTCCCTGTAGCTTTGCTTCTCACTGCAAGGGAACCACCAGAAGGCCCTCGGCGCTGGACCTCAGTGTCCGGGCAGAACGATGGGTGTGTAGACACTCCTTCAGGTATACTGGACCGAGGCCGTTTAGGGCTTTGAAGGTCAACACCAACACTTTGAATTGTGCTTGGAAACATCCTGGGAGCCAGTGTAGGTCTTTCAAGACTGGTGTTATATGGTCTCGGCGGCCGCTCCCAGTCCCCAGTCTAGCTGCCGCATTCTGGATTAGTTGTATTTTCCAGGTCACCTTCAAAGGTAGCCCCATGTAGAGTGCATTGCAGTAGTCCAATCTGCCTGGAAAGTCTGTTTCAGTGAGAGTAGGTGCTTTGCCTCCACAAGCCTCCTCTGAATATTTTGCTTGCCTTCTGTTCTGTACAGAACCTGAGCTCTCAACATCAGGCACATTGCATTGCATTGCACCAGCACAGTGGCACCCCGGCTGCTCTCATGCAAGCTAGGGAATGTGCTTCTCTGATCAGGTGCATATACCAGCAAGTTCCATGACAGGACTGGGAAGGTGTAGCCTTGGGGATAAACGTGGTTCTGCTGGCTTGCAGAAGGCTGCACATTCAATTCCATCTGTTTCTGCAACATTCCCATGCCCAGCCAATGCCTAATCTGCTTTGCACTTTGTGATGTTGGTGGCAAACTCCAGTTGAGCAGGACAGAAAACAGAAGCTTCAGATTTTCCAAATCAAGGTTCCGATTCAGCGCCGAGGCAAAGTAGGCTGATCTCCAAATCAGTCCAAGCCAAACTGGGGTCCGAAAGAAATCTTGTGGTCATTGAGCATCCCCTAATAAAAACCCATAGCTTTCCCCTCACATCCCTTGTGCTGGCCTTTACAGCTTATTAATCCATCTGTTTTCGTATTGCTCTTGTCATTGTCCCTGTCTCCCTTATTCATTTATCAACAGCTCATCCCAATATTGTGAATCAGCCACATGTCCTGTTCTTTCTTAAAAAGAAGAGTGGGGGCGGAATCCAACCTGCTCCACGCACAGCCTCGAAAACATACACAGGCAATTGATTGTTGTGAAGTGTTAGCGGTTTAATTAGTAGGAATTGTCTTCTTTCCATTAACAATGGTTCTTGTGGATGGGAGTAGGCAAACTTCGAAATTGCTTTCATCAGGCTCTTTATAGTCTTTGCTAAGACTATCAACTGATTAAAGAGCTTTTAGTTGATTAACTCTCTGGCTTTTAGCCAATTAATCAATTGATTGATTAAACCTGCATACATTTACATATTTCTCTTCTTCCCTATACATTCTCTTTGCAAGGTGCTGTGCAAAGGTGACTGCATATAAGACACTATGGTACATACCCATTGATCAGAGAAGGAAGGCTCTTGTATTATTTTCAGCAAACTTGTAAAACTGGCAACATTCTGAACTTCTAAGAGTTTAAACATGATGTAATATGTGAACAGGGCATGTTGCAGGTGAGGGGCGGAATTCCATCTGGAAAATAGCACTGGAGAAAGGATTAAGCTCCCTCTTCCCCAGTGCTGTGGTCCCAATCCGAATTGTCCAGCCCCTAGTTATTTGCCTAAAAGGTAAAGGGACCCCTGACCATTAGGTCCAGTCTTGGCCGACTCTGGGGTTGCGGCGCTCATCTCGCTTTATTGGCCGAGGGAGCCAGCGTACAGCTTCCGGGTCATGTGGCCAGCTTGACTAAGCCACTTCTGGCGAACCAGAGCAGCGCACGGAAACGCCGTTTACCTTCCCGCCAGAGTGGTACCTATTTATCTACTTGCACTTCGTGCTTTTGAACTGCTAGGTTGGCAGGAGCAGGGACCAAGCAACGGGAGCTCACCCCGTCGCGGGGATTCAAACTGCTGACCTTCTGATCAGCAAGTCCTAGGCTCTGTGGTTTAACCCACAGCGCCACCCCCGTCCCTATCTGCTTAGTTGTTAAGAAATTAGCAGTCCAGTCAAATACTTCCATTGTCTAATCTCATTAGCTGCTCCTCAACCCCCAACCACAGCCATAACTGTAAACTTGTCAGCTTTTTGACCCTATCAGGGTCAAGAAATGGGCATAATTTGTAACTGTGCTCAAGGGGCAGATGGGGCTAGTCAACCTGGGAACGCACCACATCTAGGAGAAGGAAAACTCTGATCCTAAAACTCGGCTGCTTTGCAAGATCTCTTCAGGAGAAGAAAAAGTAAGGCGTAAACCCTACTCAGATCCAAAATGGAGTCCTGAAGGCTGTTGGATGGCGCCTTGTATGCCTCCTCCCAGCAACTCCTGCAGCCAAGCTGGTACTAAACGCATTGCTCTGCTTTCCTTTGGACCCCATCAGTGAGGCTGAGAGGGGGGTCTTGTCGTCTGGGCAGCTCAGGACCTCCATATACACTGTCTGGGCTTGTGCCCTGGGGAGGTCACTTCAGTGCTGCCAAAGCAGCAAAAACAATGCGGGAGACAGGAGTTAAGAGTTACTGGTTTCTGCAACCACAGCAGGCGCTGTGATTCTCCAGTGGTTTGGCTTCCCCCTGCACTCCATTGTCTCTGGAGCCAGACAGGTGCCAACTACATCAGTCATGCTCAGCAAAGCATGGCCATGAGTCCTGATTCACAGAGGACCGTCCTCTATTTGAAGCCATCCTTTATTTTGCAGGGTTGCCCCGTCCAAGTCTAGTTTAAAGATAACGAACCATAGGAAGGGAGAGCAAGGGTATTTAAGGTGTCCATCAACAAAGAACACCTGGACAGCAGACGAAGCAGGCTCACAGGTCACCTGGCTGCACCTTCCAACATGATGGTGATCATATTGTGTTTCATTTTAAATCGTAGTAATTATTTCTAACGTTGCATCTATACATATAAATGAGCACATGCAATTTTTATGCAAATCTGTGCCCTCTTTTTCTGCGATGCGTAAGTGGCTACCCTCTCAGCATCCTTTTATTTCCAGCTGCTTCTTTTCCTTGATTTGTGCTTCAAATTCTGCTTTCAAAAGCACAGGTACTTTGGGAAGCAGCAACGGAATCCATTCCACAAGGTGACAGGTTCACTTGCCTAATTAACTGAGATCCTTTTCTTTTCTTTAATTCTGTGGCTCAATCTTCCATCCTTTTTTTTCACTGATTAACCAGCTTGCAGCCCTAATAATGACATGTTCATAATAGAAATAAAATACAAATTAGGCTGATCTAGAATTTTATTTGTTGGTGGGGTCTCCCCCCCCCCCCCCCGTTTGGAAGCATTCTGTCACGCAACCCCCCACCTACAATCTGAAGAAACAGATTTGCCACCTCAGTGAGAAAAACCAGGACTTAGTCAGAATCTCTTACACTGCAAAGGATTCTACCTTCTTCTTTTTTCTATTTGGTAACATGGAGAGTTGTCAGTATTGCTAATTGCAAGATGGCAGTGTGTCGTTTGTGAAAGATAAAAGAGGCAGCTGGCATGCTTGTTTCGTTTTATTTATTTGAAAAAAAACACGCGCACACAAACCAGAAAGCTTCTCTGATAGATTGCTGCTTTTCACTCATTCTTCGGGATTTACATTTTAAATGATCAGGACTCTAATAAGTCAGCATGGCATCTCATTACCAAAGATTTATCTTTGGGTGACTACCCAAAAGGAAAACAGTGCTGGGCTTTCTCTCCACCTCATATCCTTCAACTTAAGTACCTGCTGATTGTTTTATCTCTGCTAACTTCAAAGTTTTTCGGCTGCATTAATATAGCCTTTATCTGAGAAATCCAGAGAAACAGAGCAGGAGCCTCGGATGCATTTCAGTAAATTAGAGCAAGAAGATCCAGATGGTTTATTGAGACGAGCGGTTCTTTTGGCAGTGTTTAATGACGAGCTAACCAAAACGGGTGACAGGGAACAGGCCATGTACAGGGCACAACTCAGAAGGTCTGGGGAAACAATAAAACTCATTGGGTTTGCTTTTGAAACAGATGCAGCAGCACTTGCTGCTAATTTGGAGCCTGCTGAGAGCATTTGGATAGCCAAGAACCTTGTCAGCCTCCTCTCTCCCTGGATCCGGTAGCCCTGCAATAATAAAGGCATAATCAGAGCAGTCCTGCTCCCCGCTGCTTCTCCAATCAAGAAGCAGGTAATAATAGCTTTATAGATTAAGCAGCAAGTTGGAAACCAAGTTAGGTAACCGCACCATAGAAATTATTGATGTTGGAAGGAATTAGGTAAACATAGTCAATGAAGCTGGACATCTCATTCATATTAATCTCTGCCCAGGATCCAGCCGTTCCAGTTATCGATCCAGTTGTTTGCTTGCCTAAGTGCTATCCATCCCTCTCCAGGATCTTTCTCAGGACTGCTGCTCCTTCTGCCAAACGAATGTTCTGCCATCTGAGCAGGCACCTCCCTCTGCCATTGGGAGGATTAGGATTACTTCCAGGAACACTGCATGAACTGAAACCAGCGTGCATTGTCCTTGCTGAAATCAGACTGGGCACCCGCAATTTTCTTATTTCATTGCCTGCTGAAAATGTTTGGGGTTTTTTGCTTTGCTTTTTAGAGAATTAATCTGAGAATTACTTAGTTGGTCATCTGCTCTGCATTTTCGGACTCTTACGGTATTTTAATGATTCTATTGTACTCTGTCGTATTTTTTAAAATGAATTAGCAGTTTATGAATATTCTTATAAATAAATGTGCATGAGCCCAAACTCACGAGGTTGTTTCATGTGCCAATAAGCAAATATCCCAACCAACTTTGCTACTTGAAAGAAACTGGAACTATTAAGAAAGTGCAAATAAATATTAAAGTATTAAGTTCCGTCAAACATGAAAGTAGTTTGTTTTATAACTATTAGCTTTTGAATACAAGTGGTGATCAGTTTATATGTCCATTATATGTCCACTTCCTTTCACAGCTCCAAAGTTTGCACTGTAGTACAACCTGTTGGAAAGGTTATGTACAGCAGACTGAAGCACAATTCACAATACAGTGGTCCCTTGGGTTACAGACGCTTCAGGTTACAGACGCTTGAGGTTACAGACTCCACTAACCCAGAAATAGTACCTTGGGTGAAGAACTTTGCTTCAGGATGAGAACAGAAATCGCGCGGTGGCGGCAGCAGGAGGCCCCATTAGCCAAAGTGGTACCTCAGGTTAAGAACGGACCTCCACAACGAATTAAGTTCTTAACCCGAGGTACCACTGTACTATAGTATGAACTGCCACCAAGACTGCAGTCTCTCTCTCTCTGTGTATGTATATATACATATATATATATATATATATATATATATATATATATATTAGTGGTAACTTGGTTCCCAAATGGCTTAGTTGTCAAACAAATTGGCTCCCAAACACCGCAAACCTGAAAGTAAGTGTTCCTGTTTGCAAACATTTTTCAGAAACCAAATGTCCAACGCGGCTTCTGCTTGAGTGCAGGAAGCTCCTGCAGCCAATCGAAAGCTGCGCCTTGGTTTTCAAATGGTTTCAGGAATCAAACGGACTCCTGGAACAGATTAAGTTCGAGAACCAAGGTACCACTGTGTGTGTGTGCGCATACATATATATATATATATATATATATATATATATATATACCTGTGGTTCAGCCAGAAGGCTGCAAGGGACAGGTTCAAGGTCACCCAATGAGCTTCATCCTTGAGCAGGGATTCAAATCTGATCTCAGCACTCTGCCCACTACATCACACTGGCTGTCTCTCTTGAGATGGATCATTTGTCCTTTTCCAGCTGGTTTTGAAGCCGTTAACTGTACAGAACACTCCTCCAGCTTCCCCCCGTCTCTCCCACTCCCCAATCCACGGTCTGCGTTGCGCTCGCTCTCCTTCTTGCCCCTCTTCAGTCACTACTCCCCAATGGTGAACTGAGCTGCTCCTTTCCAGACACACACCTTGTGAGCGTTCCCCTCCACCACCTGCACCCCCCTTTCTGAAGACAGAATGCCAGCCTGAGGCATAGATGTCTCTGCCCCCCTGCATTTCATCCCTCTCCCCCAGTTCCCTGAGAAGTAACATTTCATCATTGAAGGATTCCATACAGACCCCACTAGGTGGCTCCCCTTGCAAACACTGGAGTACTGGCAGCATTCTAGCTTTAGAATGAAACTGAGCATGCACCGTATAATTTTGCCAGTAGCTGCTGCCATGGACCTTAATGGGTCAGGAAACATGGGCATAGCCAGGATTTTTGTTAGGGTGGGCAGGCTTTTGTTATGGTGGGGGGGCAGAACCTCAGATTTGTGCTGATTTTGATTTACTTCTGGGTTTGCATCATTCGGGAGCCGATTTGTTGGGCAACTAACCCATTTGGGAACTAAGGTACCACAGTACAGAGCAATGTAGGGGCTGAGTTCTATGTCACTCTACTCGTTTTTTCTTCCACGGCCACATGCACAACTGACATGCAGCCTCCAGAAACTTACTGATTCCCAAAAGGTGGGAATCACAAGCAGGGAGAATGCAATTGCAGCTTTACAACTTGCAGGCTTCCCACAGGCTTCTGTTTGGACACTGTGAAAACAGGACAACGGATTTAAGTGAACTTTAGGTTTGGTCCAGCAGGGCTCTTCACACCTTCTTAGTAGACACATTGATGTAATCACACTGTGAAAAGGAATACTGGTCTGATCACATGGCTCCATCATGATTCATTTTATGCTCACATATATTTGGGGGGGGGGGGGACTGTAGCTTTTAAGAAAAACAAAAGCCACTTAAAAACTGCAGTAAACAGTGGGTACACAGCTGCCTAAATTAATCTTGGAAATAAAATTGTAAAAAGTGGAGTGGATCACTAATGCATTAGAGCTACTCGAGAAACAAGGTCAAGTAATTTGGAACCTGCAAACCTGTGAAGAAAATTTGTAAAATGGCTAATGTGCTTGCTTTATATTCTGGTTACCTTCCCCCCCCCCCACACACACAAAGCTGCCCTCCCCCTACCCTTTTTAAGATTAGCACTAATTATAATTGTGAACACACTACAGGGTTTACAAGACAGAATTTTCATTAGCAGTCTGCTGGAGTGTGACACACACCAAGCACGCTAGCAAGATTCTGTTGGCAACCTTGCCCTCCTGCAAAACCAAGGAGGGAAACGACTATTTCTTCGGCTATTATTATTCAAAGTTGGCAAGGCTGTATTTCCCTGTGGAATCGTTAAAGGCAGCCCAAGACATTTCCCGCAGCTGTTTACTACTTTTAAGAGGGCAGTTATCAACATATCTTAAACTGCATAAAGTAAAATGGAAGGGGGGGGGAGTTAATGGATCAGAACGAATCTGGGAGAAAGCAAGCTTTTCCCATCCTGAAATAAAACTCCAGTTGGATCTGTATTGAAGCAAAGAAGGAAGTGCTTAGGTTGGGAGGCTACTCATGTGAAGACTCAATAGTATGGGAAACAGCCTTATTAGAAAACCTAACCAATAAACTGAAGCTACCAGCATGAGTTTGACCAAGCTGCGGGAGGCAGCGGAAGACAGGAGTGCCTGGCATGCTCTGGTCCATGGGGTTATGAAGAGTCGGACACAACTAAACAACTAAACAACAAACAACAACAAACTGAAACTGACAGAAGGAGAAATAGAAGAAGATGCCTTCACCCCGGCATGGTTCCCCTTTATCACATACACAGCCCAAAAAGAAAACAAGAATCTGCCGACAGCATGCGAATCAATCTGGCTAACCTGATTCAAAGATACACACTCACACCCCGTTCACACACCAAAACAATTCTCACTACAGACAACCAACCACACCCTAAGCCAACCACAACTTCTCTCACCACCAAGGAAATACAACAAGCGAATAGTAAGAATCCATACAAGTAACGCCGACACAACTCCCTCCACGCACACACGCACTAAGTAGAAGAATAGAAGCATAACCACCCCACCCCACTTGCCATTCCCCCTCCCCCTCTTCCCCCCCATTTTCTTCCTAATTGTTTAAACCAATTCATGAACTAAGAACTTATACATTGAACACTAATAATGAAACATATGTTGTAGATATTTTCCCACATTTATTATGCCATTTTTGACATGAGAAAACTTGATATACAGTTATACCTCGGGTTACAGATGCTTCAGGTTGCGCGTTTTCAGGTTATGGATGCACTGAAACCCAGAAGTACCAGAACGGGTTACTTCTGGGTTTCGGCGCTTGCGCAGAAGCGCTAAATCATGCTTTGCACATGTGCAGAAGCATTGGATCGCAACCCGTGCATGCGCAGGCGCAGTGCTGCGGGTTGTGGACGCTGCGGGTTGCGAACGTGCCTCCCGTACGGCTCATGTTCGCAACCCGAGTCCACTGTACTTGTTTGTATAACATTATTCTTGTTTCTAAAACCCAATAAAAGCAACGACAACAATAGAAGGTCTGTAGTGCCTGAGCGGCCACTTGGGGATACAGGAAGTCAGCAGAGAAATTGGTCGTGGGCAGAAGAAAGAAAAAAGGGATGTGGGTTGCACCCATTTCACCTTCTCTGTTTACTCCTCATCTGTCTGCCTCCTTTTCTTTTCATATCTCTGATAGTTTCGTTTGCATAAGATTCGCTTGTGCATTATCAGAATAATGGCTGTATATGCTAATATTGCTGTTGCAGCAGCAGCAGAGTCCCACTTAAATTTTCACCTATGCTTCACTTAACCTCCAGCTCATTGAACAAGAAAGTATAGCAGGTAATGTTCTAAAAGGCCTAAGGGGAACTTTGCATAAGCTTTAGTAATGTACAGCAAAATAACTTTAGTATCTATTTATTTACTCAGAAGTGATGTTGAATTAAATGGGACTTACTCCCAGGTAAATATGGTTGAATGAGGTTGCGGCACAGAATTGGACTGTTTATTACTTTTTAAAGTGCTGTTAGAGTCAAGACTCAGAAATAGAAAATTTCACCTAAAAGTATTAAGACTGAAAAAAAGAAAAGACAGCATCCACTAAGTACAAAGAGGAATATAGTAAGGGTTTTCTAGCGGAGGACAGATGATGAAGGATACTACAGTAACAAATACACCACCCCCCCCCAAAAAAAAAACACCACCCAAAACCATATTGCTGTACTGAAGTATCAGACAAAAATAGGAATAGTTGGTTTACATCTCATGCTAAGCCTCTTAATTACTGCAAGACTTTGAGGCAACACAGGAAATTTTCAAGCACAGAATGGCTTCAAAAAAATATGGGGAACCGAACACCTAAAATTAACATATTATTTCAGAGCCAAGCAAAATACACAGGATGATAAATTTACTGGAAAATGAGCTTTATACAGTACTAGAAGAGCACAATACAGGATAACATAAAATCTTATATGCATTTTCCCCTCTACATTCCCCTCCGATTCTTAGTATTTAACATACTTAGTATTCCCAGCATTTTTAGTATTTCTTTCACTCAATTTATAATATTTTATTTTTATTCCTTTTTTTACCAAAGATTGCGCACAAGACTGTTAGACATATTTATTACTACACATATTCCACGTTTTCTCCAAGGAGCTCAAGGTGGTGTAAAAGGTTCTCCTGCTCCTCACAACAACCCTGTGAGGTAGAGGTTAGGCTGAAAGGCAGTGACTGGCCCAAGGTCACCCAGTGAGCTTCAGGGCTGAGGGAGGGATTTGAACTCTGGTCTCCTAAGTCCTAGTCCAACACCAGCACTAGGCAATTTTCCATCAAAGAGAAGGCTCATTTTGTGATATTTTCATAGATAAAGGTAAAGGGACCCCTGACCATTAGGTCCAGTCGTGGCCGACTCTGGGGTTGCGGCACTCATCTCGCTTTATTGGCCGAGGGAGCCGGCGTACAGCTTCCGGGTCATGTGGCCAGCATGACTAAGCCGCTTCTGGCAAACCAGAGCAGCGCACGGAAACACCATTTACCTTCCCGCCGGAGTGGTACCTATTTACCTACTTGCACTTTGATGTGCTTTCGAACTGCTAGGTTGGCAGGAGCAGGGACCGAGCAACGGGAGCTCACCCCGTCATTGCGGGGATTTGAGCCGCCGACCTTCTGATCGGCAAGCCCTAGTGGTTTAGACCACAGCGCCACCTGCATCCCTCGCTGCCTTTTCATACCATATACTTAACACACATATGTTTGTATTTTTTTGTTTTAGTTTGTTTCTCGCACATCTTGTAACTTGACATTATAAATACACACACACACACACACACACACACACACACACACACCAGTAAACAAATGAAGCTCTGGACCAAAGAAAAGGCCAGACAACTATTATGCCACGGCAGATGAAGCAATCTTCTCTCTTGTTATGGATCTAATATAGAGGAAAACACTCACCATTATCATATTCATGAGACAGAGGGACAAAGCATCATAAACAACATCAACAGATGATCATCATTAATTCCCCCTTCTCTCCCCCCCCCCCCAAAAAAACCTGTGGCATATTGGGCTGTAACTGTCTTTGTGCTGTCAGTCTTATTAGCATGAAAAATAAAACGAATCCATTCTGCAAAAAAAAAAAAAGAAGAAGAACATAGTGTCCTCTTCTACTTGTCCCCTGATGACATAGATTTGATGCATAAGCTTCTCTGCAGTGGCAATTTTTCTTTTCTTTTCTTTTTTTTTTTTAATAAATGTTTATTAGGTTTTACATAAACAATAAAAAAACAACATAAACAACACATAACACAGAAATAATACACAAACATAAAACACAAAAACAACAGTAATAAACAATAAAAATAAAGAAAATTTAAAAAATACCCTTTTTGTCTTCATAAAAACCTTGCATTTACTTGTTTCTGCGACTTCCCCCAACCTCCCTGCTCTGTATTCCAAATCAAGTGTTCTGTCTGCAAATTCTTTCCCTTTATCATAATTTAATTTTCTCATCATCTTAAATCCATATCCCATAGTCATATTTCCTTCAATCTAGATTTTGGATCCTTTTCTGTTCACCTTTCTTACTAAAAACCAGTCACCTTCAGTCCGATATCTTCAAATATTCGTTATCTTACAGTATTTCTGTAAATAGTCTTTAAATTTCCTCCAATCTTCCCTCACCGTCTCTTCTCCCTGGTCTCTAATCCTGCCGGTCATTTCTGCTGATTCCATGTAGTCGATGACTTTCATCTGCCATTCTTCCAGAGTGGGTAACTCTTCTGTCTTCCAATACTGTGCAATAAGTATTCTTGCTGCTGCTGTAGCATACATAAAAAAAGTCCTATCCTTCTTATGCACCTGTTGGCCAACCATGCCCAAGAGAAAGGCTTCTGGCTTCTTCGGAAATGTGTATTTAAACACTTTTTTCAGCTCATTGTAAATCATCTCCCAGAATGCCTTAATCTTTGGGCACGTCCACCAAAGGTGAAAGAATGTGCCTTCAACTTCTTTACATTTCCAACACTTATTATCGGGCAGATGGTAAATTTTTGCAAGCTTGACTGGTGTCATGTACCACCTATATATCATTTTCATAATATTCTCTCTTAGGGCATTAGATGCCGTAAATTTTATACCAGTGGTCCATAACCGTTCCCAGTCAGCAAACATTATGTTATGACCCAAGTCTTGTGCCCATTTAATCATCACTGATTTCACTTCCTCATCCTGTGTGTTCCATTTTAGCAGCAAGTTATACATTCTTGACAAAATCTTAGTTTTGGGTTCTAACAATTCTGTCTCCAATTTTGATTTTTCCACCTGGAAGCCAATTTTTCTATCCTGCAGTGGCAATTTTTCGATGCTATGGAACCAGAGATCTATCGAAGGAGCCCTGTTGCTCTTCCACAGGTGCTTATTGCAAATCTGACAGCAGCTAACATTTGTGTCCTTCCGCTCTGGTAGTTGCTCCAATCGATTAGGCCTATTCTATCTCCAACTGAGGAAATTGGCATGTGTAATGGTATGTTGTTTTGTATAAAATATTGAACCCCCAAATCAAGGGTTTTTTTTCCATTTGGAGGCAGTGTATATGCACTGCTCCAAATAAAGGAGCAGCCAAGTGCAGAAAAAGGCACCCTTACCAGCAATGAAATCCAACCATCAATGAAGAAGAGGAGGAGGAGGAGGAGGAGTTTGGATTTGATATCCCACTTTATCACTACCCAAAGGAGACATCACCTTGAGGCAGTGAGAGATTTTACTTTCTTGGGCTCCGTGATCACTGCAGATGGTGACAGCAGTCACGAAATTAAAAGACGCCTGCTTCTTGGGAGAAAAGCAATGACAAACCTAGACAGCACCTTAAAAAGCAGAGACATCACCTTGCCGACAAAGGTCCGTATAGTAAAAGCTATGGTTTTCCCAGTAGTGATGTATGGAAGTGAGAGTTGGACCATAAAGAAGGCTGATCGCCGAAGAATGGATGCTTTTGAATTCTGGTGCTGGAGGAGACTCTTGAGAGTCCCATGGACTGCAAGAAGATCATACCTATTCATTCTAAAGGAAATCAGCCCTGAGTGCTCACTGGAAGGACAGATCGTGAAGCTGAGGCTCCAAGACTTCGGCCACCTCATGAGAAGAGAAGACTCCCTGGAAAAGACCCTGATGTTGGGAAAGATGGAGGGCACAAGGAGAAGGGGACGACTGAGGACGAGATGGTTGGACAGTGTTCTTGAAGCTACCAGCATGAGTCTGACCAAACTGTGGGAGGCAGTGGGAGACAGGAGTGCCTGGCGTGCTCTGGTCCAGGGGGTCACGAAGAGTCGGACACGACTAAACGACTAAACAACAACACCAGCATATGAAATCCAACCATCAGCGAAGAAGAAGAAGAAGAGGAGGAGGAGGAGGAGGAGGAAGAGGAAGAGGAGGAGTTTGGATTTGATATCCCACTTTATCACTACCCGAAGGAGTCTCAAAGCGGCTAACAATCTCCTTTCCCTTCCTCCTCCACAACAAACACTCTGTGAGGTGAGTGAGGCTGAGACTTCAGAGAAGGGTGACTGGCCCAAAGTCACCCAGCAGCTGCATGTGGAGGAGCAGGGAAGCGAACCCGGTTCACCAGATTACGAGTCCACCGCTCTAACCACTACACCACACTGGCTCCCAGCAGCACAGAGAGCACTCCCTAATCCCCCTGCTCCCATTGAAACTGCTAACCCTTCCTAAAACCCCATCTATTGTAACCTCAGATATGGGCCAAGTAGCAGCAGCAGCACAAACAAAAACACATGCACAGCCACCCCAAAGTATTCCAATAGTGCTCTTTCCTTGCTCTTCTGCACATTTTTTTTTCAGAAAGGATAGTGAAGCCACAGTAGCTACAGCAAACAGCAGGATAACAATACTGATCAGATGGGCAGAAACGAAACGTCTCCTCACCTGCAAAACAGCAGCTCCTGATATCTCAGTTTTCTGAGGCGATTTGTCATGGTCTCTGTGCCACAGGCAAAGAGCCACAGGACAAGAGCACTTTGGTTTGCGCCTCTGGCAAGGCACCAACTTCATACACCTGGATTGGGCAGAACACTTCAATCTGGAGTTCCTGTTGAAAGCATGAATTCCCTTCCTCTCCAGCCACAGCTATCAGTTCCCACAAAAATATATATATATATATCAGCAAAAAGAATTTTAAAATGCATTATATTACAGGGAAATTGTTTGCAAAAAAAAATGCATATTGGGCAAACTTGCATTAAAATGTGTAAGAGACATGAGTAAAAAAAACACACATATGTGAAGATGAATATGCCTCATAAGGCATCGTTTCCAGGCCTTTGACCGTTTTGGTTGCCCTCCTCTGGACACGTTCCAGTTTGTCAGTGTCCTTCTTGAGCTGGGCACCACAGTTCAAGAAGGACACTGACAAACTGGAACGTGTCCAGAGGAGGGCAACCAAAATGGTCAAAGGCCTGGAAACGATGCCTTATGAGAAACGGCTAAGGGAGCTGGGCATGTTTAGCCTGGAGAAGAGGAGGTTAAGGGGTGATATGATAGCCATGTTCAAATATATGAAGGGATGTCACATGGAGGAGGGAGAAATGTTGTTTTCTGCTGCTCCAGAGAAGCGGACACGGAGCAATGGATCCAAACTACAAGAAAGAAGATTCCACCTAAACATTAGGAAGAACTTCCTGACAGTAAGAGCTGTTCGACAGTGGAATTTGCTGCCAAGGAGTGTGGTGGAGTCTCCTTCTTTGGAGGTCTTTAAGCAGAGGCTTGACAACCATATGTCAGGAGTGCTCTGATGGTGTTTCCTGCTTGGCAGGGGGTTGGACTCGATGGCCCTTGTGGTCTCTTCCAACTCTTCTATGATTCTATGATTCTATGAATACAAGAAAATTTGTCTTTGCATATACCCACCTAAGCCTGCTGCGGTGCATGAACTGCATGTATTGACAGTGTATTTCTGCTTAAAGATGAGGGTGACTCTCTCTTCCTAACAGGTCATAGCAGGCTGCTTCTGAATATGAATCACTCACTAGGGAACAACAGTAGGAGAGGACTCTTGCTCTCATGTTCTGCTTGCAGAGATTTCCAGAATGGTGGACTAGAATGGCCCTCTGATCTGATGCAGGAGGGTTTTTCTTATCAGAGTGAGTTCGTAAGCAAGGGAAGATTTTTGCTTCGTCCTCTTTCAGCAGAAGTTTAGCTGCATATGAACAATACAGACACAGGGACATCCTCCCAGGGTTTTATATATTTGCAAGAATACATGAAATTTTAAATGAGAAAGGATTATTATTTGATAAAAACAGCATATTATGCTATGAAAAGAAAGGGAATGCAAACCAACAAATACTTTTATGAAATGCTGTAATTAAGTCCTTTCATAAATGAAAGATTTTTTTTCTCCACTTCATTGTCGTTTGATGTTGTTTGGCGCATAGAACACATGAATGCAATAAGAGGGGAGAACGGTGCAAACAATAAATCATAGCTTGCGAATATAAAAGATTTACATGCAAGTCTTCTTCTTTGTTTGTTGAAAAACTTTGAAAATAGCTACCAATTGTCACCGATAGAACACAAATGAGGTTTCTTATGATAATAGTGTGTCTGCTCCAGAAACCTGATGGGCACATCATTGCTTTTGGGGGGTGGGCAAAGCATAGTGCAGCTCTTTGGAATCCTTAACCATTTCTTACGGAGTGCTGTTTAGGAACAGTGATTGCTTTAAAGGTTTGGGGGGACCTGGTCCCATGAAAAGGTCCCACCAAATTCAAGCAAATGGGATCAGGCTTTGTCGTGTGGATATAAATTATATAAATGCATTGTTATCCCCATAGCCTCATACCTGTATGGGTGTTCACACATTACATTCAACAACTCTACAATCCGTGTACTTGCATACACAATAGTTGACCGGAAACAAATCAACAAGGGCGCACTCTTTCATGCAAAAACTTGTGCATGTGTAGAGACAGCTTATATCTGTGTTCATTATAACGTGAAAACAAGTCCTATATCTTTAACTGGAGGAGTGGAGGGAAGTGGCAACCACCAGCCACATGAACATCTGGGAGCATTTGCAGTAAGCTTGCTGTATGTATTCCTGGCCACCCCCCCAAAACTCTTGATATTTCTTTAACAGAATCCCCTGCAAATGGAGTAGCAAAATGTTTGTTTTTGCCCAGCCATGTTACCATCATTTCCTGAGTTATCTGAAATCAGTAGGTGAAGTTCACACACATCTCATGTCTCTTTGAAGTTCCTTCCCCATTGGCCCCTATTGGCAACTATATCCATATCATGGACTGCCTGGATGCAGAGGAGTGGTGGGAGGCAGCAGCAGCTGGGGAACCCCCAAGGGAACCCCCAAAAGAAGGCTCAGAGTCAGGGGATTGGAGATGGGATGACAATGAGTAGTCAGAAGAAGGAGGAGGAGCAGACTGGTATGAGGAGGTGTCAGAAGCTGAAGAGGTAACAGGGTTTAGTGAACAGGAAGCGTCTGTGGCAGAGAGCAGTCTGGAAGCAGAGGCTGGAGAGGATAGGGGGGTTAGAGGTAGAGATGGGGCAGGCTACTGAAGAAGCCAGGAGGTCTTCTCCTCCTGCTGCACCCAGCTCCCCTCTCTGCTGGTCTCCCAGAACCAGAAGAGTGGTGGTGAACCATGAGAACCATGAAAAGGGTGGAGCAAGACAGGCAAGGCAATGAAGTCTCAGATTGCTTGGGAAGGACCCGGGGGTGAAGGAGACTTGGGACAACTGTGGGAAGGAGGAGAGTTTTGGTCTCCACAACTGCTTCACTGGGGCAAGATCTACCGAGAAGAGTTGCTGTGCTGACTAGGCCTGACCTCCTGAGCTTAGAATAAAGAGTTAACTTCACTGATGCTGTGTGAGTTATTGCTGAACTGCTTCTGATGTGGTTTGCTTACGTTTTGGATTACAAACACGTCATACCTGGAAGTGTGTGTCCCGGTTTGTGAACTTTTTTTGGTTTACAACCCGTTCTTTTTGGATTATGAACAATTTTAAGGCCCCATTGGCGAAAGCACGCCTTGGGTTACAACCTGTTTTGGTTTATGAACGGACCTCCAGAACGGATTATGGTTGTAAACCAAGGTACCACTATATCAGGCTTACATGTATGAGCCACATAATATGAGCTCAGATCCTCATGGAGGTTTTCTCAGGATACCAAATGAAACAATATTTTGATTTCAGGACCAGGTTAAGAGTATTATTGAAATTCCCCTGATGAAAATTGGGATGCAAGAGACGGTCACCAGTGCTGGCTGCAAGTGCTGGCTCATCCCTGGGACATTCCGGGATCAATTCAGAAGCTGGGATGGCTTCTGTAATTCCGGGAATGTCCCGTTAAAATAGAGACGGTTGGAGGGTATGCATTACTGTCTTACTCCTGAATCCAGAACTTCCACATCAGCTGTAAAAATTGTATTTTGAAGCACTACTTCAAAAGGGGACGTGGGTGGCGCTGTGGGTTAAGCCACAGAGCCTAGGACTTGCTGATCAGAAGGTCGGCGGTTCGAACCCCCGAGATGGAGTGAGTTCCCATTGCTCGGTCCCTGCTCCTGCCCACCTAGCAGTTCGAAAGCACGTCAAAGTGCAAGTAGATAAATAGGTAAACGTCTTTTTCCGTGTGCTGTTCTGGTTCGCCAGAAGCGGCTTTGTCATGCTGGCCACATGACCCGGAAGCTGTCTGCGGACAAACACTGGCTCCCTTGGCCTATAGAGCGAGATGAGTGCACAACCCCAGAGTCGGTCATGACTGGACCTAATAGTCAGGGGTTCCTTTACCTTCACCTTACTTCAAAAGTATATTGACTTCTCTCACTTCTCTACCCCAGCCTCTGCACAAAATACCTCCTTCTTTGCCAGGCAGAGGACTGACACAAGCCCCTTCAGCCCACCCAAAGGGTGATGCTAAGCACCAATTAGGCAGCTCAGCAAAGGCAGGAATGTACATTCAACAGTGCCGAGCCAAGGACATCTTTCTCTGGGCCTGCAGATTGTAGCTGCACCTCATGCAGCCTTGCTCTGGGAGGCTGTTATATGATTCACAGGGCATGATCGTATGGCAGTGTTCAAATTTTCATTACGTCAAGAAGTATCAAAGGAGCCCACCAAAGCATCTGGGTACCACCTCTGTAATAACCCTGGAAAAAAGGCAAGAACAAATGATAGCGGGTAAGGTTCACTGTCATGGAGATTAAAGACAAAGCCATTGCGGCTAGAATGGGGATTATTTGAATTTCTCCACAGAGCTGCTAAATGGATTTAGCGTTTCCTCAAGGTCACATAAGTGCTATTAGTTCTATGCTTGCCGAATACAAAAAAACCAAAAAAAAAAAAATTGTCTCATTTTTCTGTCAATTGTATTTTATAATACTACTGGCAGAAATCTGTGTCATTACCGTATACAATTACATTTCTCATTGTTTTACACTGAACACTAAATCCCAGCATGGGATGTCTTCTTTGGCTACTGGGAAATCATTCATGGACAGAGAGATAAGGATATCAATGCAATACAAAAATGGGGCGGGGGTGGCAGAGAGAATCATTCACAGTTCTTTTCATGAATACCTCAGCATCAATGGCCATAATCAAATTTGCCGTTGTGCATGATGAATCCCAGTTTTCAGCCATAAAATATGGCTTTAAGAATTGAATAACTTCATGGCTTATATTTCACATAAAAGAATGCAGAGGTTCTGGTGGCATATATTTATATTCTTGGTGATCTATCCCCCCCCCCCTTTAAACAACGCATTATAAACCGATGATAAATACAGATACAGCAACAATTACATATATAACAAAGTACGGTACATTAAACTATTGCAAAATCAACAACAAGAATATATTTATTATGCTCCACCATAAACCCCTACATAAATGAGTGTCCAAATCATACTTAAAACTTACGAAATTAATAAAGAGAGACCATGCTATTTGAAATATGTCTGCCAACTTTCTTGTCATCTTTCAGATGAAGATAGTTAGCTTCGCCATTTTGACCTATCAAGCCAGGAGGATTTTGAGGCTGCAATTTCCTACAACTATCTTGTTTTGGGGTTGTTGAAATCATTGCAAAATCATTGAACTCCATCATTTTAATAGCCAAGGAAAGCAAATGGTGGCTCAAGAAGTACCATATATCTGTGGTGGGGGCCATTGCTTCACTCCTAAAAAGAGAGACATACCATCACTCTTAAAGACTTGCTTCTCTCTCTCTCTATATATATAGTATATTATATACATTATATATGTTATGTAATATATGTGTATGTATTACACACACACACACACACACACACACACACACATATATATATATGGTAAAGGTAAAGGTACCCCTGCCCTACGGGCCAATCTTGCCAGACTTTAGGGTTGTGCGCTCATCTCACTCTATAGGCCGGGAGCCAGCGCTGTCCGCAGACACTTCCGGGTCACGTGGCCAGCGTGACAAGCTGCATCTGGCGAGCCAGCACAGCACACGGAACGCCGTTTACCTTCCCGCTAGTAAGCGGTCCCTATTTATCTACTTGCACCCGGGGGTGCTTTCGAACTGCTAGGTTGGCAGGCACTGGAACCGAGCAACGGCAAGTCCTAGGCACTGAGGCTTTTACCCACAGAGCCACCCGGGTCCCTTATATATATGGAGGAGGCTCCAAATATTCAGTATTATCTGGAAAACATTTTGCAAATGCTCAGTTATCAATTCACTGCTGTTTCTGCTCAAGAATTCTGCAACTGAACTTGCAAGAAATACAGCATATATGTGCATTTTGCAACTTCTTCTATGCACTCTCAGTTCCCACTTCTTGCTTGTGGCAACTTAATCATGTCAATAGCTCAAAGACGGGTTAAAATGGAGCATCATCCCAGGACAGACACAAATGCACACCAATAGGATTTGTGTAAAGAAAGGTGATGTTGTCAGAGTCAAGGGTTCCTGAAGTGTTGGATTGCTTCCTTCCACGTAAATCAGATGTGCAGCAGGGCCTGCACAGCTACTGTTACCTGGGGCTTGTTCATGTCGCATTGGCAACATGCTAGGACTTATTGTTGATGACCATACAGTGGATGATGGAACCAGAAGGTAGCAAGGTGGACACCGTATTGAGAACTGGGCACATTCTTGGCATTATAGCAAATAGTTTGTTTATTGGCACTGGGTAGGTGCAGGTGGCCCCTTCATGGATCACTGCCTTGCTATGGCGAAGGGGCTTGAATACCTCAGAGAAGCTATGAGCTATGCCATATAGTTAAAGCTCTGGTTTTCCCAGTAGTGATGTATGGAAGTGAAAGCTGGACCATAAAGAAGGCTGATCGCCAAAGAATGGTTGCTTTTGAATTCTGGTGCTAGAGGAGACTCTTGAGAGTCCTATGGACTGCAAGAAGATCAAACCTATTTATTCTTAAGGAAATCAGCCCTGAGTGCTCACTGGAAGGACAGATCCTGAAGCTGAGGCTCCAAGACTTTGGCCACCTCATGAGAAGAGAAGACTCCCTGGAAAAGACCCTGATGTTGGGAAAGATGGAGGGCACAAGGAGAAGGGGACGACAGAGGACGAGATGGTGGGACAGTGTTCTCGAAGCTACCAGCATGAGTTTGAGGAAACTGTGGGAGGCAGGGGAAGACAGGAGTGCCTGGTGTGCTCTGGTCCAGGGGGTCACGAAGAGGCGGACAAGACTAAACGACTAAACAACAACAAGTGCAGGTGGAGAATTTGGTGGTCCCCAACTGCTCAAATCTACATGTGTTGGTGTATTTTTCAGTGGAAATGATGGCAGAGGCAGCAATGGAGATGACTGATTCCAGCTACTGCATCTACTACCCTTTCCTTGGTGTTGCTCTTCTCCTGGGAGGGGAGGGGAGGGACCTCAAGATGCAAGTCCAGATTAGGCAGCAGGTCCAAGCAGAGGAAATGCATAGCACCTCCACCATGTTGACCAGCACATGGAACATCTCTGGTCTCAATGGCAATTCCAGTCAAGCTCCGGCAACTAATATATCACAATGGTCAAGAAAGCTTCACAGCAAAGAATACACCGGTGCTTTCCGCCAAGTCACCTAGTACTGATGTTTGCAGCTAAGTTAGATGTGGAGAACTT
Source organism: Podarcis tiliguerta (assembly GCF_965153285.1). NCBI lineage: Eukaryota > Metazoa > Chordata > Lepidosauria > Squamata > Lacertidae > Podarcis > Podarcis tiliguerta. The sequence goes on along the minus strand of NC_139550.1, from coordinate 1,768,723 downwards.
CAGTTGTGCTGAGACCTCACCAGTGATCAGCACAGGAGTCTGTTGTTAAAACCAGGGCTGAGGTCTCAAAAAATGAGAAGAAAAATACCTCTGAGCTTCCTCTCTTTTCCCACTTCTTCTCATTCCAGCAGCCCAACTCACAAATTAAAGGTATACAGTTATTGGTGGCTTGTTTTCAACGTATATCTTTACTACCATGATGGAATACGGCACTTTGGAATTAAAATTAATCATAATTGTTTGCATAACATAACAAATATCAAGAAAACAAAGTACAGTAGAAGTTTGGTGGGCAACCTTTTGTGCTCACTAATCTGAGCTTCAGCTTTTGCTGCCACAGATATTGTTAGTACAAGCAACAACGCCATAGCTGTTTTCTTAAAATTATGACACGTGGAATGTGTAGTTTGTTTCAGGCCAGGACTCTGACAAATGCAACTGTCCCAGCTAAATTCAAGTATTTAGAGGGCAAAGCAATGTGAAAATTGCAGCAGCAATTACAATAATAATAATAATTCAGTATCTGCATGTAGTGGTGGCACAGGCTATTTTCAGTATTGATTAAGATGTGTTAGGGTGCAAGCTTAATTAACTGTGACACCTGTCTTTCAACAAATGAATTCTAGAAATGCTTGGTATGTTTCCAGATTCCCATTTCATACTTTAATTTCCTGGAAGCAGTTGAGGAACAGGAATCATGCCAGCCTAAAAGGTACAAACCAGTGACTCTACTGTAATGAATGATTATCTGGTCACTAGTTTATCTATTTAATAAATTCATGTTGCACAGAGAGCAGTATGTATATTTATCCCTAAGAGTGATTGATTAGAGCTGATGGTGCAGTATAGGAAACAGATGTGCATTTTGACTAATTAATTAGCAAGAGAAAACAAATCCTGCAGTTATAAAAAAAAATAATGTGTGTGTACAGAAACAATGGCAGGGAACCAGGACTGCCGACAGGAAGGTACAGGGGGTATTGATCTACTGGGACCACGGCAAGCAGACACCCAGACTCCAGTTTTCATTTTTAAAAAAAGGAAGGCATGCCTTATGCACACCTTTTAGGCGTTTTACAATCTCACCTATTGTTTATCAAATCAAATACTTAAGGCCTGCACAGGCTTATATTAGAGGACCTTTTTATGACCAAAGAAAAAAAAATCATTAAATTAGGGTAAAATTTAGCCAAAGGGGCATTTTTCTAATCTTGAGGTTTGGGCCACCATCTTTAAAAATGGTAGTCATGGTTAATGAGATGAATAAACGTCTACCTCAGTACTTATGAGCCAATTCTCCTCCTACGCCTAGAGAATAAATGGCGGGGGCCGCGCTCTGGGGTCTCCTGGACCCTGCACCTGGCCAGCATGATTCAAAGCAGACCCATTTCCTCCTGTGATGGTCTCTGATTCCCACTTCAACCAAAGGGCAAGATTGATTTGTCACACACACCCTTATTCCTGATGTGGATCTTCACTCACCCCTTCTTCCCTGGCCAGTGGAGGCCATCATTTTGTGGTTCACCTCAGGTGCCAAAATGTATTGTGACAGCCATGATCCTATGCATATTTAGAAGTCCCATTATGTTCAATGGGCCTTACCCCCAGGTAAGTGTGCAGGGGTTCTAGCCTAAATACATATACTGTAAAAGCATACACACTTCCTTGTATTTTGATGAAGTCTTTTGATTTAAATTCAATAATAATTAAATAATAATAATAATAATAATTTATTATTTATACCCCACCTATCTGGCTGGGTTTCCCCAGCCACTCTAGGCAGCTCCCAACTGAATATTAAAAACATGATACAGCATTAAACATTAAAAAACTTCCCTAAACAGGGCTGCCTTCTAAAAGTAAGATAGTTGCTTATTTCCTTGACATCTGATGGGAGGGCGTTCCACAGGGCAGGCGCCACTACCGAGAAAGCCCTCTGTCTGGTTGAAGCATTTAAATATAAACACTGGCATTACAGACCAATTTTTGGAAATATAAGAATAAATGCTTCAAATGTGAATTTTTATTCCCTTGGTGTTATTAATAATATTAATATGCACTTGATCATGGAACACATTGAAATAAAATATTAAGCACTTCAATTTGAATTTGAAATCAAGCTTACGACATGGCAAACACTGGGTATTCTTAATCCTAACTGTTCTTCTTCTGCATTTCTATCACCAGATGACTCTAGAATTGGTTCAGCAGCACGTCAATTTTCATTGTTCAAAAATAATTTCACTCCAGCTAGCACATTTATTAAACCACGTGGAAAGGTCCCAGCGTTTACTGGCTAGCATTGCTCTCTTGAAAGCAATGTCATAAAGTGGGAAACTAATAACATTAAATGTTGTACACAGCCTCCAAGCCAAGAAGTTATTATAGATGTGATGGACTGGTGACAGAATGCTGCTGACCTGGAAAAGCAGCCAATGATTTAGTTGGTTATAGATCAAGAAGCGGTTAGATAGAGAAAATAGGTCCTTGGTGAAAATGAGAAGAAACAACTTCATGCGAAAGGGGAACTGGCGGATTTCATGTGGAGATAAGACATATTCTCTGGCCACAATCCTCTGCCAGACTCAGAGGCAGATGTGGAGAAAGAAGAGACATGGCCTGGATAGATGTTGTTCTTTAGTCGTTTAGTCGTGTCCGCCTCTTTGTGACCCCCTGGACCAGAGCACACCAGGCACTCCTGTCTTCCACTGCCTCCCTCATGCTGGTCAGTTCGAGAACACTGTCCCACCATCTCGTCCTCTGTCGTCCCCTTCTCCTTGTGCCCTCCATCTTTCCCAACCTCAGGGTCTTTTCCAGGGAGTCTTCTCTTCTCATGAGGTGGCTAAAGTCTTGGAGCCTCAGCTTCAGGATCTGTCCTTCCAGTGAGCACTCAGGGCTGATTTCCTTCAGAATGGAGAGGTTTGATCTTCTTGCAGTCCATGGGGCTTTCAAGAGTCTCCTCCAGCACCAGAATTCAAAAGCATCAATTCTTCGGCGATTAGCCTTCTTTATGGTCCAGCTCTCACTTCCATACATCACTACTGAGAAAACCATAGCTTTAACTATACGGACCTTTGTTGGCAAGGTGGTTCACCTCAGGATAGATATCACTCCTCAAAAATCCAGACCAGAGGATATGGCTTTGCTGGTCTCATCCGGCACAGAGGATACTCCTCCAACAGTTCCTTCCCACCTCCATGCCATAGAAGCCAGAGATTGCAGAACAGGGCAGTGGATCTTTAAATGAACAGACGCTTTCTATTACACCAACAACAACCAAAGAGCTATCTAGTCAGCCAGCTTTCACAAGGCCTCAGGTGGCTTCCGCACACTGCTGAGGAAGCAATTCTCTTTGAGAGAGATCTAGCTAACACTGGCCATGCAGCACTCTCCAAGGTCTGAGCAATATCTGACTAGACTACTGCATTTGACTTTACCACTAGACAGGACTCAACTATTAGACTTGGCTATTAGACTGAAATTGCCCTGTTTCTGCTTTTTGAGATAAGGGATGCGGGTGGCGCTGTGGGTTAAACCACAGAGCCTAGGGCTTGCCGATCAGAAGGTCGGTGGTTCGAATCGGTCCCTGCTCCTGCCAACCTAGCAGTTCGAAAGCACGTCAAAGTGCAAGTAGATAAATAGGTACCTCTCCGGCGGGAAGGTAAACAGCGTTTCCGTGCGCTGCTCTGGTTCGCCAGAAGCGGCTTAGTCATGCTGGCCACATGACCCAGAAGCTGTACACCGGCTCCCTCGGCCAGTAAAGCGAGATGAGCGCCGCAACCCCAGAGTTGGCCACGACTGTAACCCGAGGTACCACATAAGGCATAAAAATATATAAGAAAAGCCTGCTGGATTAGGCCAGGGGCTAAACTAGTCTAGCATCCTGTCCTCAACAGTGGCCAACCAGATGCCTGTGAGAGGCTCACAAGCAGGACATTAGCGCAATATCAATTTAAATAATTTTATTATTTATAGCCTGCCCACCTGGCTGGGCTGCCCCTCTCCTGCGGTTTCCAGCGACTCGTATTCAAAAGCATTACTGCCTCAAACTGTGGAGCCAGAGCATAGCTGTCAAATTTAGCAGCCACTGATAGCCTTATCCCCCATGAATTTGTCTAATCCTCTCTTAAAGCCAACCAAGTTAGCTGAATCTTCCGACATTCGGCTTCACTGAACGTCCACAAATTCCAGTATTGCGACCAGGTTTTTTTGGGGGGAGGGGGGATTTTTATTCCTATCCACTTTCTCCATTCCATGCATAATGTTGCCTTTGACTCACTTTTTTCTAAACTTAAAAGCCTCCAATGTTGTGACCTTTCCTCACACGGGAGTCCGTCCGTCCCCTTGATCATTGCAGCTGCCCTTTTCTGAACCCTTTCCAGCTGTACAATATATATTTTTTGACCCGAGGTGACCACAACTATACAGAGTATTTAAAAATGTGATTGCCCCATAGATTTATGTGATGGCATTAGGATTTTGGCAGTTTCTATTTTCAATCCCTTTCCTATGTTAATCCAAATATATTTCCAGAAGACAGCTTAAGAAAGTGACAGCTTGATGCAGTTAGCAGATACAGAAACTACAGGAGATGGACATGAGGAATTTGCCAATCCAGCTGCTCTTTGAGAATTGGTATGTTTAGTCTTGTGAAACACACACACACACACACACACACACACACATATAATCACTGGAGTTGAAATCCTTCTTTCAACGCTGTCCAAGGAGCGCAATGGCTTTTGAAGAAGATGAACTAACCTGTGGTAGTAGAATGTTTCCACTGTTCAGCAGCTTATGGAAATGCCAGCTATTTAAGATAACTGTTCCTATATTACTTGCAAAAGACAACACCGGGGGAAGATAAAAAGGAACACACAGCTCCACTACAGGCCCGCAAGCAGTGGCATTTTACTTGATAATTAGGTTTGTGCTGAGCTGCTTAAGACTAGAACAAAGCATCGCGAGCAGCAGCAATCCTCCAAGTTATCACCAGTGTCTACTTCATTTCTGACCAGTAAATGCCACCCAAAGCATCTCTCCACTCATTTCTGTCAAAGTGCGCTAATAAAACGAGAGTGCGATGTTCCTTACCGAGGGAACGGCACTCTTGAGTTCCACCACGCTGGCCTGAGTTTCACAATTAATCTCATCTGCAAAGATTTACTATCTGGCGAATACAATGCAAGCCGGATACTGAAATATCCATGCTCCGCTAAGCGGTTCCCAAGCCTGGATTGCCAGCACAAAGCCCAGTTGAGCACAAAAATGGAGGTGCAAGTGGATGCAGGTTGTTCCCAAACAGACCCAACCCATTCAAGGGATGTGAAGAAGGAAGGACAGTAAGCAGGGACCCAGGTTTGGCTTGCAAAGGCTCCAGTTCCATTACTTTAAATCATTTTAATTCCAGCTTTTAGATACAAAGGTTGCACAACTGGAACGGAAGTTTCAAGTTTAATATAAAAACTTCTTTTTTGTCATCACTTCTGTGTGGATTTGGGTAAATAAAAGGAACATAAAACCTAGAAATCTTTGAAGGGGGCTGGCAGTGACGATCTACGTGTCAACAGTCGTTCCTTTAAACTCCAAATTAGATCAGATAGTTTAGGCTGTAACTCCCCTGAGGATGAAGCACTGTTAGACTTTGATTTGTCCTTGAGTCTGAAAGATACAATCACAATTTGATGCTGCCAAAAAAAAAAAAAAAAACTCATTAGGAGATGGAAACAATTTGGGAAAACAGCACCAGGTTCCTTTGGAGTGGAAAGGTATGTTGGTTGTTTTTTTATTTTATATCAAGTCAATTTTGTTTCTTAAAAGGGCTTTCTAATAGTAGGAAAGCAGCATAAATTTCTCTGCCATGTTTGTTTTCCTCTTTTCAAATACATTGTTGTTGTTGTTTAGTCGTTTAGTCGTGTCCGACTCTTCGTGACCTGCTGGACCAGAGCACACCAGGAACTCCTGTCTTCAACTGCCTCCCGCAGTTTGGTCAAACTCACGTTGGTAGCTTCGAGAACACTGTCCAGCCATCTCGTCCTCCATTGTCCCTTCTCCTTGTGTCCTCCATCTTTCCCTACATCAGGGTCTTTTCCAGGGACTCTTCTCTTTTCATGATGTGGCCAAAGTCTTGGAGCCTCAGCTTCAGGATCTGTCCTTCCAGTGAGCACTCAGGGCTGATTTCCTTCAGAATGGAGAGGTTTGATCTTCTTGCAGTCCATGGGACTCTCCAGAGTCTCCTCCAGCACCAGGATCTGTCCTTCCAGTGAGCACTCAGGGCTGATTTCCTTCAGAATGGAGAGGTTTGATCTTCTTGCAGTCCATGGGACTCTCAAGAGTCTCCTCCAGCACCAGGATCTGTCCTTCCAGTGAGCACTCAGGGCTGATTTCCTTCAGAATGGAGAGGTTTGATCTTCTTGCAGTCCATGGGACTCTCAAGAGTCTCCTCTAGCACCAGAATTCAAAAGCATCCATTCTTCGACGATCAGCCTTCTTGTTACCAGTGCACAATTGGAAGCCTGAAAGGGCACTCCAAATTTTGCACTGGTAAAGCTCTTCATAGAAAGATTATGTGCACGTTCTCCACAAGGCCTGGTGAATGTTCACAACAACTGGTTGTTATGCACATTAACTGCTCAACACGTGTGCACGTACACACACACACATTCTGAGCATGAACAGTTTCACACACTTAAATGAGAGCACAATCATAACTTCAGAAATAAAATGGAGTTTTCTTCTGCTGTCCTGATGCTAAACACTTCATGAAAAGAAGCACCGTTTTGTTCTAGAAAAGGTTAATTCACTTGACAGACTACATCAGCTTGAAACCAGGTACTCTATTCTGTCAGTGGTAGAGGAAGAAGTGCATTGTCTCAGTGAAGAAAATAGACTAGGAATACTTTCTCCTGACCAACATGGAGAATTTATGGTCCAAAGTAATGCTGAAACTATGCAGTACAGGCAACGACCATTTTGCACAGGCATTGGCAGAGCACGCATAAGCCTGCTCCACCCCCCATTCCACCCCATTCCTCCTTCTTCCAGGTTCAAAAGGACCTGCGCATTAGCATACCTCTTTCTGTGAGCCATACCTTGAGATGAATTGGGTTGATTATAGACTCCTAGACCCACATGAATCAGGTTCTCCCCACAACATGCATGTTTTTGATTCCAGGCCAGTTCTAATTCCTTCTGAGTAACTGGGACCAGGAGCATTTTGAAGACTAAGGGAGGAACAGCTAACCTGATAAATCTTGCAGAGTGATGTCTACTGCCCTGGGAAATTTATCCCTCTTTAAGGATAATCTCCTGGAATATTGCTGGCTAGCATAATAAGAGCAGCAATAAATCATTTTACCAATATTTATGTTCATTTTGATATAATGTTGCTACAGGAAACTTGGGCCGCAGACAGCATTGCCTTGAATGGTATTTAAAGTAACAGCAATAAATTGAACATCTGAAACCGTGCGCATACACAGTTTGCCTGCCACAGACTAAAAATATTTTTTAAATTTTCTTTTCTTTTTGAAGGAAGAGCAGAAGAAGGAGAAATTATGCTGGGGTGAGCAGCCCCGGTTTCTCCTGGCATCCCATGTCTGGAGCAAAGCAGCAGTAAATCACACGGAGTAAGTGGAATTAACTCTTTCTTAGGAAAACAGAATCTGCACAGGGGTGCCAGGCCTAATAAGCACAGCAACTCTTCTTCGGTAGGTCTTGCCACTATGAGGAAGTTGCAAAGACAGAAGGTCCCTGCCTTCCACAGCTACCTAAGTCCCCTCTTCTCCAAGGGTTTTCCCAAGCAATCTGAGACTGTGCCTGTGTGAGGCTAACTTCTCCTCTGCTCTCTTCATGCCTCTCCTAGCTCTGGGAGACCAGTGGGGAGGGCAGTTTGTCACAGCAAGAGGGGGAGACACCCATGCTTCTAGGACAGCTGGGCTCTTCTCTGCCTCTTGACCTCCCTCCTCTCCGGCTACAGCTTCTACCTCTGATTCTAGACTTCTCTCCGCCACAGACTCTCTCTGCTCACTAAGCCCTGTTACCTCTTCCACTTCTGACACCTCCTTCTCCCAGTCTTCTCCCTCTGACCACTACTCGTCATCATCCTACCACCAATCCACAAGCTGTGAGCCGTCTTCCCTTGAGGTCTCCCTGGCTGGTTCTTCCCAGCATTCCTCTGTGTCCAACTAGGGTTCTCATATTTCAAAAAGTAAAAACCAGGACACCCCAAAAGCTGTTGAGTTGTGTGGGGGTTTTTAGGAAGACCCTTAAAATGTTGTGGTCCAGGACAAGATCCAGGGCAAAGCACCGCCTTTCGGGGAAATCCCCCTTCGGACGTCAATTCTGCCTTTGAAATCCTGGTTAATGTCTGGGGGAACCCAGACATATGGCAGCCCTATGTCCAACCAGTCCCTGACATAACATGCCAGTTGAAATAAAAAATTTAAGGTCTTAGATATATAATAAATGTTCATAAATGTACCTTCAAACACGTACATAGATATGGGGACCACATGTCTGGAGCAGCACAGGAAGACCGTCCTGAAACCATTTTGACTCCCAAACTGACCAAATGTTTTCTCTGCAAGGAGGGAGGGGGTGAGGGAACCTTCCCATTGTCTCAGGAATCGGGAAATCACCATCTCAAAGAAATGGCCAGACTACCAGGAAAGGCCATCAGATAAGGCAGTATCAGATAACCTGGCAGACAGAAAAAACAAGAACATTCAAATTTCTGTTGTAGAAAACCTTTTCTGTGATGTAGGTATGATGTTTGTGGGGGTGGTCTTGGGTTACACCCCTTCTGTGATGTATGTATGATGTATGGAGGGGTGGTCTTGAGCTCCAGGGCAGGGAATAAGGGCAGGCACACCTTGGCTTTGGGTTCTCCTCCTTTCCTGCATGTGAGGGGAGCACTCTGTTGCAACAGATCGATAAAGATCAGGCTTCCTAGCTGCTTTGTTTCTCAATATTCTCTGGTTGGCCTCTGTTATTTTCTCCAACCGATGGGGAACCTACACAGGACTCTATAAGGGCTCTTGTGTCCCCCGTAAGGGAATAAGGGTAGATTTTTGTTCATTACACAGTCCAGGTGCTAGCACTTCTCCCACTCTCTTGGTGTTCATTTCATGGGGTTGCAGGGCCCTGGACTACTGGTCCAGTGGTCCAGCCCTAGGTGCACCACTGAGTTTGCTCTCTGCCTCCTGTTCATTTGCATTTTCCCACCCCCTCTACATTACAAAAAAGGGATGCAGGTGGCGCTGTGGGTTAAACCACAGAGCCTAGGACTTGCCGATCAGAAGGCTGGCGGTTCGAATCCCCGCGACGGGGTGAGCTCTCGTTGTTCGGTCCCTGCTCCTGCCAACCTAGCAGTTCAAAAGCACGTCAGAGTGCAAGTAGATAAATAGGTACCACTCTGGCGGGAAGGTAAACGGCGTTTCCGTGCGCTGCTCTGGTTCACCAGAAGCGGCTTAGTCATGCTGGCCACATGACCCAGAAGCTGTACGCCGGCTCCCTCGGCCTATAAAGCTAGATGAGCATCACAACCCCAGTCGGCCACGACTGGACCTAATGGTCAGGGGTCCCTTTACCTTTACCTAGATTACAAAGCAGGGGAAGGGGGCAGGCAAGGAAGATTGGGTTTTGGTGAGCTGGCAGATATGATTTGTGAGAGAGAAAGTGGGGAGGAGAGGAACACATCAGCCTGAGCCCAGGCGGCCCACTTCCTTGTCCATTCAGTTGCATTCTGTGGGGAAAACAAAACACGAAAACCTTAGAACCAGCACTAGAAACCTTAACAGTGGGAGGCGAACGCTGCACTCAACAAGTAGAGATAAAAAAGAAAAGAAAATAAGAACAAACTGACTGCCTCAAAAAGAATTCAGCAAAGGTGAAACATTACCACAGGAGAGAAAGAAGGCAGCCTGGTTTTGGAGCCAATCACTAATGAAGATCTGAGAAGTGATAAGATTAAACAAAAATAATTATTTGATAAGGTCAGAGCTTTGTAAACTGGCAACTCTAAAACGAGGAGTTAGTATGCTAGCAGAGTTTGAAGCAAAAGAGGTTTGTCTCAGCAACCCAAGACAAGAATGTCAATTTATTGCAGGCTTCTCAATTTTGAATGTTTTCTAATGTTTCGCGTGTGTTTCTTCTTTATATGGCTAATAAAATAAAACAACAACAACAACATAATTATACCCCACTCATCTGACTGAGTTGCCCCAGCTACTCTGGGCATTTTCCAACATATATGAAAACATAATAAAACATAAAACCTTTAAAAGCTTCCCTATACAGAGCTGCCTGTATATTCATATTAATATGTTATGCAATAAATGGTGGGGCTCATAAAAACCCTGAGGGATCTTAACGGCAGATGCAAGCTTGATCCCCAAGAATACCAGCCTATGATCTCTACTTTGCTGTTTTATTAGATTGCACTTGGTTCCACTGACTCTTTCAAATGTTGTTTTTAATAGTTACATTAAATTTCACTTCAGGCGTTATCAGATAACCTGCCAGACAGGAAAAACAACAACATTCCAATTTCTGTTGTAGACCACCTTTTCTGTGATGTAGGTATGATGTATGGAGGGGTGGTCTTGAGCTCCAGGGCAGGGGATTTCAAAATGGCTATATAAGGGCAGGCACACATGGTTCTGGGTCCCCCTCCTGTCTCCTGCATGTGGGGGGAGGCACCCCGTTGCAACAGTTTAATAAAGATCAGGCTCACTAGCTGCTTTGCTTCTCAATAATCTCTGGTTGGCCTCTGCTCATTTCACCTACTGGTGGGAAAAACCATGAAGCCAGCCAATGCTTCTCTTGATTCCTAATAGCCCCTGTTAAATCTGCTGGTTCAGCTCTCCCCTGCTCATGCAGGCGACAGCGGATCACAAGAGCAGGCGCTGGCAAAAATCACAATGCAGGAAAAACTGTGAAGCCAGCCAATGCCTCTATAGCTCCATCCTTATTTTAGACATTGTTATACAGTGGTGCCTCGCAAGACGAAATTAATTCATTCTGCGAGTTTTTTCGTCTTGTGAATTTTTTGTCTTGCGAAGCACGGTTTCCCATAGCAAATGCATTGACGATTTCCCATAGGAATGCATTGACGGTTTTAAGAAAAAGGCGCAAGATGTTTTCGTCTTGCGAAACAAGCCCATAGGGAAATTCGTCTTGCGAAGCAACTCAAAAAACAAAAAACTCTTTCGTCTTGCGAGTTTTTCGTCTTGCGAGGCATTCGTCTTGCGAGGTACCACTGTATATCGGTATATTGTGATGTTCAGCTGGTGATATATCCCGAAGTTGAAAACCAGATATCACCCAGGCCTAATGGTCAGTGAGACTGCTCCTGGGTTCTGACTTAAAGATGAGGGTAGTACCGTATTTTTCGCCCTATAGGGCGCACTGGCCCATAGGACGCACCTCGGGGTTTTTTTTGGGGGGGGGGGGAATGAATAAAAAAATTTATTTCCCCCCCAGCCCCCAGAACAGGCTGCTATCCGCAAGCCTTGTGAGCCCGGCGGCAACTCCGCCCGGGCGTGCAAGGCTTGCGGACACCTGCGCGAAGCACGGGGCATCCTCCGGAGGGCGCCCCGTGCTCCGGGCTGCAGGCTGCCGCCTGCAAACCTTGAGAGCCCGCTGGAACGCCCACCGGGCTCGCAAGGCTTGTGGATAGCTTCCTGAAGCCTGGAGAGCGAGAGGTGTCGGTGCGCACCGACGCCTCTCGCTCTCCAAGCTTCAGCAAAAGCCTGCATTCGCCCCATAGGACGCACACACATTTCCCCTTCATTTTTGGAGGGGGAAAAGTGCATCCTATAGGGCGAAAAATACGGTATTTATGGAAGGGTGAAAGTGAGTGAACTACTATTGTGGACTTGGGATTTTTAAACCCGCTCCAGCAATGCTTTGTGTATGTGTGCACATTTGTGTATCCAGATAAATGCTAGTGAGTTCTAACAAAAGATTTTTTAAAAAATATATAAAAGGAGACTGAAAATTTATAGTGCCCTCAATTTATATGGGGGTGACCACTGAAATTAAATATTTACCAAATGCTTCTTAACACATAAGTAAAGTATGCAAGCCCATCCATTTACCATAAAGAAAATATTAATAAACATAACCTCAACAGAATGTGTGCCTCTAGTACTCCATAGAAGACTGCAAACAGAAGTTCTGGCAGCCAAGGGCTGTTTCTACAAAGTACCCAAACTTCAAATTGATCTGAAGGACATAAGATTCTCCATGTTTTACATCCTCCAGCTGCACAAACTTTCCTAGTCCAGGAGGAGCAATAGATTTTGCTTGCCTGCTTGCTTATTTTTTAGCGTGAATCATTTGCACCCTTCTGATAGCCTCGTTCAGATATTTCAAATTTAGGAGTGAGGACAGGGAGGCATTTTAAGCACAGCGGAAGTGGTTTGAATGCATATTCACAGAGGATGCCATGCCCACCACAATGTTGAATATATATTCCATTCTCTTTCTTCACCCTTTGTTTTATTTATTTTGAAATGGGAAAATGCGAAACAGGGGCTGCTCTGCATTGGCACAGTGGGTCTCTGCTTTTCACATGTCTACCTCTTTGCCATTGGATGTTGCAGGGCTTGTCACTATTTCTGGATGTGAATGACACGAGTCCTCTGTGCATGCTACTTACTTGTAGAATGTAAGGTAAAGGTAAAGGGACCCCTGACCATTAGGTCCAGTTGTGGCCAACTCTGGGGTTGCGGTGTTCAGCTTGCTTTATTGGCCGAGGGAGCTGGCGTACAGCTTCCGGGTCATGTGGCCAGCAGGACTGAGCCGCTTCTAGCGAACCAGAGCAGCGCATGGAAACGCCGTTTACCTTCCCACCGGAGTGGTACCTATTTATCTACTTGCACTTTGACATGCTTTCGAACTGCTAGGTGGGCAGGAGCAGGGACCGAGCAACGGGAGCTCACCCCGTCCCGGGGATTCGAACCACTGACCTTCTGATCGGCAAGTCCTAGGGTGTGTGGTTTAACCCACAGCGCCACCCGCGTCCCACTTCAAACTAGCGTAGTGCCATGTTTTCAGCCCGCTGACACCAGGTCTTCCTTTTAAAAACTAATGCATATTAATTGGCTGAACAGAAAGGTCAGTGCATAGAATCAGTGCATGGAAACAGAGTTGAAAAGGGCCGTGAGAGGCATCTAGTCCAACGCCTGCAATGCAGAAATCTTTTGCCTAATGTGGGGCTCAAACCCACGAACCTGAGATTAAGAGTCTCATGATCTACAGACTGAGCTATCCCAGCCCCACTCCTGACACCGCTCTTTTTAAAAGCAAATGCATGTTAGCTGGCTGCATAGAAAGGCTAGTTCAGGAGACCTCCTCACATGTAGGGTTCTACACAGTGAGCAGAGCAGCATAACCAGATGCAGAACAACCAGATGCAAGGAGGAGCTTGCCCTTTGGCTTTTCTAGATATATTATAAAAAGATGGCACAACATTTGGAGCTGGGCTCAAAGTAAGAATGCCTTACACACAAGTAGGGCTGAAGAACGGTTTTTAAATTGATTTATATATATATTAAAATACCTTAACTTGTTTTTAAACTTTGCTTTTTTATTGGGTTTTTTAAATGAGTATTTTAGTTTATGAACTGCTTACGGGTTTGCTTGTTTTTTAATCCACCATACTATTTCTGTAACTACATACATAAAATAAGCAATGGTACCTGTACATAATATGTACCGAATTGATTAGTGGCACTAACACAGGAGTTGTCAAACTGTGCACCTTCAGTTAGCATTTGAGAAAGGTAAAAATGATTGAGGCTTACCAGCACAAGGGCAGAACCAGTAACAAAATGGAGGCAAAGGTTGGCATATTCAGCTGGCAATTACTGACACCATTTTGTATTGCTTGCTTTGGATACTGCTAGAATTTTATTTTATTTTACATTGTGATTTCCATAATTCAGCTTTTTTCAACCTAACTACAGACATTGATTTTGGAGGTATAGTTATTCAGCCCTATTTTAGAATTGTTGGTCCAGAAGATCTAAGAATGTGGAGGATCAGAAACTCTAAATGGATATGGCTCTTTATTTTATATTTTCCCTCCTCAAATACCTCCCACAGCAGTTTTACTTGTCTCCTGTCACTTTCCCTCCCTTTCTCCTTTCACAGCATTCTGTTTCCACTCCCGAAATGCCAATTCCTTTCATCCCTCATCCCCGACCCTTTTCCATTCACTTCTTCCTCCCAGGCAACTTCTGCCTCTTGCCTTCTTCCTCTCTAGTCCAAGGCTGCTCTGGAGTATTTCACAGAAAAGGCAGCATTCATAAACCGCTTCAAAGTTGGCTTTGGCTCATTTACTTACTTCTGAATTGGTCTCCCCACAGTTGGATTGGCATGAATCAGAACTGAAACCCTGCCGCCAGGTAACCTCTTGCATAAGTTAACACCTGTTGATAATTTAATACTCAGAAGAATATGCCACAAAGGAGGTCTTGGCAGCCAGCACAGCACTTAAGGAGGCTGTGTTTCCTGTTCTGCAGGAGATTGCTTTTCAGTCAAAGCAGTGGCTGCTCTCCTCCTGTTTGCAACAGCTGGAACCTGTTGATATTTGCATGCCAAAAAAAGGGGGGGGGGACTGTCAGGGCATAAGATTGATCAGTAATATTATCGTGTCTGTGGATATGTTGCTGGCAGCTGTTCTTTCAATGACAAACCTATATTTTCCTGCCTAGCAGAATTTCGTGATGTGCCATGAATGTTTGGTTGGGTTCCCACTTCTCCGCATGTCTTAAGTTTACAGATCTGTTGTGGAAATACTGCCTGAAAAATGCAACATGGGTTCTTACGGTCTTCAGATAAAAACATCTTGAAGGTCCCAGGCCACAGAGAGGTTAGGCTGCCCTCAACTAGAGCCAGGGCTTTTTCGGCTGCGGCTCCGATCTGGTGGAACGCTCTGTCACAAGAGACTAGGGCCCTGCGGGACTTGACATCTTTCCGCAGGGCCTGCAAGACAGAGCTGTTCCACCAGGCCTTTGGCCAGGGCGCAGCCTGACTCCCTCCTTTGGCAATCTTCACAGAACTTTAGCTCAATGGTTGCCATCAATTTGATTTTAATTAATTTTTATAATGAAATGTTTTTAGAATGTTGCACTATTCTATTGTTGTTAGCTGCCCTGAGCCCAGCTTCAGCTGGGGAGGGCGGGATATAAATAAATTTTATTATTATTATTATTATTATTATTATTATTATTATTATTATTATTTTGTAGCTGAAACGCAGCTCTTCATTCAGCTGGCTAAAGGGGTGGTAGCTACAGTATCAGAGGTCCTCATTGGGATAATGCTTGCAACATCACTTTTTCCAATTGAAACCTTGACGCAGTTTCGTAGACTTGTTGCTGTTGTTGGCAGCTGTTTGCCTCGAGAGCCATCCACCTCTGGGGATGAAGTCAAGCAGATGTGTTAGAAGCACCAAAGTTAGCTCGTTGGAGTGCAAGCCTGGGATGCGTGAATGGAGGTCCTGGCAAGACCTCACCTCTCGGTGTCACTGATGTGGTCCAAAGAAAAACAGAGCAATACGTTTGGCACCAGCTTGGAGGCAGGAGTTGCCAGAATGAGACATATAAGACGCCATCCAAGCATCTTAGGGACTCCACTTCAGATTTGTGTGTAAGGTTTCCTCCTTAGCCTTTTCTTCTCCCAAAGATATCCCACAAGGAGTTTCCTTCTCCTTATATGGGCTACCTTCCCAGGTTGGCATGCCTCATCTTCACCTCACTTCCCTCTACAATACATGCAGAAACTGCCTTCCTAACTGTTGGACTCACTACTAGTCTTGTCTGCTCAATCTGCTGGAGCCTGTCTTCACCTGCAGGGAAAGTCCCTAACTCACCAAGGGCTGGAGACTCATCAGCTACCCTCACCTGGTTTAGCCAGTCACTCAAAACTGTTTCCTAGAGTGTGGCCGCTGTCACATGCGGATAGCTTCTAGGATCCACAGGTGAGAACTGAGTGCAGGGTGAGGACCAAAGGTGGACAAACTACTCCAGAAGGAGCACAATGTCCCCTCCACCAGAGGTACTACATCCCCTCTAACATCCCATGCACCCCCACTGCCTGTACAGGCATGTTTTATTAAGAGAACTTTGAACTAAGATGCTGGTAAACTTTCATGGGGCTTCTTTTAAAATGCAAACTGATGAGGGCATGTGGAGAACTATGTTTATGATTAGGAAAAAATGAGAAAGTGAGAGAAATAGACATTGACATATTCTCTTATTCTTACTCACATTCTAAGATTCTGGCCTCTTATCATTGAACTCAAACTTCTCCTGTTTATCTTGTGCAGAAGAGTGTGACCACTGCCACATGTTGACAGCTTCTAGGAGCCACAGATGAGAGCTGAGTTCAGGGTGGGGTCCAAAGTTGGGCAAGCTACCCCTGATGAAGTAACCCCAGCTGAGGTACTACCTTCCCCTAATACCCCATATACTAGACTTCCTCAACCTCAGCCCTCCAGATGTTTTGAGACTACAATTCCCAGCATCCCTGACCACTGGTCCTGCTAGCTAGGGATAATGGGATTTGTGGGCCAAAAACATCTGGAGGGCCGAGGTTGAGGAAACCTGCCATATACCCTTTCTTAGACAATATTCCCTACTATAGATAAGCCTAAGAACACAACATTGAAATGAACACACATTCTTCCCCAATTATCCTCACCTTCATTGTCTTTCCTCCCTCCTTTTACCATCTTCTCCATGTCAAATGTTTAGATTATTTTTATTTTTATTAGATGGGAAAGAACTGGCCACAATGACAGTTCGTTGTTGTTGTTCTGGTGGACAACTTTATCCTGCTTGGTTTCTGGTGGTTCCTTCACCAGACACCTCCCCTACTATCTTGAACATCTTAGTCACTGACACACTAGACAGCACCCCACGAAGATGGGAATCTGAGTCACACAGCAGTGGTGACAGCAATAGGAGATTAGCCAGGCAGTGGGAGGGGGGAAAATGAGTCAGGTCTCATTTGAAGCTCAATCTTTCAAATCCACACTTTCCAAGACATTTTTGCAGACTGGACCACAGCTATCCTTTGAAATCTGCACTTATCCAAATTTTGCTATGTAGTTTGCCCCCAAAACCATGTTTATGCAAAAATGTGTATGTTTAGGGGGATGCGTGCATAAAAATGAACACTTTGGTGCAAATGAGGGACAAAAGTGCATTATGTTGGGGGAAACCTCTTGGAAAATTTGTACATTAGTCATAACTGCAAGTAAGAATTTTTCTTTATTGCGAGAAATTTACAATAAAATGCTGGTGAATTTTTATGAGGATTTCTTTTTAATGGCAAATTGCTGAAAAATGTGGGAAATTGAATTTAAGATTAGAAAAAATGAGAAACTGTGAGAACCAAAATTGACAAATCAATCCATCCTTACCAGAGAGAGTATTTTTTTTAGATGAGAATGTACCAGATTTACTGAATGAGCAGAACTGAAAACATGGGTGTCAAGCACTGAAACTGGTGGACAATATTGCTAAGAGTTTGTGGGTGCCAAACACCCTAAATTCCTGAGTCTAGTAGGTGTTAGAAATTAATCAATGTTTGAAGTGTTAAAACTCGGTGCTAGACTCATGTGGATTAAGACAGACTTACGTGTATTAAGATGTGTGCTAGACAACGCTAATCCCCTGGAATCAGCAAGTCTTAATAACTAATTAAGCAAGGCTAACTTCCTTAACCATTAATGAACCATTAAGAAAACAAAGGATCAAGGGACTTGGGAGGACAAATGGGTGGGGTCCCCCCCTCCCTCTACAGATAAAGCCAGAGTTTAGAGAGAGACTGGAGTTAGCTGGCAAGGGTTAACAAATTAGGACACATGCAGTTGCAAGTCACAGCAGCAGCCTCTATTGAGAGTTCACCAGCCTATTCAAAAATTGGTCTGAAACATCTTGGAATCAGCAAAGACAGATTTCTTCCACTTCCTAATCCATTTAAGACAATACTGCACCACTTATCAATTAATTTAGTAAGAGCCCAGGTTCTTGTGTGACCTTCCATTTAGTACCAAAACACATCCACCAAGTGTCAAGCCACTCTCTAATTGTTGTTGTTTAGTCGTGTCCGCCTCTTCGTGACCCCCTGGACCAGAGCACGCCAGGCACTCCTGTCTTCCACTGCCTCCCACAGTTTGGTCAAACTCATGCTGGTAGCTTCGAGAACACTGTCCAACCATCTTGTCCTCCATTGTCCCCTTCTCCTTGTGCCCTCCATCTTTCCCACCATCAGGGTCTTTTCCAGGGAGTCTTCTCTTCTCATGAGGTGTCCAAAGTATTCTCTATTTAGAAAACCACATATAACCATTCTCCCCTGGAAATCTTCCTGGTGATTTCAGGAGCGCAGTCTTGCTGTCAATTTTTGTTATTACTTTCAGTATTTATATAGGCCACCTTTCAAAGCTCTTGACATGTTAAACAAGATCTACAGCAGCACAACAAAAAATAAAAAGATCATCTAAAGCACAATGCTCCCCATGTTGTACAAATCTGGTTCTTCAAAGTTCTACAATGTGCATGGAACCTCCTAGAACCTGAGTGGGGTCCCCACTCCACACTCATCCCCACTTTCTCATCTGTGGGATGTTAGTTGTGTCGAGAAACACCTGAAGAGGACAATCGAGTCCACAGATTTCCTTTGCCATAGCTAACAATACCCATTCCCCAAAATATGAGATGGTTGGAAGATTTCACTTATGAGGGTAATAAGCGATACATATGCTGGAAAAGTATTAACATTTATCCTAAATGACATTTATATCAACCCAGCTGCAATTAAAATAGATGCAAGCTCAATCACCTGATAACTTACTTCTGAATTTTATAAAGGAAGGAAAAAAAACAGGATGTGGGGTTGAACCTAAGAGCAAGAAGGTGGTCCGTGGAATATATTATTTTGATGAGGAGATTGTTCCAGAAGCAACCAGGGAAGGTGGGGAGAAACTAATTTGTTTGTACATCAGATCATATCATTAGAAGCAATTTACAACCTTTTGTGTTTTGCATAAAAGTGGAGCTGGAAGTTGGGCGAGAGGAGGAATGATAACAGAGTGGCAATTTCCCCAGAGCCTGTAAATAACAAACATTGTTAACCAATGAATGAATGATGGAGGTCAATGGGCCATACAGTCATTAGATTATTTAAGGATGTGCTGTGGGTTATAAGAGGGTTGGGTATACTAATGACATTCTTTGCTTCTGCTGCAGCAAAAGGCCTCTGCAAGCAGAGATAAGCGTTCGCAGCTTAGAATGCAGTACAAGAGCCAATCATCCAAATGAGAAAATTTCACTTGAGTTGTGTTTAATGCACTTACTTATCCAGACCTTTCATGAGAAGGGAACTCTCAGAGATTTGCCAGCTAGGAAACTGGCTGCTCAAAGAACAGGGTATCAGTAATGGGCAAACCTCTTCTCCATTCAAAATAGGCTTGACTAAATTGAAACCTTCCCTCCCCCTCCCCATGGGAAATAATTTGTACTGTTTCTAAGCCCGCTCCAAATTTCAGTCTTAATCATGCGGTAGGTAGTGTCATCTGGAGTGCAACAATGCCCCCAAAACTCCTCCCAGCCTTCATGAGCATCCCAACTCCAACTGAACCTTT
The DNA here is from genome assembly GCF_965153285.1 of Podarcis tiliguerta. NCBI lineage: Eukaryota > Metazoa > Chordata > Lepidosauria > Squamata > Lacertidae > Podarcis > Podarcis tiliguerta. The sequence goes on along the minus strand of NC_139550.1, from coordinate 1,749,063 downwards.
CTTCTTGCTCTATACTTTTCCCCAAACTAAACTGGCAGAAAAATGGGGGGGGGGGAGGCTTGTAACAAGGAGGACCTCAGTTATGTGACAGAATGCTGCCCCAACATATCAGGCTCCAGGTCACCTAGGAAATGTAGCTTTCCCAAGTATCCGAGTAACGAAGCAATCAGCCAAGACTCGGTATACCTAGATTCTTGGGAAATAGTTTCACAGGGCCCACTGGAAGGATCAAACCTCTCCATTCTTAAGGAAATCAGCCCTGAGTGCTCACTGGAAGGACAGATCCTGAAGCTAAGTTCCAATACTTTGGCCAACTCATGAGAAGAGAAGACTCTCTGGAAAAGACCCTGATGTCGGGAAAGATGGAGGGCACAAGAAGAAGGGGACGACGGAGGACGAGATGGTGGGACAGTGTTCTTGAAGTGACCAGCATGAGTTTGACCAAACTGCGGGAGGCAGTGGAATACAGGAGGGCCTGGCGTGCTCTGGTCCAGGGGGTCACGAAGAGGCGGACACGACTAAACGACTAAACAAAATGCTGAATAACTTAAAAGTTATGTGCTTGAATGCAGAAGTTGCCTGCTTGTGAGAACATCACATAAGGATAAAGAAGCATTAAATGAAACCTTTGAAATGAAAACTTTTTACAAATTGCTGAAGGAAAAGCGTGAAGAAAGAGCTGGGGGGGGGGAGCCTTCCCCATCCTTTGGACTCCCTGGGAAACTCAACAAACTACACAGGGCCCTTCTTTTGCATCCTGAGAAAAACAGGGGTGAGAAATTGAAAATGCATTCGCTTCCCTAGTTCTAAAAGTAGGTACATAATCTAGAAAGCTACATCCTTGATGTTATATACTTAATATCAGGGCCGGATTTAGGTTTAATGAGGCCCTAATCTACTGAAAGTAATGGGACCCTTTATATAGAAGGCGGGGCCCATTACTTACATCATAGGAGTCTACACAACAAAACACAACACAAAACACTGTTGCTGTATGGAGGTTTTATTTTGTTTTTTATCTTATATTTTGGAAATGTACCTCCAGGTGTTTTTTTCCTTTAATTTTTTTTGGGGGGGCCCCAGGAGAGTGGGGCCCTAAGCTTGTTTAGCTTATACGTAAATCTGGCACTGCTTGATATATTCAGAGCTTTGATGTTCCAAATGTATGGTCATGAAATAAAAGGAGGGATCCGCTTATGGCTCAACAAGTGGTTAAAGAATAGGAAGTACTGTGTACAGCAGCTGTGAAAAGAGCAAATTCTGTGCTAGGGATTATTAGAAGCTGACAAAATCTAGTTAGGTCCCAGAAGGTCAAGGGAAGGAATTTCGTGACAATGCCAATGTCAGGCTTCTTTGCACAGGTTTTTCTTATCTCACTCTTTGATCTCAAAAAGAAACAAGTAGTTTTTTTTTACCAGTACTGCTTACCCCCCCCCCAAATTCTTGCATATTATGTGCATGATTATTCACATTATTATACATTACATATTCTGTGCATATACACTCCAGGTTTCCTAAGGTAACTAGCTGATCAACAGATACATATAGCAATGCACGCAACTGTATAAGAATATTTATATATCATGAAATTAAAAGACGCCTGCTTCTTGGGAGAAAAGCAATGACAAACCTAGACAGCATCTTAAAAAGCAGAAACATCACCTTGCCAAAAAAAGGTCTGTCTGTATAGTTAAAGCTCTGGTTTTCCCAGTAGTGATGTATGGAAGTGAGAGCTGGATTATAAAGAAGGCTGATTGCTGAAGAATAGATGCTTTTGAATTCGGGTGCTGGAGGAGACTCTTGAGGGTCCCATGGACTGCAAGAAGATCAAACCTCTCAATTCTGAAGGAAATCAGCCCTGAGTGCTCACTGGAAGGACAGATCCTGAAGCTGAGGCTCCAAGACTTTGGCCACCTCATGAGAAGAGAAGACTCCTTGGAAAAGACCCTGATGTTGGGAAAGAGGGAGGGCCCAAGGAGAAGGGGACGACAGAGGACCAGATGGTTGGACAGTGTTCTCGAAGCTGCGAACATGAGTTTGACCAAACTGCGGGAGGCAGTGGAAGACAGGAGTGCCTGGCATGCTCTGGTCCAGGGGGTCACGAAGAGGCGGACACGACTAAACGACTAAACAACAACAACTTATAAAATTATGCTTCGGAAATATAGCAGTGTGCTGGGCTTCACTCGTAAAACTGAATTTATTTATTTTTAAAATTTGTATACCGCTTAATTCTTGAAATCTCTAAGCAATTGATATGGAACATAACACGTACAGTAACATTATCAGTAAAAGTCAGAGGTTAAGAACAAGTATATACAGAATCGTGTGTGTGTGTGTGTGTGAGTGTGTGTGTGTGTGTGAGAGAGAGAGAGAGAGAGAGAGACCTATTGGAGTGCCTGTCAGCTTTACCACACTGCAAGACTGTAGGAAGAGCTTGGCAGGATCAGGCCAATTAGAGTGAAAAAGAGCTTCTTCTTCTAACTCTTTAAATATTTTGTACCCTTGACATGGTGACAAGAGACCCGCCTCTTAGCCCTTTCATTCACAACCCCTGCTAGCCAGTTGTGAACAGGGCCAATAATTAGAAGTCTCTTGGCTTCCTTATTTTCAGCTGATACCAATTATGCTTAAATGCAGTAGTGTTTTCAAATAGGCTGCGAAGTTTCCGCTGTCATAACCTTTTGGTTCTAAGACAAATGTGCTTCTTAAATCATCCAGACTTACCTGAGCCTTAGAGGTTCAGTGGGATTTCAACAGTGACCAATAAGTCATTTGCTTCAAAACACTGGCACCTCAGAAGGCTTCCAGCTCTACTTTGATCCCTCTTCCTCCTCAGTCCTTTGAGAAGTCCTGTGTTGTAGATTGACAGGGACTATGTTGTGCAAACCTGCCTCTGAGGGCAGTCTACTGTGAGCAGGTGAGAGTCATTTGCTTTGTTCAAGCAGCCAACCATCCCATTAGACGCTGTTTTACCCTTTCCACCACTGGTGGCTGACCAAGAAAATACTCCCTTTGGTAAAAACAAAAAACAAAATAAAAGTCCACCCTTTCGTTCTCTTTAATCTAGTTCTGAACCAGATGTCCGTGTGATAAGATTTTCAGTCCACAAGCCGTTTGCCGGACAAGGCACTGCTTGCAAAACACACACATTCACTTTGTATGCAAAAGAACAAAACAGAACTTTTAAAAAAACCACCCTGTTTAATTCCACTTGCTCTCTCATGAATTAGGATATTTATTATGGTAAGGGTGTACTTGTTTTACATACGTGTGTGTGTGTGTGTGTTCGTTATTTTAAAGCCCATGTTTGCGCAGCAAGTGAAACGGGATCTTCTTTTAATGGAAACTAAAAAGCCACCATGCTGTTGGAGGTTCAGCACTCTATAAAGATTCTATAACAAAAAGTGAAGTGCAAATTCAGCATTTTTCCTTGCCACAGTTGCTGAGCTGAATCCTAGAACAATAGGATCCAGAATGCAGCAGTCTGATTGGTCTGCAGGAGCCACCCAATCCAGCTCCAGGTGGAAGTGAATCAGTGACCTGATTGGCCTGCAGGATCAGCCAATCAGGCTTCAGGAGGAGATGAATCCACAACCTGATTGGCCTACAGGAACGGCCCAGAATTAGCCAATCACGTGGGCCCCATTGTGTAAACAATGTATATATAGCTAGACGTTTTGGGGAAAGTTTCATTCATTGCTACTGATGAAGACCTTGAAATTCACACTCGACTCCGAGTATATTTCAGTGAATAAATGCCAACGCAAAGTCAGTGTGCATTGTTTGCAGTGGCATAGTTGGGGGGGGGGGCAGAGGCGTGGTTGCCCCGGGCACAAAATTCTTAGGGGGCAAAATTTCAACACCCAGTGCTGCCTTAAAGCAGCTGCCCGTTTCAGTTGCTGGGCTTCTTTGAAAATGGTTTCTCCATGCAAACCAAGAAGTGACATCTCCAAACAACGAAATGACTCTTCTTTTCTTATCTCTGTGGCTGCAATCTTCTGAGTGATGCAGACACCGTTTCCTTCCCTCCCTCCCTCTGTGTGGCCCCAGGCAATGGCAACCCACTGCTGCCCCACCCATGCCTAATAAAGAGGGGTCCCATCAAGGCCACGATTCACTTGGATCAAATCAGGTAAGTCCCATTTGGAACCCAACTTTCTTTGCTTTCTTTGAGCACACCTGATGAGCAACACCTCTACTATTAAAGGGTCCAGTGTCACAATTAACCCTAATGAAGCAGAAGCACTAAGGCCAACTTGTGTGTTAGGCAACCTGGTGACATTGATGCTTATGGTGTATTCATTCTTTATTGCAAGTAATGCTGTTATAATGCATATATCATTGTACTAAACCTCTTATTCTGCCTGTTCTACCCTTTCATTTTAAAAAATTGTCTTTTTAAAAACCTAAGCTGTTAATATATTAACAAAGCTTTAAGCAGTTGGTTCCAACCTTGAAGATAACAGTTCAAGCTGAGCCAGGAAAATGTCCTAACAACTGCACAGCAGAAATGATACATTTCTCCCACCGTGTGTGTGTGTGTGTTGTGTGTGTGTATGTGTGTGTGTGTGTGTGTGTGTGTGTGTGTGTGTGTGTGGTGTGTGTGTGAGAGAGAGAGAAAGAGAGAGCACATTTTGCAAGCAATCTGGACTTCGCTACTTACTTTGGCCATATGTAACAGATTATGTTACCATGCATGTGAAGAAGAGGACAATACAGAAACATTTTCGATAGCTCTACTTGTATTTTGGCAATGGAGAATGCTGCTTTGCAACCTTGTGGCATTCTGGATCCTGTGGGATAGGACTTTGTTCTGCACCCCATTCCTCTGTAAAAGCCGTTCACTCTCTCCTAGTTTGGAGAAGGCTACACAGCAAACCCCAGAAGTGGTAACATATGTCTGCAACTGCCCCTTCTCTCAGGCCTCACCTTGTTTTTCTGTTTTTACTTGCAAGGATTCTTTGTGTAACAGAGTATCACCCATCCTTAGGGTGTGTGTATAGGACTAAGTCTACTTAAGTAAAGACACCTCTACTGTCCCAACTTCTATTTCCCTTTTCCCAAGGGTAGTTTTGCATTAGGGAGAGGGTGCCCTAGCTGTTAGGAGAGGATGGTTAGGAAATAAAGCTTTTAAACTTCCATTTTTGGTCTTCGTTATTTGTCTATTCTCTTGCAAAGAAAGACCCCAGGGCTAAGCGTCTCAGGCTTGATCAGCCTGGCACACACGGTAAGGCCATTGTTTTAAAGTTAACAATCCAGTTCCAATCCTCAAACTTAGAATGCTAACTCTGGCTGGGTTTCTGCTATCATTTATTCAATTCTAGTGTTCAAGCTAGAGCTCTGGAAGACTGAAGAAGCCAAGGTGATCTCTTCAGGATAGAGAAGCTCTGGCATGATGGACTCCTCTGGTGTTAGACCTTTCAAGGAGGTGTGGATGCAAAACGATGGTTCTGATGGCACATCCTCCTCTTAGCCCAAGTTGTTTGTACCCACAGACTCTTCTCCTGAGGACGGGAAGTCAGAGCCTTGGGTCATTACAATCATCCCCATTAAGTGGAATCGGCTTCCCATAAAAATGCAAGGTTTCACCCCACATTTATGAAGCTCACTCAGCGCCTTCATCTCATTGAAACCCTCCAACTAAGTGATCAAACATGCTCCCTCCCAGAACCTCTTTCCTGCTCACGTACACGCTTCGAAACGCCAATAGTCTATGCAAGCAGGTAAAATATAGCCAGCTAATGTAGATTGACTTTTTGATTTCATTTGCAAGTCTCTGTGGGTGTGATTTTGTTGCCTTCCCTTTTCCTTCTCCCCTCATCTTTTTCTTAAATAAACTTTCCTTAAATACATCACCATTTGGCTTCATTGGTTCAAAATGAATTTCTCACTAAAATCTTCCCGGTGTGCTAGAGGCACAGTTGTTAAGCTTCTGTTCTAATGATATTTCACAATGTTTTGTTAAGTTCTATGTCCCCTGAGAAAGTACATCCAAAACTCATTTTAGGTTAATGTTGCTAAGGGGAGGCAAGGAAGGGTAATTAATTGTCAGTAGGGTTTAGAAATTGCCCCTGTAGTCAGACAGCCTAGAGCAGACTTTCTCAACCTTGGTTCCCCAGATGATGTTGGATTACAACTCCCATCACCGCTAGCTAGCAGGACCAGTGGGCAGGGATGACAGGAGTAGCAGTCCAACAATATCCAGGTACACAAGGCTGAGAGAGGCTGACCTAGAGTTTTGGTGGGGAAGGTCAGTCCGACTAGTGAAGGCCTATCGGGATTCTGTTGTGGGGAACCTTTGCAAAAGCAAGGGTTCACCAGTAAGGAAATTTTCCCTACCACGTCCCAGATCTAATTCATTAAAGTACCTTAAAGAGGGATAGTTAGAACTGTTGACCCTTTGGTTCTCAGATCACGCTAAAGCTCTGATCCGGGTGTCCGTGTCTTTATTTCTTATTTTAAAAGGCAATAGATATTTTACAGTGTTACGATATGGTGTCTAAATTGTTTAGCCTAAGATGCGGAGACAGTTTTAAAACCATTTTGAATAAGGGGAAAGGGAAAAGAAAATTTTTAAAAAACCAAATATGCATAGATAAGCACACAACCTATTACAAGCTCATTACTGTGCCACAACAGTCCTTGATTATTATTTTTGAGCTGTTTTGACTTGTGGCCAAAGAAATAATTGGACACCGTTATACACTACACTTTTGGCAAATTATCGTTTTGGATTTATCTATACATAGTGCAGTAGATTTACTTACCTTCACATAATTTAAAACCAGGCTGCCTTACTTGCTTGTGTTTTTAATTTGTTGCACCATTAAAGTCACCTGGCTCTAAACACGAACGGACTCCTATGAGCTCCCTTTTAAAAATTTGCCTGCCTAAAGTGCAGCCACAGGTTGTATCCCATGGCGACACTCAGCTGATGGTAAGGCTTCCATCAATGGAACAGGGAAGGGGATTTTCAGCTATTGTTCCCCCTCCCCCCAGCAGCCCCCCCTCTGAAGGATCTACCCACCCCCTGCAGCAAATTTAGGGAGGGTGTGGGAGGTTACAGGATTGTTACCGTCTGCTGAATGACACCATTGCATGCAAACCACTGCTTCCAGCTCTGTAGCAGATGCGGACATGATCCTCTGCATGATTACTTGGATGTAAGTCCTACAGAGCTCAAAGGAGCTTACTTCCTAGTAAGTGAATTTAGGGTTGCAGCTCTAAAGTCTCAATTCATATCCACACATGCTTTACTTTTATTACTGTGAGTGGAATTCTCTTACTGTCTATTAAACAAACTGCATTTAGCTCTTGTATAAATGCAACTTTAAAAACATTTCCGTGCAATGTTGTGAATAAATCTCCTAGGATATTTAAATCTGAGTAATTGTCCATTTATCCACACTTCCTCTTGCCCCATTGCTTTCCTCCGGGATGGGGGGGACGGACTGCTCTTTATCACTCAATTGGAGCAAACAGCAATTTGGGTTTTCTCCGGATTGACGTTTGCTCCGATTTAGCACTAAAGAGAGGATTTACCCTGGGAAAGAAGCAGGGTAAGTGTAAAACTGCTCTCACCCATGCTTTCTAGGCATGGGACAAGCAGAAGTGTGAATAATAATAATAATAATTTATTTATACCCTGCCCATCTGGCTGGGTTTCCCCAGCCACTCTGGGGGGCTTCCAGCAGAACACTAAAATACAATAACCTATTAAACATTAAAAGCTTCCCTAAACAGGGCTGCCTTCAGATGTCTTCTAAAAGTCAGATAGTTGTTTTTCTCTTTGACATCTGGTGGGAGGGCGTTTCACAGGAAGGGCGCCACCACCAAGAAGGCCCTCTGCCTGGTTCCCTGTAACCTCACTTCTTGCAGGGAGGGAAACGCCAGAAGGCCCTTGGAGCTGGACCTCAGTGTCCCGGCTGAATGATGGGGGTGGAGATGCTAATAGTCTGGGAGGCGTTGCACACTAAAATTCTGAAGCACCCCAGCAGCAACACTCAGGCGTGTCCAAGCCTTAAAGTTGAGGTTTACACAATCTCTGCCATTGCTGGCAGACCAACCAGCTCACATTGCCAGTTCACTTCTTAGCAAGGGTAGGGTTTTTTTGGGGGGAGGGGGGAATAGGGGCTGGAGGAAGAGATGGTGGAGAGTCTCCCCAAAAGCACCCAAAAGCTCCCACCATCAGTTTAGGGAAGTTTTTAATGTCTGGTGTTTTATTCTGCTTTTAATTCTGTTGGGAGCTGCCCAGAGTAGCTGGGAAAACCCAGCTAGAATGGACAGGGTATAAATAATAATTTTAAATTAATTAATTGGGGCCAGGAGAAGGGGCAATTCTTCCAAACCTTCGGACTGACTTGGAAAACTACTGAAGTATTTTAGCAGTCCAGAGAACTTTCTTTTATGGGACAGTGTATGAATGTCCTTAATAAACAATATTTTTCCCCTCTCTTTTCTTTTTTTTTGGGGGGGCAGAATTAAAGTGTTTCCCAAATTAATTTGAGGGAAGATTTGGAGGGCTTGCCCATCTTTCGTATCACTACTCTCAAACACAGAATATTTTTTGCAGCTGGCATTTCCTAGCGATGCCTCACCTCCCTTCTGCCCCTCCTAATCACAGTCTATCTTAGGAACCGAGATGACAGTGTGTGTAACAGAATGTGACACAAAAATAATTTGCTGTGTCCGGTATGCTAAATGCTTCCTTTCAGGTGCTGAATACCTAAGATGCAGGAGCTTCCATTATACCTAAAACTCCACATACAGCTTGATATTTCAGTTTCAGCGATATCACAACAGAACAGCTTAATCATATTTAAGTAGAAGGCAGTGACTATTAAAGATAAATGCCACAGGGGTTTAAAATCAGTTGGAATTAATTTTATCATATTCGCTTGCACATTTCTCTAAGAGAAAATGAATTAATTTGAGGAAAGAGAATCTACATATAGCAGAAGAGGGGTCTGAATTCCTAAACTGCCTGGAAATCTTCTATGAGGCTCCTGCACTGCAGAATTCAGCATGAGGGACGTAAGGTCATAAGGAAACCCCGATGGAGTAGACCAGAGGCCTACCTGAACCAATTTCCTATTTTCACCTCGGCCAACCAGTTGGCTATGGGAAGTCAACAAGCAGGACAGGAACACAACAGAACTCTGCTTACTTCTGTTCTCCAACCACTGGTATTTGGGGTATGCTGCACCTGATACCAAGGGTGGTAAGGTAAAGGTTAAGGGACCCCTGACCGTTAGGTCCAGTCGTGACCGACTCTGGGGTTGTGGCGCTCATCTCGCTTTATTGGCCAAGGGACCCAGCATACAGCTTCCAGGTCATGTGGCCAGCAGGACTAAGCCGCTTCTGGGGAACCAGTGCAGCGCACGGAAACGCTGTTTACCTTCCCGCCGGAGCGGTACCTATTTATCTACTTGCACTTTGACGTGCTTTCGAACTGCTAGGTTGGCAGGAGCAGGGACCGAGCAATGGGAGCTCACCCTGTCACGGGGATTCCAACCACTGCCCTTCTGATCGGCAAGCCCTAGGCTCAGTGGTTTAACCCACAGTGCCACCCGCGTCCCCTAAACCAAGGGTGGTAGTCAATGATAGTCTTCTGTCTCTTTGTCTTTCACCTTTCAACAGTGCCCTGCTTGAAGCAGTAATTTGGCACTCCCTACACCTCTCGTCTTCAGTTCCGCTCAATTCACTATGACATAGTTGCAACGCCCTGTGGCATCCCCCAGGCTTGCTTCCCAGTGCTGTGGAATTGGTCACGCTGCCCTTAAACCAGGTGTATTCAATTTCTTATTTGTGCCCATTTTTCTCCACTGTTATAGCTACCCACAACCATCAAAGTAAATGAGCCTGATCCAATATATTTATTTTGGAAAGAACTGCAGGTGTGTCCCAAGCAGAGTCAACCAGTTCTGAATAAATATCATTGTTGTTGTTGTTTGAATTTATATACAACCCTATACCTGGAGGTCCTTGGGTGGTTCACAGAATAAAATCAAAACATAAAACCACAAAATACTTAATCAAAATAAAAACAACAAATTTCATAAAGGAACAGTGATTGAAGATCTGCAAGACTTGTGTGGTAGGCTCAAAGAGTTCTTCTGCAAGGTATAGCCTATAGCAGGGGTGGGAGTTTCTGTCAGGAGCTTGTCCTACACTCAAGTAGGACCCTGGCAGAGACACATGCCCAACTGGCATGTTCTCTCCCTCCTGGTCATTCAGGAGCTTCAAAAGCTTTCTTCAGCCCAAACATCACAGCGACCGATGCCACCTGACACCGGCACATTTAGGGATCCGCAGAGTCTTTGCAGCTGGTGTAACGGAGCTCAACAACTCAGCATTTTGGCTAATCTCCTTTTATTTACATATAAACACACACGGAGCACTGCAACATGGCTCTCTCTCTCTCTAGTATCAGACAGCAACGAGAGAGAACAAAGGACAATAGTCCCACTTTGCGGAACACAGTAACACAAACATCCTGTCTCCGTCACTTCCCACTCTGTGGAGTCAAAACATATATTGTCATGTGATAGACAAAAATCCCATGACTGCAATCAAGGAGCAGGAATTCTAACAGTTTCTAGTCCATGGACCATTGCAATCCACCAGGGGGTCCAATTTGCCATCAGTTGATGGGTAGGAGCTTGAGCAATATTTAAAGGAGGAGGGGGTGGCTGCTTCAAAGAGTGTCTTTGCAATGAGCTGTCAGGCAACTCCCCTCCCCATTTCCATGTGAGACTCTGAGGCTCAAACAGGAGCACAAGGACTGTCTCAAAGCATTTTGCAAAAGCCCCCTTGAAAGCCGACCACCCTTCCGCCTTTAAACATTGCAAAGGGCTTTCAGATAGCCCCGACATTCCTGTTCAAGCCTCCAGAGACTCAAACGGGAGTATGAGGTCTTTCCTAAAGCCCTTTGCAAATAGCGATACGGCTTTGAAGCTGCTCAGGGTTCTCATGTGCCCGCCAGCCAGCTGGCAGAGGGCAAATGATGAGTTATCTTAATGGAAGCAGTGGAGTGCCTCAAGGATCAGTTATTGTTAACAAACGATTCTTGGGATACTAATGTTCCCAAATGATCTGTGGTGGATGGCTGGCAATGATGCAGCCCGGTTTGTGAATGACACCAGGACATGCGGGATATTGAGAATAACAATGATTGTGTGCTACACAATTCTGTAGCAATACTGAAATGACAGACTTTGTGTAGCATGGTTTCTTAGACTGCAGTCCTCCTACAAGCAGTTGCCTAGGAGCAGTATGTCCCTTCCAGCCCAATGGGACTTTATTCCAAGTAGATCTATCTAGGATTACACTTCAATTGTTGTTCCTCATGCGCTAGCAACTACCTGTAAGCCTATCCACCCTACCTCACTCAGAAAGCTAATTCAGAGGCCCTGGGGAGGGCAATGAACCCAGAAGAGTGACAAGTCCAGCAAACTCACGCTAACAAAATTTTAGCAAGACTCCCTCAAAAGACAAACCTAATAACAAAACAGTTACAGTGATTTGCCAGGAGCAGGTAACTACAAACATGAACTGTTCCCAGTAAATAAAGGTGGTGAGAGAATGTGGGAGAATCACCATCCCCGCATCTGAAAGATGGAGAATGAACTCGGAATAACAGAATTGTAGATCTGGAAGGAACCCAGAGTGCCATCTAGTCCCACCCTCTGCAATGCAGGAATCTCAACTAGATCATACATGAGAGATGGCCATCCAGCCTCTGCATGTTAATGGATATAGGTTCAACTGCTGTAATCCAGGCTGTATGTCAACAGGATTTCCCTTGACTAACAGCAATTTAGCAGCTAAACGGATCTAACCAATCTGAAGACGATCATTTAAACCCAAACATGCCCCAAAGTCCAGTTTTCACAATTCCGGGCTGATTTAGCATAATTTTATTTAAACCAGACAAAGCTCTCTCATAATTTTATTATTTTTAGTTTTTAAAAAGTTGCTTGCTTGCTTGCTTGCTTGCCTTAAGTCTTCTTTTTGGTTTTGTTTCCACTGTTGTTTCCACAAAGCCTTCCCATGGAAACTTCAACCAGTTTATCAATGCACATTGAAGTCAAGGTACAACATTGCTCTTACGTTTCTGTTAACAGATTAATCGCTGTGGTTTGAATGGATATACTAAAAGAAGGTGCAATCCAAGTGCCTGGTGATCTCCTAGCAGCCTTTTCCAAACATGGAGTCCGAGGTGTTGCTGGACTACAACTCCTATCACCCCCCAACCATTGGCCATGCTGGCAGGGACTGATGGGACCTGGAGTCCAGCAGCATCTGCAAGGCCACAAGTTCCCTTTTCCTGGCGTATAAATAGATCTCTCCTGCCATGGGCCTGGCAGCTCTTGGCCCTCATGTCCCACCCCTTATCTATTCCGCCTGCCTAATTGGCTGCCATCCTATTCAGCCACCTAGGCCCACCCATCCCTGGGGCCCACTCAGGTTCACATGGGCCTTGCAGGTAATTCACTCTTGGCCCCATGCCTTGTTTCCTTGCTGCAGCTGTTTCTAAGCAGCAGCGCATGCAAGGGACCAATGCTATGCTTGAAAGGGAAGTCTTTTTCCATTAGCTACCGAACAAGCAGATCATACAAGTTCACTGTCTCCTTGCCACACTGCAAATGATCTCTCAACACCATGTCATATTTTAAAAGCTTCTTATGGGATGCAGCAGTAAAAAATTCCATCATGACCTTTCAGAAGTCCGAGAGAGGGGCAAATTGGTTTTGGACAGCGACTGAATCACATCTAGCAACTCACAGCCATCATGTCTCTTCCATCATGGCCCAACTGCTTTCTGCAAGACGTTTTTAAAAAATAAGTGTATAACATTTGACTTCACCTCCAGTGGCGGAAGAACCCTCTCCGTCACTAGGGGCGAGGCAAATCGCCCGGACGCATGCGCGACGTCTGTATGGACTGCGCATGTGTGGCAGCCCGCCCGAACGCCACACACAAGTTGCAGCCTGGACGGACACCCAGACGGATGCTGTGCATGAGCGGCAGCCCGCTGTGTGGATGCAGTGCAAGCAGCACCCACACTAACTGCATGTGTGCCCTCTGCCGCTCTACAGCTGGGGGGAGGCAGTGGGCCATCTTGTCACACACCTCCAGGGCAGTGCCTGGGGCGGTCCGCCCCCTTCATACGCCCCTGTTCCCCTCTATAGTTTCTGCTAGAACTTTGCAAGGCCCCCCAATTCAGTTTGGGGCACTATTCAGCAATTCAGATCAGGCCCCAAATGCAACCAAATCACACCCAATTCAGACCCTGAAACCAAATTTGGAAACATGAATATTTGGTCCTGCTGTTGACTCGTACTGGGAAACCAAAACAGGCACATAGGTGCATGACGTTTTGAGAGATGCTAGCTAGTCCCTCAAGATGGGATTAATCCCATCAAATTTCAGACAGGTAGATCCAGGGCAGGGTTAAGCACCTCAGAGTGTTAGGCACCTTAAAGGTTGCCTTACAAAAAAATCCTAAAGGTAAAATGGCCGTAACTATCTTGGTTGATTTTCCAAACATAAGTGTATGTTATGTACATATGTGATAGCCCCTCCAGAGAACACTAACCATATCTCAGCACATCAAAGTGTGGACAGATAAGTCCAGGTGTTTTTCTGCTAACCACCTTTAGTGTCTGTGTGTGTGTGTGTGTGTGTGTGTGTGTGTAAAAGGCAGTACATTCAGACACTGGGAAGTTTTTAGCCTGCTGGTATTAGCAGCCTCTCTTGTTTCCAGTTACTGGATCTCAGAGTCGGTGGAGCGTAGTGGTTAAATCCTATACACAATTATTTGGAAACAAGCTTGGAAGAGGCACTAGGGATCTGGCAGGGCTGCAATGGAAACCGTGATGCACCAGGGGAATGCTCAAAGGCAAATGGATGATGCTACAGTAGAAACATAGTGAGATTAAGGAAATGGAAGAGGCGACGATAAGAATAATACACTCTTAGCTACTTGGAGAACTAAGATCCCTTGTAACTCTGGAGGCCCCTGGGTATATATTTGGGGACGGAATCCTAGGGGGAGTCAGGTTTGTGTTGGGGGTATATCAGTAGGATCCTAAGGCCCATTAAGGGACGCAGGTGGCGCTGTGGGTTAAACCACAGAGCCTACGACTTGCCGATCAGAAGGTCGACGGTTCAAATCCCCGAGACGGAGAGAGCTTCCGTTGCTCAGTCCCTGCTCCTGCCCACCTAGCAGTTCAAAAGCACGTCAAAAGTGCAAGTAGATAAATAGGTACCACTCCAGCGGGAAGGTAAACGGCGTTTCCGTGCGCTGCTCTGGTTCGCCAGAAGCGGCTTAGTCATGCTGGCCACATGACCCGGAAGCTGTACGCCGGCTCCCTCGGCCAATAAGGCGAGATGAGCGCCGCAACCCTAGAGTCGGTCAAGACTGGACCTAATGGTCAGGGGTCCCTTTACCTTTAAGGCCTATTGCTTTTGCCCCCAAAACTAGTCCAAAATCAAGACAGCATTAGAGCTAGCATAGGAATTTCCTCCCACTAGAGTCAATAATAAATAAAAAAAGCAAGGAAAAAGTGAAAAAGCCCCCAACTCTACCCAACCTGGACATACACACCTCCCACCCTAGCTGTGTGGCTTGGGCAGTGGCAATAGTTCCGCTATAGCATCTTGATCACCCATAACATAGGATTGCTCTGATAAAAACTAATCTACTATTGTTCACATGTACCACATGTAAACCTTGGTAAACAAATTTGCTTACTTGAAAGATTTAGTCTCTTTTTCCTGTTTGGCTTGATTATCTGTTTGCCAGGGTTTAGCACCTTGTTTGTTATTTATTCTCCAGATATAGGAGGTAATACTTAATTTATAATGCTAGGTGGGTCTTCTCATCAGTCGCAACAGAGTGTTAATTTGAATACTAAGTGGCATAATTAATCTAATTTTATTTCAAGGTTAACAAAATGAATTTCATTACATTTGAGAATGGAATTAATGGCACAGAATAAGAGCAGCATAGCTGAATTTGTCAAGAGGATCCAAGAAACTGCTTGTCAGTTCCAATATACACTATTCCTCTAATGTAGTGCTTTTTAAATGAAAATGTAATTGTAAAAAATAATCTATGGAGTAATTAGCAGGTCAGAAAAACATCTTCTTCCATTTTCATCATGACTGATGACCCAGGTAAAATTAATCTATATTCCTGACTGAAACTGCAGACACACAGTTAAGTTTAGCATAATTTCAAATGTCAAAACTGAGAAAGGAAACAGCCATCTCCTGTTCTGTTCCTCCGCCCAATCTCCTGCATTCATTCTCTTCTCCAGCCTGTGTGAAGCAGGGCTAGACTTTCACTTCTTTTAGAGCATGCAGGGGGAAATGGTGAACAGCCACAATAAACAGGTTTTATAATACAGTAAGCAGAGAACTTCTGTGCATTTAACTTGTGTGCATTCAGCTTTATGCACTTGGCAAAAATAAAAATAAAACAAAAATAAAAAGGGGTTGGGAGTCCAGGAGAAAGGACTTTGGCAAGACCACCTGCCATTGCACCCAAAGAGTTTCTACTACGGTGGTAACTTGGTTCTCGAACTTAAGAAGGAGTCCGTTCAACTCCCGAAACGGTTCGAAAACCCAGGCACAACTTCTGATTGGCTGCAGGAGCTTCCTGCACTCAGTCGGAAGCCGCGTCGGACGTTTGGTTTCCGAAAAACGTTCACAAAATGGAACACTCACTTCCGGGTTTGCAGCCTTCGGGAGCCAAGCCGTTCGACTACCAAGGTATATGCTATTTTGGCTTTAAGCGCCATCCCTGGAAGTTGAAAGCTTATGGTACACAAATGAGGTTGTGGGGAGCATGCCAAGCATTGTTCCAGCTGCACCCTCTCTCACTACTGTGGAACATTTAAAAGTCAAGGCCCAGCCACCAGGATAAACAAATGAGCAGGACATGGGGGCAGTTCCGCCATCTTCCTAAGACCAGCAAACACAGCAGAATGAAAAGCTGAGTTCTGCTCCCAAGGATACTTCCTTTGAGCCCAACTCTGGACATATAAAACAGTAAGGAGCTTTGGATAGCTTCCCCCAAGCCCCAGAGAACACAGGACTTCATAAGATATTGTGAAATATCCTAAAGCTACTACCCCCCTGTGCTCTCAACAACTGTGCGGTCTTAACATATTAAGATTTTAGTGAGAAAAATTCTTTTAAAAACCAATTAAGCCAAATGTCCAACTATAAATAATTTTATTGGGGGGGGGGCAAGGAGAGACATTAGGAAGAAAAAGAGAAGTCACCAATCGCACACAGACTTTCAAATGAAATCATTATGCCACCCTAACTTAGTTTACTAACATGTCGACTGCCTGAGCAGGTTTCAAAGCAGATTGCCGGCTTGAGCAGAGCTTCGGTTTCAAAGCATGTGCAAGTCCAATTTTGGACCCCTAATTAGGTGGTTCCAGGAAGAAAAAACACTTGGGTGAAGCTTCACATATATCTGAAAGCTTTAGATGAGTAGAAATTTAAACTAAAATACTTTATTGTCACTTGTACAACTTGTATACAGTGAGATTACACGAGCACCCCCCACTCAGCTCTCTTAGTCTTAATTCCCCCCGTTTACTGACGCACGCACACCAAACCCGAAAGTCAGTTGCCCTGTTGTTATCTTTTCATTCAGCAGCCTAACAGCCCATGGATAGAAGCTGTTCTTTACCCTCTTGGTGCGACTAATCATGCTTCTATATCTTCTGCCCGAGGGCAGGAGATCAAGAAAGTGCCGGCCAGGGTGTGAATTGTCCCTGAGAATTTTCCTCACTCTCCTGAAGCAACGTTCACGGGACAGCCCATAATATCTTGTGCTGTATTCACCACCCTCTGTAGGCACTTCCTATCAGATTATGTCAAACCAGCATACCACACTGTGATGCAGTATGAAAGGACACTTTCTATTGTGGACCGGTCGGAGATAATCAAATGTTGATTGACATCGTTCTTTCACAATACTCTGAGGAGATGGAGTCTCTGAGGAGATGGAGGCTTTCTTAACCACCTGGTTAGAAGCAACAGCCTTGACGGAGACAGACTATGGTTTGGTCCAGTGGTAAGATTGTACGCTCCATCTCTGATGTCAGTGGTCTCTGGCACCAATCAGAAATGTACAGAGACACTCCTTAGTTACTGTTGAATTACATTACATATGAACTGGCTAGTTTTGACTACCTGGGGCATAAGAACAACAACAGATTAATCTCATAATGTTTCTTGTGAATAAAGGAGAGGATTTCTGCCGGTCGTAGGCTTCCAGAGAAGTGGTCTAATTACATTCTAGCACAGGTGCTCAGTTCAGAATCTAGGGCTCATCACACTAAATCTCATGGCGTGAGATAGTGGATAATCTGTTTTCACCAAAGAGCAGAATGACAGGGGAAAGCTACCCCAACCCCCAATTCCCTGTTCACCTTTCTCACTCGCTCACCTTGAAGTTTTCAGTACTCTGCCAACATCTTCTCTCTTCTATATCAGAGCCAAACTAGACTGCAATTAATGTGGTCGTGTTTTGTTATGCAAATAACAGCCATGGGGGAGCAATATGTGGAAGCGCATCATGTGTACATTAATTATAATGCAGAAGAAAAATTTTGATGAGGCACTTAGATCTCTTTCTGTGTTACAATTATTAATTAATTAAATTTATATAGCACCCTTCATCCGAAGATCACAGGACGGTTTGGAACATAAAAATACAAAACTGCAGAACATAATAGCAAAAAAACCCAAACCCCAGTATCTCCCCCAGCACTTTTAAAAGGCCATAGATTGTTTATCCTGAAGGGGTGGCTGAAAAGGAACATTTTTGCCTGGTGCCTAAACATATGTAACGAAGGTGACTGGCAATACTTCTTGGGGAGATCATTCCACAAATGGCAAGCCACTGCAGAAAAGGCACATTCCATTGCCACCCTCTGGATCTCCCAAACGTTCTCCAAAATACTTCTTTGTCTGGGGAGTGAGCCCCACCCCACCCTCTCCCAGACCAAGAGAAGAGCCTTTCAAAAGCCTTTTGTTGTTGTTGTTATTTAGTCGTTTAGTTGTGTCTGACTCTTCGTGACCCCCTGGACCAGAGCACACCAGGCACTCCTGTCTTCCACTGCCTCCCGCAGTTTGGTCAGACTCATGCTGGTAGCTTCGAGAACACTGTCCAGCCATCTCGCCCTCTGTCGTCCCCTTCAGGGTCTTTTCCAGGGAGTCTTCTCTCCTCATGAGGTGGCCAAAGTCTTGGAGCCTCAGCTTCAGGATCTGTCCTTCTAGGGAGCACTCAGGGCTGATTTCCTTCAGAATGGAGAGGTTTGATCTTCTTGCAGTCCATGGGACTCTCAAGAGTCTCCTCCAGCACCAGAATTCAAAAGCATCCATTCTTTGGCAATCAGCCTTCTTTATGGTCCAGCTCTCACTTCCATGCATCACTACTTATTTGCCCTAATGGGGAAGGAGCAGCCCCATCACTACTCAAACTGGGAGAGACGAGTGCTTTGAAAGAATGGATCTGATCAGATCTGCACTTTCGAAAGGCATCCTATATATCTCTGTCTTGTAATGTAGGTTGGGGGGCGGGGAATAACATAAGGATATTTCTATGGCTTAATGATATGAAGTTGTCGCTGTGATTTTTGAAAAGAATGAAATACAATAAGTGTGCTTCGGACAAATTCAGTTACCATGTTTTTATTCTCAAGGTTAATGGTTTCCATAACAACCAAGCGCTGTATTAGTAGGCTTATAAAAACCAGAGTAGCCAAGCAATCCTAAGGCCACAACCTGTGGTTGTGGAGCGGGCGGGAGGGAGGGAGAGAGGAGATCTGCCCCTGCTTTGCCGATGGATGTTCTGAAAGATCCAGAACATCTTCCCTGGCCTCAGAGGGGAGGACAAAAGCCCAGAAAAGTACCGGTAAAACAGGCACAACAGGAGACAACAGGCTTGGGGCTGCATCTCGGGAAGTTAACGCAATCAGAAAAACAATCAGAGGCCATAAATTAATAACTCTGGGCGGCTTCCAACCAAATATCAAAAACAATACAGTGTCAGACATTAAAAACTTCCCTAAACAGGGCCGCCTTCAGTTGTCTTTTAAAAGTAAAATAGTTGTTTATTGCCTTGACATCTGCTGGGAGGGCGTTCCACAGGGCAGGTGCCACTACCAAGAAGGCCCTCTGCCTGGTTCCCTGTAACCTCACTTCTTGCAATGAGGGAACCACCAGAAGGCCCTCGGAGGTCCAGCGCCGAGGGCCTTCTGGCAGTTCCCACATTGCGAGAAGCAAAGCTACAGGGAACCAGGCAGAGGGCCTTTTCGGGAGTGGCGCCTACCCTGTGGAACACCCTCCCATCAGATGCATAGCTGTCAACTTTCAGATTTGAAAATAAGGAATCAGCAGCCTCACCTGTCCCAGGGACAGTCTATGGGATATCTAACAATCCGGGATAACAGCGGGAAGCAGCTAGAAACGGCGCTGGAATTTCCCCCCCAAAAGGGGAAGGTTGGCAGCTATGATCATATGTCCAAGAAATAAACAACTATTTGACTTTTAGAAGACATCTGAAGGCAGTCCTGTTTAGGGAAGTTTTTAATGTTTGATGTTTTATTGCTTTGATTGTTGTTGTTGTTGTTGTTAATATTCTGTTGGAAGCCACCCAGAGTGGCTGTGGAAACCCTGCCAGATGGGTGGGGTATAAATAATAAATTATTATTATTATTATAATTATTATAATAATTATTATTATTATTGTTACAGTGGTACCTTGGAAGTCGAACAGAATCTGTTCGGGTTCCAAAGAACGTTCTCAAACCGGAACACTTACTTCCGGGTTTCCAGCATTTGGGAGGCAAAATGTTCGACTTGTTCAGGATCCAAGGTATGACTGTATTATTAGACTGTAAAAAATCTCAACTTTAACACTGCAGTCAAAAATACACCCCCCCCCAATTGTACTCAGTGGGACTGAGTAATGAGAAGTAAGAGACTAACTGGAATAACTGGAAAGAGAGCAGCTATCCTACTCACTTTTAGTAGTTCATTGTAGGGTATGTTGTGTATAATTATGACAAAGGCCCGGCAAACATGAGTGCAGACAAGTAATTTCTCTCTCTCACTCTCATGCCCCAATTAGTCTCACATACAGGAGAAGGGCAGCCTGTTATCTAGAGGCGAGAGTGGGATCTTATCATTCCCTCTGCCCTAGTCTTTGCTTTCATTTATAGATTTATTACTGATCAGTGTTTAAATATGGGTTAAACAAATATTACAGAAGCATCTAAACAGGAATCATCCCAGTAACAAATATGCTGCTTAAGCAACCACAGTCAGGAATTTATCTATATGCTAAAAACATAGTTTAATAAACCAAATACATTTGCATGCTAAAATTGAGACAATAGAAAAGAATAGTAATTGCAGTGTAAGACAGATTTGTAAGAGATGAATTTTGAATCATGGTATTTGTTATGTGTATAATGAATTGACTAATTATATTACAACATGGCTTGTTAATCCCTAGGGGATTTGCCTGTTGAGAATGGTAATTTTGAGTTCCTGCCTTCTGCAATACTCTTTTAGATTGGAAAAAAACAACCACAAAAACAAATAAAACTTTTGCTTTGTTAAACTGTGCGAAAAGGTTGCCTTCAATTATTTTCTTCCACCTCCTGGGAACACACACACACACTTTTTTTTTTAGAAGGGGACTATGGACTGCTCCCTGCAATAATTTATAATGACAAAACCTTGTGTAACAAAGGCTCCACCCACAGGCTTCCAAGTGAGCACCTGAAATTCAAAAAGTTGAAGGCACATAAAGGTCAAAGGCAAATGTCTACCATATTTCTACATTTGGAAGAAAGAAGCAGCTTAAGGCACTGTTTTTTTTCAATTGGCTATTAAATTAATCCTTTTTGCCACTTGCTGCGATGAAGCATATTATAAACCAACCTATCTTCGGATGTCTTGTGTTTTATTGTTTTTACATGCTTTCGATATTTATTATTTTTTTATTACATTGTTATTACTGAAGTGTTTTCCACACTGGGCTCTTTTGGGGGAAGGGCGGGAAACAAATTTAATAAATAAAATAAAATGACCTGGAAAAGGAATTTGCAGGAAAATAGACCACCAAGAGAAAGATCGTGCCATCATTTTACTAACTTTTAACATAAGCTACTGTTACATGATTTCTGCTAGGGATCATTGGGTAATGAAATATACTCAGAGTCCTGTAGTGATTTCATGCTCTTTATTGCAGCTTGTAAAACAGTGATTGAATTGCCCCCCCCCCCCAAAAAAAAAAACCTCAGGCTTTTATATACATTATTTACACAATGAGTCCCGTCTGATTGGCTGATTCTGCTTCCTTCCCTGGTAGCTCTTTTAAAGGGCAGCTTGATGCCCTTACTTAATGGATTGTATTCTGCAGAACATGTACTCTAAGTCTCTGTGTCCCCCTGGCTCACAATGGATTGCATGTGTGCCAGCATTTGTCTTCTTCACGCTGGGTCACCAGAGGGAGCTCCTGAGCATCGTGTCCCAGGGCCTATTTCCTTTGTGCCAAGGTCACAGCATCCCTTGTTGTCGTATCTCAGCATTTAGCTCCTGTCTGATAATGCTTGTGAAGCTAGAACATGCCTCAGTGGTCTGATCAGCTGACCCAAGAAGCAACACATTCAACCTGTCAGCTTCTGTTCCTTGTGCTTAGCTAAGGGACCTGTGGTAAAGAGCAGATCAGGTCTCCTATCCAGCCAAGTAGACTCAGAGCCAACGTACCCATCATCTTAGTTAAATGTTTCAACAGGTGTGCTTACTTTGTGTTAAGTTGTGGGTGAACATATCAGACGACACAGCGATTCTTCAAACAGCTCTTGCTTATTCACAGGCCAGAGCAGAACTGAACTGAAGGGTTCAGCCAGCCTGCTTATATAGAGCTCCACTAGAACGCAACAGTAACCACTTTCTGTAACTATCCAATCACTGAACATCACTTTCAATCCCTTATTTGTATATGTGGACCTGAGTGAAAACTATCTACAGTATCTCCCTGCTGGTGAGAACTTCAGTACATAACACTTTGGGCACTTATATTTTGTAGGAAAGGCTGCTTTGGGGCCCCCAATCTGTAGTGTGCTTCACCTGTCTGCTCTTGAAGGTGCTGTTTGCACCTCAACAGCACTTTCAGGGGCAAAAAGCAGCCAGGAGCAGGGCAGATCTTGGTAATATGCCGCCCTGTGCAAGGCAATTTGACGCCCTCACCCCAGCCTTCGTGGCACCAACTTATGCCAGGCTTTAGGAAGGAGGCGCAAGGCTTAGGCAGAGTCCTGTGGGCCTCCTACCTCCTTCCCAAAGCCCGGTAAGTGCTTGCCTGGCTTTGGGACAGAGGACTCTAGGACCCTGTCAGAGCCTTCACACCTCCTTCCCAAAGCCAGGCAAGCATTTACTTGCAAGCACTTACTTGGCGTTAAGAAGATACTTGCATGCCCGGTGCAACTGCACCACTAACACCGCCATAAATCTGCCTCTACCAGGAGTGAGCAATTTTTAGACAAAAATCATCATAGGACACACACACACACACACACACACACACAGCGCCCTGCAATCCTGATTGGGATAATGAATGTTCCAGACTGGGGCCTCGCAGTTCCTTTTTTATTATTATTTAAGGCGCGCTTGCTTAAGCACTTGACAGTCTTGGATCTACAAATTTTGCTGTAGGGGACAAAAGTCTGCACTAGCACCTCCCTCTCCCTGATTGTGAATTCCTTTTTAAAAAATAATAATAATATTTATTAGAAGTTTTATAATTACAGAAAAAAGTATAAGAAAAAAAGCAATAAAAAATTAACAAACAATACATCGAGAATAGAAAGAAAAAAACAATACATCAAAACAACAAAAGAAGAAAAAAACAAAAACATTTAAAAACACATCCAATTTCCATATCTTTATCTTTCATTTACTTGTTTCCTCGACTTCCTCACACCTCCCTTTTTTGTATTCTAGTTCAAATTAGCTAATTCAGCAAATCCTTTCCCTCTTTCTCAATTTTTTGTTCTATAATTTATCTTAACATAGTCTAACTTTAAATTTTCCACTTTAGCCCATTAACAATCAGTTTTTGCTTAATTCTTTATAACATTTCTGCTAAAACCATATAATTTCCTTCCAGTATTCCTCTAACATTCCTTAATTTTGCAGTATTTCTGTAAATATACTTTCATTTTTTTCCAATCTTCTTCCATCGACTCCAAGCTGAATTCCAAGCTGTAAACCTGCAACCCCAAAGTAAATACAGGGAGGAAGCAACAGGCCCTGAACCAATAAGTCTTTCATCATGCTTATTGCTTGGTTGCAGGGATGGTACATCTTGTGCTGCCCTTTAGGCGAAACAGGAAGTGCTGCCCTCCCACTACTGCCGCTGCCCTGCCCACTCCAACCTCAGACCACAGGTTTGAGACTAAATTCTGTGTTTTGTAACCAAGAATACCCTGCCTATGTTGTTTCTGCAGTAGCATTGAATTATACATGAGTGAGGCTTCTGATTACTGTAAATCAGCCATTTTAACTTACTTAAGGTTGTGGTCTATTCACTCCAAGGGGGTAGAGGCAGAGGAGAACAACTTTAAGGACTTAATACTGGGACATTTAAAGGTCTGACAACCTGTATTTCCCACATTTTGCAAGCACTGCACATATTTCTGCTTTATACTCTGCTGGGAGCTGTTTTGGCTAAAAAGTGAGTCAAGGCCTGCATTTTTGAATTCAGGCAGTTTTCCATTTGTAGTTTCCCACACATATGGGACTTCAGGATTAACTGATATTCCCTAGTTATTTCCCAGCAGTCCAGTCCTCAGCAAGGCAGTTGGGTCCAAAATAGAATAATGTTGTAGGATTGGGCTTTTGCCCAGCACATTCAGAAGACAGTGAAAAGTTTCAAGGTTATTTTCTTCCTCAGAGTTGCCAGTGCTTTCCATGGGAGATACTCCTCCTAAACTTAAGATGCAAGTTTTGGCCACAGTATTGTGGTGGGATCACTTCCATTTCTTTTCTCATTTACTGCCTATATATCAGTGCTACTGCCTGAAATTCTCAAGGTATTAAATGAAGAGAATTGGACTCAGATTGTTTCTAAAGGGATGAGAAGAGAGGAGACCCGGGCAGAATAAGAACCATGACAGGAAAATCTCATCAAGAAAAAAGAAAGAAGAATTGCTGACTTATTGGGTCCCCATGGAAATCATGAGGGAAAGGTTTAGACTGCTTGTACACCGGCTTCAGACTGGGGCATAAACCAGGTCTGGGGATTCAGCTTGTCAGTAATCTTTACATCACTTATTTCCCAACCAAAGGACCTATTGCTATAAAATTACTTTTAAGTGAGTCTTGCTTACAGAACTTTGGAAGGTGTTCTGAGGCAGACTCAGTCACCTGCTATTAATCAAAAGCGATCTGACTACATTGGAGTTGAACGACTCAGATTTGAACTGTTCCACTTCCACTGAAACATTTGTCAGACAAAGTCTGTTCTAGAAAGCGCAGAGCAATTTACGCTTACAGCCTTTGAGCCGAAGGGTCCTGCCACAAATTTCTTCTGCTGGGCGAGCGGCTGAGCCACTTGGACACTTTTCCAGTAGTTACCTGAAGGCTACTTCCAACATTATAGCCTTTATGAAATCCATGTTCCAGTAAAACCCATATCCATATTCTTATATATAAAACATACCCTATAAGAAATGTTTCCAGTGCTATTGTTTTAAAGTAATTTTGGTTGAATTAGAAACATTTCCCCAAAATGCTCTTTGAATATTCATTTGATCCAGTTTGGTGCCACTGTTTCTCCTGCCTCCTCTTGCTTTAGGACCATGTTTTCCTTTAGGTTGGTGATTCTTTCTTCTTCCTGATCAGAGCCAAGCAGAGATCACGTATCGAATTGGATGATGCCTTTCCTACAAAAGCTGTCTTCTGGAGGGAGTCTGGCAATCCCTATTTGTCTGCTTCACTTTGCAAAGTCAAAACTAGATTATATCTGCCACTATGGAAGCAGAAGCCCTGCAGCCTGGCATTGCCAGCTTTGGGCCAGCACTCCTTCTAGGTTTTGACCATCATTTCTGGTTTTATCACGCTAGCCTAGACGATGGCTGTTCACGACATTGTGTCAGTGACATGACTGGGAATGAACTGGACTACTCGTCTCATTTGGTGTTGGTCTTCTTGAGTGAAGAAGCTGCAGTTCTGTGTTAAGCGCACAGTGGGTGATAAATGCTGGGTTCTTGCCACGTAATGTGTGAGTGAAGTAGCCTTCACTACTGTACACCAGCGCTGGGGAGTTGTGCCTTGCTTGAGGCAGCCCAGTGAGTTTGTAGTGGAACCAAGATCTGAACATCAAGCTTATTGCTCATGCTCTTAACAGCTACATCACACCAGCTCACCTCAGAATGCTGTTGCTAGTTTTGCAAAGTGTACATAAAATGTCCCGCGAAGCCTCCCTAGGATTTTGAACAACAGCAAATATTTACTTTATGTACAGCATCTTTTCCCTGCAACATCACCTGAGGCACATACTGTACTTGCCGGAAGGATAAAGGCAGTTTTGTTTAATTGCTGCCACCATGTATTCTCATCCTTTACATTTTTCATCTTTTGAAACCTTCTTTCTGCACACTAGGATAAAATACTTAGCTGGACCCAAAGTGGTGAATTTAAGAGGATAAGAACCAGTTCCAAGCATTGCGTTACGCTCTATCATGACATTTAAAAAACCCTCACAGCGCCTGAGGCAGGCAGGCCTAACATGAGGCAGTGAATCTCCCTACCTTAAATTCACTGACATTATTAGCAGCAATAAAAATAAATTTCCAAAAGTCAAAGGCGATGTGACAGGAATCCAGAGCGCACCTGTCATATGCAAATCTGTAAACAAGCTGTGTAAATACCTGCTCCTCTGGTACCAACATATGCTCTGGGGGAAGGGAGCACGTCCGCGAGGGCTCCTCCAGTTGACATTAGCCCACTGTGAACAATGCACGTCTCCTTTCTACAGTATTTACATAGTTTAATGGAGTTTAAAAGGTCAAAATCTGAGTCGCAGACATTTTGCAACTGTGAATTGCTGCATTTGTATTACTGAATTTTTAATTCAAGAACAGGCGCAGGGAGACTTTCAGCGTGGAGTCCTGCCTGTACTGTGTCATAAAACGCGGGATGGTTGGAAGTGAATGATAGGAACAGTATCCTAAATATTGCGAGGACAACGTTTCGTGGCTTGCCTTGTGCTTGCCCCCCCCCCCGCTAACTTTAACCCACCCTTTAGAACAATGGTTCTCAGACTCTCTTGGGCTGCTGCCCCCTGGGTTCCATAAAGTCATCCCCAGTGCCCCTACCTTACCCTATGAAAAGAACAGAATAGCGGTTTGCATAACCCCCTAGGGAACATAATAAAATTCAAAACAGTTTTAGTGCAGTGACACCTGAGTGCATCTTTCGCTGTGTGCTTTATCTGCTGATAGAGCGTGCACGGCTCTGGAATGTGGCAAGCTATTTCCGGAGCTCGTGTCGCTAATTGCTGATACTGCGTGTCTACGGGAGATCGATGGACGTCCGGAGACGACGTGGAGTCATGATGGACTTTGTCTCCCTGGCAGTATCCCAACACTTAGCACGTGGTCTAGCATACCCTCCAACATTTCTCTGATGAAAATAGCGACATCCTATTTCATCATAATTTTATTATTTATATCCCACCCATTTGGCTGGGTTGCCCCAGCCACTCTGTGCAGCTTCCAACAGATATAAAAATATAATAAAACATAAAACAACTTTCCTTATATAGGGCTGCCCTTGGAAGTCTCCTTGGCTTGGGGGTTGCATAACTCCATACCCTCCAACATTTCTCCAGTGAAAATAGGGGTGTCCTAAGGAAAAGCAGGACATTCTGGGATCAAATCAGAAACTGAGACAGCTTCTGTAAATCCGAGACTGTCCCTGGAAAATAGGGATGCTTGGAGGATCTGGTATAGTAGTGTCCTAATCACATCCTGCCCACGCCACAACCATGGCATGGATTTGGATGCTCGACCACCACCGTGTAGCCAGCAGAGGATTCCCATCAGTGACCAACAGGAGCTCTTCCTCTGGATCAGGGCCGGCCCACCCATGAGACTTGGTGAGGCAGTTGCCTCAGGTGGCAGGCTCACTGTCTCCTCCACACACACCTTGGTCACCTGCTCCTCTTCATCCTCCTCTACTTTCCACTGCCACCTTCAGTCCATCGGGGCTTCCCCTGGCCACCTCCAGTCGCCTCAGGTGGCAGTGAGGGAAGATGGTAGAGTGGGGGCAGTGGCCCCTTTCTGCCTCAAGCGGCAGAAAGTCATGGGCTGGGCCTGCTGTGGATGTCTCATTCTGCTGATGGAACACCATCTCTACCGGCAGACTTGACATAGTTCTACCTCCTCCTAATGCCACTCAGCAGGCAGATCTCCAATTTAGGATTGTGCCCCGAGTTGTGCAATGTTATTCCCTATATTCTATCCATGCCATTATCCCACCTGGTTGGGCATCTCATTGAACAACAGTAATCCTTGGTCTGGAACACAAAGTATTTCACAACCTTATTTGTTGTGATTCATTATCAGAAGCAGTCTATCCCCCACCCCCACCCCTGCAAAGACTCAGAATCCAACATTGTGTGCATTCAATACTGCTATTTATTCATTTAGACCCAGTTATCTGAGCTTGCAGCATCTGATGTTGCAGCAACATTCTCCCAGAGGTTTCAGGGAGCTTGTTAGAAGGAAAATAGAGCTGTCCCTTTGTTGGGATGGTTCTAGCAGCAAGGGGAATATCGGCACAATTTGTAAGCATCTTATATTTCTATCATGCCATTCTAGTCTAGCTGATGTAGTAACTTTTCATTTCACATATTTATTTGTGGTTTGCAAAAAGCAGAAGCAAAGATCAAGAGTTATCATACTCCCAAAGAGTATTATTAGAAATATAAAGGATGACGAGCTCATTGAAACCACCATCAGAGGATAAAAATGAATCATGTGCTACTTAAGAGACTTAATGTCATTTCTATTCATCTTATCTCTACAAGCTGCAGCAACTGCTTGTCTTGACAGTGTGTGCTGAGAGACAGTGTCTGCTCTTCTTCCTGTATTTAGTGGAAGTTGTTTCCTCAGTTCAAGTCTTCCCCAGCCCCATCCTGAATTATCTTTTCTTTCATTTTGGCAGTGCTCAGCATTGCTCAGCTTTCATATGTGAAGTTGATCAGCTTTAAAGCCTCTGAAGGCAGAGGCTTAGTCCTGCTGGCCACATGACCCGGAAGCTGTACACCGGCTCCCTCGGCCAATAAAGCGAGATGAGCGCCGCGACCCCAGAGTCGGTCACGACTGGTCCTAATGGTCAGGGGTCCCTTTACCTTTACCTTATTTTAATGATTTAAGTCTTAGGCATGCCAAAAAAAGGAGGCTACATATACATGAATGGTTTGTGGTGAACTTTTTGTCCACACTAATAGGAAAGATGTAACTTTACTGCACACAGCATGGGCCCAGCTGCCAGTTTGTAGATCAACTGTTGTATCATTCCTGGTTCTGGCCATGGTGGCAAACCATTGCCTTGACTGTGCCACTTCAGACAGCAACTGAGGGATCACTGAATGCTCCCCTCTACAAAAAACAACAACAACCCATTAAAAATCATATAAGGGACTGCTTCTAGCCTAGCTTCTCCCTAAGTTTCTATGTGCAGGATCATTTTTTCCACAAGTCATGGGAAGCCATGTATGGATTGTCAAATGGCAAATCCCAGATATGAGTTTACCAGCACCATGAGTACTAGACCTCAATCTCTGCTTACAGCCTTGGGGCAGAATTCACATAAAGTGCCCTGTCAATGAAAGGACTTCTGCTGGAGCAATGGGCTTCCTCTCTCCCACATACTCCGGTGTTTCATGGACATCTTAATTCAGGGGTAGGCAACCTAAGGCCCATGGGCCACAAGCAGCCCACAGGGGGTCGTTTAACTGGTC
This sequence comes from Podarcis tiliguerta, assembly GCF_965153285.1. NCBI lineage: Eukaryota > Metazoa > Chordata > Lepidosauria > Squamata > Lacertidae > Podarcis > Podarcis tiliguerta. The sequence goes on along the minus strand of NC_139550.1, from coordinate 1,719,989 downwards.
CACGAGCCAGCCCCGAACCACTAGGCGAGTCCCCGTACGCTGCACTAAACCAGCACAGTGTGGCGCGGGGACTTGCTTCCGCAACACCGGAAATAACATCTGTGCACACGTGTGCAATCCGGCCCACAGACGGATCTCCGCTGGAGTGAACTGGCCCAGGCGAGGTAAACCTTGCTGACCCCTGTCTTAATTCCATTGCTCTGTAGGAGTTGCCCATGTTCTTTGTAGTTTCCATTTATAAACCATAGAGAAAATACTAAGGTGCTTTAAAAATTAAATATGTTCACTTGTCTAATAGGAACTAACCTCTAATGGACTGAAAAGCATACACGTCTAAAGTTACAATAAAAGAAGGATAATTATTCTCGGCTTAGCAGACATCCCCAGATGAGGACCATGTGTGTTCTGGAAGAATAATGTTTCGTTCAAACCACAAATGAAATAACAGCACCCATATTCATAAGGTTATCGTAACGGAGGGTTGTTTATACATCTTCAGTGATTGTGAAATTATCTGTGTTGAGAAAAACTGAATGTACTTCAAACCAAAGACAGAAAGAACATAAAACATGTAATATTGCTCTTACAAGGCACATAAAACCTTATTGGATCTGTGATAAGCATTTGCGCTTGAGTAATTTTACTGCTTTACTAACTCTGGGAATGGTTCACAATATGGGAGATGCTTTCTTTACTAGTTTTAAAGTGGAGCAACTCTTAACACCAGAGTCGAGCAAGGGGCAACTTACCTGCTCACCAAAACATTGAAGAATCGTGTGTGCTTACTTAAAGATATGCACCAGTGGCAATTACTTCTGAGTAAAACTGGGATCACTTAATCTTTATTCAAGCTGCTGTTTTTTCCATGAAGAATAGAAACACCAGTGCTACAATTTGTATAAAAGGGGTGCTTTGAATTCCTAAAGGTACCCAGTCAAGATATAAAGATAATTTTTCATTATAAATAACAAGTTGGACCTTCAACAAAATGTTGCGGGGCAGAACGTTCCTGCTGAGTGATTCAGTTAATCTGCCTTTCCCTTCTCTGTCATTCCATTTCCCTCTCATCTGAGTTTCCACCACATCACACCAGTGTTAGCATTCCATGACCACTGAGCATGCTCAGTTCTCGTTAAGACTAGGGTTCGCCTACCCCAAAAAATTATGGAGCTTCTGCAAACCTTGGTATCATCATCATGTGTGTACCATCATCATGTGTGTGTGTGGTGCTACTATGGCTATATACGAAGCAGAACCCACCTCTGAACCTCAGAAAAAAGACAGTCATGGAAGCCAAGCAACCTTCATCAAGCCATGCAATGGACTTGCAAATTATTATAGTTAGACTGAGAGAACTAGAAATTATAGGTACTACTATTGGTCGGGCTTTCCAACGTCTTCCAGGCCAGGTGCAGAAAGACTTCTGAAACGAGCAGGCCCACCTTTAAAAAAAATAATTTAAAAAAAAATGAAAGTTTTTTACTATGAGGTATATTATATATTATGGTATATTATATATTGAAGCTGAGGCTCCAAGACTTTGGCCACCTCATGAGAAGAGAAGACTCCCTGGAAAAGACCCTGATGTTGGGAAAGATGGAGGGCACAAGGAGAAGGGGACGACAGAGGACAGTTGGACAGTGTTCTCGAAGCTACAAACATGAGTCTGACCAAACTGCGGGAGGCAGTGGAAGACAGAAGTGCCTGGCATGCTCTGGTCCAGGGGGTCACGAAGAGTTGGACATGACTAAACAACTAAACAACAACAACAACAGGGAGCAGTGCTTTTCTCTGGGGGTACTCAAGGGTACACAGTACCGGGACCTCCCCCCAATGTTAAGTATTGCGCTTACTGTAACAATAAAATAATAAAATAATAATAATAATAATAATAATAATAATAATAATAATAATAATAATAATTTTATTTATATCCCACCCTCCCCAGCCAAAGCTGGGCTCAGAGCGGCTAACAAAAATAAAATAAAAATGGTAGTGGCACCATTTTTCTATTAAAAACAACAAAGTGTTGGGTAGGAGTTATGGCTGCAGCCAGACGAGATGGCAACTTTATGAGCAGGTGGCCAGAAAAGGGAGAAAAGGGGGGAGGATAAACTCCAGCAGGTTTTCTCAGAATTAACTAATTAATGCATAACAGGAAATATTAAAACAGATAAAATACAACCACAGCAAACAAAAGGAACAGGAGTTAGGAGGGGGGCAACTTGCCAAATAAAAAGCAAGATGAAACTTCCATCCCACTCAAGGAGCCTACAGATAATTAAATCCCATAGGCTTCCAAGCTTTCTTAGTGAATAAGAAGTTCACCATTTCAGAGTCTTTTCTTAAAGCAGAGGAGGAAGATTCATCAGAAACCTTCAAAGAATAACTTGGGCAAGAAATACCCTGAGCAGTGTTAGAAAAGCTTTTACTGCCCTCCTCCCGCTGCTGAGCAATGCCAGCCATCCCATAACTGACTTTAGTTCTCCAGAAAAGAAACAAGTCCACAGTTGTTGCCAGAGGCACCAGCAAGCATAAAGAGAAACGGCCTAATTCTCTCGTGCTTCTTCAGCACCATCAACAACGTAACAATCTCCTTATCTGCCGGCCTCTTCCCTACAGTTAACCACACGTGAAGTGCCTCACAGCTTTAGAAAAAAATACACGATAAAACGCAGCAAAGTTTCCTGGCAATTACAAAATAATAGCAAAATGCAACAAAATTTAAATAGGTATGCATAAATTAACAGACCAAAATTGTTGTTTAGTCATTTAGTCATGTCCGACTCTTCGTGACCCCCTGGACCAGAGCACGCCAGGCACTCCTGCAGTTTGGTCAAACTCATGCTGGTAGCTTCAACAACACTGTCTCACCATCACGTCCTCTGTCGTCCCCTTCTCCTTGTGCTGGAGGAGACTCTTGAGAGTCCCATGGACTGCAAGAAGATCAAACCTCTCCATTCTGAAGGAAATCAGCCCTGAGTGCTCACTGGAAGGACAGATCCTGAAGCTGAGGCTCCAATACTTTGGCCACCTCATGAGAAGAGAAGACTCCCTGGAAAAGACCCTGATGTTGGGAAAGATGGAGGGCACAAGGAGAAGGGGACAACAGAGGACGAGATGGTGGGATAGTGTTCTCGAAGCTACCAGCATGAGTTTGACCAAACTGCAGGAGGGAGTGGAAAACAGGAGTGCCTGGCGTGCTCTGGTCCAGGGGGTCACGAAGAGGCGGACACGACTAAACGACTAATCAACAACCTAGGACCCTGACATGGAATTAATACAGAGCAGCTGAGAGTCTCCCACTACCTGCAGCCAGGCATCCAGCCAACACTTGCAACACCGAAGAACCCAAGAAACTTCCGACAAGAATCCAGCAGACCTCAAACTGGGGATGTTAAAGGGAAAGGGACATGCCACTTAACTCCTTGAAATACAATTGTCTTCCGCATTTCCACTACAACATCTAAGTATTTTCATCGGGAATGTTTGTTTAAAGGTGAATGAGGGCAGGTGTAAATCTAATGAAGATTTCACGTCCCTGGGAGCAATTCCATTGTGCTTACTCTGCTGGGAGACAGAATCTCTTCCAAATCCCTCTCGCCAACACAACCAAGGTGGAAATAGGCCAAAAAGAGAAAGAGGGACTTGTTATTGCAAGGCAAAGAACAGAGGAAGCAAAACTAAAATATCAACTCTGAAGTTGAAATTGGGAAAACGGACTGCATGCCCCAAGGTCTATGATCGAAAACCAGCTTCTTTCACATACAGCCATATGCTCAAAATTTAATTGCTTCCTCTTGACAGGTAGTCCTGCTAAATAAAACTTTCCCATCGCCTTTTATGAAAATAATTTTCTCAGAGAACGTCTCTGAGAAAAGGAGCAAATTTGAAACAAAGAAAGCCACTTTTCCAGCTGTTTTGCTTGTTTTCCGCAGAGTAGGGGCATGGGGTTGTTTTATTATTATGATTCATTTTATATTGTGTGTGATTTGTTCTTGCTGGTTTCTTTAAACGTTATCTTTATACGATTCTAAAATCTCAATAGAAACGTTTTTCAAAAAAGTAATAGACATACAATATGCAATAAATGTGACTGGTGCTATCTGTGATCTCTGTTTAGGGTATTATTCTATTATGTAAATATGTTTATGGCTAAGTTTAAATTGTTTTTACTAATATATTTAAACTGTTTTAAATTAGCTGGAATTATGGCAGTGCAACAGCCCTGAATAACTTAGGAATAGAAACCTAGTACTGCTTTCCTTCACCATCACAACCACCCAGAAACTGAAATGTTGCTCTACTATTAACAAAACTCAGACATCACTGTTTCCCACTGTGTGCTCAAATAATACTCACGTATTTTATTTAAAAATGTACCATCTTTTCATCAAATTATAGGGTGTTTTATTATTATTAAATATATATCCTGCCTTTTTGCCCAAAGGAGTTTATGGTGGATTATATAAAAATCCTAAAAGCAGTTTTAAAAATTGCACTGAGATTCCACACCAGTTCTGTGCGAAACAAACAAGCAGTGACCTCACAATAGATAAAGTAAAACCAGCAGTAATTAGGAGCCACCGGAGGTTTGGAGAAAAAACATTTCCACTTGAATGCTAAAAGGTGTTGGGGAAAGTGCCACACAAACTCTTGCAGAGAAGACCTTCTCCTTCATGGAGAGCACAGGTTGCGGTGGGAGCAACCATGACATCCCCTGTTGCTTGGGCGGGTTAGTTTGGATGGCCACGCATTTGATTGGGCACCTCCAATTCTTGCTGGGGGAAATTTATTGTTGCAATTTTATTTGATTGATGGGGGTGCTAGATATGTTCCCTGTGTGCAGCGTTGAGCTTCCTCTTTTTGCTGCACACCTCGGATCACCTGCCCACCCTCCCTTTATTTAGGGTTTGTTCATGCCGACCTTGCTATGCCTGTCATGGGGTCGTCTGCTTTGGAGCAGGGGCCTGGTAGGAATTTTTACCATTTGGCTGATTGGTTGGTGCCATTTGGGTTTTGCCCAAAAGGTAAAGGTAAAGGGGGGGACGCGGGTGGCACTGTGGGTAAAAGCCTCAGCGCCTAGGGCTTGCCGATCGAAAGGTTGGCGGTTCGAATCCCCGCGGCGGGGTGCGCTCCCATTGCTCGGTCCCAGCGCCTGCCAACCTAGCAGTTTGAAAACACCTCCGGGTGCAAGTAGATAATTAGGGACCGCTTACTGGCGGGAAGGTAAACGGCGTTTCCGTGTGCTGCGCTGGCTCGCCAGATGCGGCTTTGTCATGCTGGCCACATGACCCGGAAGTGTCTCCGGACAGCACTGGCCCCCGGCCTCTTAAGTGAGATGGGCGCACAACCCTAGAGTCTGTCAAGACTGGCCTCTACAGGCAGGGGTACCTTTACCTTTACCTTTTTAAAGGTAAAGGGACCTCTGACCATTAGGTCCAGTCGTGGCTGACTCTGGGGTTGCAGCGCTCATCTCGCTTTATTGGCTGAGGGAGCTTCCGGGTCATGTGGCCAACATGACTAAGCCACTTCTGGTGAACCAGAGCAGCACACGGAAACGCCGTTTACCTTCCCGCCGGAGCGGTACCTATTTATCTACTTGCACTTTGACGTGCTTTCGAACTGCTAGGTTGGCAGGAGCAGGGACTGAGCAATGGGAGCTCACCCCATCGCAGGGATTCAAACCGCCAACCTTCTGATCGGCATGTCCTAGGCTCTGTGGTTTAGCCCACAGCACCACCCGCGTCCCTCTTGGGTTTTGCCTACGGTGTAGCAAATCGTCACAACTTGTAAGGTTGTGGTTAGGCACTGGTTAATTTTGGTTGGTGGAGGGGATGTGGTTGGCTGTGCCTGCCCCTCCAATGCTGCTGCTGCAAGGGAATTCCATTAAAGGAATCCAGGGGCTTGCCATGCTTTTGTCCGAATCCCTGGCAAAGGGCTGGGGTCACACAAGAGCCCTGGGAGCATTTGGGGAGAGGGGAGAGCCTGGCACCCAGCTTTATTCTCCCCAAAATTGTTTACCCTTACTGACTTCCGCACGGGTGCGGTTGTCAGTTCTGTTCCTAACTTTGAGTGGGAACAGATAGTCGCTAACCAATGCCTAAGCAACCACTCACATACTGTAATTCAATAAAGTTGTGGCCAAAATCATGCCAAAAAACAAAAACAAAATGATGTGTGAACCGTGTTTTTATTTGGGGGTGTCTTGGGGGTCCTCGACATGCAACTCATTTGCCACCAATGAGAAACCCTTGTTCCTTACATAAGGAACCCTTGTTCCATCTACATAAGGTGGGAGTTGAGCCTCAAGGGATTGTTTTAACTCATGGGCAGTTTCTTGGGTGTGGAACCAGCTCTTCAGAAGCCCAACTTTGGGTCCAAGGTTATTCAAGCTTTATAGGTCAGAATAAAGGTACCCCTGCCCGTACGGGCCAGTCTTGACAGACTCTAGGGTTGTGCGCCCATCTCACTCAAGAGGCCGGGGGCCAGCGCTGTCCGAAGACACTTCCGGGTCACGTGGCCAGCGTGACATCGCTGCTCTGGTGAGCCAGAGCCGCACACGGAAACGCCGTTTACCTTCCCGCTAGGAAGTGGTCCCTATTTATCTACTTGCTCCCAGGGGTGCTTTCGACCTGCTAGGTTGGCAGGCGCTGGGACCGAACAGCGGGAGCGCACCCCGCCGCGGGATTCGACCCGCCGACCTTTCGATCGGCAAGCCCTAGGCACTGAGGCTTTAACCCACAGCGCCACCCGCATCCCTAGGTCAGAATAAGAGCATGGAAATAAACATGAAGAAAATAAACTAGAAGAAAATGAAGATGTTCCATCACATGCGACATAGAATCACCACATTGGATGACAGCTAGCAATGTGTTTATTGATTTAATAGCTTCTCAAATATAAGTAATAAACACACAAGACTGATAAAGCAAAATGGTTAATGATATTTTATTATGTTTTGATTTCTGTTTTGATATCAGCTGGGAGCTGCCCAGAGTGGCTGGGGCAACCCAGTCAGATGGGTGGGATACAAATAATGAAAATATTTTTGGGACGGAGACGGCTCTGGTTGCCCTAACAGATGATCTCCGTAGACAACTAGATCGAGGCGGGTCAGGACTGCTGATCCTTTTAGATTTGTCAGCAGCCTTTGACATGGTCGATCATGATCTTCTGGACCACCACCTCGCAGACGTGGGGATACAGGGCATAGCCCGTAACTGGTTGTGCTCTTTTATCTCTGGTCGGGGACAGAGGGTGGCACTAGGGAGGGAAATGTCATCGCGCCACTCCTTGGTGTGTGGAGTGCTGCAGGGCGCAATTCTCTCCCCGATGCTTTTTAACATCTTTATGCGCCCCCTTGCCCAGATTATCTGGAGCTTTGGGCTGGGCTGTCACCAATATGCTGATGACACTCAGCTCTATCTGCTGATGGATGGCCACACCGACTCGGCCCCGAACACACTGACCAGATGTTTGGAAGCTGTAGCTGGATGGTTTCGTGGGAGCCGATTGAAACTAAATCCTTCGAAGACAGAGGTCCTATGGCTAGGTCGGGATGGCATGGGGATGAGGGACCAACTCCCTTCTCTTGCGGGGGCCCAATTAGTGCCATTGCCTTCCGTTAAGAGTTTGGGTGTAATCCTTGACGCCTCCCTTTCCATGGAGGCGCAAGTTACAGCAACAGCCAAGGCGTCATTTTTCCACCTTCGCCGCATCAAGCAGTTGGTCCCTTACCTTTCCCGCCCCGACCTGGCCACAGTGATCCATACGACGGTCATCTCCAGGCTTGACTACTGTAATTCGCTCTACGCAGGGCTGCCCTTGAAGCTGTCCCAGAAACTCCAGCGGGTACAGAATGCTGCAGCGAGGCTCCTCACGGGGTCTCTGCCATGGGAGCAGATTCACCCAGTGCTTTTCGAGCTGCACTGGCTCCCGGTGGAGTACAGGGTCAGATTTAAGGTGCTGCTTTTGACCTTTAAAGCCCTTCGCGGCCTAGGACCCTCGTACCTACGGGACCGCCTCTCCTGGTATGCCCCACGGAGAGTCTCAAGGTCCATAAATAACATCACCCTAGTGGTCCCAGGCCCTAAGGAAGTTAGATTGGCTTCAACCAGAGCCAGGGCCTTTTCAGCTCTGGCTCCGGTCTGGTGGAACGCTCTGCCTCGTGAGACCAGGGCCCTGCAGGATCTGATTTCTTTCCGCAGGGCCTGTAAGACAGAGTTGTTCCGCCTGGCCTTTGGCTTGGAGCCAATTTGATTCCCTCCATCCCTCTCTTTCTTTTTTCTTTTCCTTCTCCTCCTACAATGAGGCTACATTTTAATATTTTAATGTTCCATTATTTTAATGTTGTATTTTACTTTTGTTTTTAAGTTGTAATCATTCATCTTGTTTTTATTATTGCTTGTAAGCCGCTCTGAGCCCGGCTTTGGCTGGGGAGGGCGGGGTATAAATAAAAATTTATTATTATTATTATTATTATTAAGCAGAAAGAAGCTATATCCTTAATAAATTCTAAGAAACTTAAGTTAAAGGAAGAGGATATCCACACAACGCAATACAATACGTTAAGAATCCAAGGCTCATGCTTTGTAACAAATAATGCTTTTAACAGTAATCAATGCCTTTCCCCCACAATATCAAAAAATTATCCTGCTTCTGTCGTTTTGCCTGGTATTAAAACGAACCATCATTTTAGCCATGACTGCATAATCCCATGCTTTGTCTCTCCATTATTTGATAGTTGGAATTGTATGTCGTCTCCAATAGTCAGCACAAAAATCCTCACCACAACAAGAAAGCAAGCAACAAGTTACCTGCGTTCTGAATTTACAAAATGTTTTAAATAATTCAAGATTTTAAAAAAAAAAACCCCAGGATGAAATGGAGCATCACAACCAGTCATTTCAACCACTTGATTTTTAAAAATCATTTCATAGTAGCTTTTTGTAGCATCATATCTCCATCACATGTAGGAAAAAATGTCTCCTCTATTGCTGACATTGACACCTAGCAATTTGGCTGCCATTTTCTAAACATTTTAGAGATTGCTGCATTGCAGCAAGTCTAACAGGGACATGAACAAAACAAGGATGACTATGGCAAGATTCCTCTGGTGGTAGTACTTTAAGATTAATCTACCTGCTTTGGTTCAGGGAAGCAATAGTCCTTTCGTCGGTTTATAAAGCCACTCACTTTTTAACCTACTCTCCTCAGTTCACAGTACCACATTTCTATGCCTTTGTGCTACCCTGAATGTAAAGAACATCAGTTCAGAATCAGCAGAGGAAAGGGGTCTCCTTGCCTCATCATAAAGCTCACCATAAACTGTTCTTTAGGATTTCCATCCATTAGTGCTAGACATTATAGAATTAAAAACCCAGCTAATTACGAGGTAAATATCTGCTTTCTCAATATTTAGCAGAATGCAAGAGACTGGAAAAGCATGAAAAAAATATTAATATGGGAAAGGACACTGAGATCTACTAATTCTTTTTGGTGGACAATGCATCAGAGAAATTTTAAGAGAAATATCTCCACATAGTTCTTCACAGAGGAAAGAAACTGGTCATACCTAATCCAAGCTGACAGAAAATCAAGTAGTTTCCAGGCAGTACCTGCAGTGAAAGATAAGTATTCAGACATTGTCACTTTCTGCAAACATCTCTTGGTGCACAGATGATTAAAAAAATCTGCCAGCAGTACATCATTTCCTTTCTATTGTGCAGTCTTACTTTAAAATCTGCCTGACAGCAAGTGTGGAATGACTGGCGCTACAACTGTGCGATGCTGCCCTCGTTTTCCAGTTTTTGTAAACCGCCCTGAATATTTTCAAATTGCAGGGTGTTATGGGAATGCTTTTATTAAATGAATTAAATCATAAATCCCACAAGAGAATGGGATTAAGGCGATAATAGCTTCAGTGTGAAAAATGGGAAACTGCTGCTTCAGTCCAGCCTGTTATTTCCACTGCTATGGCTGAGCTTCGATCACCATAATTAGCTATATACTATGCCATCCCACGCGGGTGGCGCTGTGGGTAAAACCTCAGCGCCTAGGACTTGCCGATCGCATGGTCAGCGGTTCAAATCCCCGCAGCGGGGTGTGCTCCCGTCGTTCGGTCCCAGCGCCTGCCAACGTAGCAGTTCGAAAGCACCCCCGGGTGCAAGTAGATAAATAGGGACCGCTTACCAGCGGGAAGGTAAATGGCGTTCCGTGTGCTGCGCTGGCTCGCCAGATGCAGCTTGTCACGCTGGCCACGTGACCCGGAAGTGTCTCCGGACAGCGCTGGCTCCCAGCCTATAGAGTGAGATGAGCACACAACCCGAGAGTCTGTCAAGACTGGCCTGTACGGGCAGGGGTACCTTTACCTTTATATGCCATCCCAACAACAATAGTATTGTTGTTGTTTAGTCGTGTCTGACTCTTCGTGACCCCCTGGACCAGAGCACGCCAGGCACTCCTGTCTTCCACTGCCTCCCACAGTTTGGTCAAACTCATGCTGGTAGCTTCAAGAACACTGTCTCACCATCTCGTCCTCTGTCGTCCCCTTCTCCTTGTGCCCTCCCATCTTTCCCAATATCAGGGTCTTTTCCAGGAAGTCTTCTCTTCTCCTGAGGTGGCCAAAGTCTTGGAGCCTCAGCTTCAGGATCTGTCCTTCCAGTGAGCACTCAGGGCTGATTTCCTTCAGAATGGAGAGGTTGGATCTTCTTGTAGTCCATGGGACTCTCAAGAGTCTTCTCCAGCACCAGAATTCAAAAGCATCCATTCTTCGGCGATTAGCCTTCTTGATGGTCCAGCTCTCACTTCCATACATCACTACTGGGAAAACCATGGCTTTAACTATATGGACCTTTGTTGGTAAGGTGATGTCTCTGCTTTTTAATCCCCTTCATGGATCACTGCCTTGCCGTGACGAAGGGGCTTGAATAACTCAGAGAAGCTATGAGCTATGCCGTGCAGGGCCACCCAAGATGGACAGGTCATAGTGGAGAGTTTTGACCAAACGTGATCCACCTGGAGCAGGAACTGGCAAGCCACTCCAGTATCCCTGCCAAGAAAACTCCATGGACAAAGACAACAGGCATGTCTCTACTGGTGTTCTATAAATGACTCCAGAATTACCATATTTTTCTCTCTATAAGATGCACCAGACCACAAGACGCACCTAGTTTTTGGAGGAGGAAAACAAGAAAAAAAATATTCTGGATCTCAGAAGCCAGAAGAGCAAGAGGGATCGCTGCGCAGTGAAAGCAACAATCCCTCTTGCTGTTCTGACTTCTGGGATAGCTGTGCAGCCTGCATTCGCTCCATAAGACGCACACACATTTCCCCTTACTTTTTAGGAGGGAAAAAGTGAGTCTTATGGAGCAAAAAATACGGTAGTCAATATCCACTCAATTGTCTGCATTTGCTTATGACAGCTCTTCCGATATCTTAATTTTATGCCAACGAGGGACTCTGCTGCCAGGGGGCAGAATCTAGGCTACACTCATCGCTCTTTCAATTCTTCACACCCAGGCTCACCTCTTTCACACCTACACCTTCATCCTCAAAACAGGAAGCAGGAGTCCCACTCATGTTCTGTTCACAAAGATCAAAGGTTATTTTCAAGGTACTGCTAATGGATTGGAACAATCAACGCTACAGCCATTTATATATAAAAGCCATTTATATTACACACACTACCAATAGCATCGCTTTAAAATGTGGCTTTTAAGGGCCTTAATTTCTTTAAATCCTGTGTTTGTTGCAAACAATACACTATCAAAAGATGGGAGAGGATATTCACTATCTGCTTATCTTTGTTCTGAAACATCATAAACGGCTATTGAATTAGGCTTTCAACTTTAATCTGTGCTATGAAGGGTATAAAGGAGAATCCAATATGAGAAATAAGCGAAAGCATTCCAGCTCAAGGTCTGGCTCTCTGCATTGTGTCAGCACCTGTTAGCTTGCATAGCTCATTGCGGAGGGCAAAGCAGAAGGTCACTGCTGAATGGAACGGCAAAGGGCGCTGAGGCAGAGCTCCAAACAAGCCACTAGCATCTTACAATAGTGCCACCTTGAAAGAGAGTTGGGACCGGCTACTTAAAAGTTGACAATTCAAATAAGGATGACTTAGAATTCTTCTCCGGAACCCAAGATGCACCCAATCTGGCCCAGGCTGAAAGCAAAGCCCAATAAATTCCTAAGATGCATAGGCAAATGTGTCATTTGCATGCAGAGGCACTAAAATCCATTCTACATCCTCTAAGTTTTACTTCCTGGCTGCTATATGAAATTCATGCTCCCTGCCCCATGCTGTAAGTTACCAAACAAACCCCTGTGTTGCAAAGAGAACGTCAGCAACGTCTAGGCAACACGATTACCATGTACATATGCAACAGACAATCTTTACAGAATTCCTTCAAACCATAACTAGTACAAACTGAAGTCTTTAGTCTCAAAGTCTCTGAAAATCTTTAAATGAAGTGAGGTACCAGACTTTGTACGATGAAAGGCAAGCTGTGAAGCTTTGTGTATTCAGCAAATATGATGTCCAACACTGCCAGCATGTAGAGCACACCTTAATTAGTAAGAAGGTGGTATCCTACCGTACTGGGTTCCCAGGAAGGAAGTTTTGGGGAAACTTGAGTCAGGCTGTGGGGACTCAGTGGAGCCCCAATGGCCTCATCCAGGGAGCCTGGTGTCAGACACCAAATGCATGTCCCCTAGCTGCCTTGAAAACCCCTGATGATGTTGCCAGACACAGGCACAAAAAGGAGCAAAGAAAACACATAAACAACCAAGTTCCTTCCTTTGCTGTGATTGGAATTATAAAGAGATCCTTAGTGAAGTCACCCCCTGATGGAAAGCTAGAGCTGTCAGTCACAGAACTACACCTCAGCACTAAAAACTTGCTGTTTCCTCCTCTACCTGGCCTTTTCCATTTATGGACAGCTTGGAGAAGGTTTCAGAAATATATGAAATTGGCAAATGGGGAGGGACAGTGAAAATTCTGAACAGAAACATCCTTCCATTCACACTTCAGACGGAAATGGCTTTGAAGCGGTCAGAATATACAGAGTGGTTTGCTTTCATTTGGATTCAAAGCAAACACACAGTCCTAATTACTTGTCCCCCAAAATTCTGTTTCACCTTGGCAGAAAGTGCCTCGTGCCTCGTTAAGCTCCAGCCCAGATTCATGGATCAGATTCAAGACAATGGCCCGTGTTTTGTCAGTGTCTTCCACTTATGTGACATGTATTAAGATGTCATCTGTGAAGACAATAGCCCCTTTCAGTGCCTCTAAGAAGTTTTGTCATCTTCTTTTGGAACCTCTGCAGCACTTGCGATCCCAAGTGCCAAGTGTTATAAACAGAATCTCCCAAAGAGTGTGATAAATGCAGTCAATTTAGCACTCTGGTATGTCAGAGGTATTTGCCAGGAAGCACTTGAAACATCCAATTTAGAAGACACTTTGGCTCCTGACACTTTTGGTAGAAGGTCCTCTAGCATTGGCAAAACCTATTTCCCCCCCCCCCTCTCTCTGACTACTTAACAAATTAAGAATTATTGCGATTCACCCCTGGGCCTCTCCCTGAACAGAAGTGGAAGATGTTAGTGTATTTCCCTTGACAGATGTTTCATTTAGTGATTGACAAGTGGGTCAGGGGTCGCTGAGGTGCTGCCTTCCAAATGCTGTTGGCCTCCAACTTGCATCTGCCCCAGCCAACATGGTCAGGGATAAGAGGATGAGTCCAAACCTTCTGGAGGGTACACATTGATGACCCCTGCTTTTGGGGATCACCTCCCCACACTGAGAAGTCTGAACACCTGTGCCATGAAGGGCAGGATGCGCCCTATCAATCACCACTGCTGTGAGGAAGACAGACACGGAGTACCCAGCAGCCCCAAGGATGAAATAATCAGTGTGTGGCTATATTCTCACACAGTTAGAACACAGGACCTTTTCCCATCATCACACCTTCCTGGGTTTTTTCTTTTATTTTGTAAATCTTATGCTTAACGGTGAGATTATTCCCTTTAACTGTATGGTGCCATGGGAGCCTATTGTCAGGAAGAAATTGAGGGTCTAAAGCAGGGGTCAGCAAACTTTTTCAGCAGGGGACCGGTCCTCAGGTCTTGTGGGGGGCCGGACTATATTTGCGGGGGGGGGGGGGGATGAATGAATTCCCATGCCCCACAAATAACCCAGAGATGCAGTTTAAGTAAAAGGACACATCCTACTCATGTAAAAACATGCCGATTCCTGGACTGTCCGCAGGCCGGATTGAGAATGTGCTTGGGCCAGATCCAGGCCCTGGGCCTTAGTTTGCCTATCCAGGTCTTTGTTGCTGTTTAGTCGTTTAGTCATGTCCCACTCTTCGTGACCCCCTGGACCAGAGCACGCCAGGCACTCCTGTCTTCCACTGCCTCCCGCAGTCTGGTCAGACTCATGTTTGTAGCTTCAAGAACACTGTCCAACCATCTCGTCCTCTGCCATCCCCTTTCTCCTTGTGCCCTCCATCTTTCCCAACATCAGGGTCTTTTCCAGGGAGTCTTCTCTTCTCATGAGGTGGCCAAAGTCTTGGAGCCTCAGCTTCAGGATCTGTCCTTCCATTGAGCACTCAGGGCTGATTTCCTTCAGAATGGAAATCTTGATCTTCTTGCAGTCCATGGGACTCTCAAGAGTCTCCTCCAGCACCATAATTCAAAAGCATCAATTCTTCAGCAGTCAGCCTGCTTGATGGTCCAGCTCTCACTTCCATACATCACTACTGGGAAAACCATAGCTTTAACTATATGGACGTATGACCTAATACGAGGATGGGAACTGCTATTCCCTCATCCCTACCTAAATCTAGATGATGGATGAATGTGATCCCGCGGCAAGGACCCCGTAAGGAGCTTCGCACCCGCTGGAGTTTCTGGGTCAGCTTCGAGGGCAGCCCCACGTAGAGCGAGTTACAATAATCAAGCCTGGAGGTGACCGTCACATGGATCACTGTGGCCAGATGAGGGCGAGAGAGATAAGGGGCCAACTGCTTAGCTTGGCGGAGATGGAAAAATGCCACCTTTGCTGTGGCTGCAACCTGCGCCTCCATGGAAAGGGAGGCATTGAAGGTTACACCCAAGCTCTTGACAGAAGGCACTGGCACTAACTGAGCTCCCACAAGAGATGGGAGAACCATATAAAATGAGGGCTTCTTAGGCCTTCTGTGCCATCTGCCTCTTGACCAAATCACCATTTAAAACCTTGCCCAAGCCATTAAGAAAACCGAAAAAGACTTCCTTGGACCTTCTGCATCTTCCAGGCTAGTCGGGGGAAACGGCAGCTGTTTGAGCTGTGCCGATAGTGGAAGGCAGGGAGATGCCTCCTGCAACAGATGGCTGACTGGGAAAAGATATATATTTACAATTTCTTAACCCTGGATGAGCAACAATTAAAAAAAAGAACTAAAATAAAATATTCAGTATTACTCAACCTTCTAGCGTCAGAGTTGAGTATCACGAACATAAAAACACTGGTGTGCGTTATTGTGGCAAGATTAAAATTAACATCGTGACCTGAATGTGCATTGCATTTGAAGCCTGGAACCAGCTTCCTGTGCAAGGTCGCTAACGTTCAAAGAGCTGACAGAAGTCTTTCTATCCACGGCACTTCAGATCTCACCCTGCAAGCTCTTCTCTTAGCACAACGCTAAGCTCATTCTTTCAGTACCATTTTGTTTCATTTCTGCATGGGGTGATCTCAAGTTACGGACTCACCCCAAATCAAACTTGGAAACAGCCCATGCAGAACTGAAGCAAAATTATAGTGAAAGAATGAAGCTAGTCCTGTGCCAGTGTTATTGACTTTAACCAGTTTAGACAAAGCAGGATGTAAGAGTTTGTGGGTCAAAGCCTTGAAGAAGTTTGTGTCCTGAGATGTTTGACAGTGAAATGGACTCCCTTGGAAGGTGGTGGACTCAACCTTCCTTGGAGGTTTTTAAGCAGAAGTTGGATGGCCACCTGACATGTAGGATCTAGCTGAGATTCCTGCATTGCAGGGGTTGGACTAGATGTCCCTCAGGGTCCCTTCCAACTCTAGGTAAAGGTAAAGGGACCCCTGACCATTAGGTCCAGTCATGACTGACTCTGGGGTTGCAGTGCTCATCTCGCTTTACTGGCTGAGGGAGCCGGCGTACAGCTTCCGGGTCATGTGACCAGCATGACTAAGCCGCTTCTGGCGAACCAGAGCAGTGCACGGAAACGCCGTTTACCTTCCCACCAGAGCAGTACCTATTTATCTACTTGCACTTTGAGGTGCTTTTGAACTGCTAGGTTGGCAGGAGCAGGGACCGAGCAATGGGAGCTCATCCCGTCGTGGGGATTTGAACCGCTGACCTTCTGATCGGCAAGTCCTAGGCTCTTGTGGTTTAACCCACAGTGCCACCCGCGTCCCTACCCTACAATTCTATAATTCATTCATTCAGCATTTATTGGCATAATTCTAAAATTCTTTAACCATTAAACTAGCTGACAGTACCTGACACAGCTTGTGAATTCTAAGGAACTGGAAGGGGAGGGGGAATAAAATGGATAATATAATTTGTTGATTTCCAGGTCTGTGCGTGCCCCACACCCACAACCTGGGAACCCTGCAATCATCATCTGAAGCCCTTCATCTTGTGCCCCCTCCACAAGAGGCCCAGAGGGTGCCAACATGAGATCAGGCCTTTTCTCTGGTGGCTCCCCATTTTGTTACATATCGTTAGGTGCCAGGCAAAAACCTTTCACTTTAACCGGGCCTTTGGCTGATTAAACATTCTGTGGCCTTTAAAATGTGTTTATGGGAGGATGGGGGGGTTATTGGTTTGGTTTTGTCTTTTATTATGCGTTTTGTTTTCTCATTTTACATTTTTATATTGTGAACTGCCCTGTGGTCTTCAGATGATAGTTGTATCAGTAGCTGTAATAGTAATAATGGCCCTTCAGTCCAATTATCCATAACTCCCATCCACCTCTGGTACGTGTGTGTGTGTGCGTGCGTGCGTGCGTGTCACACCCCACTGGAAGTGAGGATAACATTTTATGCAACTGATGATGCAGGCCTATAAATGTTTATGCCTCAATAAACTAGTTAAGTCTTTAAGGTGCCACAATACTATTTATTTACTGCAACTGTTTATATCCCGCTACGGTGGTACCTCGGGTTAAGTACTTAATTCGTTCCAGAGGTCCATTCTTAACCTGAAACTGTTCTTAACCTGAAGCACCACTTTAGCTAATGGAGTCTCCCGCTGCCGCCGCTGCATGATTTCTGTTCTCATCCTGAAGCAAAGTTCTTAACCTGAAGCACTACTTCTGGGTTAGCGGAGTTTGTAACCTGAAGCGTATGGAACCTGAAGCGTATGTAACCCGAGGTACCACTGTATTTGAAACATCCGGTTACATATCTTTAAAGTACAGTGGTACCTCGCAAGACGAATGCCTCGCAAGACGAAAAACTCGCAAGACGAAAGAGTTTTTCGTTTTTTGAGTTGCTTCGCAAGACGAATTTCCCTATGGGCTTGCTTTTTCTTAAAACCGTCAATGCATTCCTATGGGAAACCGTGCTTCGCAAGACAAAAAATTCACAAGACGAAAAAACTCGCAGAACGAATTAATTTTGTCTTGTGAGGCACCACTGTACAATAAGAATAGTAGCCTATTGAAAACATTAGGGTGTTTCCCACATGGTGGTTGATGGTAATCCAGCTATGGCAGGTGCTGATCTAGTCTTCGCCTCCCTTCTTCAGCTGCCCCGGGAATTCTTCCCACAATGCATTTGATGGTAGAGCACTCTAGGGGTTTTTTTAGATTTGGAAAGACTGGTCTCGGATTAGCACTTCATCAAGGAATTAATCTTTCACTGTTTATGTTAGGGTGAGGTTCTGTCACTTTACGTTTTTTTATGCATTATGTATACCCCTCCTCGTATGGATATCAATGACGAGGAATTGCTTAAATAAATCAATACCCCCACAAAGCTATGAGCAACACAAAGTACAGTTAGCACATTTCCCAGGTTGCCTGGGTTGCTGCTTGACTTTTAATCTTCCTAGTCTGTTATATTTTTAGATCTTTTATGTATACAGCAATTTCGCTATCTGTTTGGACTGTGGATGTGTCCAACATTGTATAAACTGCATGTAAAAGACTTTATCTGTCAAAGCTGAACACTGTGATTATCAGAGTAATGTAAGAACAAAGGCATAAGGAGACACACCAGGCTGCTCTTGGAGGCTGGGGTGCGAGGAAGAGAATGAAAACAGTATTATTTATTAACTTACTTTTATTATTTAAATATGCTCACCGAAATTTCAAAGATGTTCCCAAATCAAATATCAATGTCTGGTACACAAGACGCAATTTCAAGACACATACATTATACTGTATATTTTATTGCATATATTTGAGGCACCGACTTTCTAAAAGTTATCCAGGCCTTTAGGGAAACAGAAGAGAGCATATGTTTTCCCTAAACAAATAAGAGTTTTATTTCCTTTCTCCTTGTGCTTCTGATGCCATTTAATGAGATTGGCTGCAGAAACTCATGTGATTTTGTTGGTGTTGCCACGATAATATGAAGAGCAACACATTTTTCAGACTCTGGCAAATACTCCAGGGGCTCAAGAAAATGTTAGGTGTTTTCAGGTCCACATTATCTGTCGTGGAATCAGATTAGTTCTGGAATTCTATAGTATTTCTAGTTATTCTTGACTTTCCTCATCAAAGCCAATGGGTAGAACTTTGCCTGAAACCGTGGATACACTTCTTGTACTCTCTTCCACTAGGGTTTTGTAAGTAATTTAAAAATCAGTTACTTAAAGATCAACAGGCAATTCATAAATTCAGGTTGAATAATAGTGTCGTCAGGCTCAGGGGAGGTCTCATTTAATTAATCAAGCCACTCTGCTGGAGGAGAGTAATCAGTATCACACTCCATTCATTTCAACGCTGGTTACAATGAAGAAGCAGACTCTGCCTAAAGAAGGTTAATATTGAGAGTAATGAAAGCTAAAAGGAGTTTACACCAATAAAACTGGAGTAGGCACCATCAGGCAAAGTAGCTTCTGACAAAAACAAGCTTCAGTTCTGTTGACGGTGGCTTTTCCTCTGGAATCTCCCAGTGAAGACAAGAGGGGAACTCAGATACTGGGTAAGACTGTCACGGTCTGGTTCACGGGCGATTGAAATCCCGGCTGGGGACGTCAGGACTGGGGGCAAGATGGCGGGGTGGGAGCAGGAACGGGAGTCCAGAAGCCAGGAGTCAGAAAGCCAGGAGTCCGAGGGAAAGCCAAGCGTCCAAGGGTCAAGAAGCAAGGAGTCAAGGAGTCAAGGCAGGGAACGTGTTGCTGTGGCAAAGAGCCGAAGGGAAAATGCTGACCTTATATCCCTTCCTGACTCTTGCCACCAGGTGCAGTGAGTTACCAATCGGTCTCACCTGTGCAGCCACGCCTTGCCTCTTCAATAATAATAAATAATATTTTTTTATTTATATCCCGCCCTCTCCAGCCGAAGGCGGGCTCAGGGCAGCTAACAACAATAAAATAATGCAACATTCAAAAATCATTTCATTATAAAATTAATTCAAATCAAATTGATGGCAACCACTGGGCTAGAGTTCTGTGAAGATTGCCAAAGGAAGTAGTCAGGCTGTGCCCTGGCCAAAGGCTTAGAACAAACTTAGTGTTGAATAGTGGGTAGACATGGCAGACGACACAGTGATTTCTCCAAAGCAGCTCTTTATTTTGTAATAAAGAGCCGGCCTGCTTTTATAGGCAGCTGGCTGTCAACATTGTAGCAACAACCACCCAGGGTTTCCCGCCTGAAATAACTGACGTGGACCTGAGTGAAAACTATCTACAGTATCCCCCTGCTGGCCCAGGGTGAGAATTTCAATACATAACACTTAGGAAGGCCCCAGTCCTGCAGAGTCCTATTGGTCACAGGGCCTGGCTCCTGCACACACACTTGACAAAGGCTGTGTCTCCAGATCACTGCCCAGACCTTCCAGAATGGGGTGAATAATACCTTGTAGCAGAGGCACCAGGTTGCCCCCAAGATTGGGGGGCCGGTGCGCATTGTGCATGTGTGATGTCATGCACATGACGTCACACACGTCTCCTGATGCCTTGCAGGCTGGTGCAGCCTTCCATTAGACCACACTGGTCCCTGCAGCATTTGGACACGCTGTGCAGGCGGATGCAAGCTTGTGCATATGTGATGTCATGCACACAACGTCACACACATCTCCTGACACTGAGTAGGCTGGTGTAGCTTTCTACTAGGCCCCGCTGGATCCCCCCTAAACCTTGGGGGAGCTGGGTCCCCTTCAAACAAATATTGAGGAGCTGAAAACACCTCCGCCCCTAAAGTTGGCATGCCTGTCTTGAAGACGCATAAGAGAGAGAAAGAAGATGTGGTGGAAACTAATGGAGAGACCAAGACCCTAGCAGTTCCTCCTCCTGCAATATCTCATGGGCCCTAACATGTCAGCATACACCAGTAACGTTATTTTTACTCTTTAAAGGTTTACTGTACAAGGAATGGAAAAGCCAAAGAAATCAGTATATAACTATGCATGCTGAGGGGAAGAAAACCAAGTAACTCACCCTAATGATAATGTCTGCAAGTGTCATGGTCCGGTTCACGGGCGATCAAAGTCCTGGCAGGGGATGTCAGAACCAGGGGCAAGATGGCGGGGTGGGAGCAGGAACAGGGATCCAGAAGCCAGGAGTCAGGAATCCAAGAGTCTGAGGGTCAGAGAGCCAGGAGTCAGGAAGCCAAGGGTCCGAGGGTCAGGAAGCAAGGAGTCACGAAGTCAGGGGTCCGAGGATCAAGAAGCAAGGAGTCAAGGAGTCAAACGCAGCAAGGCAGGGAACGTTGCAGTTGCAAAGAGCTGAAGGGAAATGCTGACCTTATATCCCTTC
The DNA here is from genome assembly GCF_965153285.1 of Podarcis tiliguerta. Taxonomy (NCBI): domain Eukaryota; kingdom Metazoa; phylum Chordata; class Lepidosauria; order Squamata; family Lacertidae; genus Podarcis; species Podarcis tiliguerta. The sequence goes on along the minus strand of NC_139550.1, from coordinate 1,699,044 downwards.
TGGGCTCTTGCCACCAGGTGCAGTGAGTTACCAATCAGCCTCACCTGTGCAGCCACGCCTTGCCTCTCCAGAACAAACTTAGGAAGGCCCCAGTCCTGCAAAGTCCTGTTGGTCACAGGGCCTGGCTCCTGCACGCACTCCTGACAGCAAGCATCCACAAACATGTCATTCAGTTTTTAGCAGCTCAAAGAGAAAAGGATTCAATCCTTTGGCTATGACATATGTACGCTTTGAGATTCAAATCTGCTCCTAAAATCCTGCCCTAAGCATATCCCTACTGTATAAACCAGGAAATATGTTCATTGGTTATTACATCAGGAATTGTTGATATTTTCCTTCAACATATCTACCTTTTCAACAGGAGCCCATTTTCCTATCCGAAGATATGCTACAGCAGGGTCAGCAAACTTTTTCAGCAGGGGGCTGGTCCACTGTCCCTCAGACCTTGTCGGGGGACCAGACTATATTTTTGGGGGGGATGAACGAATTCCTATGCCCCACAAATAACCCAGAGATGAATTTTAAATAAAAGCACACATTCTACTCATGTGAAAACACGCTGATTCCCAGACCATCTGCAGGCCAGATTTAGAAGGCGATTGGGCCAGATCCGGCCCCCGGGCCATAGTTTGCCTACCCATGTGCTACAGTTTACCAATCCAGCTCCGCCCTTTCATAGATACAAACAAGGATCAAAACTCCCTTTCATTTTGATTGGAAGCTTACCCACAATCTAGAGAAACTTGTTCACCTTGACACCTAAATTTAATGAGGGAGCCTATTCAGACCAAATTCAACCTATTCGAATCCCCGCGACGGGATGAGCTCCTGTTGCTCGGTCCCTGCTCCTGCCCACCTAGCAGTTCGAAAGCACGTCAGAGTGCAAGTAGATAAATAGGTACCGCTCCGGCGGGAAGGTAAACTGCGTTTCCGTGCGCTGCTCTGGTTTGCCAGAAGCGGCTTAGTCATACTGGCCACATGACCCGGAAGCTGTACGCCGGCTCCCTCAGCCAATAAAGCGAGATGAGCACCACAACCCCAGAGTCGGCCACGACTGGACCTAATGGTCAGGGGTCCCTTTACCTTTACCTTTATTCAGATCAGATAGTTTTCTCATGGTTCTCCACTGCTGCCTTGCATCTTTGACTGTTTTATTCCTTATGTTTTAATTCTTTTTATGACTTTTGAACAGCCAGCAGGCATCTCCCACCCAGTGGTGATCCCCTAGTCGTTCCTGGAAGCCTTGAGCGCTGCTGCATCCCCAGCTGCCGGTCACAAAATGCAGTGAAAAGAACAAAATCGCTTCTGTCACTTCCTTCACAAAAGCATTGTGATTGGAAGGAAAGGGATATCCTAGTAAAGTCAGTCCTAGTTAATCTCTATCAGAACAAACAACACGGCCACTTTCTCTCCCTTTCCCTGTGCCTGGGATTTTCCTTTTATGGAGACTTTGGGGAAGGGTCAAAACTTATCAAATTGGGCAAAAATGTAAAAACACCCCCCAGAGACACTAGCGCAATTCCGAAGCTTAAGAACCTGCCCACTTCAGTTCATACTGCTTTGGACAAGAGTTGCTTCAATTTAGAAGCAGTTCAAGTATCTCCAAAGCAGGTCACTTTGGTTCAGAATTCCTGTTTCATCAGAATTAGATGCACACGCTTATGAACAACTGAACGTTTTGAAAACCTGCTCAAAAATAAGTGATTTCAAAGCATCTGTCTGATCACAGAAAGGATGAGGGTCTAACAGACCTTCCCAAGAAGCACATTTTGAAAGCTTGGGACCATCATTCACTGTGTCTCTAACAGTAGAAAGTCCTCTGTTGCCACTTCTAAGGGATGGTTGGAGCATTGAACTGAGCCCAGAAACAAACAACTAGCGGAGGCGTTATAAGATTGATAGGATTGAACTTGCTAGGATCCAGCCGAGACTCTGGCAAATGCTTTTTGGATCAATTGCAGTTTCTGAACCATCGTCAGACGCTGTCCCATGCAGAACACTTCGCAGTAATCTATCCTGGACATAAAGGGGACATAACTGCATGAGGCTGTGTCTGAATTTTCTAGGAAACGACTTAGCGGATGAACCAGGCAAGGCTGCAACCTCAATTTTCAGTGACAGCTTGGAAGTCCAAGAACTGCATACCTGGTGGTGCAGAGGGAGTACAATTCCAAAACAGCAGCCAACTTTCCCAAAATTGGCAGTCAGACACCCATCTAATCTGAATTACATTTCAGATTGTTTGTCCCTATCAACTCCTGTACTGATTCAGGACCTCCACTGGCCACCTGGGATTAGGACATATTGGGGGGGGGGGGGGGAATGAACGAATTCCTATGCCCCACAAATAACCCAGAGATGCATTTTAAATAAAAGGACACATTCTACTCCTGTAAAAACACGCTGATTCCCGGATGGCCGCGGGCTGGATTTAGAAGGTGATTGGGCCGGATCTGGCCCCCGGGCCTTAGTTTGCCTACCCATGGATTAGAAGATGAAAAAGAGAGGTACTTGCTGATTAGCATTTCAGTCCACACCTCTAGATACAAAGCTACTTCTCCCAGGCCCCTGTAGGTCAGTGTGAGGAGGAACCTCTTTGGGGCGGGGGGGGGGGGAGGCCAGCTCAGAAACCAGAGACGACAGCAGAGGCAGAGCTACCTGCAGCGTCCACCCGGGGGCGGGGCGAGCTGCCGTGGGGGCGGGGTGAGCCTCCAGGGGGTGCACGGCCACCACAAGCACTGCTATGTCACCCCTGCTCAGGGATGGCACCTGGGGGGGCCACACCCACTGCACCCACTTTTCTCTGCTTCTGGGCAACAACTGCAGCTGCCCAGAGGGCTCTCAAGGAGAGGGGAGAGGAGGCTGAGGGAACACTCCACAAGGGAGGGTGTTTGAAAAGGGGTGAGGGACTGCCAGCTCTGCAGGCAAGGGGTGACATAACTGGGCTCCTGAGCCTCACATGGGTGCCGCAGAAGGAATGCAGTTGGTCAAGGGAACCATGGACTCAAAAAGGCTGAAAACCTCTGCACTAGACTAAAGAACCTTCTGGCATTAAACTGACTGTGCCCATCCAAGTCAAGACACTTAATCTTCATAGGCAGGGAGGAGCAACTAAGGCTTTTTGTTTCAGTTGAGTCTTGCTTGACAAAAAAGGGCATTCTGAACTCTGAACTATTCCTGAATCCTTCCCCTGCCTTCTGGCTCACGCTTTGAACCTGACTGAGTCTTTGGGACAGACAATGCATTGTTCCACATCTTCTGGTTCCCAGCTTCTGGTTCACCTTAGCCTCCTATCCACAACTCAGTCCTGGCAGAGTCCTACGGTTCACAATGGGTGTATAAGTGGAGCAAGAGAGCTGATGCAGTGGTTTCTGGCTTTTAATGTGAGAATGCTCAGGCGCACCTTAATAATAATAATAATAATAATAATAATAATAAATTATTTATATCCCGCCCTCCCCAGTCAAAGCTGGGCTCAGAGCGGCTAACAACAATAAAAGTAACACAGCATTCTAAAATCAATTCATTCTAAAATCAATTCAGAATCAAATTAATGGCAACCATTGGGTTGGTGTTCTATGAGGATTACCGAAGGAGGGGGTCAGACTGTGCCTTGGCCAAAGGCCTGGTGGAACAGCTCTGTCTTGCAGGCCCTGCGAAAAGATGTCAAGTCCCACAAGGCCCTAGTCTCTCGTGGGAGAGCGTTCCACCAGGTTGGGGCCACAGCCAAAAAGGCCCTGGCTCTGGTTGAGGCCAGCCTAACCTCTCTGTGGCCCTGGACCTCCAAGATGTTTTTATTTGAAGACCGTAAGGTCCTCCATGAGACATACCAGGAGAGGCATTCCCGTAGGTACGAGGGTCCTAGGCCGTATTGGCCTTTAAAGGTTAAAACCAGCACCTTAAACCTGATCCTGTACTGTGCAGCAGTGGCGTAGTGTGGGAGGTGCAGGGGGGGCCGGCCACACCGGGCACAACATCGGGGGGGGCGCTCGCACTCGCAGCTCTCTGCCCCTACCTGGCTCACTCACTTTCTCTCTCACTGCAGTGCTGGCTGTGCGAATCCGATCCGAGCTGCCGGGTCGCCGCCCACTGTGGAGGGGAGGGTGCCAGGCGTGCGGTGCGGAGAGAGAGCGAGGGACTATCTGGGGGAAGGACAGTGCAGCGGGGGGGGGGCACAAATTACTTGCCTTGCCCCGGGTGCTGACAACCCACGCTACGCCACTGTTGTGCAGTGTGCTGGCGCAATGTTGCAGCATCATGGGAGGCAGCCTGCAATGCCACAGGGAGCTGAGGATGCCAAGTTGCAAACTTCCCCCCATACTCACACCCCCTGGTATCATCCATTTATGGATGTTATGCAGGCAAGATTGTGCAGCGGCATGCTTGCACTGGCATAACCTTGATGTTACAATAGTGTAGATCTCTATCCAGTGCTGGAACTTACCATGAACACCTCCCGCATTCTCTTCGAACGGCAATGGCGCCTACCTGAGAGGTGCCAGAACAGAGTTCCTGTGATTTCCCCCTGAATAAAAGCCCTGCCTATGCCTATATGTATTTAGGATCCACTAATACAAGAGATCTCATCAGTATCCCATTGTCATCCAGCCAGTGTACATCAGAGACAGGAATGTACTGTTAATAAAGCAACAGGGAAAAGCATCAAGACAATAATATGCATACTATTTATGCATCTGCTTTTGATTTCGGTTTGTGTCTGCCTTTATTCATATTTTATTATCCTTTTATCTGGAGCCTATTAAAATTAAATGATAAAAACAAATAATTTAAAAGTCACATTGGAGCATAACTACAAAAAAAAAAAAAATGCACCGCGAAACTAATTGCTAGGGAGACATCAGGAGTTTGCTTCCTATACCGCATTCTCTAGGTGTTTAAAATTGAATCATTTAAGTAAATGCAATGTTTTTAAAGTGTTACTGGGCAGGGGGAACGCAATTAGAAGCTTAAACATCATCAGTATGACAACATGAAACTTTTCAAATTACCCTACAAAATGAGAACAGATTCTTATTCACATTCAGAAGCATCTCATTACATGCTTGGTCAATTAACTTTAACGGAACTCATCCTGGCATTTAAAGATAAGCCTAAGCTCATGTTCACTGGTGAATCACATCCAAAGTGGTTCCCTGCACAAACTAGAGCTATAGGCACTGAATTTTCATCTTCGCCCAATGGGGCATGTTTCGCCAGGGGGAGGGAACAATGTACAGGAAGCTCGCTCCATTTTGCAGGTTTTGGGGGTTGCTGCACAAAATGTGGAAAGATGGAGGGCACAAGGAAAGATGGAGGGCACAAGGAGAAGGGGACGACAGAGGACGAGATGGTTAGACAGTGTTCTCGAAGCTACAAACATGAATCTGACCAAACTGCGGGAGGCAGTAGAAGACAGGAGTGCCTGGCGTGCTCTGGTCCAGGGGGTCACGAAGAGTCGGACACGACTGAACGACTAAACAACAACAACAGCAGCAGCACAAAATGTGATGAAAATAACTGTCCGATCAACATCAACATCATTTTGAGTGGCTTTCCACACAATCCACCTTTAGCACTCCCTTCCCAGGTATCTTCTTGTTGTTGTTTTTTAAAAAAATATGTTTGTACAGTATTCAGTTGCTGTTTCAGTGTCATTTTTTTAAAGGCTTCTTCTTCCTAGCAGCAATCTCTTGATGACATCATTGGTCTAGCACAGCATGTTAGTTTGCAGCTCCCGAAACCAATGTGAGTAAGGCTATAGTTCTATGCATGGTTATGCGGTAGTAAGTCCTGTGGAGCTCAGTGGAACTTACTTCTGCGTATACATGTGCAGGATCGAACTATTGGTTAACTAAGAAAATGGATCACTGTATGACTCTGACAGCTTAGCTAAACTTAAGAACCATCAATAAGTGCCAGAACTAAGACGCATACCCCCAAAATCTGATGGATTTGAATTGCGGTTTACATAGAGGGAGCTTATTGTGTACAGTGTTTACTTAACTGAAGTAAAATTGGTTTTATATGGGTGTTTTAACTTGGAACTGTTTAAATTGTATTGTTTATGGATAAATTTTGATGTATTGTTTTCGATATGGGCCAATGGCCGCAAATTAAAGAAATTAATTAAAGAAAAAAACTAAGAAAACTAAAAAGAATGAGGTTAAAACGAATGAAAGAATAAGATCACGAGAACAGTATTTAAAACTGTGTTTTGGGGCGAAAGGCAATCAAAGAAGCACCAGGCAGTTGGGGAACAAATAAGGCTCTACAGTACATCATTATTATTTGATTATTAAATTTCTATACAGTGGTACCTCAGGTTAAGTACTTAATTCGTTCCGGAGGTCCGTACTTAACCTGAAACTGTTCTTAACCTGAAGCACCACTTTAGCTAATGGGGCCTCCTGCCGCTGCCGCGCCACCGGAGCACAATTTCTGTTCTCATCCTGAAGCAAAGTTCTTAACCTGAAGCACTATTTCTGGCTTAGCGGAGTCTGTAACCTGAGGTACCACTGTACTGGCCTTCATCCAAAGATCACAGGACAGCTTACAATGCAAAATCCCAAAGTCTGCAAAAGAGGGCTAGGAGTCAAAGGTGCAGGTTACAAACTAAATAAAGCAGGTAAGGCAAGAGCTGATCTTAAAGTGGATTGCCACAACTGTAAACCTGTAGAAAGCAAAGCATTAGGCAAAGTGAAATCATAGAATCATAGAGTTGGAAGAGACCACAAGGGCCATCGAGTCCAACCCCCTGCCAAGCAGGAAACACCATCAGAGCACTCCTGACATATGGTTGTCAAGCCTCTGCTTAAAGACCTCCAAAGAAGGAGACTCCACCACACTCCTTGGCAGCAAATTCCACTGTCAAACAGCTCTTACTGTCAGGAAGTTCTTCCTAATGTTTAGGTGGAATCTTCTTTCTTGTAGTTTGGATCCATTACTCCGTGTCCGCTTCTCTGGAGCAGCAGAAAACAACCTTTCTCCCTCCTCTATGTGACATCCTTTTATATATTTGAACATGGCTATCATATCACCCCTTAACCTCCTCTTCTCCAGGCTAAACATGCCCAGCTCCCTTAGCCGTTCCTCATAAGGCATCGTTTCCAGGCCTTTGACCATTTTTGGACAAATGGCTGACTGACATAGCCAAAATAGCTAATGAAGTGCTTAACTAGGGGTTCTCTCAAAGTCCTGGCAAAGTCAAACATAGATCTCTGCTTATGTCCGGAGGACCATGAAAATCAGAGCAGACACCCCAACAGTCAGGCAAACAGATTTCAGGAATCTGGAAAGCCAAGATCGGATAGCGTTCCTAGTAAGCTGACTTGCAAACAACTTTTGAGACCTGAATATACACTGAACGAACATACAGAGTTCCAGAAGCAGCACAAACTAGGGACATTATCATAAGAATCACCTAATGGTCAATAAAAGAAGCTGAGTAACTAAGATACTTTGGAAATACTGAATGCAAGGGGGAGCAGCTCCTGCGTTTACAAGAACTTAAGTCAGAGAGATATTACAAAGAAGGCATTCCTTCAGATAACTTCACGAAACAACAGAAGCAAGCATTCAACATCTTTGAAGCTTGCCTTTCAAATAGTATTATACAGGACAACACCACTTATGCAATTCCTACCGACCGAGAAGCATGGAAGATCCTGCCACATCTTAATCGTAATCTCAATCCCGGTAAAGAAACATCAAGTATGGATCTAGACAGATGTGAGCGAGGAGAAGATCAACTCACAAGTTTTATGGGTGGTCCTGGAAAAAAATTAAAAAGAGGCCTACATGAAATAAAAGGTCTAGAAAACATAATATACAGATTCCCCCACAGAACTCCTGAAAGGGTTTTTTGGGGGGCGGGGTGGAGTGAGAGACACAGGAGAAGCAGGAAAACAAACACTGGTAGGCAAGTGCCGAAAACGCAATGCAATGGTACACAGATTTTTATGACATGTAATCTTTTGGCTAAACCCATAGCAGGCCCATTATGTTGCTAAACTAAACCAAATTATGTTGACAGTAAGCATTCCAAGTCTCTGGAAAGATGCAGAGTGGAAGCAGGATAGAGTTATATTCCCAAATTGCATCCTGATGGAGCAAGTGGTCTTAAGTGTCACGGTCCGGTCTACGGGCGATCAAAGTCCCAGCTGAGGACGTCGGGACCAGGGGCAAGATGGTGGGTGGGAGCAGGAACGGGAGTCCAGATGTCAGGGGTCCGAGGGTCAGGAAGCAAGGAGTCACAAAGTCAAGGGTCCAAGGATCAAAAATCAGGGAGTCAGGAAGCCAAGATCAGAAAGCAAAAAGTCAAGAAGCCCAAGGCAGGAAGCGTGTTGTTGTTGCAAAGAGCTGAAGGGAAATGCTGACCTTATATCCCTTCCGGGCTCTTGCCACCAGGTGCAGTGAGTTACCAAGCGGTCTCACCTGTGCGGCCGCGCCTTGCCACTCCAGAACAAACTTAGGAAGGCCCCAGTCCTGCGAAGCCCTACTGGTCACAGGGCCTGGCTCCTGCACACACTCCTGACATTAAGAACCCAGCTGACAGGTGGTTGTTCTTGGTTATGTCTGTTATTTATTATTTTTATTCAATGCTTTTTTTGTAACAGTACTCGCCAGCATGGGGTACCAGCGCCCTTTTTTTTTTTTTTTTTTTTGCTGCCCCTTGCGGCCATTTTGTGCTGTCACCCACAGCATGTTTATCAAGATAAAGATATATAACACAAAGTTAAAAGCTAAATCTGTTGACGCATGAGAACAATTTTAAAATCCATATTTATTAGGCCAATCAAAATAACCATAAACTAATGAACATGGCTTGGTATGCCATTAAAAGGCTGCTAATGGTTAAATGAAGAAGAAGAAGAGTTTGGATTTGATATCCCGCCTTTCACTCCCTTTAAGGAGTCTCAAAGCGGCTAACATTCTCCTTTCCCTTCCTCCCCCACAACAAACACTCTGTGAGGTGAGTGGGGCTGAGAGACTTCACAGAAGTGTGACTAGCCCAAGGTCACCCAGCAGCTGCATGTGGAGGAGCGGAGACGCGAACCCGGTTCCCCAGATTACGTGACTACCGCTCTTAACCACTACACCACACTGGCTCTCAATGGGGGAGGCAAATGGGGGACACCTGATATTGTGCTACTGCAGGAAACACATCACAAAAGAAAATAAGTTAGGCTACTGAACTATCGCTGGATAGGATAATCTCTATAGGCGCCAGAAACTTCTAGTTCAAGAGTGGAGTGGTAAGATTCTTTTATTTTGCCTTAAAGTATACAAAGAGACTCCAGGGGATAGTATATTAATGCAAAAGGTTATGTAAGAGGGCAAATATTCACAATAGGTTTAATATATGGTTCACATTCAGAATAGTTTCTTCACCATATGAGGATTCCTTAACAATAGAATTTCTTCTCTTTTTTTACATGTTAAACCATAAAGCGCCACAGTCTGGAAGGATAAAAGTACAAAGATACAGTGTAGTTCCAATGGCATAATAAAGTAGCAACTCATACAAAGGTTCCCTTTACAAATAATAAAAGAATATAAAAATAAAAGTATTCTCCACCTGAATTCTCTATCATTATTGAAAATAAAGCTTCTATATTGTCCTAAATGAGACAGACATCTGCATATACCAGTGGCACTGAGTGACTATATGTCTCAATATTTGTATAAGAAATAATATCATGGCATACACACACACACACACACACACACAGTCATTTAAGCTATGCCCCTTTAGATACTTTTGGTGTCTAACAGCATTTCAAAAATTAGGAAAAAATTAAAGGTAGAGAAGCGGTGACTTTCAGTCAGATATTTCCGCAAGGACTAGAAAAGACAGATGAAGAATAACCTGAGAATAGGAGATTCAGGACTACCACAGATACAGGGATGGAAATAGCCAAACGTATACACAGAAGCATGCCACCCAGCTGGAAAAGGATAACACATATTACTCTCACAGCTATAAGACATTTGCATGAACACCACATATTTGTTTTCCTGACAATGAGCCCAGGTTATCTAAAAAATGGCACTGTTACAGCCTCAGACCATGGAGCTGTAGTATCAATATTATATATGGTTGAGAGGCAGCAAGCATCATGTGTGTGGTGCTTGAATCCAACACTGCTTGGAGTCTCGGAGGCAACGCTGTCTTCTTTGTGGAAGAAAGATCACCGATGGCATTTTTTGCAAGATTTGTTTTCTTTTCAGACAGACACGGAGAGCACAGGTGGAGTCACGCAGCTGAGCCCTGCTTGCATCCATTGCCTCACATCAGGAAGATGTCCCTCCATTTCCAAGGTGTATGCCAATCTAGCTCTCAGGTATCTCTCCAAAAAGCTGCAGTTCATCCACGCACAACAAGACAGCTATGTTTTGCGGGCAACATCCAACATTAGTTGATTGATTTCTAGGAGCCTTCGGTGAAAACGATTTAGCTGGATATCACCCTTTGAATATAACTTAAGAATTGTAAAGTACCTTTTGTATTAAAAATAGGGGGAGACGATAATTTATCTGTGTGCTTTTTTAAAAAACATTTATAACACGCCCATCAAAAAAAGATTATCCGCCCCAACCATTTATTTATTTTTACAGCATGTAATAGACATGGGATAGTGGTTAGAGTGTCAGACTAGGACCTGGGAGACAAAGGTTCAAATTCCCACTCAGCCATGAAGCTCACTGGGTGACCTTGGGACAGTCACAGCCTATAACCCACCTCACAGGATAGTTATGGGGTTTAAATGAGGAGGGGGAGAACCAGGTACACCATTTTGAGCTCCTTGGAGAAAAAGTGGGGGGGGGGTTGCATAAATAAATAAATAACACCAAAATGTATCAGGACTGGATTAAATTTTTCTCCAGCAGGTGCCATTTCCACTTCCAATTTCCTTCCTTCCACTGAATTAGTGGTACCTTGATGGTCTTCTGGTGGTTTTCCCATATTATACATGGCAGGCATGGGCAAATGTTAGATCAGTGTCCACCAATGAATCAGGAAGGATTCCTGACTCCCAACTGTTTAAAAATAGTAACAAGATGACTCCTTTCCTCTACCACTTTAAATCCACCAAAGAAGGACCTGTGTGGCGCAGGAAGTCAGCAGTTGTTGTGGAATTTGAGGGGCATTCTTACCACTGAGCTCAGATTTCACAGGAACAAGATGTCAAGGGGATATAGCTTCATGAACTTCCATCTGAGTCGTGGGTAAAACCCAGTAAGAGTGGATTTTGACTCTTCATTCTTTGCCAGCCTGATGTTCTGCCATTGCCAGGAATAAGACCAAGGTTTGAGGCAGCTCAGCATGTCAACGCACTCCTCTCCTGAAGTGCCTTTAAAACTGTCCACTTACTACCACCGCCTTGCTAAGATTTGTTCCCTTGACGCAGTTACGTTAAGTAGTGCTGCAAGAAACCTGATGTGCTGACAATGCGCAGCAACAAACACGGGTGTATCTTCAACATCTGCTCATGCTTTGAGCATAACTGGGAGCCTTGGCGCACCAGAGCATGGGACTGCTCTCTAAATGAGGAAATGCTTGAACCCGCATTGTCTGCCCTCGAAGAAAATGCCCCAGAATTTGTTTGTCTGAACCATTTTTACACAATTTAGATTCTAAATTACACGACATCTATTTGAAACCTTCTGAAAACAGGACTGAGCTTTTGAGGATTATATTTGACTTTGGGAAGATCATTACCCTCTGTTGTATTAAAGCAGTCTCTGTTCCCGAGTCTGCAATGTTTAACAAATGAGACCAAACATAACAATTGCAGTGAAGTAAGTTTTCTGAAAGCCAAACGCTCCTTGTCCCATTGCCCTTCACAACCTTGTGCATCAAGCTACCGCTCGGCTCCACAGGCTTATACTCAAGATTGCTTTTGGAATGGTTTGCCTTTTATTTTTATTATCCTTTGAAAGGTAACCAAAAGCCATTAACCCTGCTTGCCTAATCCTAATGACTTGGAGCCAGCCCAGTTCCTAGAGGAGAGGTGTCTAAATTACATGAAACATCCACCCAATTAGCAGTAATTGACACTGTACCTGGCATTTACATTACAAAACCCAAAGATCGAATGACATGGAAATTGAACCAGACGCTAAGCGAGAGATGCGAGTTGCTCTTCTTCCAGTTGATGCAGGAGAGTGAAGAAGAGGGAACTGGAACCTCAGAAGGACCAGAATTAAAACTTTGATCGCTCAGTCCTAAAACCATGGTGGGAGAATTTTAAGTGAAAGATCTTCAGCCTTCCCTTATGTTAATTCACATGTTTTTTTTTTCAGAAGAAGCTGCTCTGGAGTTCTAAAGGTAAAGGACCCGTGGATGGTTATACTTAAAACTACTCATGGGAAGGAGTTGACAGGATTCTGAGGTGACAGAATGGACTATCATTTCAGGTGACAAATGGAGAATCACTTTTTTTTAAAAAGGCCCCTTGTATAAATCAAGGTCGCTGCAATCCCTGATGGGCTTTGTTTGTTGCTCTGAAGCCCCTTTTAACATGGTTGAGTGTTCAAAAACATCACACCCACTACTGCCTATAGCTGCACAATACACTTTTTAACACCTCAAGATTCTAGCTTCTAATTCCGCTGCATATATAAGCCATTTCCAAGCAGAAGGCAGTTTAGTTTCTCCAGAGAAATGTATCAGCATTTGTCTCATATTCATGTCTGACAAGCAGCATGATGAATCTCAGCAACTAGGTAGGTTACTTAAATTCCTGCAAACAAAGTGCATAATTTCAGTTCACCAAAGCGAAATGAAATCAACGCTTACTTGTCATCCTATTCGGCTCAGGCAGGGGGTCTCAGGAGAAGTGGAAGCAATAGCAGGAACCTCTTGTGCTGTGAGCAGAGCAACAAAGATGAGATCAGGGCCCTGGGCAGCTCTCGGCAGGTCCAGCAATATGCCAAAAAGACTCCAGACACCACTCTCTGCCCAGAAGGCAGAGCTCCAAGGCACCACTACCCCAATATTAAAAAGGGCAGGAAATGGGCCCCTAATTCCTTTATGGGTTTGTAGTTCAAATCACAGCTATCTTCCCATATAAACTAATGGTGCTGGTCGCTAAGAGAAGGATGGGCAGAATTCCGCATCACCAACTTTCTTCTAAGTGAGCTACATTCTCTGATGGGAGGTGTGGTGCCCAAGGTTATCAATTCTGTATTACAACAGTGTGTTGAGTGATGACACCCTGTTTACCTAGAACTTCACTGGCACAAGAGATGCTTACAAAACTGAAATGGTGCAGAGGACGCTGAATAATCTGGAACTCCTTCAGTCTTCCTCTGAAATTAAGCAACTTATCATTCATTATGTATCCACCTCCATAGGCTGCCTTTCTTCCAAGGAGCACAAGATGGCATATTTCATTTATAGTCCCATTTTATCCCCTTGTGAAGTGGGTCACTCAGTGAGCTTCATGCCTGAGCAGAGACCCTGGAGCCAAGTCTTCCCAGTCCACGCTGAACACCCAGGCTCATGGTAACAGCACAATGTCAATGTGCAATCACACCAATCAAAATGAGATAAGAACAAAGGAAAATGGAGCCTCAAAATGGAACTCTTCATCAAGCTAGCAAAGCAGAGGCTGGGAGGACGCTGCCTCGAAACTGAAGTCATGTAGGCTGCATTTAGGGTCAGTCTTAAGTTGCAGCATGGGAGAATGTAGCAGACCAAGGTTACAGTCCTGTATAGAGAAGATGGAAACCCTGTGGTTCAGCAGAGATTGACTCCAACTTCTATCAGCCTCAGCCAGCATAACCAGTGGTCAAGGATAATGGGAGTTGGGGTCCAAAAACATTTGGAGGGCCACAGTTTTCCCATACAAAAAGGACATACAAGCTGTCACAGTCCAGTTCACAGGCGATTGAAGTCCTGGCTGGGGACATCGGGACTGGGGGCAAGATGGCGGGGTGGGAGCAGGAACGGGAGTCCAGAAGCCAGGAGTCAGAAAGCCCAGAGTCTGAGGGTCAGAGAGCCAGGAGTCAAGAAGCCAAGGGTACAAGGGTCAGGAAGCAAGACATCACCAAGTCAAGGGTCCGAGAATCAAGAAGCAAGGCGTCAAATGCAGCAAGGCAGGGAATGTGTTGCTGTGCCAAAGAGCTGAAGGGAAATGCTGACCTTATATCCCTTCTCAGCTCTTGCCACCAGGTGATGTGAGTTACTAATCGGCCTCACCTGTGAGCCTTGCCTCTTCAGAACAAACTTAGGAAGTCCTATTGGTCACAGGGCCTGGCTCCTGCACACACACACCTGACACTAGCAGCCTTATATTCAACTTGAAACTTTCATACCGCCTAAACTAGAAACTATCTCCTCCCTAGTTTCTCTTCATGTTTGTTTTCCAACTAACAAGAAACCTGTGTGTTTGGCCTAAGGGAGGACTGTTATGAGTAACAGCTGGATGTTACATTTTCAAAAATGAACCTACTCACAGATTTGTTTATGGACTGTCTCAGCTTCCTCCACTTTCTGTCCAAATCAGAAACCAACGCCCTTCATCCATATCCCTCCCCATATCTCTCATTCCCTCCCTCAGGCAATTCCTTTTACAGGTGGGAAACACTGAGGTCAGGAATCCAACAAGTTAGTTGGAGCTCAGTTCTAAAACACACAGCACTGATATAATAGTGTTTGGTTTTACTACCAACTCTCTCCAACAGAAAGCTGGGAGCACATGTAAAAGTGTTCATGGCAGAGTCTGAGGCTGAATTCCCCAGGATCCCAGAAGCCCCAGAATGTTTTTCGGTGCCCAAACTCGATCCTGCACAACTGATGAAATTGTAGAAATAATAGGGCCTCCCCTCGTCCTGGGAACAAGGTGCGAAAGCAGAGTTTGGGAAGCGGTCACTCAAGACTTTCCCTGCGCTCCAAGTTAGTGCAGAGAAATGACACATGAATAATAATTTGGCCCAACTCAACACTGGCAATGGAGCAGCACACAAAATCTCCCATTTGATACACAGAACCAGTTCCTCATCAACAGCATCACAGCTGGCGAGGTGTGCCATGAGGGAAGCCTGGATTGTGTGGCCATTGTTGCCTCTTCACAGCCTTGTCCTTCCTCAAGGGTGGTCGACCCAGAGAAGAGCCCTCCTATTTCCCCCACTTGGGCAAATAAAATCGCGGAGGAGGCAACTTCCCACACACATCCAAGCACAGCTCAGTTCAGTTCGTGCAGGCTCACAAGTTATATCAAGAGAAGCACCTGTGTGCATGGGTTGAAGAGTCTGGGCTCCCCCAAACTTCATCCATCTGTGGGAAGTAATAGGGCCACTGTATTCTGCTCTGGTCAGACCTCACCTGGAGTACTGTGTCCAGTTCTGGGCACCACAGTTCAAAAAGGACACTGACAAACTGGAACGTGTCCAGAGGAGGGCAACCAAAATGGTCAAAGGCCTGGAAACGATGCCTTATGAGGAACGGCTAAGGGAGCTGGGCATGTTTAGCCTGGAGAAGAGGAGGTTAAGGGGGGATATGATAGCCATGTTCCAATATATAAAAGGATGTCACATAGAGGAGGGAGAAAGGTTGTTTTCTGCTGCTCCAGAGAAGCGGACACGGAGCAATGGATCCAAACTACAAGAAAGAAGATTGCACCTAAACATTAGGAAGAACTTCCTGACAGTAAGAGCTGTTCGACAGTGGAATTTGCTGCCAAGGCGTGTGGTGGAGTCTCCTTCTTTGGAGGTCTTTAAGCAGAGGCTTGACAACCATATGTCAGGAGTGCTCTGATGGTGTTTCCTGCTTGGCAGGGGGTTGGACTCCATGGCCCTTGTGGTCTCTTCCAACTCTAGGATTCTATGATTCCACACAGGGAGGGCAGCCAGTGGCTAATTGGCCACAATTGGCGCCCATAAACGTGCCATGGCATACATAACTTCCCCCCATTCTATCCCCACAACAACCCTGTGAGATGGATTAGGTTGAGAGGCAGTGACTGGCCCAAAGTCACCCAGTGAGCTTCATACCTGAAGGGGGATTCGAACCCAGGTCTCCCAAGTCTTAGTCCAGCACTCTAACCACACTGGCTTTCATTGAATAAATCTGATGGAGCAAATAGGATGCGAATTCTGACTCTTTATGAATTCCTGGAACTTCATTGACTTGGAACCAGATTCAGTCATACTAAAAGGCTATTAAATTATACTGCACAGCAATGTCACACCATCAGGAATGAATGAATCCACTTTCTTTCTTTTTTATAAAAGTTTTTATTAGTTTTCAATACAATATACATATGGTACCATACCAAAGGTTTATCACAAATTACATATTATGGACTTCCTTCAGCTTATTTGCCAATCATCCGTAGTTAAATTTTAGTTACGCATTTCCTAAATTTAATACTGCCTTTTTCTATACCTTCCCAATCTTATTTTTCTTTTTTACAATACTCCTCAACCTTTCACAGAGCTTCTTGAAATCCCACGAACGTTGTTCATCACATATATTTTTCAGATACTCTACAAATTTTCCCCAGTCCTCGATGAACTTATGGTCTCGTTGATATCTAATCTTCCCAGTTAATTTGTCCAGTTCTGCATAGTCCATCATTTTCGTTCTCCATTCTTCCAGGGTCGGTACTTCCTCCTGTTTCCATCTTTGGGCCATTAATATTCTCGCCGCTGTAACTGCATATTGGAAAAGTTTACAGTCCTTTCTATTTATTTCATTTCCTACTATTCCTAACAGAAGAGCTTCTGGTTTCTTTACAAATGTATATGAATGAATCCGCTTTCAATGGGCTGAGCTTCTACTTAGCACAAGAAAGGTTATCTAGTCCTTAAAATCACAAAGGTATCTCCTGCTGCACGACAGTTAGTGGGATAGACCTGAGATCAAAGACCAGGGCTAGCACAATGCAACATTCTCTCACGCAGTTGATGGAAAGCTGTGAGGCAACAGTGTAAGACAGTTTACAACTATGAGGCAGAAGCCATGGCATCAAAACTTTCCCGGCATGCAGCCAAAAGGGCAAAGAACATATTGTGGTGAGAAGTGGAGAGTTGGTCAGATTTATCAAGTTCCTATCCATATACTGGAATTCAGATCATCCTTTATGGGTACAGTTCTGGGCACAAATAATCATAACACTCAGTATATTTAAATCCTTACAAAATGCAGATGAATCCTAAATCTCAAAACAGCATGGTTCTGTGAATGTTTGTTTTGTTTTGTTTTTTGGGTTTTTTTTTGGCTTGTCAGAGGCACAGTGTAATCTGTACAAGAGAGTACAAGCTGAAGGGGGAATCGTGAAGCATTCTTTTGTGCCCCGGTGATTCAGAGTTCAAAAAAAAGTTGCAGACAAGCATTTACTAAAAGTGAAAGTATTGGTTGCAAGCTTACTACAGCAGCGTAACACCACAGTGTGGCGAAGGATCAAGAGACAGTAAACACAAGAGTCTAGAAAATGAATTTACATGGAAAGAAAACCACTTTTAGTTCTTTCCCCCCGGAATAAACTTTAGAGGGGCCTAGTACTGGATCTATTTGTCTGCACTTCTACCGTGGCTGCAATTTTCAGGCTAACTGCCTACAATAGACAGGGAGAGTGGTGTTAAGTGATTCCCTTTTTGCTCACACTAAAACTGCAGTGGCTTTCCTTGCACGAAAACCATTGCAACGGTCCTTCTGAAATTTAGCAGGATTTATGCTCTCAGAACGGGTGGCTGCCTGCAAATGTCATACAATTCTGCCCCAAAAGGTTGCAGATGTTTCCTTTATAAATAAATCACGTATCAGAATTTAAATGTGTTCAGTCCCAAAGCTCCTGTCCTTATTTGTCTGTCATTTCACAGGTTTCATCCCCTCTGTTGAAAGTTATAGCTGTGGGGGGTTGTTGTCATTCCAGTAGTGAATTGGGAATGGGGGAGGGTGAATGAAGATTAATGAAGATCCCAAGATTAAATCAATCAGGCTACAAAGTGGGCTGCTTTCCAAAATACTGAACCAGGGTCCAAAATGAATCGCATGCTTGGTGGACAACCCTTTAAAAAGGTTCTGTATGTGTTATCTCAGTAATCCCAACATTTACAAAGTAAAGCAGTCCAATATTGTCCCCATATTGGAGATGAGAAGCTGCTGCTGAATTAACAATGGCTTGTCTATGGCAAAGAACAATGCCTTGCCTGTGGCCAAGCTCATGCACTCTCAATCTTCACCCATCTTGACTAATTATAGCAGCCAGAGGGCGACTAGACAAGCATGGGGAGTAAATTATTCTCGCCTCCTTTCAGGGTGGTAAAGTCCCAGCTGTGTTTATGGAAGTGATAGCTCAGTCATCCTTTCCTCACCCTCTCCTTTGGTTGGTTGGCCCAAGGCTTGTCCACATTTGAGCTGGATCTCACTTGGAATACACATTTTCTCCTCTCAGACGTGATCTCATTAGTCCACACAGGTGCAGTTGAACCTGAAAACCAAATCCATTCCTTCATGTCCATACGGACAGCCATTGCCTTTGTCCAGAATGAAATTAGAAGGGTACAGCAGCAACGATGCCTTTCTGTGTACATGGTCAGAGCACTAAAAATATATATCTGAAGACCCCTGTGGAACTAATAAAACCTGCATGAAATACAGAGATGCTCATGATCTATCACAACATGCACAGTACTCAATATAAGGATGCACTCTCTTTTTCTAAACGACTTTTGTGCACAAATTATATCTTCTCCTTTTTGAAAAAAAGTAACATATGGAATAAGAGTGATAAGACCTACTAATTTTAGCAAAAGAAGGCTTTGTTTTGTTTTTACTGGAAGCTGACAGTATCATTCTTGTGTATGTTTGTCTGCATTTTTTCAGATTATATTTTACATACATTCATCATTTTGTCATAATCTTATACAGTGGTACCTCGGGTTACATACGCTTCAGGTTACAGACTCTGCTAACCCAGAAATAGTGCTTCAGGTTAAGAACTTTGCTTCAGGATGAGAACAGAAATTGTGCTCCGGCGGCGCAGCAGCAGCGGGAGCCCCATTAGCTAAAGTGGTGCTTCAGGTTAAGAACAGTTTCAGGTTAAGAACGGACCTCCAGAATGAATTAAGTACTTAACCCAAGGTACCACTGTATGGACTTCCCAACCTATCCTTCCCTAACATCCTATTTCACACTCTTTATTTTGCTACCTCTCCTTTATTTCTGACAGTATCTGTCAGGGAACTGCCATCGGAGCCAGAAGGAGAGGGAGGGCTCCAGAGGGATTGCGGAGAGGAGAGAAGCAGCACGTCTTCTGGGGAAGGAAATCAGCGTAGCACCAGTGGAGGAGGGGGGCAGATGGGGGAATCGGAGAGGTGGCTCCAAGACTCCTCGCCGGGGACCAGCGGGGTGAGCACGGGTCCTCCGATGCCCACACCCTCCCTGCGCAGAAGGCTTCCGCGCAGGGAGAGTAGGCGGCGACTAGGCGTCAAAGAACTTTTATGCTGGAAGAAGTTCAAGAAACGCCCACTGACGGATTCTGCCAGCGATTGAGACAGCCACGGGCGAGCGGCTGTCCAGACAGAAAGGGTTCACTCAGGCAACCCAGCCAGGTGTGGCGCCGATTTACGCACGAGCAACCCCTAGAACCATTGCAGTATCATACCGGAAAACAAAAGTGAATAAAATGGCAAAATCAGGGGACAGGCAAGGAGGAGTTCCATCCCATAAATGTTTTGCCTTAGTCTGCCACCAGGACACAACCACAGCAACATGTCTGCCACCCCTAAGCAAGGAGCAGCTGCAGTTTACATTTGCTTGCCTTGTCAGATTTTCCCTGGATTGTTAACATGCACATTTTAAGGGGGGAAAGTGCGGGACAGCACTTGGGAAACAGGAACATCATATGGACGCTGCAACTTTAATGGGCAGGTTCCTTTCTCAAAAAATAATTTTAATTAAATTTTGCAATTTTATGTTCATCACAATAACATTGTCCATGCTCACAATAACATTGTCAAACAGAAGAAGAAATACAGTTCCCCGACGCCCCCCACCCACCCAGCAACTTCTGGCAAAGATGGCAAAATGTATAAAACAAGCTCCAACAAGTGTTGGAAATGTAAAGAAAAAGAAGGCATGTTTCTTCATATGTGGTGGAATTGTAAAATAATCAAAAATTTATGGGAAATGATTTATAATGAAATGAAAAGAATGTTTAAGATAACTTTTGTTAAGAGACCAGAAGCTTTTCTGCTAGGCATTACAGGTCAACACTTGCCAGAAGATCAGAAGAAATTATTCATGTAAGCCACAACAGCGGCTAGGATATTACTAACCCCAAAATGAAAAGACAATAAAATACCAGCTGAAGAAGAATGGCAAGGAAAACTGATTGGAGTATGCTGAAATGGCGAGGCTACTGGAAAACTGAGAGAGAAGGACAATAGAGACTTTTAAAAAGATTGGGAACCATTTATGTTGTATCTACAGAAACATTGCAATGAAGTGGACTCACTAGCAGGGTTTGAGTAAACACTTCCAATCAACAAAACAAAGATAGAGAGTAAGATGTAATAACTGGGAAATAGTAAAATATTAGAAGTAATCTAAAAATAAGTACGGGGAAAAGAAAAACGATAAGAATATAAAATATTCAATTGGAAGAATGTGAGGCATGAAAATAAGCAGGAGATGTTATTGAGTAACAAACCAGAAGAGGAAGTTGAGGGAAGTCGCGAGGGGGTGGGGATAACTGTATTTCTTTTTCTATCTGAGACAATGTTATTGTGATGGACATAAAATTGAATAACTTAATAAAAAATATTTTAAGAAGAAAAGAATGACATTTGCACCCACTGTGTTAATGCTGCCAGGGACTTTTTTCTGTGCTCTTATGACCAAGAGGTGGTGGAAGGAGCGAGCCGCATTCCGGTGATTGAGCCTGTCCCTGGCTATAGTACTGGTGCAGCCCCCTCACTGGGCAGAAGGATGAGGAGAGGGAGGTGGGGGAAGAGGAAACTGAAACCAGCTTAGGTTAGATTGCTTTTCAAAACTAGGGGGATTTATTTATTTATTTGTTTTAGAGGAAATGAAGGCATTTCTCTCTGCTGAAATTCATCATTCACAACTTTAAAAAGGGACACGGGTAATTTTCACCTGTGATCTCTGCTGTGGTTGATTTCAAATACTGCGCACATATATCTTAATCGGGTATTTCTCCCTGAAAAGTGTTAGCAGAGGTATTAAATTTTAAATTAAAAGGAAACCAAAGGAAAATAGAAGATCAAAGAAGACATAATCCTAGTAAGACAGGAACAGTAAATTGTAGACCGAGGGTGGACCTTGAGAAAACCCCCCCAAAAAAAGAGTTTAGCCAAGCAAAATTTAAACTGAAAACTCAGAAAAATACCAAAATGGAGATGTTAAAGAAAATCAAGAAAATGAAAAATACTTAACTGGAAAAGCCAAGAGAAAATGAAGCTAGATGAAGGAATGTGAAGGGGGGGGGGGAATCAAGTTGTATTTACCTTTTGAACTAATTAGTCTTCGGATGAAAAGAAGGAGCACATGGATATGAAATCTGCTTAAAGCAGAGAGAAAATGAGTAGCGAAAATAGAAGGCATTTCTTTTAAAAGGCAACTAGAGAAGTCATTTCATGAAGATAAAGTTGGGGTTTTGGTTGCTGAAGATAGAAACGTGCTTGTGGGGGGGGGAAGAAAAAAGACAAGGAGAGGACCAAACCGTTCCTTCTCATTTCATGTTGGTTCAGGTTGCCTTGGAAGGAGAGAAAGATTGGTAAGTTGAAAACTTGCTAAATAAAGCATTTGGAGGATGAATCTGCTGATGGCGACTGGAGAGTGACTGCTCAGGGACACGGCAAGAAAATTTATCTTGTGTTCCTTCTGCAACTCTTTGTGATAAGACTCTTTCAGGTTGCGGTGACTGAGCTGTCAGAAGAGGCCCTATTCTGCGTCACCACAATGAGGCTCACCTGCAGGTAGGAGAGCACTTCTTC
Organism: Podarcis tiliguerta; assembly: GCF_965153285.1. Lineage (NCBI taxonomy): Eukaryota > Metazoa > Chordata > Lepidosauria > Squamata > Lacertidae > Podarcis > Podarcis tiliguerta. Next base: position 1,677,075 of record NC_139550.1, on the reverse strand, counting down.
TTTTGTTCCAGCTCCACTTTCCTTCAGGTTTCCCAGAGTTCACTGTACCTGAAGTCAGAGTCACCTGCATTTGGACTGTGCTGCTTTAGGTAAGTTCACATTCCACCACTCAGTGGTCTTTTTAAAAGGCAATTTTGTTTTGTATTGGTCTCTAATTTCCCCCATTTTCGTTTCTGGTGTTCTCTTCACAGGTCTCTCCAAAGAGCTCTTCTCAACATCTTAAGGGGTTTTTTTTTCCTGAGAGAACATTCGCAGAATGTTCATTTGTTTCCAAGACTCCCTGATAAATAAAATTGAACATATAATTCTCAAACAAAATTTAGATGTAATTTGTCTTCAAGAAACACATATAGCGAGCAAACATAATGGGCAGGTTCCAATCTGCCTTCATTACATATCTCTAGGTGCCAGGCAAAAACATCTCCCAGGCCTTTGACTCATTAAATAATCCATGGCTTTTTAAGATGGGGAGGTCAGTGCTACTCTGGTATGCATTTCTGTGTTTTTATATTGTAAGCTGTACTGTGATCTTCGAATGAAGGGCAGTATAGGAAGAAGGAGAAGGAGGAGGAGGGGGAGGGGAGGAGAAGAAGGAGGAGGGGGAGGGGAGGAGAAGAAGGAGGAGGGTGTGCTGGTGTGGATTCACTCTCAGTTTAGACAATGGTTGTCAGGGTTGGGAAGTGTGTGAGCAGGCATTGGGATGGGTCCAGAATCATAGAATCATAGAATCATAGAGTTGGAAGAGACCACAAGGGTCATCGAGTCCAACCCCCTGCCAAGCAGGAAACACAATCAGAGCACTCCTGACATATGGTTGTCAAGCCTCTGCTTAAAGACCTCCAAAGAAGGAGACTCCACCACACTCCTTGGCAGCAAATTCCACTGTTGAACAGCTCTTACTGTCAGGAAGTTCTTCCTAATGTTTAGGTGGAATCTTCTTTCTTGTAATTTGTATCCATTGCTCCGTGTCCGCTTCTCTGGAGCAGCAGAAAACAACCTTTCTCCCTCCTCTATGTGACATCCTTTTATATATTTGAACATGGCTATCATATCACCCCTTAACCTCCTCTTCTCCAGGCTAAACATGCCCAGCTCCCTTAGCCGATCCTCATAAGGCATCGTTTCCAGGCCTTTGACCATTTTGGTTGCCCTCCTCTGTACACGTTCTAGTTTGTCAGTGTCCTTCTTGAACTGTGGTGCCCAGAACTGGACACAGTACTCCAGGTGAGGTCTGACCAGAGCAGAATACAGTGGCACTATAACTTCCCTTGATCTAGATGCTATACTCCTATTGATGCAGCCCAGAATTGCATTGGCTTTTTTAGCTGCCGCGTCACACTGTTGGCTCATGTCAAGTTTGTGGTCAACCAAGACTCCTAGATCCTTTTCACATGTACTGCTCTCAAGCCAGGTGTCACCCATCCTGTATTTGTGCCTCTCATTTCTTTTGCCCAAGTGCAATACTTTACATTTCTCCCTGTTAAAATTCATCTTGTTTGTTTTGGCCCAGTTCTCTAATCTGTCAAGGTCGTTTTGAAATGTGATCCTGTCTTCTGGGGTGTTAGCCACTCCTCCCAGTTTGGTGTCATCTGCAAATTTGATCAGGATGCCCTTGAGTCCATCATCCAAGTCGTTGATAAAGATGTTGAATAAGACCGGGCCCAAGACAGAACCCTGTGGCACCCCACTAGTCACTCTTCTCCAGGATGAAGAGGAACCATTGATGAGCACCCTTTGGGTCCGGTCAGTCAGCCAGTTACAAATCCACTGAGTGGTAGCATAGTCAAGACCGCATTTTACCAGCTTCTTTACAAGAATATCATGGGGCACCTTGTCAAATGCCTTGCTGAAATCAAGGTAGACTACATCCACTGCGTTCCCTTCATCTACCAGGCTTGTAATTCTGTCAAAAAATGAGATCAGGTTAGTCTGACATGACTTATTTTTCAGAAATCCATGCTGACTATTGGTGATCACAGCATTCCTTTCTAGGTGCTCACAGATTGTTTGCTTAATGATCTGCTCCAGAATCTTCCCTGGTATTGATGTTAGACTGACTGGGCGGTAATTATTTGGGTCCTCTCTTTTCCCCTTTTTGAAAATAGGGACAACATTTGCCCTCCTCCAGTCTGCCGGGACTTCGCCTGTTCTCCAGGAATTCTCAAAGATGACTGCCAGTGGTTCTGAGATCACATCTGCCAGTTCTTTTAATACTCTTGGATGCAGTTCATCTGGCCCTGGAGACTTGAATACATCTAAACTAGCCAAGTATTCTTGTACTATCTCCTTAGTTATTCTGGGCTGTGTTTCCTCTGCTGAATCATTTCCTCCAAATTCTTCAGGTCGGGCATTGTTTTCTTTATCGGAGAAGACTGAGGCAAAGAAGGCATTGAGGAGTTCAGCCCTTTCTGTGTCCCCTGTTTGCATTTCACCATCTTCTCCTCTGAGTGACCCCACTGTTTCTTTGTTCTTCCTTTTGCTACGAACATACCCATAGAAGCCTTTTTTGTTGCTTTTAACCTCTCTAGCAAGCCTGAGTTCATTCTGTGCTTTAGCTTTTCTGACTTTGTGTCTACACGTGCTGGCTATTTGTTTGAATTCCTCTTTGGTGGTTTCCCCCCTTTTCCATTTTTTGTACACATCCTTTTTTAATCTTAACTCAGTTAAAAGTTCTTTAGATAGCCACCCTGGCTTCTTTAGGCACCTTCCATGTTTCCGTCTCATTGGTATTGCCTGAAATTGTGCTTTTACTATCTCCCTCTTAACAAACTCCCAGCCATCATGAACTCCCTTTCCTTTTAGTATTACTGTCCATGGGATCTCACCCAGCACTTCCCTAAGTTTTATGAAGTCGGCTTTCTTAAAGTCAAGAAATTGAGTCCTAGTACGCTTGGCTGCTCCTTTCCGTTGTATAGTAAACTTCAGAAGAGCATGATCACTTGCGCCTAATGATCCTTCCACTTCTACCCCATTAACCAGGTCATCGACATTGGTTAGGACCAGATCTAAAATGGCTGTTCCTCTTGTTGCTTCTCCCACTTTCTGGACAATGAAGTTGTCTGCAAGGCCAGTGAGGAATCTGTTTGACCTTATGCTCTTGGCTGAGTTTGACATCCAACAAATATCTGGGTAATTGAAGTCCCCCATTACTACTATCTCCCTTCCTTTTGCATGCTTGGCCATCTGTTCCAGGAAGGCATCATCTATGTCCTCCGTTTGGCTTGGGGATCTATAGTAAACTCCCACAATGAGGTCACTATTATTCTTCTCTCCCTTAATTTTGACCCAAATGCTCTCACTTTGGCTTTGAGGTTCTAAATCTTGGATCTCTTCACAGGTATACACATCCCTGACATATAACGCCACTCCTCCTCCTTTCTTGTCTGGTCTGTTTCTCTGAAATAGATTGTATCCCTCCATTTTTACATTCCAATCGTGGGACTTATCCCACCAGGTTTCAGTGATGCCTATTATGTCATATTTAGTTTGCTGTACCAAGAGCTCAAGCTCATCTTGTTTATTTCCCATGCTTTGTGCATTAGTGTACAGACATTGAAGTCCATTAGTCATTCCCCCGTGTCTCTTATTTAAGGATTTTTTCCTCCCACCACTAGGTCTGCTTGCTGTTTGCTCCATTTGGTCTATGACATTTGGATGATCATCTTCATCAATTAATAGACTCCTACCTTCAGGAGCACTGTCTCCCTCCCCCACATTAGTCAGTTTAAAGCCCTCCTGATGAGGTTTCTTAGTTTTTTGGCAAAAACATTCCTCCCAACCGTTGTGAGGTGCAGCCCATCGCTTGCCAGAAGTCCATCCTCAAGAAACTGCAGTCCGTGATCTAAGAATCCAAACCGTTCCTGTTTACACCATTTGCGAAGCCAGCTGTTTACTTCCACTATTTTCCTCTCTCTCCCTGGGCCACGTCGTTCAACTGGGAGGACAGATGAGATGACGATTTGTGCATTTAATTGCTTCAATTTCCTGCCCAGAGCCTCGTAGTCTCTTTTGATCTTCTGGAGGCTTGCAATGAATAGCGTTGCCCTCAAGCCAAACACCAATGGAGGAAGTGGGAAGATTATTTTCAATTATTCCTCCTTCCCCATGTAGCCCCTGGCCTTGTGACAGGGCCGTCTTTACCTCAGGGTGCTAGGGGTGTGTTGCACCCGGGCATTGAATTCTGTGGGGCACCAGCCACTGAAACCGCCTAAACTGTTAACTGTGAGCCCCGGGTGATTGTGTTTGATGGGTCATTTCCGTTTCTCTATTGCGGAATGGCTGCAGAATCAATGTATTTGGTGGCGCCCCCAGTGGTGTCTTTCATTTTAGCATGATCGCAAAAATGGAAAGACGGAGGTATCGCAGCCACTTTTTACTTTTTCATGTCAGCGGTTTTTTGCTGCCCCCCCCTCCTTAAAAGCTCAATAACTCTGAGCTGCCCCTCTTTAAAAAGCTCTACAACTTTGAGCTATTCCCCTAAAAGAATAGAGAGCCAGTGTGGTGTAGTGGTTAAGAGCGGTAATCTGGGGAACCGGGTTCGCGTCTCCGCTCCTCCACCTGCAGCTGTTGGGTGATCTTGGGCCAGTCACACTTCTCTGAAGTCTCTCAGCCCCACTCACCTCACAGAGTGTTTGTTGTGGGGAAGGAAGGGAAAGGAGATTGTTAGCCGTTTTGAGACTCCTTCGGGTAGTGTTAAAGTGGGATATCAAATCCAAACTCTTCTTCTTCTTCTAAAAATAGCTCAACAACTTTGACCTGCCCCCCTCCCAAATTGGGGGTGCTGGGTGAATTTCTGCACCCCGGTGCTGCGTATGCTAAAGATGGCCCTGCCTTGTGATGTGTGAAAAGGTGCTCCAGAGCATTGAGGACCCCCTGGAACCCCAAGAGAGGAAGCAAGAGCCTCTCCTCTAGTGGGAATCTCTAGAATCCTCTAGTGGGAATACAAAGGAGCCCTTCCATTCTGAGGAGGAAAGATATACATGAAGGGGCATTGAAGCTGAGCTCAAGAGCCAATCTTATTTTAGCAACCTGGAAAAAGAATCTGGGTCAAGGCTGACAGTGACCAACTTAGATGAGTATTAAGGGAGGCTTGGAGCAGGACAAAGGCTGGAGTCAGAGAAGCCAAGATGTTAGGGAGACCGCCAGGCAGAAGAGGGATGCTCACAGTGAGGACCAGGTGGGCAGTTGCTCAGGAAAAGGTCAGCATCTCCCCTCAGGGTTTTCTGTTAACAGCATATTGGAGAAACTGATGACTAAAACTGCAAACCTAGTCACCTTTTCTTGGAAGTCCCATTGAAATCACAAGTATGATCCAGGAGGACTTTGGATTCAGCAGAAGCTGGCCCAAGTTAACCTTTGATGTACCTCTTTACATTCTCTACCATTGTCAGAGCACCAACAGTGGCACCAGAGATTTGCCCAACTGCCACAATGAGGCCTCCTCTGGTTGACCTTCTTCCTCACCCACAGACACAGTGGGTTCAGCCCCACTTGGCCGGGCACTTAGAAGTGCCCCCTAAGTATGTGATCCTATACATGTCTTCTTAGTTGAATTCAACGGGGCTTTATCCCAGGTAAGTGGATATAACTTGTTAAGGGATTCCAGAGCTTTCATAGCCTGTAATGTTCTTGAAATATAATACAATACTGTATAATAATATATCAATTGCCAATATTTTTTAATTTCATCACAGTCCCAGAATATATGAATATAATTTGCATGTGCTTATCCACAGCACCAGCAATTATCATAAAACAGGTTATTAAAATAAGCTTTAAGTTATATGAGGTTAAGTGCCAGTGGTGTCACATTTTATAAAAATTCTCCTTCAAATGTATTGCAATTTAATTTCTCCCAACTTTCTCGTCCCACCAATGCAATCCTTTAGCCCGAATTGTGATGCGCAGATCTTGTTCCTATCTCTTCTGGTATGGTTGTGTTTCTTCAGAGTATGGTTCCTTAAGGATTCCATATATCATACTAACTGGCCATTTTTAACTGACCTCTGCAACTTCTAATGGCTTCTACACTGCATCATATTTTCCAGTTACAGCCACCTTGAAAATATTGATGTATTTTAGAAGCATATTGATTCATTTTGTTTATACCTTCTTCAAAGATACAGCAGTATCGCTCTTATAAAATTATATTTATGTGCATATACCACAAGTGTCCCAATTTGACATACTATGTAATATCACTCTCTGATTAATTTGTTTATTATAACAGCAGGAGTTATATGGAGAAAGATCGAGACTAGTTGACCCATACCGTATAAATAGGACCGATATGGATTTTCACATACTACTTTAAGATATTTTTATTGTAATTCCATACAATATTCCTTAAAGACAGAAACCTCCCAAACTGCTCGTATTCATAAAAATCCATTCCTTTATATTAGTCATTGGTATACCCACATCCATAAATTAGGTATCCTACATGCATCGTAAAATCTTTTTTTTCAACTGTGTGGAATTCCTCCAATGAGAGGAATTAGCAATAAATTTTTCAGATAAAGTCACTTGACATGGATGACATATTTGATACAGAGTCAGAGATGGTTCGAAGTAGTACCCTGGTCATATTGTTTTGAAGACCTTTCAGCTTGTACAACCCGAGGATCTAGACAAACGGTTCACAGGAGTCTTCTGAAATATGCCAGAATGGGTTTGGACATGTGGGCCTCATGGGTTGTGAATGCCTTCTTGAGGGATGGAGTAGTTCCTACTGTCCCAAATGAGGCAAGGATGAAACCTCTTTTAAAGAAGCTACATCTACATATACAGTGGTACCTCGGGTTAAAAACTTAATTCGTTCCAGAGGTCCGTTCTTAACCTGAAACTGTTCTTAACCTGAAGCACCACTTTAGCTAATGGAGTCTCCCGCTGCTGCCACACCGCCGCTGTGAAATTTCTGTTCTCATCCTGAAGAAAAGTTCTTAACCCAAGGTACTATTTCTGGGTTAGCAGAGTCTGTAACATGAAGTGTCTGTACAGTGGTACCTCGGGTTACATACGCTTCAGGTTACAGACACTTCAGGTTACAGACTCTGCTAACCCAGAAATAGTGCTTCAGGTTAAGAACTTTGCTTCAGGATAAGAACAGAAATTGTGCTTCGGAGGCGTGGCAGCAGCAGGTGGCCCCATTAGCTAAAGTGGTGCTTCAGGTTAAGAACAGTTTCAGGTTAAGTACAGACCTCCGGAACGAATTAAGTACTTAACCTGAGGTACCACTGTAACCTGAAGCGTCTGTAACCCGAGGTACCACTGTATACATAAATATATATCATTTTATTTGTTCAAACCATGCTCAAGGCGGGTTACAACATGAAAAAATACATAATTGCAGACATAACAAAAGTAGTCATAAGCAATAAATAAAACATATCAAAAAGTCTGCAGCCAAACTGAACAATTTCCACATAAATCATGATAAGATTTAAATTAAAGGTTTTAAAATGTAGTATTACTAACAGTAGAAACAACGAAAACCCCTCAGCAATATCTCAGCCCAATATTCTGTTCAGGACCCTTAACTGCCCGGGTCCTTTTCCTTTTCCTTTTCCTCAGAGGCCTTCCCTTTTGTGGCTGGAGTCATTCAGAGCCTTGCCCTCAAGGACCAGGTAGGAATAGAACTGCAAGTCAGATAGCAGATCTTCCAGGACTTACAGACAAGATGGTCTCTGAGCTCTTCAGCAGCCTCAGGTTTTGTAGCCAGAGCTAGTCAGGTCCCGACCCTCTAGGCCAGGTGAGAAAAGGTCTGCAAGGCAGGGAGCAGGTCTTCCAGGACTCACAGCCAAGATGGTCTAGGGACCCTTTGGAGTAAGATACCTCAGTGTCCAGTATTTCATTCTTGCACAAAGTGGTGGTATTGGATGAAGCTGGCTATTGGACTGGATTGGTTTCCCTGTTAGATGACTTCGCAAAGGAATAGAAGGTAGGAGTGTAAACCTATTAGTGCTCCTGGACCTCCCAGCAGATTTTGATACCATTTGCCACTGTATTCTGGTCAGACCTCACCTGGAGTACTGTGTCCAGTTCTGGGCACCACAGTTCAAGAAGGACACTGACAAACTGGAATGTGCCCAGAGGAGGGCAACCAAAATGGTCAAAGGCCTGGAAACGATGCCTTATGAGGAACGGCTAAGGGAGCTGGGCATGTTTAGCCTGGAGAAGAGGAGGTTAAGGGGTGATATGATAGCCATGTTCAAATATATAAAAGGATGTCACATAGAGGAGGGAGAAAGGTTGTTTTCTGCTGCTCCAGAGAAGTGGACACGGAGCAATGGATCCAAACTACAAGAAAGAAGATTCCACCTAAACATTAGGAAGAACTTCCTGACAGTAAGAGCTGTTTGACAGTGGAATTTGCTGCCAAGGAGTGTGATGGAGTCTCCTTCTTTGGAGGTCTTGAAGCAGAGGCTTGACAACCATATGTCAGGAGTGCTCTGATGGTGGTTCCTGCTTGGCAGGGGGTTGGACTCGATGGCCCTTGTGGTCTCTTCCAACTCTATGATTCTATGACTAGGCTACGGTATGCTGTTCTACCAGCTGTTCAAGTTGGTTTTAGGAGACATGGTGTCATGGTGGTTCTGGTCTGTCCTAGAGATTCTGCCTCAGATGGTGCTGGGGGATTCATCTTACATCCTTTACGTTTAGCTGGTGGAGTGCATTAAAGTTCCATTTGCCCCACCCACCCTCAAAGCTGTTTACTTCTTCCAGCAATTCCAAACAGATTTGAAGTTTGTGTTGCAATGTCGGCAATATGCAACCAATTAGTCACCATTTTCACGTATATATTTCCTATACGTTCAGTTTCAGTCCACCTGCCTTTTCGAACCCCTTTCCCTCCCGAACCGGGACCGGGACTTCCTCTGAGGAGCAAGGCACCCAATACTCATTCTCTTTCAGAAATGCAGCGATGAAAAATATGGCAAGGTTGCCCAACTATGAAGGGTTCTGTTTACGGCTTGGGTAATTTTTGTGGCCTTTTGTGTATTTCCTTTGGCGTAGATTACATTAATTTATCATCTGAGAGTAACGCTGATAGAAATATTTTAGTCAATTGCTCTTTTAAGTTCATGTCAACGAGCTTGGTGCTAGCCTCGGGCCAAAACAAATAGGATACATTATTTTATTGTGTGTTCAGGTGGGGATTCCAGGAATTATTTCCTAGGTAAGCCGGGACATTCGTACACTTAGCTTAAAGGGGAGGAGAAAGGAAGGGAAGTCAATTGGGTCAGGTTCCTCACTTGGTTCCTCAGTCCTTGGGAGCTCTTCTGTCCATCATCAGGATCTTTAGGTAGCTCAGTTCTAGTCATATCCCACAAACACTGTTTTTTCTTACTGCAGCTCTGCTGAATGACTGTGCTGGTCCCGGGGGGGGGGGTACCGTGCGGCGTGGTCTGAGTCCGGTCCTGGGTCGAGGGTCTGGAGGCTGGCCGCCAAGGGCGAAGCAGGGTCCAAGGCAAGGAGCCGGGCGTGGTCAGGAACTCCAGAAGGGCAGGTCTGGGTGCTGGCAGGAACAGGCTTCCAGCGATGTTGCTCCCGCAACCTGGGACTGGGCTGACTGGCCTTTATCTTCTCTGGGGCCTAGGGCGATCCCAGTCCACAGGTGACTCGCCTCTCCTGGCCTTAAGGCGAGCACTCCTCCTGAGAGAACTTAGTTCCCTCCGCCTCTCTGCCCTGAGCCTCTGCAGCTCCGGAGAGGCTGGAGGGTTACTGGACCCAGAGGCAGCTTCACCTTCCCCTGACCGGGCTGGGAGAGGAGCACCTGCAGGCAATGGGTCCTCGATCACCTCCGGAGCCAGAGCGGATTCATCTGGTGTCTGCTCCTGAGGATCCGGCACAGGTAAGGGCCCTTCAGGTTCAAGCCCCTGCCCTGGCTCAGCCGGCCCTGAAGGAGGGGACTCCTGTGAAGGCTGTGATTCCTTCGGTTCAGCCTCTGAGTCCGAATCCCAGGCCATCCCAATGACATAATTGCATAGTTCCTGCAGATCCATAGCAGAAAATCTGCTTTGCACACAGAAAGTCCCAGACTGGATTCCCAACATGTCCAGGTTAGGCTGGGAGAGAATCCTGCCTGAAACTGCAGCACTTCTGCCTATCCTTGGAGACGATACAGAACTAGATGGTCTGGCCAACTGAATAGCTCAGTTGGTAGAGGGTGAGACTCTTAATCTCAGGGCTGTGGGTTCAAGCCCTGCGTTGGGCAAAGATTCCTGCATTGCAGGGGGCTGGATTAGATGAACCTTGCGGTCCCTTCCAATTCTGTGATTCTATGACTGCATAAGGCATATTTCTGTGTTCCATCTACTGCTTTGATCATGCTCAGGGGAGAACCATCGTTTGGTTTGTAAACATTTGTGATAAGAATTTATCCCAACCTCTCCCCCATTTCCTCATTCCCTAGGCACCTCACTCTGTTTTCCTTGCCACAATTTGTTGCTGTTGTTGTTGTTTAGTCATTTACTCGTGTCTGCCTCTTCGTGACCCCCTGGACCAGAGCACGCCCGGTACTTCTGTCTTCCACTGCCTCCCACAATTTGGCCAAACTCATGCTGGTAGCTTCAAGAACACTGTCCCACCATCTCGTCCTCTGTCGTCCCCTTCTCCTTGTGCCCTCCATCTTTCCCCACACCAGGCTCTTTTCCAGGGAGTCTTCTCCTCTCCTGAGGTGGCCAAAGTATTGGAGCCTCAGCTTCAGGATCTGTCCTTCCAGTGAGCACTCAGGGCTGATTTCCTTCAGAATGGATATGTTTGATCTTCTTGCAGTCCATGGGACTCTCAAGAGTCTCCTCCAGCACCAGAATTCAAAAGCATCAATTCTTTGGCGATCAGCCTTCTTTATGGTCCAGCTCTCACTTCCATACATCACTACTGGGAAAACCATAGCTTTAACTATACGGACGTATGACCTAATACGAGGATGGGTACTGCTATTCCCTCATCCCTACCTAAATCTATGTTCTCTCCATAAGCAAGAGGCACTAATCCCCTTCAATCACTTAGTAATAGGAGTACAAAATACGACTTGAGCTCTGCTTTGGATGCCAGCAACAATCCATTACACAACTCTGCTATAAACTGCCATAGTCGGCTGCTGTGGTACTAACCACATAACGCAGTCTCATTTGGGAATTGCTTGTGTAACATAGACTGGAAATTTTACAATGCAGGAGAATGAACACTACAAACTAGCACCAGTTTCGTAACTCTTCCTTGTTTGGATAGTCTTGAGCCCCCAATGGAGGGGTGCATAGAGGCTGCCGCCCTTTAAATGTCCCACCAGCTGAGCATAAGACTGACAGTCTTGCTGATGTCACAACCTTTGCAAGATGTTTAACCAGGCTTTATGTTTCTAATGAGATGACTATCTTGGTATTGACAGTTGAACTATTATGTCACCAGGAATGAAATGGGACAATCCTGAATTTGAGAACCAGAAATCTGATGCAACACAGAGTAAGGGCTCGAAGAGACCGATACAAATAGGGAAAGGGTTGCAGATTAGTGCTGAGTCAAAAAGAAATTGCCTCATGCATTTTTGTTTTTACCATTTTCTATCACTTAATGAGAAAAAGAAATTCCAGTGGAAAAATAATCAAAGGGGAGAGAAAAATTCAGTGAAATTCTCATGGGCTTTTCATGCACTTACCTTATTTTCAAGGTGGCTGAGGGGTGATTGTATCTTTTATTTCGCTCTACAAATAATCTCTCCAGTGGTCTGCACTCTGCAGATTCCCCCACTTGCTTTGTTTATTTTGGTTCGCAGTATTTTATATTCTGTTTGGTTGTAATAAAATCACTTTGCACTTTACAACAAATAAAAATATATTTTAAATTAAAAAAAAAATCTAACTTCAATTAAAGTCCAGAGGGAAAACAAAATGAGAGCTCCTCCCAATGGACTTTTTGGAGTAGGAAACTTGGGCAGTAGAGTGTTGTATTTCTGCATACTGGGAAGAAAGCTCACAACCACCAATATTGGCCATCTTTGAAGATGGCTATCATACGGCCTCTCAGTCTCTCTTCTCCCTTCTCCAATAAGCACCATGCTCATCCAAAGTTTTTCCCATCCAGCCTCCTAACATATCCTTCCTAAGGCTAATCTGACCAAAATGAATGTTGCCCCCAGCATTAAATTCTCAATTTTCCCAGACCACCCAGCCTAATCCCACCCTTGCTGAAAATAAATAGTTCCAATATTCTAGATGAAAATAAATTTTACTATATGTGTATATAAACAAAGCAGCTCCTCAGAGCTAGAACATGGTGGTTAGTGGTTGCGTCGCTCCATAGTAATTTTAGAAAACCTAATATAAAAATGTAAATTTCCCTACAGACTAGTGAGCAATGTTTCTGATAGTGAGGCAAATGTCACACTGGAAACATCATCTGTGGTATTCTAAGACATCCACAAGGACTGGGCGTTGTTGTTTTTTACTTAATGACTTTTCAGGGATTTTAGGACCAAACAGGATGTGATACCAGGCTATGGTAGGGTATCAACACTTGGGTCTTTTAGTGAGGAGCAAAAGGGTTAAGCCCCTTGCTATGCTCTGCAGTCTCAATAAACACTTACTATTAAGTGTATTTAGTGGGACGCGGGTGGCGCTGTGGGTTAAACTGATCAGAAGGTCAGCGGTTTGAATCCCCATGACGGGGTGAGCTCCCGTTGCTCAGTTCCTGCTCCTGCCAACCTAGCAGTTCGGAAGCACGTCAAAGTGCAAGTAGATAAATAGGTACCGCTTCGGCGGGAAGGTAAACGGCGTTTCCGTGCGCTGCTCTGGTTCGCCAGAAGCGGCTTAGTCATGCTGGCCACATGACCCGGAAGCTGTACGCCGGCTCCCTCGGCCAATAAAGCGAGATGAGCGCCGCAACCCCAGAGTCGGCCACGACTGGACCTAATGGTCAGGGGTCCCTTTACCTTTACCTTTACCTTATTAAGTGTATTTAAAGATAGAAGGAAGGAACTGCACTTATCACCTTAGATTTGGCCCTGATTTTGGTGTAGCAGACAAATGTTTTGGACTTGGGCCAGGGTTCAAAACTCCACTCACTGAGCAGCCTTGGGGAAGTCACTTTCTCTCTGCTTAGTGCGGGTGCTTGTGAGGCTCAAATGAGACAATCCACGGAGATCATGCCTACTTACCTATTCTTATGTTACCTGTAAGCTTAGCTTCTGTTTCCCCTGCCCCACACTGACATTGGAAGCGGGTGGAGCAGGGGAAATTCGCTGCTCTGGAAGAGAGATAAACAACTGACTAAGTCACATTTAGTTAGTTAGTTAGTTAGTTAGTTAGTTAGTGTGCCACCCTTCACCCACAGATCTCAGGGCAGTTCACAACATAAAAATACAAGATAAAAGCACAAAACAAACAAACAATACCTATATTGTCAATGTACAACCTGTGTACAATGAAATTAACTGAGCCTCCCCCCCCCACAAAAACTCAATCTCATTGCACTCTGTGTGCTTGTCGCACAACACACCAACCCCAAAAGTCAGTTGCACTATATTGTTTTCCGTTCAGCAGCCTAACAGCCCACGGATAGAAACTCTTTTTAGCCTGTTGGTACGACTGATTATACTTCTATATCTCCTGCCCAAGGGTAGAAGATTAAAGAGGTGCTGGCCGGGGTGTGAATCGTCCCTGAGAATTTTTCTCGCTCTCCTAAGGCAACGATCCCTTGCGATGTCATCTAGCGGACTCAAGAGACAGCCCATGATATCATGAGCTGTATTCACCACCCTCTGTAGAGACTTTCTGTCCGTGGCTGTCAAGCCAACTTACCACACTGTGATACAATATGAGAGGACACTTTCTGTTGTGGACCGGTAGAAGGAGGTCATCAATTGTTGTTTAACATTGTTCTTTCGCAAGACCCTGAGGAAATAGAGTCTCTGTTAGGCCTTCCTAACCACCTGAGTTATATTGTTTTTAATAAATGATTAATACAAGAACAAAAAACTCCCCACAAACCAGTAACTCCACCTCACCCGCTCCCACAAACACATTTAAAAGGGGTTTAAGATATTTATCCCCCCTCATGGATCAGTGCCGTGCCGTGGCGAAGGGGCTTGATGCTTTTGAATTATGGTGCTGGAGGAGACTCTTGAGAGTCCCATGGACTGCAAGAAGATCAAACCTATCCATTCTGAAGGAAATCAGCCCTGAGTGCTCACTGGAAGGACAGATCCTGAAGCTGAGGCTCCAAGACTTTGGCCAGCTCATGAGAAGAAAAGACTCCCTGGAAAAGACCCTGCTGTTGGGAAAGATGGAGGGCACAAGGAGAAGGGGACGATGGAGGACAAGATGGTTGGACAGTGTTGTTGAAGTGACAAACATGAGTTTGACCAAACTGTGGGAGGCAGTGGAAGACAGAAGTGCCTGGCATTTTCTGGTCCATGGGGTCATGAAGAGTCAGACACGACTAAACGACTAAACAACAACAACAACAAGATATTTATCATCCAGAGGCCTGGTATTTGTTATTTTCAGTTTACTCTGTGTGCGATTGTTTCCAACTCCCATTTTTGCTGCACTCTTGTCAATCATCTGACGGCATTACGATGTCAGAGATCAGACCTCAAAGGGGCTTGCTGTGAGTCAGCCTCACTTTGTCCATTTGAGTCCTAACTGTACCTGCAAATGAACTTCAAAGGGAGTTGCTTGCCAGTGAGCAACTGGGAAGGCACTTTTTAAAGCTCCTAATTGTTCCTTTGGAGCCATGTGTTTACCTATCACTGTGCACAACATCATGTCTGACCTCAGATACGGGGTAGGTGGATGAGGTTTAAGGAAAATGGTCTCACGGGCAAAATTAGGAGCCTGTCCAGGTCTATTGAGGCCTGTTGTCCAGAGGTTCACCACCACTGCTTCTGAGGTCTCGCAGAATGGGGCTGGTCTCAAGTAGTGACTGTGATGGTGCAGCCAGTCTTTTAGCATTCTCCAGGGTTATGAAAGAACATTTGGGCATTTCCTTTTGTAGACTTAAGATTCACGTTCCATTGCATGCTTTTTAACAAGACATTTCTCAGCAATTAGCACGTTAGATCTGCTCTGCTTGTGCCTTTAAGTGTGAAGAGCAGCTTACCAGTCTTGGGTGTACAGAGACGAGGAAGGATGTGAAGACCCACCAAAATACTTCCAAAGGGATGTCTCCTGGCACCCTTTGCTACTCTCCACAGTCCTTGGTGCTTAAGTGCCTCATTCCAATGCAGGGAGTGAGGGGCTGATCCATGGCAGTTCAGTGCCCTTGTCCAACTAAGGGAACAATTATCTCTGCTCTAAAAGCAGTTCAGTAATTTGTGTGGAGTGTGGTTCAAGTCCTTCATGGATCACTGCCTTGCCGTGGCGAAGGGGCTTGAAGAACTCAGAGAAGCTATGAACAATGCCGAGCAGGGCACCCAAGATGAACAGATCATAGTGGAGAGTTTGGACCAAACGTGATCCACCTGGAGCAGGAACCGGCAAGCCACTCCAGTATCCCTGCCAAGAAAACTCCATGGACAAAGACAACAGGCATATAAAAGATATGACGCTGGAAGATGAGCCCCTCAGGTCGGAAGGCGTCCAACATGCTACTGGGGAAGAGCGGAGGACAAGTACAAGTAGATCCAGAGCTGATGAAGCGGCTGGGCCAAAGCCGAAAGGACGCTCAGTTGCGGATATGCATGGAAGCGAAAGGAAAGTCCAATGCTGTAAAGAAAAATATTGCATAGGAACCTGGAATGTAAGAACCATGAACCTGGGTAAGTTGGATGTGGTCAAAAATGAGATGGCAAGAATAAACATTGACATCCTGGGCATCAGTGAACTAAAATGGACGGGAATGGGCGAATTCAGTTCGGATGACTATCATATCTACTACTGTGGGCAAGAAACCCGTAAAAGAAATGGAGTGGCCCTCATAGTCAACAAAAGAGTGGCGAAAGCTGTACTGGGATGCAATCTCAAAAATGATAGAATGATCTCGATACGAATCCAAGGCAGACCTTTTAACATCACAGTAATCCAAGTTTATGCACCAACTACTGGTGCTGAAGAAACTGAAATTGACCAATTCTATGAAGACTTACAACACCTTATAGAAGTGACACCAAAGAAGGATGTTCTTCTCATTATAGGGGATTGGAATGCTAAAGTAGGGAATCAAGAGATAAAAGGAACAACTGGCAAATTTGGTCTTGGAATTCAAAATGAAGCAGGGCAAAGGCTAATAGAGTTCTGTCAAGAGAACAAGCTGGTCATCACAAACACTCTTTTCCAACAACACAAGAGACGACTCTACACATGGACATCACCAGATGGGCACCATCGAAATCAGATTGATTATATTCTCTGCAGCCAAAGATGGAGAAGCTCTATACAGTCAGCAAAAACAAGACCTGGAGCTGACTGTGGCTCAGATCATCAGCTTCTTATAGCAAAATTCAAGCTTAAACTGAAGAAAGTAGGAAAAACCACTGGGCCGGTAAGATACAATCTAAACCAAATTCCTTATGAATACACAGTGGAAGTGAGGAACAGGTTTAAGGATTTAGAATTGCTGGACAGAGTGCCTGAAGAACTATGGATGGATGCCCGAAACATTATACAGGAGGCAGCAACGAAAACCATCCCAATGAAAAGGAAATGCAAGAAAGCAAAGTGGCTGTCCAATGAGGCCTTACAAATAGCGGAGGAGAGAAGGCAAGCAAAATGCGAGGGAGATAGAGAAAGATACAGGAAATTGAATGCAGAATTCCAAAAAATAGCAAGGAGAGACAAGAAGGCCTTCTTAAATGAGCAATGCAAAGAAATAGAGGAAAACAACAGAATGGGAAGAACCAGAGATCTGTTCAAGAAAATTGGAGATATGAAAGGAACATTTCGTTCAAAGATTACCATAATAAAGGACAAAAGTGGTAGGGACCTAACAGAAGCAGAAGACATCAAGAAGAGGTGGCAAGAATACACAGAGGAACTATACCAGAAAGATATGGATGTCTCGTACACCCCAGGTAGTGTGGTTGCTGACCTTGAGCCAGACATCCTGGAGAGTGAAGTCAAATGGGCCTTAGAAAGCATTGCAAATAACAAGGCCAGTGGAAGTGATGGTATTCCAGCTGAACTATTTAAAATTTTAAAAGATGATGCGGTTAAGGTGCTACACTCAATATGCCAGCAAGTTTGGAAAACTCAGCAGTGGCCAGAAGATTGGAGAAGGTCAGTCTACATCCCAATCCCAAAGAAGGGCAGTGCTAAAGAATGCTCCAACTACCGCACAATTGCACTCATTTCACACGCTAGCAAGGTTATGCTTAAAATTCTTCAAGGAAGGCTCAAGCAGTATGTGGACAGAGAACTCCCAGAAGTGCAAGCTGGATTTCGAAGAGGCAGGGGAACCAGAGACCAAATTGCAAACATGCGCTGGATTATGGAGAAAGCTAGAGAGTTCCAGAAAGACATCTACTTCTGCTTCATTGACTATGCAAAAGCCTTTGACTGTGTCGATCACAGCAAACTATGGCAAGTTCTTAAAGAAATGGGAGTGCCTGATCACCTCATCTGCCTCCTGAGAAATCTCTATGTGGGACAAGAAGCTACAGTTAGAACTGGATATGGAACAACTGATTGGTTCAAAATTGGGAAAGGAGTACGACAAGGCTGTATTTTGTCTCCCTGCTTATTTAACTTATATGCAGAATTCATCATGCGAAAGGCTGGGCTGGATGAATCCCTAGCCGGAATTAAGATTGCTGGAAGAAATATCAACAACCTCAGATATGCAGATGACACAACCTTGATGGCAGAAAGTGAGGAGGAATTAAAAAACCTTTTATTGAGGGTGAAAGAGGAGAGCACAAAATATGGTCTGAAGCTCAACATCAAAAAAACGAAGATCATGGCCACTGGTCCCATCACCTCCTGGCAAATAGAAGGGGAGGAAATGGAGGCAGTGAGAGATTTTACTTTCTTGGGCTCCATGATCACTGCAGATGGTGACAGCAGCCACGAAATTAAGAGACGCCTGCTTCTTGGGAGGAAAGCAATGGCAAACCTAGATAGCATTTTAAAAAGTAGAGACATCACCTTGCCAACAAAGGTCCGTATAGTAAAAGCTATGGTTTTCCCAGTAGTGATGTATGGAAGTGAGAGCTGGACCATAAAGAAGGCTGATCGCCGAAGAATTGACGCTTTTGAATTATGGTGCTGGAGGAGACTCTTGAGAGTCCCATGGACTGCAAGAAGATCAAACGCATCCATTCTTAAGGAAATCAGCCCTGAGTGCTCACTGGAAGGACAGATCGTGAAGCTGAGGCTCCAATACTTTGGCCACCTCATGAGAAGAGAAGACTCACTGGAAAAGACCCTGATGTTGGGAAAGATGGAGGGCACAAGGAGAAGAGGACGACAGAGGACGAGATGGTTAGACAGTGTTCTCGAAGCTACAAACATGAATCTGACCAAACTGCGGGTGGCAGTGGAAGACAGGAGTGCCTGGCGTGCTCTGGTCCATGGGGTCACGAAGAGTCGGACACGACTGAACGACTAAACAACAACAAGTGGTTCAAGTTCCAGGGAGTTGCACTGAGGTCTTCTTTGGCAGCCAAGAGCTGGCCAGTGCCACCTGTACTGCTACTGCCCTGACGGTATTGGACTGTGCAATCCAACAAAGCCCGGAATAAGGAAATGTGTTTCAATTATCCTAAACACCTTAAAAGCTGTATGCTTTAGTAAAACTGTTGAATAGTATACTAAATTTTGTATAGGTTTTGTTTTTTGTTTTTAAAAAGCATGGGCTAATAAAAATGAATTATTGTAAACAGAAGGGAAAAAAAACAAATCCTGGCTTTAAATATATTTCATGCCCCGGGTATGACATAGTATGATGAAATTATGGGGAACCCCTTAATGATTGCAAACCCCTGATGGACTTTTTGCACAAAAAGGAAAATGAGCTTGTGATATTTGGGTTTGAAGACTGAAAAAAAGCTTGATTTATGGAAAGCAGAAGAGGGGAATGTATTAGGGTGTAAGAGTTTTGCATAAGTTTTTTAATGCTGATAGAAGTATTTTCCTTTCTTTTTGTTTTCATGTTAAAAATGCTTGATATTTGATGTTGATTTCTGTATATTATTCCCCCCCCCCTCATTTTTCAAGCTTCAATAAAAATAGCTTTACAAAAAAAGAAAAGAAAAGGTACTTGGACATGTTTGGGGATAACTACAGAAATCATACTACAGAGTAGTCAAGGAACAATTGTCTTCTCTAGTCTGACCCTACTTCTCAAGGAAGGGTCAGTCTGTTCATCCTAGGCAGTTGTGTGTCACAAGCGTGAAAAGATGCTGCCAAAAAAATAGCTCCAGAAAGACCACAGAGCTTTCTCAGTTCCACCTTCCTTGAAATATGGAATGGATTGTGAATGCACAAAAATGACCATGACTGTTGTAAGGATATCAGGGGGCTACTCGAGAGCAATCAGGCAAATGCCTCCCTGGTCGGCTGTAAAGCCTCATTATTGGTGCCAAAAACCCTTCACCATGCAGAGCGCCTCTATTCCATGTCTTGCTCATTCACGGGCAGAATCTGAGAGTGGGCAGTCCTTAAACCTTCCCCAGCAGAGTAGTTTCTTGACGCCCACTCTGCGCCTCCCCTCTCTGCGTGGAAGCCTACTGCGCAAGGAAGGCTTGGGTAACGGGGGACCTCTCTCCTCCCCGCTTTGCTCAGGCAAGGTGTCCTGGCACCGCCTCGCCTCCTCCAAGCCCTGAAGCTCCTCTCCACTGGAAGTGTGCTGCTTCCCACGATCTTTGGGGCCTCTCTGTAATCCATCCGGCTTTTCCCCTCTCCCCCCTGAGCCGATGGACGTTCCCTGACAACTGCCATTCAGGTAGCCTGGCAGTGCACAGGATGACAGGCCAAGCCAGTGAGCCTTTTTCCTGTTAAAACAGGCCAGTTGTTTTAGTGAGCACGGTTACATTGTTCATCAGTGCCAACACACTTTAGATTTTTGTTTAATGCGTATTGCAGATGTATCTGCAATTGTAAATAATTTGCCAATTACATTACCTTTGTCTGAGTTTTTGTTTTGATATTTTGTTTCTGCTGCCCCTTTGCATTTGTATCACTTGATGGTGGTGGTGTTTTTATAGATCTGTTATCCTATTGTATAGAAAGGTGTTGTTTTTAATGTATGGAATGATACTATCACAACGGAATAATGAGGTAGGGGGAGGTTTTTTAAAAAAGTCATTTGCTCCCAAATGTAGTTCCAATCCAGATTGCCTCTTGTGACTGCTTTTTGCCCCATGAGGGAAGCTACAATTGTTGAATTGTTTCTTTAAATGTAAAGGTTCATCATTGTTTCACCCGATGTGTGTATCTTTAAGGGGCCAGAGCAAGGGCCAGAGCAAAATAACGAGACCCAGCTTTACAGCTGTGAAACATAGCAGGTGCTGCTGAGTTATATTGATTAAGCTGTGTCAGCATTTGGGTGTAGTATATAAGGAGTAGCACCTAGCTCTGCCATTACCCTGGGGGATGGGTTGGTGGTTGGGTCTTGTTTGTTTGTTAATGTATTTAGTGTAAAAGGATTTTTTGTTTTTCTTATTAAAACCTTGCTTAAGTTATTTTTGAGTCCCTTTTTAATGCATGGTCTCCCCAGCAAGCTCTCTGCAGCGTTACTATACTGCAAAAAACCAACAACAATTATCAGTTATGAGGAGCTATTTGGATCAAGACCACAGTGGTGGTGGGACAATACGGTCCCAATCCAAACAAGAGCACTTTCCCTGATGGCTGGTGTTTAGTAGGGGACAAACAAGCACGGAAGGACCAATTATGCAATCAACATCACAACTAGTTTGACCTTCAGTCACCAAGAGTTAAAGAGCTGACAGCACAGCTATGTTGGAGCGCAGGGGGTGGCCGTTCCTTGTAAGGCTGCTGTCAGGAGCTGGAGTCAGGCACAGGTCAGCAATAAAACATCCAGTGCCAGTGAAATTAACACTTTATTCAAAGAAACCAAAACAGCACAGGCCTAGTGATCACAGCACCTCTTCCCAGTAGGTCTTGCTCCAATGACGCAGTTGCGAGGACTGAAGGTCCATCGTTCTCTAAGCTTCCTTCTCTTGCCTCTCATTGTTCCGCCTTCTTCATTTTTCTGTGTGTTCTGGGAGACCAGGGGCGAGGGGAGCTGGTCACAGCAGGAGGGGGAGACTCCCTGGCTTCTTCAGCAGCCTACCTCCACTCTGCCGCTGCCCCTGATGCTGGACTGCTCTCCACCACAGCCTATTGCTGTTCACTAAACCCTGCTACCTCTTCAGCCTCCTCCTCCCAGTCTACCCCTTCTTCTCCCTCTTAACTACTCATTGTTGTGCCACCACCAAGCCCCTGGCTCTGAGCCTTCTCCCCCTGGGAGTCCCCTTGAGGGTTCCCTCGCTGGTGCCTCCAGCCACTCCTTGGCATTCAGCCAGTCCATGACAGCTGCATTGAATTTTTGTGGGATTGCTTTTCACATCAAAATGGTTGACTCCGGTGTAGCCTATGGGGCCAACATGACAGAAACAGAGCCCCCATTTTTGGTGCCTTCAGAGGCCTTTAGCGAGCTTCTGCAGGCAGCGTTACCATTTGATAAATGGTGTTGCCTTATCAGTTGTGTAGGGATGAATATTTCTCTCCATAAACAGAAAATAAATTGAAATTATCATAGGCGAGCGGAGATTTCAGTGAAATCCTCATCAGTGTTGTGTGAGGTTTCTGTTGCATTTATCTTATTTATTTATAAAATACATTTATATACCCCTATTCATAAAAAATATCAGAGCAGTTCATGGCAATTATATATAAAACCATACTATTTTAAAAAATGAAACTATTATGGAAAGAAGAATTCTTTGTTGCCTGGGAAAGCATCCAGCAGGCACTTAAAAGTTGAAACAGAAGGTGATCTGCACTCTGTCGCCTTTCTGGGTGCCTAATGCTTCCTGAAAACTTCACGGCATCCTTAAACTTTCCTGTAAAAAGGTGGGAAGACTGCCTACCGGGTTCCTGTTCGCTGTTACTTTATTTAAGTGGAAAATTTTTTTAAAGAAATCAGTACAGGAAGACATTTCTAAAGATAAAAGACGAACTTCCCCTAAAAACAAATTGAGTGAGCACATCTATTTCAGATGCTTGGTAGCCAGTCCCTCTGGACTTCCTGCAGTTTTACACAAGTGTAGGCAGTGGGGCAGGAGAAAATGGAAATAAAGACACACCGCCCATGATCAACTCGGCATGAAGAGAAGTTCTCAAGTGCCCTGTAAATGAGGCAGACAAATAGAAGCCTCTTTCACAGAGGAAGAAAACTCCCCCCCCCATAAACTGGAGGAAAAGGTTTCAGCACAGCACTATGTGACAGAGTAGCTACAAGCCACAGCTACAAATCAAGTTGTTCATGGGTCGAATTTCACCTCTGCAGCAAGTTCACTAGGCAGCCTTGGGCAAGCAGCAACTCTCTCTTTCTCTATTCCCTTCCGCCTCTCCAGAAAGGAACATGGCTGTGAGAGACGGTGCTGTGACTATCATGCAAGGACCTGTGCTTCTGAAGAAGAGCCTACTGTGAACCAATGGCCCATCTAAAGTGCAGAATCCTGTCCTCACAGTGGCCGACCAGCTGCCTTTGGGAAACCTGCAAGCAGGAGCTCAGCTCAAGAGCACACTCTCCTCCTGCGGTTTCCAGAAACTGATGATCACAAACATATTGCCTCTGATCATGAAATTCCAGATTTATCCCTCCGATCTGCGAAGTTCCAAGATATATCCCTATTTGCAGCTGAGTGTGTGCTCCTGACAGAGCTTGGATATGGCCCAAAGACCCATATTTCAACAGCTCCCTATAGCCTAATCACGAATACGTATGAACTTTGTGCAGCAGGGGCAGTCAGAGGGAGAGGAAAGAAAGATACCACAGTAAACAGTGAGGGAGTTGTGCATTTGAAGGGATGCAGTGAGAGCACATATATATTTTGTACTTTTGTAACTTAGATACTAGTTGTAAACCTGCCTTCATTTTGCTACTGTAATTGCTGCTTCAGACAGCATCTTAAAAAGCAGAGGCATCACCTTGCAAACAAAGGTCCGTGTAGTTAAAGCTATGGTTTTCCCAGTAGTGATGTGTGGAAGTGAGAGCTGGACCACAAAGAAGGCTGACTGACAAAGAATTGATGCTTTTGAATTATGGTGCTGGGGGAGACTCTGGAGAGTCCCATGGACTGCAAGGACCTATTTATCTACTTGCACTTTGACATGCTTTCGAACTGCTAGGTTGGCAGGAGCAGGGACCGAGCAACGGGACCTCACCCCGTCGCAGGGATTCGAACTGCCGACCTTCTGATCGGCAAGCCCTAGGCTCTGTGGTTTAACCCACAGCGCCACCCACATCCCTAGTGCCAGGGAGTCTTCTCTTCTCATAGAATCATAGAGTTGGAAGAGACCACAAGGGTCATCGAGTCCAACCCCCTGCCAAGCAGGAAACACCATCAGAGCACTCCTGACATATGGTTGTCAAGCCTCTGCTTAAAGACCTCCAAAGAAGGAGACTCCACCACACTCCTTGGCAGCAAATTCCACTGTCGGACAGCTCTTACTGTCAGGAAGTTCTTCCTAATGTTTAGGTGGAATCTTCTTTCTTGTAGTTTGGATCCATTGCTCCGTGTCCGCTTCTCTGGAGCAGCAGAAAACAACCTTTCTCCCTCCTCTATGTGACATCCTTCTATATATTTGAACATGGCTATCATATCACCCCTTAACCTCCTCTTCTCCAGGCTAAACATGCCCAGCTCCCTTAGCCGTTCCTCATAAGGCATCGTTACCAGGCCTTTGACCATTTTGGTTGCATGAGGCGGCCAAAGTCTTGGAGCCTGAGCTTCAGGATCTGTCCTTCCAGTGATCACTCAGGGCTGATTTCCTTCAGAATGGAGAGGTTTGATCTTCTTGCAGTCCATGGGACTCTCAAGAGTCTCCTCCAGCACCATCCTGCTAGAAGGACTCTAATTTTCACAACATGGCACAGGTGCCACATCTACTTATTTTTGTCTAAAAGTGATTACTTAGAGAATATTAATTATATTTGATGCTTTACAGACCCACATGTGTGGGTTAGCACAAAAGTAAAACTGTTTGTGCCTGTTTAAAAAACAAAACAAAACTAGGAGCTAACACATGAAGAGCCCCAGTAGCAGAGTTAAAATCTCATCAGATTTAGTGGAGCATAGGAATAGTTTTTGTTTTTTTTTAACGTTTTCCAGCTCCTTATGAAAGCTTGCCCCCTTTCCCCCTATTTCAATAAAAGAGCCCACAGACTGTGAGGTAAGTTTAAAATGATTTACTCACAGCAGCTAGTCTCAGACTTGCATTTTCCTTAGGAGGAACAATAAAATGCTGGTAAATGTTCTTAGTTGAAAGATACACAGCAAGGCAGCCTCAGATACATATCTGAGGCAGAAAGCTAATTTAAGGCACATCTGCCTCCATCCTTTGCAGTGTGTGAGGGAAAGGAACAGGAAACAAGCCTTGCTTCCTCTCTTTGGAGAAGAGGGGATCTGACATCACAGAGCCTGCTATACTAATTTAAAACTCTGTGGCCCTTAACTCATTTACATACTAACTAGCATTGTTAGCAGCATCTTAAAAAGCAGAGACATCACCTTGCCGAGAAAGGTCCGAATAGTTCAAGCTATGGTTTTCCCAGTAGTGATGTATGGAAGTGAGAGCTGGACCATAAAGAAGGCTGATAGCCAAAGAATGGATGTTTTTGAATTCTGGTGCTGGAGGAGACTCTTGAGAGTCCCATGGACTGCAAGAAGATCAAACCTCTCCATTCTGAAGGAAATCAGCCCTGAGTGCTCATTGGAAGGACAGATCCTGAAGCTGAGGCTCCAAGACCTCATGAGAAGAGAAGACTCCCTGGAAAAGACCCTGATGTTGGGAAAGATGGAGGGTGCAAGGAGAAGGAGACGACAGAGGACGAGATGGTGGGACAGTGTTCTTGAAGCTACCAGCATGACTTTGACCAAACTGTGGGAGGCAGTGGAAGACAGGAGGGCCTGGCGTGCTCTGGTCCAGGGGGTCACTAAGAGTCAGACACGACTAAACGACGACGACAACAACAGGATCTCTCATTAGCTTGGTTGATAAATCCAGCCCTGGTCAATCTGGCCTGCATTTCCATTGTTGGGTGGGGGAATTAATCAAACACAGGCCACATATTAATGACTTTCAGCAGACCTGTGTATGACAGGAGCACATGTGGTGTAATGGTTAGAGTGTCAGACTAGGACATGGGTAGGCAAACTAAAGTCCGGGGACCAGATCCGGCCCAACTGCCTTCTCAATCCAGCCTGCAGACGGTCCGGGAATCAGTGTGTTTTTACATAAGTAGAATGTGTCCTTTTATTTAAAATGCATCTCTGGGTTATTTGTAGGGCATAGGAATTTGTGCATTTATTTATTTTTTCAAAATATAGTCCGGCCCCCCATAAGGTCTGCGGGACAGCGGACCGGCCCCCTGCTGAAAAAGTTGGCTGACCCCTGGACTAGGATATGGGAGAGGAGAGTCCAAACTCTCACTCAGCCATGAAGCTCCCTGGGGGGCCTTGGGGGGGTCAGTCGTGGCCTGTCTAACCTGCCTCACAGGGTTGCTGCGGAGATTAAATGGGGGGAAATGATGCACACCCCCTTGAGCTCCTTGGAGAAAAAGTGGAATATAAACACAAATAAATGATGAATAAACTGGCAGAGTGATGTACAGTGGTTAAGTACTTAATTCGTTCTGGAGGTCTGTTCTTAACCTGAAACTGTTTTTAACCTGAAGCACCATTTTAGCTAATGGGGCCTCTCGCTGCCGCCGGAGCATGATTTCTGTTCTCGTCCTGAAGCAAAGTTCTTGACCTGAAGCACCATTTCTGTGTTAGCGGAGTCTGTAACCTGAAGCGTCTGTAACCCGAGGGACCACTGTATTGGAGTTGGAGAGCTTCTGCTCTAGATTGCCCTGCCAACTGTAGGGCTCATGGAAAAGGTAAAAGCGAAGGGGGAGAAGGGGGTGCACGGGCTCCCCCCAAGAGCAGTGAGGTCCCCAAGGAGCAGAATGGAGGCACCCAGAGAAGTGGGGAGAACGTCGTGTTGGGGGGAGGGAATGGGAAAGGAGGCCTGGACGGGACGGGAGAGAAAACGTCCGGGGCCGAGGGGTCCAAGCTGGTCAACTAGGGCTGGGGGCTCCCGAGCGAGACCCCCCCGAAAGGCTCGGCAGGAGCCCCCCGCCCTCTTTGCGGGCCGAGGCAGCCCCGCCGGCCGAAGCCCCCTCCTCCCCTCGGGCGCCTCCCCGCCCCCTCCTCTCCTTGGGCTGTAGGTGGAGCCCGCGCTCCGAGCCGGCGCTCCAGATCCGGGCTTGGCCAGCGCCTCGCCTCCTCCCGGCCGGGTCTGGGGGCTTCCAGCCGCGCTCCCTCCTCGCCCGCCGCCCAGACTTGCGCTGCGCCTCGGGACGCGGAGAGCCCGCGGCGCCCCCTTCCGCCGGGAGACCCTCGCCCGCCCGGCTGCCTCTCGGAGGGTGGTGGTCCTTTCGGGGCGCGGCGAGGCCCCTCGGAGCTCTCCCCCTTTCCAGTCGGCAGCAGCAGCAGCCGCCGCCCGTGCCTGGGCCGAGAGGATGGCGGCGGCGTCGGGGTGCGGAGGCTGCCGGTCCCCGGCCGGGCGTCGGTGGCGGCGTCGGCGCTGCTGCAGCGGCGGCTGCTGCTCCTCCTGCGAGCAGTGAGCGGAGCGCAGCCGCAGCGGCGGGGGGCGCGCGCGCGCTCGGGCGCAAGGCTGGCGGTGGCGGCGGCGGCGGCGGCGGGGAGCCCGGCGGAGGAAGGAAGCAAGCACGGCCCGCCGGGCGGCCAGCGGCCTCTCTCCCGGTGCTGGGGGCGCACGGCGGCTTCTCCTCGGGACTCGCTTCTCCGGACGCGGCGCCAAGGTGAGCGCAAGCCTTTCTCTCTCTCTCTCCGGCGGGTGCGCGTTGTGTTCTGCCTCCCTGGGCGGGAGGGAGCCTTCCGGAGCCTCCGCCTCCTCCTCCTCCTCCTCCTCCCGGAGGCGAGGCTGGCTGCGCGGGGCATGTGCCAAAGGAGCCTCCCCGGGACATGGCCCTGGGCGCTGGGGGGTCTGGGCGGCATCCTCGGCGGCGGCGGCGCTGAGCGAGGCGCGGAGGGGGAGCCGGCGGGCGAGGGATGCGCGGGCTGAGCGAGGGGCGCCCCCCTTCCGCTGCAGCAGCGGCGGCAGCGGCGGCAGAAGAAGAAGAAGCAGCAGCGGCGGCAGCAGCCTGGTCCTCGCTGGCGGCAGGTAACGCCGAGACTCCTGCTTGCTGGGTTTAAGGATCGCGGCGGCGGCGGCGGGGGGGGGCACCGTTGTGTGCTACGGGTGGGAGGGGGGAGGGCGGCCGTGCCACGGAAAGAGGATGGCATCTCGCTGTCGCTACCCCCCCATCTTTGGGTAGCAGGTACGTTGAGCGGTTCCATCTTTTGAAGCGGGGAGGAGGATGGAGAGGAAATTAGGCTTCCTCCCCCCCCCCGCCTTTCTCCGGTTAGTATGGGGGGGGGGGAGAGGGGAGGACAAGGAAAAAGCGCTCTGTGGATGCAAAGGGGAGGTGTCCTTCCTCCCCTTTGCTCAAGGAAGGGATGGATGGATGGGTATCTTGCCTTGGGTATGCAGCCTTCCCTCGGCTTGGTTTGCTGGGCCATTTGGGCCACGAGGGTCCCTGCTTTCAAGAGGCATCCCCCCCCCGTCTCCTGCCCCCCCACCCCGCTCCTTCAAAGGCTGCTAATGGAGCCTGCCTTGCAGCGCCCCAAGTCTTGGCCCTACCTGGCGTTTTGTTCTCATTAGCAGGCGGGAGTTCAATGTCGCCAATAGCAACGGCTTCTTCTTTTCTCTCTCTCCGCCATAAGGATGCTTTGGCCCAGATGTTTAGATTCCTCCCCCCCACACACACACTCTCCAGTTGCAAAGACCCTGTCTCCGGGTTGGGGTGCTTCACACAATTCCTCTCTGCGGGGTTTGTTAACCGGGGGCAAATGTGGATTGGTGGAAGGCGAGCCAAGCCTCTGGCTGTAACCGTCAGGGCATCCATGTCCCACAGAGGAGATGTGCTGGCGTTGATACTGAGCCGGGGAGACCGGCTGGCATCCTTGCCCTCCATACTTCGTGCCCTTTCCTGCAATTAGCTGCTTTGGAAGGATGGCCAGAGGCCGGCCGAGTGACACTTACAGATGTTTGGGTGTGTAAAGGGCGGAAATATTGTGGTTCTTGTTAGAGAAGCCTTTCGCAAAGTGCTCCATCAGGTGTGCATGTATGTGTCTCTCTGCCCTTTACCACAGATTGCTTCTTCAGATAGAAGCCAAGCAAGAAAGGCCATTTTCCGGTGCCAAAGACTGATTATAAAAGAGAGTTGTGGGCACTGTGTTTCAAACCCGTTGTGTTTTCTTAAGGCAAGCGAACTGTTCTCACATTTCTGTACCCACTGTGTTACTATCACTGAGGTGATGCAATCCCTCTCCTGTGGCTTCAGCTGCTGCTGTTTTGTTGTTTGTTATGAACGCTATTCCTTTATTTAGCTTCGCATACTCAAAGGGACTCTATTGTGTTGCATCCTGTTAAAAGGAGGAAGAGGTGACTGCACAAATGCAGATCATTTATGAACATCAGAGTGCCATTGTGTGGTTTTTGGTGTTTTTTAATTAAAAAAAAGAGAGAAAACCCTGGCCTACTAATTCCTGCTAATTAAAATTAATTGTGTTTTAAGAAACTGAAAGAGCTCTGATACTTCAGTTTATAAAGATGTGTGACATTTCATCTGAAAATGTGGGCAATTTAGCACCGCTCAAATGGGTTTTGCCTACAAAGCCTTCTGAGATAATGATGATCTGAAGCAGAAGTTGGCTTTTTTTGCGAGGTTACATTCTGATGTTTCTAACTCTGCGGGGTCACAGAGTGGCATTTCTCTACTGAGTAGTAGGAAATTCACCCTGGAAGTACATTCAGGGTGCCTGGAAAAAATGAGATTTGATCCACGTCCTTTGTTTCTTAGCAGGCTGTATCTCATAGTGCTTGCATGTTCCACAGGCCATGATGTCATCAAGATGATGCCTATCAGGTGTTGCACTGTATAGCCACAAAGAATTATAATGTACAGGCTTTCTGTCCCTGTTATGTGTGTGTAGCCTATGGAGTTGGTGTCTGTAGTGGGGCCAACTAGCAGAATGCAGCCCAGACCTCAGTCACATAATGGATATTGGTGAAGAGGAACCGGTTGCACTAACCACCACAAACAACCCCCCCCTTGAAGTTGAGATGTGCTTAGGTGTAAATACTGACAGTTATGGCTCTGGTTCTCTTTAGATTCTGAACGGCAAGCCAGGTATTACAGTGGAATTGATTTCCTGTTCCGTGGTGTCATGGTAAATTTGGAAGTGCATGAGCTCATTGTGACAACTCCCCCTCCTCGGTTGCCGTCCCCCCAGGAGAGTCAACAATTGCTGGTAGTTGTGTTGATCCGTCATATTATGCATGCACATCAAATAGCAGGAGTAGATGGCACAGCATACCCAAGTGAGGCCTGCTTGGCACCGGTTTTAACAACTTTTTGGCAACAAGTTAAGATCATCCACTTTCCTCAGGCATTTGGTGCATTGTAATGGGATATCAATGCTGATATGCTGCTGATGTTTTGCTGTTGCTGATGAGATTCTTGAAGTTGTGAATGTATTGATTGCTGTTTTTAACTCTGTATTTTTCATTATTTTTCCAAGTTGCTTAGAGACTATTTTTGTATTAAGCAATTAACAACAACAATAATAATAATTATACCACCTAACCTAATAATACAATCCTAGGCATAATTACCTGGGCGTAAATTCCACAGAACTCAGTGGTTCTTCCCTCCGAATGTATAGGTTTAACTTGCACAACACAGATAGAGATCTTCAGCCAGCTGAAAAGCTGCCACTTAGAAATGTGATGCGTCTTGCAGAGAAATGCTACCATTTCAACGGTTAGTGTGAAGTAGGAACCCCTTGAAAGAAAAGGGCAGAAGTCTACATCCTCTGCTTGATTGTTTCCCTCATTTTCTGACTTATCTTATGCTAATCTGTCACAAATAAGCATGAAAGCCTCATTATCAGCTGATGCACTTCCTCCTGTAAGGAGCGCCTATCATTTACCCTGGTACTCTAGCAGATGTTACCACAACTCCTGTTCTGGTTGGGGGGAAGGTCCTGGAGCTGCACCCCTATATTCCCTCACGACACCCCTATTTCTGTTCAAGGGAACTACCACGGAGGTTGTTTGGGGGGCTAAGAGAGCAGAAAAGGGGAAGGTGTACCAATTTTTGATCTCTTTATCTTTGTTCTTCAGTACTTTGTAGCAGGTGAATCTCTGCAGGGTAATTGCAGTTTCTGACAAAGGTTTTGTGCTCTGTAAATCTACCTGTACCTGGGAATAAGTGATTATCTTTGGAAATACAATAGCTCTACTTACAAAGCTCTTGAATTTTTGTAGATCTGCTAATTTACTGAGGCAGGTAGAAGTGACAGAGGGTCTCATTTTTGGGGGAGAGAGTTGTCACATAATTACAGAATACGTGTGGACACAATTAATTTCACATAGCATATTGTATGGGAACCAGACATTTTATAGAGGCAAGTCTGTTGTTGCTGCTGTTGGGTAGCTCTTGCTGAAGCCATTGGTTGCTGCAATTGTTTTCAGTAGGACTGGAGAAAAGATGTCTGTATGTTGTTTTCAGAATATTTCCTTGTGCTCCTTTGAACTCCTCAGACTTCTGGTTTAACTTCCTTTCTCAACGTGATAATGTTGGAAACAGTCCTTTAGTGATATCATGTATCCTTGTTGCAGTTTCTGCAATCACTTAATAGTAGGTAATATCTGTGAGGGGAAAAATAAGTGTTATATAATAGGCCCAGTGTGTATTTCATGGGTGGCCATCTTTATAGCACAGGTACCATAAATGGCACTGCATTATGGCAGCAGCAGCAGCAGCAGTTTTTTGGGCACTTTTAGGCAGGAGCGGGTTTAGATCTGCACCTCAACCTGTTTCTCCTGTGCTATTGACTGCTTGTTTCACAGCTCAGTAGACCAGAGGCAAAGTTGCATCTGAACATAGAGGGTTGGGCCCACTGGAGTGGCACTGTCTGACGCTCAGGAACTTGTGGCCTGCTTGGCTAAGAAGTTCTCCATCACTGATGCAATCTGTCAAAATGCAGTGTCCCTGTTGCTGTGGCCCTTTCATGCAGAAACACTGTACTTTCAAACCTTCTAAAACTTATTTAAAATTATGTTTTCCGCTTGAAATGAGACCTGAGTTAGAAAGGGAATGAAGCGCTGTACTTATTTGCTGCTCTTTTGTCTGGTGGCTGGACATGCCGGTGCCTGATCAGATATGGTAAAGTATTGGATTGTTCATTGATTGCTATGGGCACCTCTCACCTTTGACCTGAAATTGACCTGAAGTTTTTAATGTTTGATGTCGTATTGTGTTTTAATTTGTTGGAAGCCACCCAAAGTGGCTGGGGGAACCCAGTCAGGTGGGTGGCATAATAATAATAATAATAATAATAATAATAATAATAATAATAATAATAATAATAAATGAAATGAAATGAAATGTCTATTGAAGTTGGAAGCCCACTATGTGTCTTAACCTAGCTGCTAAGGTTGCAGTCCTATGCATGCTTTCCAGGGAAGTGCCACAGATCTCAGTGGGACTTAGTTTTGAGAAGACATACTAGGATTGTGTGGTAAATCTTTGCTTTCTATTTGCTAGCTAGCAGCTTCCTTCTCAGGAACCCAGGAAAGTGCAATCAGGCACTGCTTCATTAAAGGGGAAATCTGAAAGCTAATAACTTCATAAAGACACCACAGTTGTTCATAAAGAGTAAGAGGGTGACTCCTGTGGTTTACTTATTTTTTTGGGGGGGGGGACTTTTAAAGATGCTAAAAAACCCCACCAGTTTTTCAGATAGAGGTGCAAAAACCCTAACATATGAGTAAACAGCAGATATTTGTCGAATAAGAGACTTGTTTTAATAAATCAAATGGTGATATATTGGCCATTTCTTAATTTGTATGATATTTAGCCAGTATGTCATTAACATGCAGATATTCCATGCCAAATTTTAGTTTTGATAAATCTCATGTATTTCATTAACATTTCGATCATTTGGGCTTTATAAAAGCCAGTTGTAACCTATCAGAGCTGGTAAGAAGAGTGTCTGTATAATAAAATATTTATTCATACACATTCAAAATTACATGACTTGGAAAATCCCAAGCACTTGGTCAACCAGCCTTGGAGAGATTTTATGCTGGTACCTAAAATTTGGAATGCTCAAGGCCTTTTGTGTTGCCTTTCTAACCACAGAAAATTATGAATATTTTAAGGTGGCGTTGAGGACTTTGGGATGGGTAGTGAGTTACCTGGACTCTTGGCGTTCAGACTTCCCTCAGATGCTTCTTCAAGCACAGAGTGAGCAAGGGTGACTGACAGGTGGTATAAGGCCTTTGGGATGGCTGGGCCTGCTATATACATGCTGAAGGCCTAGAATCATAGAATCATAGAATCATAGAGTTGGAAGAGACCACAAGGGCCATCGAGTCCAACCCCCTGCCAAGCAGGAAACACCATCAGAGCACTCCTGACATATGGTTGTCAAGCCTCTGCTTAAAGACCTCCAAAGAAGGAGACTCCACCACACTCCTTGGCAGCAAATTCCACTGTCGAACAGCTCTTACTGTCAGGAAGTTCTTCCTAATGTTTAGGTGGAATCTTCTTTCTTGTAGTTTGGATCCATTGCTCCGTGTCCGCTTCTCTGGAGCAGCAGAAAACAACCTTTCTCCCTCCTCTATGTGACATCCTTTTATATATTTGAACATGGCTATCATATCCCCCCTTAACCTCCTCTTCTCCAGGCTAAACATGCCCAGCTCCCTTAGCCGTTCCTCATAAGGCATCGTTTCTAGGCCTTTGACCATTTTGGTTGCCCTCCTCTGGACATGTTCCAGTTTGTCAGTGTCCTTCTTGACATGCCCTTCTACCCATGACTGGTCAACAGAACAGTGTCTTCTGCCCACTGCGCTTCATGTTCCAGCTTAGTGACTGACCTCAAGATTCCTGGGTCCGGAAAGCACAACTGCCTGAATGACATAAGTCGTGCTCAAGTTAGTGTCAAAGACCAAGGCCATTCCAGTACACACTCCATCTTAGAATCTTGTATCTGCTGAAGCATGGTTTCAGTAAATAACTTGTGACCTGGAGCCTTACCTATGTGGTCACCTGTAGCTTCTAGTTACTCAGTTTAAGTAACTACTGCCATGTTTCTGAAACTAAATTCTTGCTGCCTGGTAATAAAAATCTCATCACATGTGGTCAGATGGTTTTAAGAGGCCACTATGCCACAAATTGTCACAGTGACTTTATTCCAGTAAGGGCAAGGCAAGAGAATTCCAATGTCTCATCTAAAATGTAAAGGTAAAGGGACCCCTGACCGTTAGGTCCAGTCGTGGCCGACTCTGGGGTTGCGGCTCTCATCTCGCTTTACTGGCCGAGGGAGCCGGCGTACAGCTTCCGGGTCATGTGGCCAGCAGGACTAAGCTGCTTCTGGCGAACCAGAGCAGCGCACGGAAACGCTGTTTACCTTCCCACCGGAGCAGTACCTATTTATCTACTTCCACTTTGACATGCCTTTGAACTGCTAGGTTGGCAGGAGCAGGGATTGAGCAACGGGAGCTCACCCCGTCGCGGGGATTCGAACTGCCAACCTTCTGATCGGCAAGCCCTAGGCTCTGTGGTTTAACCCACAGCGCCACCCGCATACCCATCTAAAATGTAGAAGCAGGGAATAAGTTGTTACTCCATGAGATATTGAACCAAAGAGGAGGCCAATTTGACACTAGAACAGGACTTTTCCACGTAAGCAAATGGAATTCCCAAGGAATTCCATCTGTCATCTTAGCCTTTGAATACCTGATGAAAGAGGTTGCCATTGGAGAGTCTTTCTCAGGCTCTGATTCAGGCTCTTCTGTGATGTTCCTCTGAGCATGTGTCTAATGGCCATCCCCATGTATGTTGGCTGATGGTTTAAGGAATGAATGGGAAATATTGATTTTCTTTTAAAAGCAAATGTATTTTGCACGTGTGAGCGAGGAATGTGACTTGGCAAGCAGGCAGTTCTGCTATGGACTCAAGACAATGGCAAGAGCTAGGATTTTGGAATTTGCAGGGTACTTAGAGGTGGAGTGCAGTTTTTTTTAATATCACTTAGTGAGCGACTCAGAGTAGTCTTCATCCAGCTTAATAGGCTTTATGAAGAAAGTATTAAGACAATTTGAAATTATGCTTTAAGGTGTGCATAATAAATGTGCTGAAGTAATTGAGTAACAGGGTAAATGCTTCACTTCAGGAAATAAAAATGTTAAATTTCTCTTATGTAAGAGAGGGCACTAGACTGTCTAGGATGGTTGACAAAATTGCTTTTTAAAGGTAGCTAGCTAAAACTTTTTTTGTGAGCAACACAAAGATCTAAAGGGTAGTAGAACTAAGGAAAGATTCTTCACTGTAGTATCTTTGTTTTTTGTATAAATCATTTATATATACCTCCAAAAGACTAATTAATTTCTATACTGAAAAACAAGATACTTAAAACAGTTTTCTTGTCTACTTGAGTTATTATTTGTGGGGCTAAATTACACTGTGAGCGCAATTAAGCATTTGAATACAGATGAGGGTCTTAATCTGTATCATATCCATGTATTTGTCTGCAGTTGAAATGGACTCAGCCAGGAAAGCTGACAAATGTTAATCCTGATGTGTTTGAAAGCAATTATAAAGACCCAATGAATTGACTTAATTCCAAACCGTTAACATCAACAGGACAAGATGCTCTTAAACTTGTGTTTTAACTGATAGGTGGATCAGGATCTTAAAATTAATAGTGGATTAGTGAGCATACAATGTGCAGAGGTATTGGCATTACAAGCACATAGATATTAGATATTAGAACTACACCTGACAGATTAAAAGAAAATCCTTTAATTGACCAAAAAAATGATCCCTCCCCCAATTAAAAGCACAGCAGTTGTTGTTTTTTAATGCTATTTTCAATACAAATATTTGTGAAAACAATTCAAAAAAATAATGCGTAAGAGGAATATCCCTTGGGGAAATTCTAGTCCGTGAGCCGAATCCAGCCAATTCAACCTGTCAAGCAAAGACCCCCCAGGTCTGCCACAAACCAGGATAGGGTGAAAATATGTCCTCCCTGCTCCTTGGCTGGTTTGTACAATCCACAGTGGAGTGGGTAAGGCCTGATTTACACCTTCACTTTGGTATGCTGGATGAGGAGTCTTAAACCTCCTCATCCAACATGCCAGAATGGAGTTGAAGATACCTGCCCACCCACCTTGTGTCAGATGATTACTGGAAAGGAAATTCAGCTGATGAAGGTGGGTGACTTCTTTTCATCCCCTTTGCAGTGTGGCACAGCCCTGTCGCCCGATAACTGATCTGCGCCACTCGGCTGATGAGTGGGGAGGGGTTGGCAACCTAAGGCCCATGGACCGCAAGCGGCCCACGGGGGTCATTTAACTGGCCCACGAGCTACCCCTGAACTGAGCCACCCACTCGGCAAGTCCCTGCCAGCGCAGCGCAGTGCGGGGACTCGCTTCCGTGGTGCTGGAAATCGCATCTGTGCAGACGCCGGAAATCTCAGGCGTGTGTGCTCATATGCACTCAGGATCCAGCCCATGGAGGGGGCTCCGCTGGAGTGGACCGGCTCTGGAGAGGTAAACCTTGCCAACCCCTGGCCTAATGTATGCCATGGTCATGGGAATGAATAAGGTTGTGAGGGAGCCTAGGTACGCCTCTGGTGCATGGGCCTGTCCATTGTGGAGTCTACTCCTACCCCCTATTGGAGCGTGACCCTGACAGCTTCTAGCCATGTACTGAGCGAGGTTTTCCCATCTGTGAGATAATGCCTGTGCCAATATGATTTTTCTCTCTCTGACACATTCTACATATGCTGCTTAGTTCGACGTACAACTTCAGAAACGAAGAACACATGCTTCGGAATGATTGGGGGGAATTCACTGTAGCACTAACTCCCACAGCACTGTACAAGCTGCGCTAGCGGGATGGCTTGAGCAAGAGAAAAGTACAGGAAGCCAGCATGGTTCTTGTGGCTGGTAGCGCAGCACATCGCTGTAGCCCTGACACCTCCTGTTGCACAAGAAGCTTCTGCTAGTGCAACTGTTGCACCGGGTTTCATATTCCCAACCATTATTTTCACCCTTGCTTAGCACAACATGCCTTGTAATCAGCAGTCAGAATGTTGAATCCCGAACTGATGGATTAAATTATATGAGTTTTAATAGATTAATCTACTTCCTTTAATTGGGTGACATTTCCACGAAAGTAGTAATGAGTTATGGCTAAGCTTCTGTTCAGATGATCCTACAAAATAATGGTTTTGGAAGATCATAAGCAATCTGTTAGAATCCCTCCTACATGCATATCGGTTTAGAACAAGCTTCATCAACCTTGGCCCTCCATATGTTTTTGGCCTACAACTCCCATGATCCCTAGCTAGCAGGACCAGTGGTCAGGGATGATGGGAATTGCAGTCTCAAAATATCTGGAGGGCCGAGGTTGAGGAAGCCTGGTTTAGAATTTAGCACCAACCATAGTTTGTGATGGGACGCGGGTGGCGCTGTGGGTTAAACCACAGAGCCTAGGACTTGCTGATTATAAGGTCGGCGGTTCGAATCCCCGCGACAGGGTGACCCCCGGTGCTCGGTCCCTGCTCCTGCCAACCTAGCAGTTTGAAAGCACGTCATGTGCAAGTAGATATATAGGTACCACTCCAGCGGGAAGGTAAACAGCATTTCCGTGCGCTGCTCTGGTTCGCCAGAAGTGGCTTAGTCATGACCCGGAGGTTGTACGCCGGCTCCTTCGGCCAATAAAGCGAGATGAGCGCCGCAACCCCAGAGTCGGTCATGACTGGACCTAGTGGTCAGGGGTCCCTTTACCTTTATAGTTTGTGACACTGGAATCTACAAAATAGCCATGGCCATTCTAAACAGAGCCATCCATCTATTTCCAGCCAAAGCTTCAGATACTGCTTTGGAGGGCAAAATGCTAATCACTGTTTGCTGATCTTGGCATCACTGCAGAGTATGTCAGTGCTCAATTGCAAACTGAAGTGAAGCTGCCTATGGGATTGGAAGACGGAGCATATGAGCTCTTGACTCCTTTATGATGTTCGAAACCATATTTTGGAGAATCATCTGAACAGAGGCTGAATGGTTTGCATTTAAATCTTGCTTTTGACACTAGGCGGAATTAGGCAAGACATAGCAGGGCGTCCTTTGCAAAGACAGAAATGAGAAGAGATAGCATTTATTGTTTAATAAAGATTCATGACAGTATTGTTTACAGCTGGTAGAATAAGCTGCATATATCAAAGGTTAAATATGTGAAGAGCAGTTATCTTGGCAATAAAATAATTATAACTAACACTCCCCCCCCCAAAAGAACATTTTCTTACTACACAAACGCTTCCCAGCTTTTGAGCTGCTACTGGAAATTTGGCCATGCTGTCATGCTTATTTCTTTATTTCTCCCATTTATACCCTTCTTTTTAGGGTGAGCCTTCACAAAGGTGGTTTACAATAACGTAACAGTTACTGTTTTAAATTGTATTTGTATTCGTCATTAAACAACCATTTTGCAAAACCAATCCAACGGTTATTTTTGAAAACCAAGTAACATCAGCTAAAAATAAAATCCAGCACAGAACATTAGCAAACTAAATTGGCAACAGTCCAAAAACATGGTGGATCAGAACACACAAGTTTGCTGTTGAAAGATAGGTTTGTAGCCCTTGGGGAAGGGATTGCAGAGGTTTGGGCCCATGCTGAAAAGGCCCCGTTTCTTGTGCCAGCCTGTCTAATTGATCTTGATAGGGGGCCCACGAAGCTAATATTCAGATTTTTATGAGTGCAGCCAGTCCTTCAAATAACCTGATGCCAAGCGATTTGTGGCTTAAATGTTGATACTGGCATTTTAAATTGGACCGAGAAACAATTGGTAGCCAATGAAATTTGTACAATATAAGCCTCATTTGGGCATGATGATGTGCTCCTGTTCAACAACTGAGGCTGCACAGAATAATCTCACTTCAATGGTTTGTGGTCCCTACCCAATGTCTGTGTATGCTGCATGACTGTCTCTAGGGAGTGAAGGCTTTTGATTCCAGAAAGGCCTCATAGCAGGCATCCCCAATCTGCGGCCCTCCAGATGTTTTGGCCTACAACTCCCATGATCCCTAGCTAACAGGACCAGTGGTCAGGGATGATGGGAATTGTAGTCCAAAACATCTGGAGGGCCGAAGGTTAGGGATGCCTGCCTCATAGTATGCAGCTATGAAGGCCTCCTCCCTACAGATTGAAAATTCTGTCAGACACCAAGCCTATCTTGCCGTCCGTGCCCTAAAAAAAGAGTATAAAGACCTAATACTCCACCAAAAGAATGCCTATACCAGAAAATGTTGGCTAGAATTAATTAGTGCGGCAAAAGATCAGACACTGTTCTGGAAACTGGTAGCTTCTGGCACCCATAAAGCTATTTCCCCCTTAACCTCACAAATTCCCCCTAGCCTGTGGGTCTCATTCTTCCAGTCTTTGTACGAAGACACTGAACCTCCACTACGGAATTATAATATAGAACAACTGGCTAAATGGCCGCAAGTTTCAGATCTTTGTGCTGCATATCTGGATGTCAAGGGAGGTGTGTGTAACTATTTGACACAGCCTTCTTCTTGTGTTGTTGACCACTGGAGTTCATAATGTCCCACTGACCCTTGGAGCTGTTGCATGCTGTACTAGTTGAAGTTTTCAGGCTATTTTCAAAATGGCCCAATGTAGTGCACGCTACAGTAGTCTCTACTCTGGGTGCCAATTAAATCACTGGCATTTGAGAATAAATTTTGGCTTAAATAAAACAAAACAAAAAACCCAATCCCTCCCATGAATGAAGTAGGGTGGAAATTCCCAAGCAATTATGGAAGGAATCATAGAATCATAGAGTTGGAAGAGACCACAAGGGCCATCGAGTCCAACCCCCTGCCAGGCAGGAAACACCATCAGAGCACTCCTGACATATGGTTGTCAAGCCTCTGCTTAAAGACCTCCAAAGAAGGAGACTCCACCACACTCCTGGGCAGCAAATTCCACTGTCGAACAGCTCTTACTGTCAGGAAGTTCTTCCTAATGTTTAGGTGGAATCTTCTTTCTTGTAGTTTGGATCCATTGCTCCGTGTCCGCTTCTCTGGAACAGCAGAAAACAACCTTTCTCCCTCCTCTATGTGACATCCTTTTATATATTTGAACATGGCTATCATATCACCCCTTAACCTCCTCTTCTGCAGGCTAAACATGCCCAGCTCCCTTAGCCGTTCCTCATAAGGCATCGTTTCCAGGCCTTTGACCATTTTGGTTGCCCTCCTCTGGACATGTTCCAGTTTCTCAGTGTCCTTCTTGAACTAGAGTTGGAAGGGACCACAAGGGTCAGCTAGGCCAACCCCCTGCAATGCGGGAATCCTTTGCCCAATGTGGGACTCGAATCCACAACCCTGAAATTAAGAGTCTCATGCTCACCCATTTCCCCTTCTTCATAGATGAAGTGATTGCAGGGGAGGAAGCCCCCCTCCACCCCCTAAGTGATTTGAGCGGAGGTAGAACTTGGAGAAGGCACCAAAGGTTGACTCTATCCCTCCTATTTTTATGCAATGCTAGACTGTCTATCTCATTGGTAGAGATATCCTCCTATCCCAACTCTCTCCTTTGCTACCCAGGCTGTCCTGTTGGGCTAGTCATATTGGAAGCATATGTCCCGATGAGACCTCGAATGCAAGGTCTTGGTTTGCCAACAGAAGTTAGTAGAGAAGGGTTAATGTGCAGTTACTGGAAAAAAGTCATTTTCCAGTCTCAGATGTATGATCTTTGGCCATTGGCAGGATAGAGAGAAGGACCTCTCATAAAGATCTGAAAACCTGGGTAGGTTGTTCGTGGTGAGAGGATATGGAGAAAAGTTGGTTGTGACCAGCACCTAAGTTAGTAACAACCAGATCTGAGGTGGAGCACACCAGTGGTGCTGCCATTTATTTAATTGATTTTTAAAGATCTTCTTTCTTTGCTGATGATCAGGAAAAATGGAATATACTATGCCCAAAGTGGTGGGGCATCTTCCCAAATGGCTACAACTGGCATTAAAGCTCTGACTAGCCTGTAGTGCATCGCAAAGGGGAGAGGACGTAAAAAAAAGGTTCCACCGTGCAGGTGGTATCTTGGAATTGAAAAGCTGGTGGAACACCTCTCTCTCTCTCTCGGAGTCTCCTTCCATTTTATGGTCAGCCTGAAGAGCCCTGTTCCAGGCATCTTCTTTTGCATGATGCTAGCTAATTCAAATGGTATGGGGAGATGGGTTTTCTCAGTGGTTGTCTGGCTTTCATTGAGTGACCTCCTTTCTCCATGTTCTTCCATTTTTGCTATTAGGTGCTTTTGTAGGGCTCATTTGTTTCAAAAGGCCCTTTGAGAGGAGGCGTGCACTCTGGTTTTGCTAATGTTTGGGTTGTTTTGTTGTACATATTAGAGAAGTTATTTTAATTAATGTAAGCTGTTAGGAAAAGCGGGCTAGTCATATTTTAAATAAATACACATATAAATAAAATGTAAGGGTGAGAGCATGGGAAAAAAGACAGTATCTCTGTTCAGACATCACACCAGACCATGATAAAGGAAGCTTAACTGATTGACAAACTATGGTTTGTCACTTATTGTTTGACCAGAACCAGAAATTATGGTTTGAAGTGGTTTGGTAAATCGTGGTTTGTGCTGTTTATGGCTTGGCATGATATCTGTATGGGCAAACCTTTCTCTTGGCCTTCAGAGACTGATCAATACCAAGGAGACATGATTGAGTTTACGAAGCAGTGCCAAGATTACAACACACACACACACACACACACACACAGAGAGAGAGAGAGAGAGAGAGAGAGAGAAGCAGCTTTTAAACCATGGCCTGTATGTTCTGAAAGCTCAAACCATGTGTTGCCTCCTAAATTATGGTATGCAGAAATAATGTTTTGATGCAGTCTCTCTGTGAATGGGAACATTATTTCAGGTGTTCTTAAACTGGGTAATAGTTGCACTGTGAAGTTCTGGCTGTTGTAAAACAAGCTGTGATCTTGAAAGACAAAGATGTTCCAGAATATTTTGCTTTAGGCGAGAATGGCAGGAGTCCAGAAGCGCTGCTTTCGAAGATGAGGGTTGGGAAATTGCTATAAAGCAGTAGCAACTTTCTTTACTTTCCCTCACGGACCTCTCCTTGACAAACGAAGCAAAAGTTGAAAGCTCCCATTTTAGCACATAGAGCTTTGGAACAGCTGATATCGTTAAAGGGTTCCAAAATCGTTACAGTGTGCTGCAGAAAAAAGGGAAAACATTGCCATGTAATCACACTCTCACCTCAATTCTTATGGACT
Organism: Podarcis tiliguerta; assembly: GCF_965153285.1. Taxonomy (NCBI): domain Eukaryota; kingdom Metazoa; phylum Chordata; class Lepidosauria; order Squamata; family Lacertidae; genus Podarcis; species Podarcis tiliguerta. Next base: position 1,635,473 of record NC_139550.1, on the reverse strand, counting down.
GGTTTGCATTGCTGTCTCAAAGAACTGCAAAGGCAGTTGTGTGCTACTGTGCCGTAGTGTTTCAGAAACAGAACGTCAGCCTGAGCTTTAAGAATGGAGCAGGGATCAGTGCCCAGTTTTGATGTTCTGCATGGGTGGGTATCCTGAATGCTAAAACGCATTCCATTGATAACTTGCCCTGTGAGGAGCTTTTTCAATGGTTCCCTGTTCCCCCCGCCCCTCCGAGCTCTCAAAAGCTATTCTGAAGGCTCCCCCCTCCCCCTATCTTTCTGAATAGATTTCCCTGCTCTGGAGAACTGAAGGGGTTTTCAAAGACCATGTTAACTTCTTTTCTTTATCAGTGTCTCACCAGCATTTGTGTCACTGGTGCTTTGTCGGTCCCAAAGTGATTCAGAATTTTTCTCGGTTCCATCAGAGACCTCTTCCCCACCCACCCCGCAAATGAGACATTAATTCCAAAACCCTTTTGTACTGAAATACGCACCAAATAACTTGAACTTCTGCACTCTTCAATAGCCTTCTTAACTAATTAACCCTGCTATGGTCACACTCTTATATATTTGCCTGTGCTTCGTAGTATTCTTCCCCCTGTGAAGATGGCTGATGAGGACCTACACCCCTTTAAAAGTGCTGTTGAGGCCAAGTATGTAAATAGGTGGGGATGCGGGTGGCGCTGTGGGTTAAACCACAGAGCCTAGGACTTGCCGATCAGAAGGTCGGCGGTTCGAATCCCCGTGACGGGGTGAGCTCCCGTTGCTCGGTCCCTGCTCCTGCCAACCTAGCAGTTCAAAAGCACGTCAAGTGCAAGTAGATAAATAGGTACCACTCCGGTGGGAAGGTAAACGGTGTTTCTGTGCGTTTCCGGCGTTTTCTGGTTCGCCAGAAGCGACTTAGTCATGCTGGCCACATGACCCAGAAGCTGTACACTGGCTCCCTTGGCCAATAAAGCGAGATGAGCACCGCAACCCCAGAGTCGGCCAATACTGGACCTAATGGTCAGGGGTCCCTTTACCTTTATGTAAATAGGTAATACGGGATCCCTCTTCTCTCTGGCTTTCGAAAGCCACCATTTTTGTGACAGATTTGGCACAACCCTTTTCATCAGCACCATCCCTTCCTGCGATATTCTGAAGCCTGGTTTCCCTCAATATGTTTCGGATTATTCTTCCCGACAACCCCATCCAGGCTGGGGCTGATGGGAATTGTAGTTCAAAACATATAGAGGGCGTTGGATTGGGGGAGAGTATCCTATTGAAGCTAAGGACAAATATGTGGAAATTGACTGAACGTGCTGCTTATCTCGTGAGCTGCTTTGTAACGAAAGAGACCTTGAAAAGTGGGCTAAGAAAATGTCTCCCACGTGCTGAAATTTAGATGGTAATACAGTGGTATCTTGGTTTTCAAACATCTCCGCTGATGAACATTTTGGTTTTCTAATGCCATTAACCCCTGAAGGAAACCCCTGATTAGTTGAACTACAACTAATCCAGAATGCGGCAGCTAGACTGGTGACTGGGATTGGCCACCGAGACCATATAACACCGGTCTTGAAAGACCTACACTGGCTCCCAGTACGTTTCCGAGCACAATTCAAAGTGTTGGTGCTGACCTTGAAAGCCCTAAACGGCCTCAAAGGCCCAGTAGACCTGAAGGAGCATCTCCACCTCCATCGTTCTGCCCGGACACTGAGGTCCAGCGCCAAGGGCCTTCTGGCGGTTCCCTCGCTGCAAGAAGCCAAGTTACAGGGAACCAGGCAGAGGGCCTTCTCGGTAGTGGCACCCGCCCTGTGGAACGCCCTCCCATCAGATGTCAAAGAGAAAAATAACTACCAAACTTTTAGAAGACATCTAAAGGCAGCCTTGTTTAGGGAAGCTTTTAATGTTTAATAGGTTATTGTATTTCAGCGTTTTGTTGGAAGCCACCCAGAGTGGCTGGGGAAGCCCAGCCAGATCGGCGGGGTATAAATAATAAATTATGATGGTGATGATTCTTCAGTTTTGAAACATGCCTCGGAAGTCGAACATGCCATGTGGCTTCCGCTGAGTGCAAGATCCTGAACAAAGAGTTAAAAGATAACCAGTTTCTTTTGTTAGTAGATAGCCTGGCACATTCCCTACTGTTGAGAAAAAGGCCCTTTGTATAAAGAGTTGGTCAAATATAGGTGATTTTCTGCCGTAGTAACTTAATAGAGGAGTAATGACCTCTGGGAGGAGCGCAGGGAGAAGAAAAGTCAAGGTGCAGCAGCACTAGCAGACGCCTTCATCTGCCGCAGCTGCAACAAAACATGTCTCTCCCATATCAGTCTTTACAGCCACAGCAGGCACTGTAAGTGCCCAACAGTTTGACATCACCCCCAAAGGCGCACTTCTCCATTGTCTCCTGACACGGGTGGATGCCAACCAGCTCATAGATGTCATTTGGAAGGAGAAATGAGTGCATAATATATAAGGAGCTTGATTATACTGAGGCTCATAAATTCAGTGGCCACGTCGCTCACTGGGGTAAAACAGCTTGAGAATAAACCTGCTCAATCCTGGCCTAACTTCAGGGACTACCAGTTAGTTTCCAGGCCCAATTCAAAGTGCTGGTTTTGACCTATAAAGTCTTAAAGGGCTCAGGACCGCAATGCCTCAAGGATCGCCTCTCTCTGTATGAACTGACCCGGAAACTGATAATCACCCGAGCCCTTTTTCGTGTGCCCCCTCCATGAGAAGGTGGCAAAATGAGAACGGGCCTTTCCTGTGGTCACTCCTTACTTGTGGAATACTCTTCCCAGGGAGACTTGTCTGGTGCCCCCATATCTTTAGGCGGCAAGCAAAAACCTTCCTCTTCTCCCAGGTGTTTGGCTAACTAAACAATCTATGGTCTTTTAAACTGTTGTGTGTCTGTGTGTTGCAAAGGGTGTTGTTTTTCTTTGTTACTATGTTATGTGTTTTTGTGTTTTTATATTGTAAATTGCCCTATGATCCTTGGATAAAGGGCTGCATAGAAGAAATAATAATAATAATAATAATAATAATAATAATAATAATAATAATAAAATAATAATAATAATAATAATCTCATCCCACCTTAAAATGTGGCCACACATATTCGGATGATTGTAGAGACAGCATTATTATGAGTGAGCTGCCCCAGTGAAGTTGTTGAGACTTGTAACCCTCCATTTTAAATGCATTTATTAGCCTCACCCAGTCCTGTGATTTTATAGCAGTAAGGTTTGCGTATGCAGAAGAGGAGAATTGAAAGAAATGGTCAAACCAATTTCTTCTGTTAAGTAGCTAGCCTGGCGCATTCCCCTGCCCCACTTTTTTAAAAAATGAGTATTTTCATAACTGAAGAGATTGTCAAGTATAGCTGATTTGATTTGTATAGCTAATGGTCACAGAAGTCATGTGGAAGCAGTAACCACCAGCATAATATACACTATGTCATTATATTATAAATAAAAACTCCTTTTTTGTTGGATCCAAAACTTAATTCACCACTAAAATCACAGAGCGTATGAGATGGGGAATGTTTTGTTCTGGGATGTTTTTTGGGATCCCAGAGCACCCCAGTTCATGCGTAAATGAATATTTGGAGAATTTCCAACATTTCTCCTTGTAACCTTGTGCCATATCTGGGTTCCATCCTGACTCATATGAACGGCTGTGTTGCAATACTTTCTCAGAGTCTTACTGCATAAGCTTTCATGGACTAGGGTCCAGTTCATCAGGTTCTTGTAGGGTTAACCTGAGGTACAGGAATATATACATAGAATTGTTGTGGTGGTTGGTTGTAAGCATTGAAGTCTGAAACAAAACAAATACAGAAATCGTTTATGGTTAACACAAAACAACTGTTGATAATGCAAACATCTTTGGCACTGGTAAACCAATGAACTTACATAGTGTAATTAAAAACACATACACACACCATAGGGTTCATTGCAGTGTGTCCTGGGAAGCTGGATATCGCGGTTTCTGATAGCAGATTTGCGTCCTTTTATTATTTTGCATGCAAAAGTGGATGGCTAGCAGATGATGGCATATATATCACATTGGACTATAAGCAGTTGAATGAGGCCCCCGGTGTAGCGTATGGCATCAGGATTTGTAATAAGTCCTGCCATGTAAAATTGATTCCTCCCAGAATAGACACGGGGTCCAAATTTGCATCTGGCTTTGCTGGAGTGTCTTATCCCTGGGCTCCTGTCTCTGTTATATGGCTAGTTGTTGATGATGGGCAGGTGTTTTAGGTTCAGGCACTGTGTCTAAGCACATTCAGACAAATGGCAGACAACCACAGTCAAAACCACTCCTGTTTATCACATTGTGCCCATCCTGCACAATGACACTTCTCTCCCGCACAGGACTAGGACTCAAAGGAGGGTTGTTTCCTCCTGTCTGCTTTTTAAAAAAAACAAAAAAAAACCACAAACCCAAAATATTGTTTACAGGACACAGTCCTTTGGGAAGCAAGCAAAAGCCATGTAGGAGGTGATTTTTCTGCCAAGTTGGGAATACATTCAGCATTAATACCCGCATTGTTTCTTCCCCACCCCTTTATTAAAAAGAGCTGCTTCATGCTTATTTAAACAACTGGCTAAGATTACATATAGTTTGGCCCTCACAGTCTACCCCTGGCATGTTTAAAAGGTAAAGGTAAAGGGACCCCTGACCATTAGGTCCAGTCGTGGCCGACTCTGGGGTTGCGGCGCTCATCTCGCTTTATTGGCCGAGGGAGCCAGCGTACAGCTTCTGGCTCATGTGGCCAGCATGACTAAGCCGCTTCTGGCGAACCAGAGCCGTTTTACCTTCCTGCCGGAGCGGTACCTATTTATCTACTTGCACTTTGTGCTTTCGAACTGCTAGGTTGGCAGGAGCAGGGACCGAGCAACGGGAGCTCACCCCGTCACGGGGATTTGAACCGCCGACCTTCTGATTGGCAAGCCCTAGGCTCTGTGGTTTAACCCACAGTTTACTTTGTAGTAAATTTCACTTGGATTTACTTTGCAGTAATTGTGATTAGGATTGCCAGTCTAGTAAATGAATTGAGGCTTAGACATACCACGTACTGGGGAAACATTCTCTTTATGCCTGTGCCAGCAAAATTTCTCTAATTATGAAAGCACTTTTGTGGTGAGATCATGTTGGTTAATTTCATGTGCTCAAGAAACACAGAAATGTATCCAAAGCTCTGAGCATGTGCTACCTGGGTGCTTGCTGCCAGCCATATTTGCAGAGTAGGCTTCTGTATTAATAATGTATTACATTATTCAACTTGGCGTAGTGCAGAATCTCAGGGCTGGTAGAAGTATTATCAATTTATAAAGTGTCAGATGCGTTTCTGACATTGTACGAAGGCCAAAGGCTAAGAGTGCTCTGAAGATCAGAGCCTGCGTAAAGATATGGCAAGGATATGGGGATGATAATAATTATTCATAAGAATATCTAAATGCACAAACAGAGACGTGTTCACTCATTACTATTGTAAAGAAAGGCTTCTCATGGGATCTGACCTTCATGCTTGTTGGAAGTGTGTGTCTATAACACACACACAAAAACATATACATTCTCCTTCTTCCAAGGTCTCCGAATACATTAGGTTTTTCAGGAAGTGAACCTCATTTGCTGCTCAGATCTAAACCCACCTACCTTTAGAGAAGAATTTAAAGGGTGGTAGCCAGAAGTTCATTTCTTCAATGTCCTTCTAGCCCTTCAAGCTAGACAGGGTCATTTCCCCCTTGGGTAGCTTTTGCTGAACAAATCAGAAAGAAACTGACAATGACTCTGTTTTTTGACATTTTGCAATTCGTGTGGTGGTGGTGAGCTTCCTGTGAACAATTCAACAGGATACAGGTAATAATAATAATAATAATAATAATAATTTATTTGTATTAATTATTATTAATTTGTACAAATTATTATTTGTACCCCGCCCATCTGGCTGGGTTTCCCCAGCCACTCTGGGCGGCTTCCACAGAGACAAAAAATACACTAAAATGTCACACATTGAAAACTTCCCTGAACAGGGCTGCCTTAAGATGTCTTCTGAATGTCAGGTAGTTGTTTATCGCTTTGACATCTGATGGGAGGCCATCACTACCGAGAAGGCCCTCTGCCTGGTTCCCTGTAGCTTTGCTTCTCGCAATGATGGAACCGCCAGAAGGCCCTCGGAGCTGGACCTCAGCGTCCGGGCAGAACGATGGGGGTGGAGACGCTCCTTCAGAACAGAGTGTTCAGAACAGAATGTTGTGGTTTGCTTTTTGGAGAATGGCTCATCAGTTTGACTCAGGGTTGCCCTGGCTACTGACAGACTTAGGATGCCATTCAAGATGTGGTCTCTGACCTAGAAAGCCCTAAGTAATTTGTGCTGTGTGATTTAAGCATTCCCTTTTCGGCATGGCAGCCAACACTGACATTTCACGGGTTGATATGGCACCGTAATGGTTGATATGGCACCATAAGCTTCAAAATCTTTGTCATGTCCTAATCTTGGATGTCGTCAGCAGCAATACAATTTAGTCATGATTTGAACACCTCCAGTTTCTGCATGGCAGGAAGAGAGTTCTTAGCTAGGATAAAAGTGTAGCCTGTGGCAAGCAAGCCATATCTGAATCTCCCTCTTCTTCTATAAAGACTCAGGAGGATATTATCTGGGTAGGGAAAATACATGCCTTTTGCCGGCAGAGGCATGCTATAAATTCTGCAAAACCCTTCATATACAGTATCAGCACCCTCGGGGATGACAAAAGAGTGCTGGAAGCCTTCTGTGTTGGAAACATTTGTAGAGAGACACTTTTGAAGGATCTAGAGGTGCTATAGAAATCCAAACACTGGTACTTCTGTTGCCACTCTAGTGGGGAAAACTCTCCAGCCATTCATTACTCATTCACTAATAAAGTCACTTCAGATTTAAAGGGGTTAAATGCTGCTGTTCTTTATGGACCTATTAACTAACCAGAGTCTGGGGTACTTTGCCCTAAACGCCAGTTGATAATCTGCAGGTGTTAGGACTGAAACATCACACTTGGAAGTTTCAGTGCATTTAGATAACGTAGCAGCTGTGAGATATACGCCTTGGAGCTGCTTTCAGAACTTGGCTATCTGATACGGTCTGGAGTTACTTGGATGCTGGAAAGTCCCGAGTCCGGCTGAATATTTGTGTTGTTGCTTTTCTCACCCAAATGATTAGGGTGAATTTACTGATATGTGAGTCATATATGGATATGTAAAACTCCTCACCACCACCCGCCCGTCGTTTCCACCGCGGCTTCACATTTGCAAAGCATAACCCAGGCAGAAAGGTCCTTAAAGGAAATAATCCAGTTTTACAGTTTTCCCGAGAGCTTCTTCCCCATGGGGGGCAGCCATGTCCACAGCAAGAGCAGCCTCTGCAGTGCTCAAAAAGTCACATCATTCTGAGGATTATGTTGCTGAGTATTTTTGTGTCTTTGCAACTCTAAAGCTTTGCTAGGTTGTGAGATAATGGTTTTCTTAAGAACATACTGAGAACCTCCTGAGTAGTGTACAGAGAATATGTACTCTGATATCCCCAGTAAAAAAAAACCAACACACTGTCCAACAAATTACACTGGCTGTCTGGAGCTTTAGGGATGCAGTTAGGACATGGTCCTGTGAAATGTTTGGGGAATCTTACCATTAACTCAGAAATTCATTGTCTTTTGTTTTTAAAGGAGACTTGCTAAAAAGATGGGAAATGTTGTCTTGGGGCCTAAGCTTTTATATAGTAAGACCTTAGTACCAAAGGTACTACCCAACATCCTATTAAACACCTCTTTTGGGAACTTCAGGGGCTGAAAGAACATGCCAGTCTCTGAAGACATGTCTGAGGTGAATTAACCTTAAATGGCCCCTGGACACCTGAAGATTTCACACGTTCCTTTCTTTGTCAAGCTATATATTTTCCCTCAAGTTTGGGGTTCTGCTATGTGCTCTGTTTCTCGATGGATTTATGACGGATTCACCCTCGGGGGAATATACTGCTCAAGCTTGTTGGAAGGCTGTACACAAAAACCTCCCTCAAAGAATCGATCTCAAAATCCTGTGGGTGTAGAGTTACCAGATTTTTCATTTTGCTTCAGAGTCTTGGGGGATGTCAAGCCCCACCTCTGAGATAATCCAATCGATCTCTGGGCTTTCAGTTTAGGCCAGGTGTTTTCACAATGAGTGTTACTTTCTCAAGGCATCTGAGCGTGCGTGCCAGGTAAAACGAGGGAGAAAGTGCAAAATAAGACTCTGCAAAAACAACATGAGGAGGCCATGTTGACTTCGCAGCTGGTCAGTATTATTTATTAAAATAGCCCTATGTTTCCTTTAAGAGAAAAGACCATCTGAGGCCAGGGAACAAACTACAAGTGTAAAAATGCAACAGTAATCAAACTTTAAAATACGAAAAAGCAATGAATTAAAAAAATTCCAGAGCCAAAGTATTAAGATGTCTCCAAACTTAACCAACAAAATGCACGCAGCACTGAGGATAGGAGGAGGCAGCAGGTTGGTTTAGGAATGGCGGGTGGGATATTGGAAGTGTGCGTGTGTGAGTGGATCTCTCAACTCCTTATATTTATATTTCTGTAGAAAGCATTTATGATGGTGGCCTGATTTGGATTTGGGCTGTGATGCTGAGGGACCTTCCCCACTTGGGACCATTTTGCTGAGGTAAATTGGCCAAGGGGCAGGAAAAACTCTTGGATCTTGGTGGTACACCCTGACACATGGATTGTTTAATTCATGATCTCAGTGTTTCAGCTCTGCTTTCAACAAGCGCTTCGGTTCTTGGCCGGTAGTCCTGGTGCCTCCTTTGTGTCCGTCAGAAGTGAGAGGGTGTGCATCTTGCCCAGGAGAAGGTGGAGACGGGGCCTTGTTACCACCTCCGTTTTGCCTGAGCTCCAGTGCCACACTCCAACCTCCAGTACGTTTCCGAGCACAATTCAAAGTGTTGGTGCTGACCTTTAAAGCCCTAAATGGCTTCAGCCTAGTATCCCTGAAGGAGTGTCTCCACCCCCATCGTTCAGCCCGGAGGTCCAGCTCCCAGGGTCTTCTGGTGGTTCCCTCCCTGCAAGAAGCCATTTTACAGGGAACCAGGTAGAGGGCCTTCTCGGTAGTGGCGCCCGCCCTGTGGAACGCCCTCCCATCAGATGTCAAAGAGAAAAATAACTACCAGACTTTTAGAAGACATCTGAAGGCAGCCCAGTTTAGGGAAGCTTTTAATGTTTGATGTATTACAGTATTTTAATATTTTTTTGGAAGCTGCCCAGAGTGGCTGGGGAAGCCCAGCCAGATGGGCGGGGTATAAATAAAAAATAATAAATTATTAAACATTGCGCCTAATTATGGGAACAGGAGCTGCTTGGTCAAAAGAAGAGGGAGACCGTTCTCCCAGCTGTGAGGCACTGGGGAGGAAAAGTCAGTAGGAAGTGAGGCATCATTTGGGTGTTACAACTAGGGTTTGGAAGAGAAGCAATTAATTGAAACAATGGGCTTAAACATGCCTAACTTTGCATGAGATCAGGTCATAAGCTTCACATACAGCACTGTCTTGTCCCAGGAGATTCTTACTTGCTAAATTAAAAGAACCTACTCCTTGCTAGCTAGGGACACGGGTGGCGCTGTGGGTTAAACCACAGAGCCTAGGACTTGCTGATCAGAAGGCTGGCGGTTCGAATCCCCACGACTGGGTGAGCTCCCGTTGCTCGGTCCCTGCTCCTGCCAACCTAACAGTTCAAAAGCACATCAGAGTGCAAGCAGATAAATAGGTACCACTCCAGCGGGAAGGTAAACGGCGTTTCCATGCGCTGCTCTGGTTCGCCAGAAGCGGCTTAGTCATGCTGGCCACACGACCCGGAAGCTGTACGCTGGTTCCCTTGGCCAAGAAAGCGAGATGAGCGCCACAACCCCAGAGTCGGTCACGACTGGACCTAATGGTCAGGGGTCCCTTTACCCTTTACTCCTTGCTAGCTAGTCAGGGAGGGTCTTATTGGAATACTGACTGTAATTTATACTGGGTTGAGCCCATTGTTTAGAAATACTAAGAAAGGGAAGCATTGGCATAACGGTGATTCTTATCTGCAGAGACTGCTTCCTCATATATCGCAAAACAAAGACACCAAGTCTGTGAAACCACTGAAGAATCAATACAAAGCCATACCTCTTCTTCCAGCAATGATAATAAAATTTCCCTTTACAATGGCAAGTCTTCTGCAGATGTGCTGGCTCCACCAGTTTTATCCTTAACACCCGTCTATTTTGGACCATCTGCTGCTGAGAGAGGATTAGAGATTTGCTCGATATTGTCCTCAGTCATCACCAGGAGGGCAGCACTGGTGTGAAATTAGTTCCAGTTGCATCAAATCAAATACTTAAAACAACGCAACAACTATGCAACAAGCATCTCAAAACTGTCCCAGAAACTCCAGCAGGTGCAGAATGCTGCAGCGAGACTCCTCATGGAATCCCTGCCATGGGAGCATGTTCACCCAGTGCTTTACCAGTTGTGCTGGCTCCCGGTGGAGTATAGGGTCAGGTTCAAGATGCTGGTTTTGACCTTTAAAGCCCTTTGTGGCTTAGGGCCCTCGTATCTACGGGACTGCCTCTCCTGGTCTGCCCCGCAGAGGACATTAAGGTCCATGAATAACCATAGTTTAGAGGTCCCGGGCCCTAAGGAAGTCAGACTATCCTCCACCAGGGCCTTCTCAGTGATGGCTCCAACCTGGTGGAATGCTCTGTCCCATGAGACTAGAGCCCTTCAGGATTTAACCTCCTTCAGTCGGGCCTGTAAGACAGAGCTATTAAGCCTGGCCTTTAATTTGAATTCCGCCTGATCTTTTATTTCCCTTCCCTTCTCTTCCTTCCCTCTCCCCTCTTATGAAGATTACCCCCTCTGAGACCCCACAGCTAATTCTCCCCTGGTCTCCTCACTGGCCCAAGTAGGACTAATTCAGCCAGCTAGCCCTGGTGATTATCTAATGCTTATTAGATGGATTTCCCACTAAATTGATTTCTGAACTTTGAATTTTATTGTTATTCATGTTTTTATACTGAATTTTATGTTGCTTTTACAATTAAGTGTTTTAAATTTGTTGTTAGCTGCCCTGAGCCCGGTTTTTTGAACCAGGAAGGGCAGGGTATAAATAAAAAAATATTGTTTATTATTATTATTAACTTGTTACTGGAACTACATTTGAAGCATGCTATGGAACTCTTTCTGTAGATCATTTCCTGGTGAGGTTTAGACTGGCAGTGACTATCCTCCCCTGCAAGCGTGGTGGACCAGTTAGGATAGTCTTCTCCTGGAGACTGATGGTATCTGATGGGATGGAATGGAATGGTGAGACTCGTAGGGCCATTGACACAATCTCACTGGAGTACCCTCTCCAGCATGGTGGGGTCCATTTTGTCTGTGGGTCACTGATGAGTTGTGTCACTGAGGTGGAATGGGAGAGGGTTGGCGTGTAAGTGGGAGCTGCCTGAATTCATGCTTGGGCTCGTAATCGTGCCTACCACGTGGCGGTGAGGAGCAGTGAAGAGATCCTACTTTGCTGCCTCCATTGCATCCTCTGGAAGGCATCCATTGGAGCTGTTCCACGTGGTCAAGAGGTTGGTTACTCCTGACCAGGAGTGCAGACCTTTGGAGCATATGGTAACTAAAGGTAAAGGGACCCCTGACCATTAGGTCCAGTCGTGGCCGACTCTGGGGTTGCGGCGCTCATCTCGCTTTATTGGCCGAGGGAGCCGGCGTACAGCTTCCGGGTCATGTGGCCAGCATGACTGAGCCACTTCTGGCGAACCAGAGCAGCACACGGAAACGCCGTTTACCTTCCCGCCGGAGCGGTACCTATTTATCTACTTGCACTTTGTGCTTTCGAACTGCTAGGTTGGCAGGAGCAGGGACCGAACAACGGGAGCTCACCCCGTCACGGGGATTCGAACCACTGATCTTCTGATTGGCAAGTCCTAGGCTCCCCATTCTGCAGGCTTTAGCTCAATCCACTCTACCCCATCAGCTTTACAAAACACCAAGCTTCTACTTGGTATGCTAACAGCTTTGATGATAGGAGAGCATTTGTCCAAAATGTATTGTATATCATACTAGAATGATATACTTGCATTTTGTGTTCTGCAAGCATGTAGTAATGTTTCTGGTTGCTGCTGGATATGGACCTCGTCAACTGATACAAGAGGGAAGCAGCTCTTGCAGATCAGCAGTCAACTCATATGTACCTTGGGTTCTTCTTCTTGTTATTGCCGCCTTTTCCTATGCTTCATGGGCTTTGATCATCATATATATGAAACACCATTTCCCCCAGAATTTTCCAGTAACTAGAGTGCCTTGGAATGCATGTACAGTGGTACCTCGGGTCTGTAACACTTCAGGTTACAGACTCCACTAACCCAGAAATAGTGCTTCAGGTTAAGAAATTTGCTTCAGGATAAGAACAGAAAACGGGCCCCAGCGGCGCAGCAGCAGCAGCAGGAGGCCCCATTAGCTAAAGTGGTGCTTCAGGTTAAGAACAGTTTCAGGTTAAGGACGGACCTCCGGAACAAATTAAGTACTGAACCTGATGTACTACTGTAAACTGACTTTCAACTTTATAGGTAGCGTATCTGAGCAATAGCTCCCAGGAACATTGTTCTCATTTTGGGGATACAGTTTCTGTCGTCCTGAGTTGATAGAGAGGATGTTCAAATGTCCCCTGTTCTATTTTTGTTTTCATAATAAATGAAAACAACAGTCATTTAAAAGAAATCACGAGACAAACGGCAAACTGCATGGTGGAGCAATGGCTTTATTAGGACTATCAGAGGGTTGCCAGAATCACGATCAAGCTTTCAAGTTCTCCAGAATGCCTCATTAGGTTGGATGTTAAGCAGTAGCAGGGAGGAGTAAAAGCCAAAAACAGCCGGCTCAAAATCTGAAGCCTGTATTTGGTCACAGCCTTAGATGGAATGTAGAAGACAACATCTCAAGTTGGATTGGCAGTTATGTTTTGCAGTGATCTTTCATATATAAAGTCCTATTTTTCTACTCTTATATAGAACAATTATATTAATGGAGTACTCTCATAAAACCAACACAGCTCTTAACTTTTAAAGGAAATCATTTTAAGCTTTCTAACAGCAAGTGTGTCATGTATAGGATATTTTGAAAGGTTTTGTGTTAGTTCAACCGGATTTTATTTTATTTATTGCATTGCTTTGCATTGCTATCCCACCTTTTTCTCCAAGGAGTTCAAGGTGGTTCACATGTTTCTCCCCCCTCCTCAATTAATCCCCACAGCAGCCCTGTGAGATAGATTAGGCTGAGAGGCAGTGACTGACTCCAGGGTCACCTGTGAGCTTCATAAGCAAGTGGGGATTCAGATCTCCCAGGTCCTAGACTGACACTCTGACTACTACACCACACTGTTTTGGGAGTGCATCAACGTCTCAATATTGAAAAGGTAAAGGGACCCCTGACCATTAGGTACAGTCGTGACCGACTCTGGGGTTGCAGCGCTCATCTCGCTTTACTGGCCGAGGGAGCCAACGTACAGCTTCCGGGTCATGTGGCCAGGAGGACTAAGCCGCTTCTGGCGAACCAGAGCAGCGCACAGAAACGGCGTTTACCTTCCCGCCGGAGTGGTACCTATTTATCTACTTGCACTTTGACGTCCTTTCGAACTGCTAGGTTGGCAGGAGCTGGGACCGAGCAACAGGAGCTCACCCCATCGCAGGGATTTGAACCGCCAACCTTCTGATCAGCAAGCCCTAGGCTATGTGGTTTAACCCACAGCGCCACCCGCGTCCCTCAATATTGAAAAAGACATACACAATTGTTTGATTTCCAGAGTTTGCCTTAGAATCGTAGAATTGCAGAGTTCGAAGGACCACGAGAGTCATCTAATCCAACTCCCTGCAGCGACCCACGACCTTGTGATAAAGCATCTCAAGGTTACTGACTGAGCTAGCTGTGTCCCACATTTTAGGTATCTGTAGTGTGGAACTACATTTACTGTTTCGGACCAGGAGCCTTGTGAGTGAGTGAGTTCATCTCTGTACGACCTGTTATTGGCAAGACATAGATGAAGTATAGAAGGCCCCTCTCTGTTTCTCTACCACCAGCTGGGAAAGGCATTTTTATTTCAGAAGTCTTTTTTCCTGCTAATGTCATTTATACTTGCTTGATCACTGCAGTTGTTGCTTTTAAATAATAATAATAATAATAATAATAATAATAATAATAATGTTGTGCATTTTATTTGCTATGCATTTTGTGTATTATCTATTGTTGTTAATATATTTTATCACAGTTCTAAATTGTTGTAGGCGTTGCGAGGGCCACCTCTTCTTTAAAGATACCCCCTCAAAAAGGGTTCTGAAAATTTCCCCACCCTGGCCCAAAAGTCTCTGATATTTTCCCCTCCCTGCTTCATGGGTGGCTTGAACACTCCCAGAAAAGTGAGGGGAATAATCTGGGCTAGCGTAATTCTGAACAAACACCTTTCAGGAATAACTTGGCAAAGACATTTCTGGAACACTAGATTACAGGGAGATTTCTCTCCAGCTTTTCCATGCGTAAAAGGAGTCTTGATAAAGATATAACATGAGGGCATGGCTGTGCAAGAGAGACTCATGTGAAAGAGAATTAGCCACCCGTGTATTGCAGTAGAAAGGAAAAAAGAATTACTTTGCTTACGCCTCAGGCTACAGGTCTAAGCTGCTGCACTTAATTTTTTGTTCTTTGTAAGAGCGGAGTACACTGCGCATTGATGTTGCTTTATACACTGGGCGCATAAAGGTGCCTCTGCCAAGAGGGATGTCAGGAAAGCCGTGGTGAAAATTGATTTGTTCTAAAATAAATTAATAAATTACTTCTCGGCTTCAAAAAGGCCGGCAAAAGCAACTTGCACAAAAGTGTGACATGCATTCAGGTGAAATAGAAATTCTGAAAAGGTCCACTGTCAGAGATTGACACTCAACCAGGGGAGAAAATGAAGAGAATTGCTCTGAACTCCTTGGAGGAGGAAGGCTTGGACCTAAAGGCCACAACTTCATAGACTCTTACCATTGTAGAGTTGGAAGGGATCCTGAGGATCATCTAGTCCAACCCCGCAATTCAGGAATAATGCTTGGCGTTATCAGCGCCGTGCTCTAACCGACCGAGCTATTTGTTTGTGTATGAATGGGTGCAGCAGTCGTCTTCCAAACTAGCCATTGATATGCTGTTCTCGTTCCCTTTTTTTTTGTGGAGAGCATGAATGCATGTATTGTGGAATACATGATCTTCTGACAGATTGATAAATGGTGCTGATCACCAAGGGCATTTAGGTGTACGCATGAACAGATGTAAAAGAGGAATATGACAAACATGTTTATGATGCAGGTACACTTGTCAGGGAGCACTGCTTGCCTCAAGCTGCCTTTTAGGTATAAATTCAGCGGAAGCTTGTATTAAAATTAATTTCACTAATTTTTGCATTTTTATTTTTGCTTCCCTCTGATATACACATCTTTCTGCACATTTTCTGTTGGAGGACCGCGTTGCAAAATCCAGAGAGGTGCAAATTACAACAAATACATTTTGGATCACGTATTTCTCCAGGAAGAGCACACTGTGGAGGTTCAGTTCAGCTCACATTTTAATGTAGATCCCCCACCCCAAATCTCTACTCTGAAGGAATATGAAATAAGTTATTTCAATGAAAGAAAATAAATGTATTTCATATTGTGGCGTTTGCCCGTTCGTTTAGAGCCTGTCTGTGCAGGGGAAAAAGAAAGGGTTAAAAACGTAGACCAATAGGAAGGCTGGAGGCGGAGCCTACATGTGTATAAAAGGGCTTAGCCTGAGGTTTGTTAGAGTTGTTGGTGGGCAGTTGGTTGGTTTTAGTGGGTTGGCTGGTTGGGAAAGGCAGTTGGAGAAGCAGTTGGCAGGCAGTTGGTGATAGAGAGACAGTTAGGGCATGTGGGTTCTTGAGTGAGGGGAGGTAGAAGAGATAGAGACAGGATAAAATAAGACTAAGAAAGTAAAGAGCAGCAACATTTGGAATGCCATAAAAGGTTGTTTGTGTCTGAAATAAAATGTTGTTGTTTAGTCGTTTATTCGTGTCTGACTCTTTGTGACCCCCTGGACCAGAGCACGCCAGGCACTCCTGTCTTCCACTGCCTCCCGCAGTTTGGTCAAACTCATCCTGGTAGCTTCGAGAACACTGTCCCACCATCTCGTCCTCTGTTGTCCCCTTCTCCTTGTGCCCTCCATCTTTCCCAACATCAGGGTCTTTTCCAGGGAGTCTTCTCTTCTCATGAGGTAGCCAAAGTATTGGAGCCTCAGCTTCAGGATCTGTCCTTCCAGTGAGCACTCAGGGCTGATTTCCTTCAGAATGGATCGGTTGGATCTTCTTGCAGTCCATGGGACTCTCCAGAGTCTCCTCCAGCACCATAATTCAAAAGCATCCATTCCAATCTTCTTTATTAATTGAGAACCTGACTGAGGCTGAAGTGATTTTACCGGGGAGGACCTGGTTGGTGGCAGCAGATTAGTGGTGTACGGGTCAATAGTCCATGAGACGATCGGGGGCTCCGTACGAATGCCACACATATATATAGGACCATATAAATCAATATAAGTGCCATTTGAATGTAGATCTGTGGTTGTAGTATGCAGTTTTCAGAGCCTGAATAACTGCTTTATCAGTTCATGGCAGTACTGGAACCTGCAAATTAATCTTGATGCTGCGTTGAGATATTTATGCATTGGATAAATTAGCAGTCAGTGATTTTGTCTCAAAACTTTGAATCATCGGCATAGATTGGTGCAAAAGATTAAGTAACATCTTATTATATCTGTTACAAAGATTAAAAGACGATAGGCCCAATGTTAGCAGCTCTCATTCCTCCAGTTTGTACAGTACTCCCATTTAAATTTTAACAAGTGCTTAGCAGAGGCCTTGAGAGAAATAAAGTGGCTTTCATTATGCAGGAAGCCTGCTAGATGTCTTCCATGGGTCTCTGCGTCCATGAATGAACACTTTTCTTTGGATTTTGCCTGCTGTTTCCAGCAAACCTTTCTATGATTGGAGCAAATGGGAGAGTCGGAGAGATCAATGTAATTTTCCTTTATGCTGCTAGGCATTGCTGCTCTGTGTTGTCGATCTCTGTTCGGGTAACAATATATGTGGAAATTAAATGGCCTCTTCTGCACAACTATTAAAGTGCCAGGAATCCTGCCTTCTTTTTCATCTGACCACTTTGCTTTCTTACTATCCGCCCCCCCAGTGCATCTGCAAATAACTGTTTAACTGGCTGTTTAACTGATGCCTCAAATTCAAATGCTGGCTGAATTTTCAGACATTAAAAAAAAAAAAAGTTTTTCAATATACCCCTCAAAATAGCCAAATTATAACAATAACAATTAATTGAATTTTGCAGTGATCTTTCATATATTTTCAGACATCGTTATGCCTACCCACCATAGTTTGCTCTAGCAATGGCTACAGAAAAAAAAAAGGTTTTACTAAACTGTGTGAAACAATTTTATTAGGCCAGAAGATAAAGACCTGGTTCTTACATGGTTGCTGCAGCCAGAATTATTTTTGCCAAACATTACTGAAAATCAGATAATGGATTGATAAAATTCAGGATCTTGCAGTTTTGGCCAAGCTGACAAATTGAGAAGGAAGACAAAGTAAAATGGCATAAATTTACTGATTATAGTGAAGGACCTGTTTTACAGCCAAATAATAATTATGGTTTTGCAATACACTAATATTTATGAAGAAGTATTATGGGAAATAGATATAAATATACTTATTTATCTTTAGAAATATTTTTTTCCCATTTAATTTTTATTAGTTTCAATTCATTATACAACACCAAACATTAAAGCAACAAAAAGACAAACAAAACACAAAAGAGCAACAAGAAAAAAAGAAAAGAAAAACATTACATAACATAAAACACCAACAAATTAAACTTACAGTAACTAAATAACTAAATCACACAACAATAATTGACTTCCCTTCAACTCGGTTTCGGAATATGTTACAAAAGGTTTTCTATCTGCAGTTTCGTTTTCTTAAAACTCTTTGCGTCACAGGCGTTTTATCGAGCCTACTGTGATTTTTAGATTTTTTACACCTGTTTCAATATATGTCATAAATTTATTCCATTCATTATTAAACTTTGTACCTTTTTGGTTTCTTATTTTCTGTGTCATTTTTGCCAATTCTATATAATCAAATAATTTAGATTGCCACTCATTTATAGTTGGGATTTTTGATGTTTTCCAGTTTTGTGCTATTAGTGTTCTAGCAGCCACTGTTGCATATTGGAAAAGTGTTTGGTCTTCCTTTTTAGAAATATTAGTGACATCTGTTAATCCATGACCTTGATTTGTTTATCATTTGGGATGTAAAGATCGAAATGATCGAATACGTCCTTCTGTTAGGCTCTTGTAATTTCTGCTCATAGATGAAGCAATTATAGTTTTATTGCTTATGCTTTTAATTTGTTTTGGGGTTTTTTTTAAATAAAGAAATATGTATGTTGCTGGGACAATAGCAATAAATAAAAGTGAAAATGCTGATGTTTAGAACCCAGACCATATTTCAGATCCCCAAACAGGCAGACAAACCGCGGTTTTAACAGTGGCTTATTGGAGACCAAGTTCTGTGAAGAAGTATTGAGGGGGAGTTGGGTATATTAAGGCTGGAGAAGAAGAAAAAACCAGTGGCAATATGATCACTGTCTTCAAATATCTGAAGGGCTTTCACATAGATGGAGCAAAGCCAGTTGGTTCAGATACTAAGAAAACAATTAGATTTAGACTAAGTAACGATTTTCTTGATTGTTCAAAATGCTTGATAGTAGAACAGACTGTCTCGAAAGGTTGTTCACACTCCTTTGTTAGAGGTTGTTGAGCAAAGGTGGTTGGCCACTTATCAGAAATGCTGTAGTAGTGGATTTCGTGGATTGCCAGGGATTTTACTATACAGTGGTAGCTAGGTTCTCAAAATTAATCCATTCCGGAAGTCCGTTCCAAGGCGAGACCATTGATCCATACAATGAAAGCAATAAACAATGTACTGCAGTCACACAATCAATCAGTAGCTGAACTGGGTTCCACACAGTCACAAAAGCAAAACAAAAAAGCTGCAAAAATGCAAAATAATTAGCAAAAACAGACAGACCTCAGCATAATACCCAAAACAGAAGTGTGGCACTCAAATCGGAAGGGTAACACTCTAAACGGAGCATGTTCAGCTTCCAAAAAAAGTTCGCAAAGCAGAACACTTACTTCCCGGTTTGCAATGTTCGGGTTCCAATTGTTTGAGTAACGAGGCATTTGAAACCAAGGTACCACTGTATGGCCTTTGAGGTCCTTTTCAGCTCAGATGCTGTGATTTCAAGCTTTCCATATCTGAAGATTTTGGAAGAATATACCTCCAGATTTTACATAAGAGCTGAAATACTCTTTTTAAATTTATCTCCCAACTTCCAGCAGGAACTTCCAAGGCAGCTACATAAAAACACCAACATTTAAATTTAAGAATGACATATTGGAAATCCCAGCAACAAAACTAGAAGTAAAACCTGTGAATGGAGACATTATGGAGGGTGAACTGGTAATTATTCAAAACGAACCTTTTAGACTGAGGTTTTGGGAGAATCAGGAGATATAGCAATATTGTTGCTTTGAAACTGGCATATTGCTAGTTTAGATTAGTAACTATACCTTCATAACTATTACTTTAAATTAATACTCATGGATGATTGAAGGTTTCCAAAAATGAATTTTCAAGCGCAAACATATTCTAACTTTTTAAAAAGAGCGATACCATTCTAGAAACCTGTGTAGTTCCAATTAAATAGTTCCTTCTAACTCTCCTCTCCTCGTTCCAATGTCACAATTGTTAAACATGAACTTAAAAAATAGATTGAGAATTCTGTTTATCCAACCTTAACTGACTTCTTAAGCTAATTTTAAAATGCATATTTTTTCGTTCCAGATGATAGTGAATCATAGATGTGATTATCATATTCATAGCTGGAGCTAAGAACTTTTCCTTTAGTTGAAACAAATACCTTTGGAGTTCTGGAGTGTTTCATTTTTATGCCCAGATATGTGTGACACTGAAGTTGTTGAAGAGCCACCTAATTGGTTTTATAGAAATATACAGCATTGCATTCAGCGGGCTTACCCCCTTGTAAGCATTAGAGGATTGCACTCTCAGTCAAAGTATGGTTAGATCAATGCTGCAACAACAACAACAACAACACTTTTATTATTTAAACCCTGCCCATCTGGCCGGGTTTCTCCAGCCACTCTGGGCGGCTTCCAGCATATAAAAAATCATAATAAAAATCAGGCACTAAAAGCTTCCCGATACAGGGCTGCCTTCAGATGTCTTCTAAAAGTTGTGGATCTGCCCTTGAAACCACAGCTGGTACAAAGTGCTGCAACCAGAAGAGCTTATGCTTTTCTGTCCGTATTATACCAGTCATATTTACATTGCACTGGCTTCAGATTTGTTCCCAGCCCAATCAAGATGCTAGTGATCATAGCCTTAGATAGCCTGGGGCCAGGGTATTTGAAGAACATCATCCTCCTGCTGTCACTTGTGATGGTCTTCAGAGGCCCTGTGCTATGTTATGCCACCAGAGAGGTGCAGTTGTTGGCACAGAGAATGGGTGACAGCACTTCAGTTATAAGACAGCCGATCTCTACAATCTGGAGTGGTCAGGTTGACACCACCTCTGCTTTATATAGGTGGCCAGCTAAGATATTTAATGCAATTTAATATTTCAGGGTGGCTTTTAATGCTCTCTGGTTTTTAATTGTGCTGAGATTTTTTTAAAACAGTAATTTAAAAAGTGGGAGCATGGGAAAAAGAAACGCACACAGAGAGAGAATTAAACCACATATCTAATGTACCGTGTAATTTGGTCCTTAGGCTTTGTTTGTGTGGCGAATAAGGACTAGAGGGACAAAGGATGTAAGCAATAGGATGTTAAGAGAGTGGTATCCCTGTTTTGCTGCTTTTGCGTTCTTTGGGTGGATAGCCATCATGTTGCAGGTTTCCAGAAGTATAAATATTTGTGTTTTTCTTTTGCAATGGCTTTTTTTTTTTTTTAATGACACTGCACAGACCATTATGTAACTTGTTGACATAGCTTTTTAAAACCTGTATATGACAGTGTTTGTTATGCCCTACAGCCAAAACAGTTAATTACTTATTCCTCCCCCTGCCTTGCTCCCTATATTTGGGCCCTCTCCAAGTCAGATTACTTATGGCTCCACTTGACCTTCAAGGTACGCTCTTATTTACCTTGTAATTGTGTTTAAAAAATTGACTCTTTTTCGGTGGCGGGCACAATTTTCTCTCTCTCTCTCTCTCTCTCACACACACACACACACTCACACACACACACACACACACACACACACACACAGAATGTGTTTTGCTTGTAAGCCATATAAGGGATATTTATTGATTGGTGGCTAAAGAAATTTAATAAATAATAAAACAAAACAATAACGGGTCACATTCAAATAACCAATTTCAATAGTAGAAGGCCGGACCCCCAAAGGAGACATTGGAAAGCAAGATCAAGCAGCAAGCCGGAAGTCAGGGCTTAAGGGTAATGAAGGATACAGGAATATGTCAGAGATCATCTTCCTTAAGCAAGGCTCAGATGGACTAAGAAAAGCCGAGACTTTATATCCCTTCCTGTCCAGAAAGTCTAATTGCCAGCCCAGGTGAGTACCACCTGTCCAAGGCCTGAGACGGCGGCCAGCTGCAGATCACATTTGCACATGGAGCCCGGCAGCGGTGTGCGTCGTGCTAGCTTGAATGATGGATAGTTTTGCGTGTCGAAGTCCCCAGAGCCACCCCAAATAACTCACACATCACACCAAAATTTTAGTTTAAGGTTTTGGCATAATTTTGGCCACAACTTTTTAAAAATACAAACATGTGAGTGGTTGCTCAGGCATTGGTTGCGACTATCTGCCCCCACCATGGGGGACAGACTGACATTCCTCACGATGCGAAAGTCAGAATAGGGGAATACACTTGGGGGTAGTGTCGGAGCAGGGAACCTGTCCTCAGCCCTCCCCAAATGCAACCAGGAGCTCATTGCTATGGCCCGAGCCCCCTTGACAGAGTGGACAAGCAATAGTTAGCCCCCAATTCCTTTAATGGAATCCCTTGCAGCAGCAGCATTAGAGGGGCAGGCACAGCCAATCCATGCCCCTCAACCAACCAAACCATAAACCAATGCCTAACCACAACCTTAACCACAACCAATGATTTGCTACGCAGTAGGCAAAAACCACATGGCCCCAGCCAATCAGCCAGATGGACAAAATTCCTACCGGGCCCCTGTCCCAAGAGCAGACGACCCCATGACAGGCATAGCGAACAACCCTAAATATAGGAAGGGGGGGGTGGGCAATGCGATGCACGGTCGAAAAGAGGAAGCCCTAGCCTCGTGCAAGGAGTTTTAGCATTTCTGGCTGTCAATCAACAAATGGCAACATTAACTTCTTCCCAACAACAAGGGAAGCCCAATCGCATCAGTGGCCAACGGTCAATTAGCCCGCCCCACAACTTTGGAGTGTCCTGGCGGCCCCCACCGCAACACGTGCTCTCCATGAAGGAGAACACGCTTTCTGTGTGTCTCCAAGGTTTAGCGTGATTTCAGGAAGAGCCTCACCCCTTCTCCTGAATTCGGGGGGGGGGGGGAGTGTCTTTCTCTCATTTATTTACTTATTTAATTTTTAATTTGTATACCATCTTTCTATCTCACAATACTCAAGGCGGTTTACAAGCTGAAGAAACAAAAAAAGTACATCTTATAAGAATCTAATGCAATACAAAAATGTGATAATAAAACATAACTTTAAAATAGGCAACCTACATCAAAAAAGTAACATTCAACAATCATTAGAATAGTATTAAATCATAATAATAATAACAACATATAAAAGTTAAACAGAAATCCACTCAACAGAGACAGTCTGCGGGCAGATAGGGTCTCAGCCTGCGTACCAGATAGAGGTGATAAACAGCTGCCCTGGACACAGAATTGACCTGCGCCTCCATGGACAGCTGTGAGTCCAAGGCTGCGCACCTGGTCCTTCAGGGGCACAGTTACCCCGCTTAGGACCAGGGAGTCCTCCACACCTGCCCGCCTCCTGTCCCCCAAAAACAGTACTTCTGTCTTGTCAGGATTCAATCTCAATCTCACTGAGTTTAGTGCTCAACTCTCCCATTAAAGTCTTTTGGATTTCACCCTCCTTAAACTGGCTAGGTTTTGAAAGTGCTTGAGTTCGTCTGAATCATGCCACTGCATTGAAACAGGCAAATAGTCAAGTTTGGCATGACATTAAAAACAAAACAAAAACATATTTTTGCCTAGCTGGGACCGCAGCTTCAGTCACGTGATCTGGCAGGGCCTTCCTTTCTTTGAAGCCATGTGCCAGAAAGCAGTATCCAGTGTTCTGGCTTAGCTACCAGGTTTTATATTATTAAAAGAGAACATAAATTATCATTTTGTGGTCTGGAGTAATAAAAAATGCAAGTTGTCAGTTTCTTCCTCAGTTCTGTACAAGACTGAATTGTGAATGAAGCACGCACATTAAATTTAGTCTGAGGAAAGATGCATATATAATTTAATTTGCATATATTAAAAGCTTAGTTTCATTAATGATTTAAGATTCTCTTACATTTGGAAGCCTTCTGCATTCTCCCCCCCCCCCCCCCCGATTGAGCTGCTCAGTCTCTGGAGTTGGTAGTATTACTTATGCATTATAAAATTATATTGGTTATATTGTTGGAGCTTTCTTTCTCCCTCACTTAAAAATAACTGGTTTTGGGTCTTATTAAGCAGGATGATGTTAGCATTCTGCAAGCAATTTTAAGGAGCATGCTGGGATGTCAGCTAGTTAAATAAATATAAATGAAGGACTATGTATATGTGTAGGGACGTGGGTGGTGCTCTGGGTTAAACCGCAGAGCCTAGGACTTGCCAATCAGAAGGTCGGTGGTTCGAATCCCCGCAATGGGGTGAGCTCCCATTGCTTAATCCCTGCTCCTGCCAACCTAGCAGTTCGAAAGCACGTCAAAGTGCAAGTAGATAAATAGGTACCGCTCCGGCGGGAAGGTAAACGGCGTTTCCGTGCGCTGCTCTGGTTCGCCAGAAGCGGCTTAGTCATGCTGGCCACATGACCTGGAAGCTGTACGCCGGCTCCCTTGGCCAATAAAGCAAGATGAGCGCCGCAACCCCAGAGTCGGTCACAGCTGGACTTAATGGTCAGGGGTCCCTTTACCTATGTATATGTGTTTCTATCTATGCATTGGGTTGCCAACATGGTGCCCTTTGGGCACACATATGGGCACAGTGGTGCACCCCAGAGCCTACTGGGTTCCCTTCTTCCCTCCTCCCTCTCTTAAATTTGGCTTCTGTTGTCTTGCATGTCAAACATTTGTACTTCTAAATGTTCAAAAACTTTAAACAAAGAATAGGAAGTTAGACCCACATTAGAGTAGGAACTCCTGCCTTTGGTGGTAAATTTTATTTTTATTTTTAAAACATTTGTACACCCACTGGAACAAAAACAAAAAAAGCCCCAAATATGGAACAACCCTCCCCCTGTCCCACCCCCCTCCCAATGACCACTTGGTGAATATAGCTTGAGACGAAAAAAACATGTATGACATGCTTATGACTACACAGAAAAAAAATATTGTTGGATTGTCTTCCGTAGAAAATCATGGTTTATCCCAGAGCTGAAAAAAGAATTGTGACATACTTAGTTCCTGTTTATTTGCTTCCACTTAATGGACTCCTTTAGTTGTATTTCTCTTCTCTTTTGCCAAGTTTTATGGTGAAATTCAATTTTTGTGCCATAGCAATGTTCTGTAGTCTATGTCACCATGCACCAAAGGCTAAAGTATAATCTGCCAGTTAGCAGTTTTTGACACTCTCCAATCTAACTGCCAACAGCCAAAAAACAACAATTAAGGACTTGTATGTTGTATCTTCATTTTAGCGAGAAGTGTTGAATGCAGAGATAGATGTATATTCTGTTTTGTGACTCTTGCTGTTTCTTTGAAAATCACAGACCTGTAAGAAAACACTACAGGACAGTTCCAACACATGTTTGCGTAAGACTGCTGTACCTCACATCCCCTCCAACAGTTGTATTCTTTAGAGCCAGATGTATGCACTAAATGCAAGGGTAAATAAACAAAACTAAAAGCAGATAAATCCATTTTAAAGAACACTCCCTGGCCATTTCAGAAGTGGGTATGACTAGTTCCAGATACTTGACTGTGCCTCATCTGAAATTACTTGATCTATGTCTTGTTCCCAAACTCCCTCTAATGAGGAGAACGAGTTTGTTGTTTTATCGTTCAATAAAGAGCATATCTTTGAAACTAATACTTTTGTACTGTGTTCATATTCTAAAATTAAGTGCTCAAAACCAGTTAAGTCCCTTTGCACAGATTTCTTTATTGATGTTTCCGTAATGAAATTATGTGCTTAGTGAAGTTTGAGCCAATTGATGTGCAGTCCTTGCAATTTATTGACTCATTTCTCTATAGATAGGGGTTGCCAGTATTCAAAAAAGTCTCATGAACTGTGAAACCCTCTGCTAGACCAGTCATTAAACTGAACCAGCTTGTTCCAACAGTAGAAGTTTAATCCCAGTAGAAGCAATGAAGACATATCTTCCATGAGTTTCTATCTCCATTTCTTTCAGGCCGGAAGAGTAGCCTTTGGAAAATGGGTTCTGGGTTTCATTTATCATATGGAATTATTGCTGGCCTAACACAAGAATTTCACGTTTTGACTTGTCTATTTTAGCAATTTCCATGTTTAGCTATGGGCTATTAATATCATCAGGTACACAGGATATTATATAATGTAGCTGGAAAACTTCATAGTATGTCAAAAGACTTTTAGAAGACATCTGAAGGCAGCCCTGTTTAGGGAAGCTTTTAATGTTTGATGTATTACAGTATTTTAATATTTTTTTGGAAGCGCCCAGAGTGGCTGGGGAAGCCCAGCCAGATGAACGGGGTATAAATAATAAATTATTTTTGTTGTTGTTGTTGTTCTCCCCAACCTGGCTGCTTGGCATGTTTGTAGTGTATCGTGCCTGAGAGTTGAGCCCTCACACTTGGTTGGTTGGCATCTGCCTGTCTTGGGAGACAGTGGAGGAGTGATCCTTCAGGTGTGAAGTCAGATTGTTGGAGAGTTACAGCACCTGCTGTGGCTGTAGAGACCGATATGGGAGAGACATGTTTTGTTGCAGCTGGGGCAGATGAAGGCATCCGGTTGTGCTGCTATAGATGCCTCATGGCATTTCTTCTCCCTGAGCTCCTCCCAGCAGTCACTGCTGGTCACCTCTGGTCACTGCTGTGGATATAACACCTGACTGCCTCCAGGCTCTGTAGTCATCTGCAAGGGATTGGAGTCTTTGTGCTACATTTGCAGACATCTTTGTAACACAGAGGTGGTCTGCCAATGGGCCATGTGCCTGAAACCAGGCCTCACGTGAAAATGTGTATATTTAGAAAACATTTTTGCCAATTTAAAGTATTTTAGTTGGTAGGATTTGAAAGGGGGGGAATGATTTTGGGGAGAAGGATAATTGTAGAAACATTTATTCAACCTTATCCAAAGTTTGCGATTTCCATCTATTTAGTTCCATTTTACAAAGTATACATGTGATGCAAAGATTCAGCTGCAATAGTGCCTTTAGATTTTTGGGAATCGTTACCCACAGTTAACAAACTGTTTTGTTGTACAGTGGAAAGCCATATTCACTCTGTTGCCCTGGTGGGATATTTACACGTAAAATACCACAGTTGCTGTAATTTTTAAACTACAAACTTTTCAGAGCCTTCTATCTCATTGACTAGAGCAGGAATTGTCTTCAGAGCATCTGTTGTCAGTATTGCTATATCAACTGCAGGTAAAAAATCTTTATGCTCCTGCTTGTTTACCATTATGCCCGGTGTCTATTTTTATGTATGCCAAAGGTTCTAGAGAAACAACCAAAAGTGAGGGGGACAGGGGGCATCCTGTAAGTCTCAAAGCCACAGTAGTCATATCCATTTAACTCAAACCTTCATTGTAGTTGGGTTATATGGGGAGAGGGTGGGAGAGTGCTTGAATAAGCTATGTAAAACAGATACTGGGAGTTTGATCTATAATGGTCTTGGCTACAAACGGTAATAACAATACAATACAATAAAATTCAGTTTTAAAAAGCAGTTGCCAAGGTTCAATCTAAGTGGTCAAAAGCTCTGTGGGCATCCAGTGACATGATGCCCAGCGGTTGTTATATCTTACTGTAGTGTGTGATGCTTTGTTGTTGTTGTTTAGTCGTTTAGTCGTGTCCGCCTCTTTGTGACCCCCTGGACCAGAGCACGCCAGGCACTCTTGTCTTCCACTGCCTCCCACAGTTCAGTCAAACTCATGCTGGTAGCTTCGAGAACACTGTCCTACCATCTCGTCCTCTGTCATCCCCTTCTCCTTGTGCCGTCCATCTTTCCCAACATCAGGGTCTTTTCCAGGGAGTCTTCTCTTCTCATGAGGGGACCAAAGTCTTGGAGCCTCAGCTTCAGGATCTGTCCTTCCAGTGAGCACTCAGGGCTGGTTTCCTTAAGAATGGATAGGTTTGTTCTTCTTGCAGTCCATGGGCCTCTCAAGAGTCACCTCCAGCACCAGAATTCAAAAGCATCCATTCTTCGGTGATCAGCCTTCTTTATGGTCCAGCTCTCACTTCCATACATCACTACTGGGGAAACCATAGCTTTAACTATATGGACCTTTGTTGGCAAGGTGATGTCTCTGCTTTTTAAGATGCTGTGTGATGCTTAGTATCATCCTAATAGAACTTGTGCAGTTCATTAACTTTGCTTACTTTTAAAAAGATCAAACAGCCTATATGTTTGGAACAAAGGTGAAAATTCGCTTGGACACCAGACACCTTGTGAAGTTTTGGATGAAACTGAAGCAGAAGGAGATACAATAAAAACAGTGGTTGGACATAGGGTGAAGTTGAGAATGCAAGAATAACTTGGAAAATGACAAGGAAGTTGTAGTTACAACCCAAACAAAATGCTACGCTTGTCCAAAGGAATGTCGGAATACTTGCAGGTCTTCATGGAGAGCAACCAGTTAACGAATGCTATTTGTGATGAACCTGATAAAAGAGGAGGATAAGGATGCGGCGTTGCGTGTAACACCTGGATTAAAAAGAATAAAACTGAGCAAGGTGGACTCTCTTCATGAATGGCCCCTCTTCATAAACGGCCAGCTTCTCCAGGTAATGTTGGTGATACAGTAAGGCTTCATATATCAGATGTTGATTGGAGCAGAACTAGACAAGACGTATTGTGGTATTGATCATGTCAGTTGAAGATGGACAGTGCTATCAAGTAGGCACCAAAGGGGGGAAGCTGAAGCACCTTTTCAGTTGGAACAACTTTCCATTTCTTTCTTGAAAATGCATTAGCAGTTTGGAGAAGTAGCTCCTGTCAGATGAGTTCTGAGAGAAATAGCAACGCTGCAGTCATTGACTTGTGGACAGGGTTATCAGCAGTGGCACTCGAAAGCAAAGGACTCGACAAACATGTATAAATGCTTGGCTATGAATGTGCTGTTCACCTCAGAATGTCACAGTGGCTGTTGCAACTTACCAGTAAAGGATATCTTGTCAGGGAAGAGAACAGGGTGCAAATCATCATCAATTGGAAGTGACATTCATTACTGCACTCATATGCATTCTGTGTTCAGCCATATAATTTCATAACAGATTAAATCTGAACAATTCTAACATGTTGACCTGTTAAATAACTTAGGCTGCGAACCTGTAACCACTTAGCTGCACTGAACTCAGTGGGACTTACCTCTGAGTAGACATGTGTAGGATTGCACCGTTAGTCTTGTTTATTTAAGAAAGTCTCTTGGTACGTCCACCTGCGTATTTTTGGGATACGAACATGTATACTTCCGGGTTTTCGCTGCTTGCACATGCGCAGAAGCGGCGCCTCTGCTTACGGACTTTTCGGGTTGTGGACAGACCCCCGGAACAAATTAATTTTGTATCCGGAGGGTCCACTGTATTAAAAGAAAAAAATCCTGAGTTGCATCCAATGGTGTTACTCCTTTGATAGCAAGGCAGAATGGGAACTGTGTTCAAAACATACATGATACTAGGAAGGGGGAGGTATGGGCTCTGTTAAAGAGAGGGTGGTTGTGGTATTATTCAGTTCTGCATATAAGACATGCCATTTGTCAAAAAAACCGCCTACCCTTTTACTGTAAGAGTGTGTGGACAGGTGATTGCTGCTTAGTAGTGCAGCAAAGCGACACATGCTCACATTGAATAAACGCAAGCATTAATTGGTGACGAACTGAACATTTTGACTTATGAATGCATAGAAAATTGAATACTTTAATAGGTCTTCTTTGGCGATCACTTGTAGCCAAGTAAGATTGTCTTCCATAAACACGGTGTTAACAGTGAGTCCGTAAGTGACTGTGGAGGCCAGTTCTGGATCCACACGTCCTTCCACAGTGGGGACAATTGGTTTCTGGGTGGGAGTTGATCACGGTGTGGATTTGCCAAGCGTACCTTCCTCTTAGCACGTTTCTCTCTTGCATCCTGAGTTCGAGTGTCTTCAAAGCCCAGGACACCTTTGGCAAAGGCTGTTCTCGATTTGACACTTCTGGTGGGATGTACACATCTTGAAATGACATTTGTCAGAAAAACAAAATAAGAATACTTAAGAGTGTAGAAGAGGACGGGAGTAAAATGCTGGCTTAAGAAAGAAAGAAAAGGTGCTTGAAATAAAATTTATTCCAGGCCAAATGTGTTTTGGAAGAAACATTTCTGCAGAACTACATTTTTAGCGGAGATTCTCACCAAATATCTGGGACACTTCCAGCAGGAGTTGCCTGCCGTAGATGCTCCCCCTGTTTTGTGCTTGTCTTTTCTATAAGTAGTGTACCATGGTAACCAGGAGATCAACTTTTAGGATAATTATAGATCTGAAAACACTGTGCAACATTATTAATATGGTATAAGTAGTGTTATAGCATTTGCCACGTCTACTGTAATCTATTTATTTTAAGCATTTTAAACCCACTCTTTTAGTCAAGGCTTCCAGAGCAGCTTACAAAAACTCGTAGATTCCCTTCCTTCAGGCTTGCATCTAAAGGACATGGTGCATAAGGGAAAAAGGGGAGTTAAGGAGATTCAGGCATTCCTTCTTAACAGTTGTTACACTGACCCGCTGGGGTGGTAGCCTGATATAATGATTGCCACTAGGTGACAGTTGAGTGAGAGCCAAGGGCATCTTGTGTTCAGCAACGGCGATGGATGTTTCTCCTCTCTTCTGTTTTGCAGCCTGGTGTAATTAAAGAACTCCGCATTTGTTTGTCATTCAATACATGGCATGGGCATCCCAAACACAGATGCCCTATGAGAAAAGTCATGTGCTGTTGTACAATCCTTCGCACCTCCCTTAATAGCATGTCACCAGTAAATCTATCCTGTAGACCTAGCCTCACACTGGTATCTATCTATATTGGAGCCCCCAAACCCCAGAAAACTAAGCAGTCTCAAGAGATCAGCTTGGCCAGAGTTTGGTATCAGAATAGCTATTGCTCAGTGGTGTCCGTTACGTATCACAATAAACTTGTTTTCTTTCTGAAGTTCTTTGCAATGCAGAACTTTGACCCCTTGTTTGCGGTCCTTTTTCTCACAGTCAGTCAGATACTGTTCCCGTGATGTTTTGCAGTTGTACAATGCAAGTGTGGAATTGGGCAGTTGTTGTTTAGTTGTTTAGTCGTGTCCGCCTCTTCATGACCCCATGGACCAGAGCACGCCAGGCCCTCCTGTCTGCCACTGCCTCCCGCAGTTGGGTCAAACTCATGCTGGTAGCTTCGAGAACACTGTCCAACCATCTCGTCCTCTGTCGTCCCCTTCTCCTTGTGCCCTCCATCTTTCCCAGCATCAGGGTCTTTTCAGGGAGTCTTCTCTTCTCATGAGGTGGCCAAAGTCTTGGAGCCTCAGCTTCACGACCTGTCCTTCCAGGGAGCACTCAGGGCGGATTTCCTTAAGAAATTGGGCAGTGGCTTATGTTAAATCCAGCAGTTTATGTTAAATTTTATCAAACTTTTTTCAAAGTAAGTTTCTAGCCCTTTTAGCTGTGAGCATGAGCTTGAAAGTGTTTACAATTCCTGGTAAAATATCAGAAGTCAGAAGTGGAGATGGAGCAATAGTTTCAATGGGGAGAACTTCAGTTCAGTGGTGTGATTTAGCTCTTTACTCCTCCCTATGACTAGCAGCAGCAGAATAAATTAGGGAAGTAAAAAAATATATGGAAATATAACCTGATTTGCATAATGATTGCACACTAGTCAGTAGTAGCGCAACAAAAAGCATTTATCACTACTCCAGGCCATTCTTGTGCAGTTTTTCAGAAGATATTTTGAGATGAAATTCTTAAATTCTTTACTCAAAATATTTTGTGCTGTAATATTGGGACGGTGTGACTGTTTACCACATGTAGTATATATTTCTTCATGCATGAATACTGTTCCACAGGCAGGCTAACGTAGTGTTGTCGACTGGTTGGTTTCTGCAAAGTGTGGGTGGCTTTGGTAGTCTTGGCTGGCTTCCCCTGTGGGAAGGGGCCAGTTCCAGTATCTCTTAGCAGAGGTCCTTGGAGTATCTCCAAAGTGCGCTGTGAAGTCAGGTAGTTTCCCCAGCCCATCATATCTTAGAGCTGAAACGTGGGGCATAGGACTTGTCAGGCTTACCAGATGCTCACCATGGTGAGCATATTTATGAACTTCTAATTGCTTAGTCTAATAAGAATGGGTAAGTATTTAAGAATTGATATGTAAATTGCACTTTGCAGAAGACAATTACTTGTAGTAAGAATGCATGTCACTTATCTATTATAAGATTTAATGAAAACATGTTTGGGTTTTCCTGCAGCTTGTGGGGGAAGGGAAGGCTGAAAGGCCAAATTTCCTTTCAGATTGAATGAATATTCCTGTAATAATATACTATAGCCACATCAGCAGAAGTCCTGACAAGTTATTCTATATTAAAAGTGATCGCATCCGACTCGTCAAATGAAAAGCCAGCAAGTCTTGTCTTCTGGCTGAATAAATGGACCTACAGTAGACTTTTGACCCTATAACTGAAAAGTTGCATTCTTTGAAGATGCAATATAACAACAGCAGCACAGCAGCTGCTTTGTTGATGTAAATGCAGTTAATGAATTTGTGTGTTAGAACCTGCTCTACTACGATTATCTTCAGGCAGATTGTGTCCCAATATTTTATTAACAAATTTCAAATATTTGTACATAGGAAAGAATAATATATCGAAAATAATTACATAAATAGAACAGTGTTGTTGTATGAATGTTTGGCAAACAAAGTTGAAAGAATGGAAACTTAAACACTAATACAGTGGTGGAATAAGCAAAATTATGAAAAGTAGCAACAAGCTAGACAGAGCAAGGGCAACTGTGGATGGACGGAAAATGCCAGGTGCAATGCTGGGATTCCATTCCATGGACGGCAGCAGTCTTCAAAATCCTCTATGGACGAGGTGAACCAGACCTTTAGCTGATACATCTGGGCTCAGCTTGGAACTTCCAGGACTGACTTAGCTGCCTCTCCAGTGCCTGGTTGCGGTAGTACATCTCCGCACACCTGGCCTGCATCTCTCGCTGATAGCACATGACTATTTTCTTCTCCTCTTCCCAAGTTTTCCTCTCCTGCTCAAAGCTTGCCTCTTGCAGCTGGGCCTTGGCACCTCTCGCGCAGCAATTCTCCCCATAGCCATTCAGCGCCCTCTGCACTCTCCCCCTTCACCCCCCTACTTTTGGAGCCATCTGTTTCACAAGCCAAAACGTCCTGGCATGCTTGCATGGGAGAGTCCCATGGAGGAACAGGGGAGCCACGCTCTGGCAAGGTTTGGGAAGAGTCCCCCAACGGTGCCACTTGCGAGTCCTTGGCTTGCAACTCTGTTTGGACTTCCCGCAGCTGTGTTTTCAAACTGAAGATTTCACCCTGTTTCTGGGCCATCTCATGGGCATCTGGGAACTGCTGCTTGAGCACTGAAATCCCTGCAGTCTTCTGACAGACGTCTCACTGGGTCTCCTCCAATATGGGACTCAGGCGCTCTTCCTGTTGGTGCTGCTGCCTCAGCTCCTCGCACTGACTCTGTTGAAGGTCTAGCTCTTCTTGGAGCCGTTTCTCTTCCTGCTGAGCTTTGCAGAGCTGCAGCTGAACCTCCTGCTTCAGTTCATCCAGCTCATCCATCCACAAACGCCATTTGTCCTCAAATATCTGAGTGAAGGGACCATCATTCTCACTCAGTCAGCTGGTCCTCGAGCTGCTTCACCACATCTTCCAAGGAGTTTGTGGGTTCATTCGGAGGGTGTGGTTCCCCAGAGCTCTGCAGGGGGCTCAGGCTCTTGCA
Organism: Podarcis tiliguerta; assembly: GCF_965153285.1. Lineage (NCBI taxonomy): Eukaryota > Metazoa > Chordata > Lepidosauria > Squamata > Lacertidae > Podarcis > Podarcis tiliguerta. The sequence continues at coordinate 1,601,960 of NC_139550.1, read as the reverse complement.
AGACAGAGTTGTTTTGTCTACAGCCAAAGGGTCCCGTGGCCCCTGAGAAGCCCTGTCTAAGGAGTCGCCAGTGTGGTTGTTGTGGCCTGCGGAAGCATTGAGCTGGGTTGGAGCAGGTTTGAAACATGAAGTGTCGGTGGGGAAGCTTTGGATAGAGTTTGTGCTCTCATCCAGGCTGATGGTGTGCAGCAGGTGACTGCGGAGAGGGCTGCGTTGCGAGGAGCTGCTGGTGATGTTCTGGGTCAGGGTCCTGTTGCTCTTAGACAGCTTCTGGCCTTTGGCTGATGACCGCCTCGGCATGGATAACAGGCTCTTCCATGATACCACCTTGAAGGCAGAGGGTCTGATCCGACACTTGTCGAAGCGTCCACGTTCAGGCAATGAGCTCTTGGAGAAATCAGCTGCCTGCTGATGGTCCCGGAAATACCGCTCGGGGGACTGGTTCTCCTGGTCACTCTCATAGTCCCTTTGAAAGCCACCTCCAGATGACTGGTGCTTGTTCTCAGCCCGGGTGTCCCACTTGCCCCAATGGAAGTAGCCCAAAACTCCACGCTGTGACGTTCCTTTCCGGAACAGCCCGTCTGGCTGACGCATGCCATGCAGACCTCCTGGAGAAGTCGGCAAGAAATCCTGTTTCTCTACTTGGCTGCCCACGTTGCCCATGCAGCCGTCGCTGTCAGGCTCAGAATCCAGAGTGAAAGGATCAAACAGACAATGGCAGGGGTTACCGGTCACATGAGAGGCCTGTTCTGTTGCTATGGAGTTTTAAACACAAGCAGAATGCCAGCACATGATGGCTGCCTGCAGCCTGATCCCCGGCTAGACTGGGCTGGACTCCATTCCGCGACCTCCTCCTCCTCCTCCTGCAGCCCATTGGTCGGCTCCATAGTCGCTGTCTTTCCATCCATTTATATATTCATTCTTAGCACTCTTGTTTAGTTGCTAACAACATACCATATTTTTCCATATATTAAAAGGATTTAGTCAAAATTTGGGGGTTGTCTTAGACATGGTTGGTCAATGCTCAGGAGTTCCGGCTCTGGCTCTGGTGCAGGTGGCCCAGACTCTGGCTTGGGTGGCCTGGGCTCGGGTTCGGTTTGGGCTTTTATCACGGGCTCAGGTGGCTCGGGTTTGGGCTCTGGCCCGATTTCTTAATTTTGGGTTCAAAAAAATAAGGGTCGTCTTATACATGGGAGCATCTTATACACTGAAAAATATGATATTCTTTCAATAATAAAAAAAAACCCATTTGCAGTTTTTCCAACTTGGGATTATATATAATTATATTGTTAGCTTGCTGTATAATTTCAGAAGATCATTTATACAGCTTTTGGGGCATTGGTCCATTGGCTTTGGTACATTGCAAAACCTATAGTTGGACATTGATTCTATGGATGTAATAGCTCATGAGAGGGGAGTTGGAGGGGGTGGCTGATGGCCATGGCTTCCACTGCAGTAAGCTTTATTGTACCAGCCAAAGACCATGACAAAACCATTCAAACACTATCCACATGGCTCCCACTAACTCGTCCCAACTTTCACAGGAAGTCCTCCCAATGTTTTAAATTCCACACCATGTTTTCTGTGTCATCCAAGAGGAAATTTTCACCAGACTTTTCCTACTGAAGTCGATGATGATGATGATGATGATGATGACGACGACGACTACTACTACTGCTACTACTACCACAACTACTAATACATTTATTTAATAGTTTTATACGCTACACCTTCCTCCAGAAGAGCCCAGTTTGGCAACTGGCAGGGCTATTAATTAGTCAGATGAAGATGGAGGCAAGGCAGCATTAAGATTCAGGAGCACAAAATGTTGGTAGTTGAAAAGAAAAGGCTAGAATAAAGGGCAAGTGTAGTTTCTTCTGGTTTTTGACCAGAAATGAATTATTTGGCCACCAAGTCAACCATAACGACTGGGTGTGTAGATGGCTGGCTGAGGCCCATTGTCTGATTAATTCACAACAAATGCAGTGTCTGGCGAATTAGCCTTGGCGTGATTTCCTACAGGGCTCACAAGTGCAAGTTGTAGTTGCTTCACCTTGAAGTAGTGATTGTAGTAATGAACTATGAGTAGGTAGGCACTGCTTGCCATCATATCTTGCTGATTCAATACTAGTACTTACCATGCGCTGCAGGTGGATTCTAGACCGTTAGCTGTCTTTGGTACTTGGCACACATGCTAAAGGTTTTGGACTATACCGTCACTTGTAGTTTCCCTTGCATTTCCTTTGAGTTTATTTATAAATTAAGTTTCTTTTGGCCACCCTTTGATCGTACAGTTCCAAGGCAGGTTACAACACAATTCCAATAAAAGTGAAAGTAGGTGAAACCATCTCACCACATTTCAACCCCTATGGAATATCCCATGGTTTATTGCAGAAGTAGACTAAAATCCACAACAGCCTTGGCAGAATGCTAGGTCTTTATCTAACACTGAAATGCCAACAGCACTGATGCAATTCCTACCTCCAGGAAGAGGGTGTTCCATAATTGGGATGTCGCCATATTCCATGTTACTGCATGAGCTATATTCCATAAGAACCTTATCCTTAAACATTTCATCCCTGTTTGCTAAGGCACTACCCCTCGTAAACAACTACAGTGCAGTTATCCATGGCTCCGTTGTTTTTGGTAAGATCTTGTTCTCATTCTCCATATGAAGGCTGCAGTATGCCTCAAATAATTAAATAATCTACCTAGGTCTTTTATGTCTCCGGTAATCTTTCTGCTGGGCACTCACGCTCTGCAGATATCGAAGCAGAGCAGCAGGTGATTTTGTGAAAAAGATAAATGAAGCTTTTAACTTGAAAGACTATTTTCTGCTCCTCTGCTTCAATTAAAATAAAATAAAACCCAGGGCTCTTCAGTGCTCTGCAGGCAGCATTCTGGACAAAGCACTTGGATGAAACCAACTTCTTGCAAACATGTAGAAATCCAGTAGATGGAAAAGTCGACAGAGTGACGGGAGCAAGGCAAGGCTTCTGGGGGGACCCTGATTTAGCTCGGGATGCTTTGTGGTGCAACTCAAATTCCCCCAATTTGCCTGGTTATCTGGCGCATTCCTAGTATATGCTTTTAACAGTCTTCTACCTACAGTAGGATATCATGCAAAGGACACTCCCCCATAAACTGCATGTGGTTTGTATAAGCACCTGGTTGTTGGCATCTGTCTGCCTCTGGATACAATGGAAGAGTGCTCCTTCAGGCCAAAAGTCTAACCTTTGGGAGAGTTACAGGACCTGTAGAGACCGATGCAGGAGAGACATGTTTTATTGCAGGTGGGGCAGATGAAGGTGTCCTGTTTTGCTGCTGGTGGTGGTGCACCGTTTCGTTTCTTCTCTCTGCAGTCCTCCTAGTGGTTATCCCTTCTCTACTTACTGATGTGGATACATGACCTGACTGCTTGTCTCCAGGCACTGCAGTCATCTGCAAGGGATTCCCACACTGCGGGGTTAATGTTGCCAGCTTTTGTGTCTTTCAGAGCCAGTGTGGTGTAGTGGTTAAGAGCGGTAGTCTCCTAATCTGGGGAACAGGGTTCGATTCCCCGCTCCTCCACCTGCAGCTGCTGGGTGACCTTGGGCTGGTCACAGTTCTCTGAAGTATCTCAGCCTCACTCACCTCGCAGAGTGTTTGTTGTGGGGGAGGACGGGAAAGGAGATTGTTAGCTGCTTTGAGACTCCTTAGGGTAGTGATAAAGCGGGATATCAAATCCAAACTCCTCCTCCTCCTCCTCTTCTTCTTCACATTTGCAGACATCTTTGTAATGCATATCTTTGGTCTGCCAACAGGCCCGGTGCCTGAAGCCAACTCCTCGTAGAGCATGTCCTTGAGGATCCTGCCATCTTCCATTCTCTGGACATGACCAACCCAGCATAGAGGTTGTTGAGACAGGAGTGTGGACATGCTAGGTGTGTGGGCTTGGGAGAACACATATTTGCCTGCGACTCTGTCCTGCCATGTGATGCCCAAAATCTTCCGGACGCAGCACAAATGGAAGGCATTGAGGAGCTCCTGTAAACTGCCCACAACTCACTTCCCTAAAGCAGCATGCTCAACACACAAGCCTGGTAGACCATCTTGATATTGGTTGTTAGCATCACATTCTCCCATACTCTTTTGGAGATGTGAGCCATTGCTGCAGCTGTCTTGCCAATACTTTTGTGGTGGAGCCCAGGTCCTCAGAATTGTCTACCACCTCAAGTGTGTGGTCGCCAATGCTGATGTGTGGAGTGCTGGCGACAGCTTGACCCAGGATATTGGTGTTCGTCAGGTTGATGGTGAAACTGAGTTCCATGCAGGGCAAAACAGTTGATGAGTCCCTGTAGAACTTCCGCACGAGTGTGCTCTCAAGGCTGGGTCATTTGCAAACAACTTCTCTTGTATAAGTACGAATGCATGTACAGCAGGAGCAGGGCAGGAGTATGTTGATTGTACTTACTGTTGGGTCATATGAAGAGGAATCATATGTTTGATTACTGATTTTAGCTTCAACGCTGGCAACTACAGATGCTGCCCAGCTATATTTCTTGTGTTCTGTCTGAATCAGAAGAGGCAGCTGAGATGCTAGATAGATGTTTAGAGGTAGTGGTGGCCTGGATGTCGCTCAACAAATTGAAACATAGCTCTTAGGTGTTTTAAGTCCTCAAGTCTAGGAGGTGGAAAGGCAGGCCGTTGTGTATGGGGTTGCACTCCCCCGGAAGCAGCAAGTGTGTAGCTTAGGTGTGATACTGGATTATTTCTGGAGGCCCAAGTAACCTTGGTGTGTGGGATTGCCTAGATCTAGTTTCAGCTGGTGTGCCAGTGACACCCTCTGGACAGCGTTGACTTGGCCACAGCGCTTATGCAGTAGCCAGATTACTGGCTGGGGCTGCATTTAGAATGCATATATCCCTTGTTCTGAAACAGCATGGATTTCCAGAAGGTTTCTGAGCCTAATTCAAGGTGATTGCATTGGTGTTTAAAACCGCAAATCAGTTAGGCCCCAAATCTGAGATACCACCTCCTTTTGTACAGACCCTCTCTCAGGTGTTAAGATCAGCAGAAGGGGCCCTCTTGGTAGCTTTACCATCCTCAGAAGCTCAGGATGTTGGTGGCCCTAAAAAGGGCAAACTCTGTGGCAACCATTAAATTGTGGAAATCCTTTCTCCCAGAGGTGCGTCCGACAAATTTGCTATGTACGATATGAACTTTAGCCTGGCTTTTGACACCTGAGATGTGTGTTTTCAGGATCCTCCCTATACCTGTGACTGTCATTTGTTTAACTTTTTTAATTCTGAACTTTAAATTGTTGTTACTCACCCTGGGACCTACTGGTGAAGGACAGTACTACTACTACTAATTATTATTATTGTTGTTCTTGTTGTTGTTGTTGTTGCCTTTTTATGAAAGTTCGGGATAGCTCAGTCAGTAAAAACATGAGACTCTTAATCTCACAGTTGCACATTCTGCCCCCATGTTGGGCAAAATTATCCTGCATTGCAGGGCATTAGACTAGTTGACCCTCATGGTCCCATCCAACTCCAAAATTCTATGATGAGCAGCCTCCCAGCAGAGCCCTTAAGGCAGAACTGCACAGTGTTGCCCCTTGACTAAGAGAAGAAAGGGAATTAGGCTGCTAGGCTGCTAGGCTGCTAGGCTGTTGTTGTTGCTTAGTCGTTTAGTCGTGTCCGCCTCTTCCTGACCCCATGGACCAGAGCATGCCAGGCACTCCTGTCTTCCACTGCCTCCTGCAGTTTGGTCAAACTCATGCTGGTAGCTTCGAGAACACTGTCCCACCATCTTGTCCTCTGTCGTCCCCTTCTCCTTGTGCCCTCCATCTTTCCCAACATCAGGGTCTTTTCCAGGGAGTCTTCTCTTCCCCTGAGGTGGCCAAAGTCTTGGAGCCTCAGCTTCAGGATCTGTCCTTCCAGTGAGCACTCAGGGCTGATTTCCTTCAGAATGGAGAGGTTTGATCATCTTGCGGTCCATGGGACTCTCAAGAGTCTCCTCCAGCACCAGAATTCAAAAGCATCCATTCTTCGGCGATCAGCCTTCTTTATGGTCCAGCTCTCACTTCCATACATCACTACTGGGAAAACCATGGCTTTAACTATACGGACCTTTGTTGGCAAGGTGATGTCTCTACTTTTTAAGTTGCTGTCTAGGTTTGTCATTGCTTTTCTCCCAAGGAGCAGCCGTCTTTTAATTTCGTGACTGCTGTCACCATCTGCAGTGATCATGGAGCCCAAGAAAGTAAAATCTCTCACTGCCTCCATTTCTTCCCCCTCTATTTGCCAGGAGGTGATGTACTTCATTTTATTTCATTTAGAGACTGCTTAACCACAAAACTCTCTTATGCGGTGTCTTGTCTTGTGAATTTGTTAAGCCCCTCTTGGTTGAGATGATGCCATGTTGGTGTGCTACACAACACTCAGCACACTGGTCTACCACATAAAGTTATGATAGTGGATAGTAGATGCCTGTACGAATTAGTCCTAATAGGCCTAACTAGAAGTAGACCACAGAAGGATGAAAAGTCTAAAGCAGTGGTTACAAGAAAGATTTATCGCCAGTATGTTTTCCTGATGGGAATTCTGGAAAGTACCTTGATAATAAATCTTTCTCGTCTGTATTGGCTTTTCCCTTTTTCATCATTCTTGACCGTTAAACTGGTCTGCAGGCAACTAAAATTAGGAAGCAGAGTTGGGTGCTGGGATAGGAAAGGAGGAGGAGACTCATGAGGGTAGAATTTTCACAGTTGCATATATTTTTCTGTTACCAGTAAGTTCTGTTTTTGAAGTGTTTCACCTGTCATTGTTCTGTTTTACTTAACATGGAGGGGGTGATCTTGTCTTAGAAAGCAGCAAATGTACCCACAGTTCTTTAGTCAGATATTTGAAGGTAATTGCTTCCTCTTTTCCTTTAGCTCGACAAATGTACAGCAAAATTTCTTATCCTAATTGTTCATCGGGGAGTTCATGCTGATTACATTATAGTTTCATTATACCATGTGTGGGTGTAATAAGTACTTCACGTATGAAACTAGTAACACATCCTTTCTTATGATGAAAAAAAATTGTATTTTATACAACTGTGGGTAACCCAAAACATTTCCTTGGTGGCATTTTATCACTCCTTGAATGAAGTTCTGTGAGTTTCATTGACCTTTCCTACTCAGTATTCTAAGCCGAATAAACATTTATTTCCTAGTCCTGGAGACATTTATTGGCGAGTCCCATTAATTTCATTCGGACTTGAGTGGAAATAAGTGTGTGCAAGGATAATTGTCATCAAGAGGCAAAGATCTTCAAAACCATGGGCTGTCTTGGAGAAGGAAAACCTTACAATACAAATCTGGATTGAAAATGTTACTCAATATCCCTGAATAAAATGCTCTGTTTTGTTACCTTTCAAAGTGAAAACGATGGCTCTTTTGATGCTAGCAGACCTATTGTTCGAAGCCTTTACTCTGCAGGATTTAAGAAATTTAAAAAATGGGCTTTTGTTGTTGTTTTTTATCTGTTGTGGTTGAGTATTGATTTTTTTTATACTTTGCCATAATAAGGTTTTGGCTGGAAAAGTGGGGTAAATGTATCTAAAATAATTGAAGAACCAGGCTGAGATTGTGAGCTGGGAAGACATTGGTCCATATTTTGTTCCTGTTTTGAATTTAGTAGATGTACCATGTGCTGTAGACCCCACCCCAGTCTGGGCTCAGTGGCCTACCTTACAAAGCTGTATTGACGAATGAGATGGCATATCTGACACACCAAGAACACTTTCAAACCCCTAGAGAAATGCCAAGAAGTACTTATGATTGAGCTTTATTTGGTTCCGTTGGTAGACTAAAAAACCTTTATTCAGTGAAGACAAAGTTTTATCAGTTGGACTTCTCTCTTTTGGGTGAATTGTTAACTGTAATGGGTAATAAGCAACAGCAAAGCATTGGAATTTATTGAAAGCAATCAACCGCACGTTATGTTACGCTTCCTCCAGTTCCTCACTTAGAGGCACCTGCACTTAGATTTGGGCAACACGCAAATGTATTTAGACTCGGTCAGTTAAGACAGATGGTTAATCAATTTGTAAATCCTTTAATTGGTTGACAGTCCTTATTATTAGTGTTTGTCTGCAACGGAGAAACAAGTCCAGCTCCAGGTTTTGAGAGCCCTTGAATAAATAGACTCTGGTGGTCTCCCCAGAAGGCACCGCGCTTGCCCAGGATGGGGGCAGCAATGCTTAATAGAAGTTGTCACCACTCCCGCTTCTGCAGCCAGTGGGCTGTTTGCTTTCCTATGCAGTGTAGGCGCTGCTGATGGGAGCTGTGAGATGAGTGGGGTAGCATGCCAAAATCCTTATTCCCAAAGTATCAATCAGGATACCATTCCCTCCATGTGCCGACATCACAGGTGACATATTTTAGCTGCTGTGACACTGGGGAGCTGGGTGGCACAGCCTGGAGCTCTACTCACTGGTGAGCCAGTGTGGTGTAGTGGTTAGCGCGGTGGACTCGTAATCTGGTGAACCGGGTTTGTGTCTCCGCTCCTCCACCTGCAGCTGCTGGGTGACCTTGGGCTAGTCAGTAGTGTTGACTTAATGATGACAGCCCTGCCTCAGTGGATGACAGTGGAGGTTGGTGGGGCCGGGGCATTTTGTTTGTGTGTGCATGGGTCACATCTCCATTCAGCACTGCCTCCCCAATCCCTGCCAACCACAGAGGGCCAGCAAGCTGTGGCTGCCATTTTCTTTTCTTCCAAATGCGTTTTGATGCTCGTCATAAAGATGGCTTACACAAAACAAGCGAAATACCATGAAAATCCCTGAAACAAGAAGTAATCGACCTTGCTGTATAATTTCAAAAGTTTATTTATACAGCTTTTGGGGCATTACCATTGGCTTTGGTACATTGAAAAACCTATAGTTTGACATTGATTCTATGGATGTAATGGCTCATGAGAGGGGAGTTAGAGAGGGTGGCTGATGGCCATGACTTCCACTGAAATAAATTCAAAGAATATTCTCCTTAGTAAGTAAGCTTTATTGTACCAGCCAAAGGCCATGATATAACCATCCAAACACTATCCACATGGCTTCCACTGACTCGTCCCAACTTTCACAGGAAGTCCTCCCAATGTTTTATATTCCACACCATGTTTTCTATGTCACCCAAGAGGAAATTTTCACCAGACTTTTCCTACTGAAATCTTTTGTGGGTTATTATTATTATTTATTTTATTTCTATACCGCTTTAAATTTTCAAGGAAAATCTGAAAGTGGTTTACAGCATATTAAAACATCAACAAAACAATCCAGAACGAAACATTTCTGAAGAAAGTCAGATACAGAATATACAGTCAAAGCAACATAGTTAACAGAAAACTACAATGTTATCTTAAAGATTTCAAAATAAAACATTACAAAGGAGGTCAACTACAGAATACATATTTAACACAAAGTTAACAAAAAATATTAAACATTTCCAAAAAAACCCAAAACCATTTCTAAGTGAAGTCGAATATAAAATGCACATTTAAAACATCATATTTTATGCGATTACTTTATTCCAGCATCAGTTTCCGCTTTTCTAGGTGTGACATTTAGTCCTTGCAGGAAAACAAGATAGGCACAGTTACCTTTGGCTTGGTTCAGCCATCCCTGGCCAGCATCTCATTTGCACTGTGCTGCTCAGGATCACCTTGTCAAGCTTCTAGTCCAGTGTTTGTACTCAGAGAGATCAGCATGTGGTTTGTTGTTGTTGTTTAGTCATTTAGTCATGTCCACCTTCTCGTGACCCCCTGGACCAGAGCACGCCCAGTACTCCTGTCTTCCACTGCCTCCCGCAGTTTGGTCAAACTCATGCTGGTAGCTTCAAGAACACTGTCCCACCATCTCGTCCTCTGTCGTCCCCTTCTCTTTGTGCCCTCCATCTTCCCAACATCAGAGTCTTTTCCAGGGAGTCTTCTCTTCTCATGAGGTGGCCAAAGTCTTGGAGCCTCAGCTTCAGGATCTGTCCTTCCAGTGAGCACTCAGGGCTGATTTCCTTCAGAATGGAGAGGTTTGATCTTCTTGCAGTCCATGGGACTCTCAAGAGTCTCCTCCAGCACCATAAAGCATCAATTCTTTGGTGATCAGCCTTCTTTATGGTCCAGCTCTCACTTCCATACATCACTGCTGGGAAAACCATAGCTTTAACTATACGGACCTTCTGGAGGAGGAACCGGCAAGCCACTCCAGTATCCCTGCCAACAAAATTCCATGGACAAAGCATGTGGTATGTACACCATAAGGGTGCCGGTTGTCGTGATACTCCGGCTCAACGCAATGGTTTCATTATTGGCTTCTGTGTAATAATAGAGATAGGTGCTGAAACTGATTCACAAGAGGCAGAGAAAGTACTACTTCACAGGGCATTTAATTAACTTCCAGAATTTGCTGCCGCAAGATGCGGTAATAGCCAATGAGTTAGATGGCTTTAAAAGTAGATTAGACAATATCACGGAGAATAGGTCTGTCAGCGGCAATTAGCTACGGCAGCTAAATGGAATCTCCACCTACACAGGTAAACAAATACCGTATTTTTCAGCGTATAAGACACCCCCATGTATAAGACGACCCCAATTTTTGGAGCCCAAAATGAAGAAATAAATTTATTTATATATTTAATTGCAACATCCCATGTATGAGACGACCCCTAATTTTAAACTTAAAAAATTTGGGGGGAAATACAGTCTTATACACGGAAAAATACAGTAAGTATTGGGCAATTGCTTACCTGTCCTGCTTGTGGCTTCTCATAAGCATCTGGTTAGCCTTTAATAAAAAAGGGAATATGAAACAATAAAAACAATTATCTATAAAATGCTGGTAGGTGAGATATCTGTTGCTCTGCTAATATAATGCTTCATCAGCACAGTGTTGTCCGCACTTCACTTTGCTGAAGGTTGGAATGCTATCTTACAGTTCAGCCTTTTTCTTGATTACCTTAATAGAATTATTTGAATCTTGTGCTGCATAGTTTCAAGTGTGAGACCAGAGAATGTATAGATTTTCAGCTCCATTCACATTTTAGTTCTCATCTTAAAGTTCATCCACCTTTTTCAGGCTAGCCTTGCACGCCACACAGTAATTTCTTCTTCTTCTTCTTCTTCTTCTTCTTCTTCTTCTTCTTCTTCTTCTTCCCATTTGTGGCGCAGCGCACTTTCAGCACAGTATAATAATAATAATAATAATAATTTATTATTTATACCCCGCCCATCTGGCTGGGCTTCCCCAGCCACTCTGGGCGGCTTCCAACAAAACACTAAAACACAATAACATACTAAACATTAAAAGCTTCCCTAAACAGGGCTGCCTTTAGTTGTCTTTTAAAAGTAAAATAGTTGTTTATTGCCTTGACATCTGGTGGGAGGGCGTTCCACAGGGCAGGCGCCACTACCGAGAAGGCCCTCTGCCTGGTTCCCTGTAACTTGGCTTCTCACAGTGAAGGAACTGCCAGAAGGCCCTCGGTGCTGGACCTCAGTGTCTGGGCAGAACGATGGGGGTGGAGATGCTCCTTCAGGTCTACTGGGCCTTTGAGGCCGTTTAGGGCTTTCAAGGTCAGCACCAACACTTTGAATTGTGCTTGGAAATGTACTGAGGGCCAATGCAGATCTCTTAGGACCGGTGTTATGTGGTCTTGGCAGCCGCTCCCAGTCACCAGTCTAGCTGCCGCATTCTGGATTAGTTGTAGTTTCCGGGTCACCTTCAAAGGTAGCCCCACGTAGAGCGCAGTGCATTAGTCCAAGCGGGAGATAACCAGCGCATGCACCACTCTGGCAAGACAGTCCACAGGCAGATAGGGTCTCAGCCTGCGTACCAGATGGACACTGAGGTCCAGTGCCAAGGGCCTTCTCGGTAGTGGCACCCTCCCTGTGGAACGCCCTCCTGTCAGATGTCAAGGAAATAAGCAGCTATCTTATCTTTAAAAGACATCTGAAGGCAGCCCTGTTCAGGGAAGCTTTTAATGTTTCATGTATTACAGTATTTTAATATTTTTCTGGAAGCCGCCCAGAGTGGCTGGGGAAGATCAGCCAGATGGGTGGGGTATAAATAAATTATTATTATTATTATTATTATTATTATTATTATTATTATTATGTGGGCCAATAGTAGCGATTGCGTCAAGTTCCCCAAGTTTTTCCACTTTAAAATATCAGATGCTGCTCCCCCCCCCTCCTTCTGCATCTGTTTTGTGTAACTTGTTTTCATGAAAGAAAAGAAGCCTTAATTGATTGCATGCTGTCTAGGCTTTGACAGAATGACAAGCAGTGATCTCGTCTATGTCACATTTTATCAGTGTGGTTAAAAAGTCCCACTTTTCTTTAGTTTAATTATGGGCCTTGGGAAGTGAGTTCCATAGTTTTTCCTATGTGCTGCGTGAAGAAGTCATTTATTTTATCGTTTCTGAATCTTCCAATGATGTCCACAAGTTCTAGTATTTTGCAAGAGGAAGAAAAACGTTTCTCTATCTGCTTTCTCCATGCCACACATAATTATATGTACTTCCACCCTGTCACTTCTTACTTGCCTTTTCTCTAGACGAAAAAGTTCCAAACACTGCAATCTTTCTTCATGGACTGTTTTGGTATCTCTTTTCTGAACCTTTTCCATCTCTGCAATATCCGTTTTGCGGTGAGGCAAGTAGTACTTGCTACCACTATTCCCAAAGTGTGTGGATGCCTCATTTTGCCCGTTAGTATAAATAAGTGGACACTGATTTTGTTTTGACTTGGTTTGCTAACCACCTTGTGGGGTGGGGGGGGGGGGAGAAACCCCAGCCTCTGTGCTCTTGAATCAGTTGTCGGGCTGGGGCAAATTCTAGATTCCTGCATTGTAATGGACTGGACTAGATGAGGTCATTTCCAACTCTACGATTCTGTAAATTGTCTCTTGAAATGTGGGAGGCCTGCTAGGCACAATTTGGGTTGAATATAGCAATTATGAGGAACGGTAGAGAATTCTCAGGCGAATCAACCCTCTTGCTAAGATTTCTACATTTGCTTGTAATTGCCAGCCTAACCACTAGTCTCTCTCCCCCCGACCCTTTTCTGGTGGTTCCAGTAGTATCCACAGCAGTTTACAGCAGTAAACATTTAAGCCACACTCTTGCTCCCCCCCCCCTTTTGTTGTTGTTTAGTTGTTTAGTTGTGTCCGACTCTTCGTGACCCCTGGACCAGAGCACGCCAGGCACTCCTGTCTTCTACTGCCTTCCGCAGTTTGGTCAAACTCATGCTGGTAGCTTCGAGAACACTGTCCCACCATCTCGTCCTCTGTCGTCCCCTTCTCCTTGTGCCCTCCATCTTTCCCAACATCAGGGTCTTTTCCAGGGAGTCTTCTCTTCTCATGAGGTGGCCAAAGTCTTGGAGCCTCAGCTTCAGGATCTGGCCTTCTACCTCTAGTATTTTGGGGGACACTGACAGGTGTGCTGTTCTAGAAGCATTTCATGTGCCTGGCAGGCAGGAGAGAGTCCTCCCCCTGCTGCTCAGCTGATGCTGAAGCAGCCGCCAAGTTGACCAGAGAGAGGAAGGAATTCGTTGTTTTGGTTTGGATTAAAATCCAGGCTTGAGAAGGACACCTATATATTATACAGTCGTACCTTGGATCTCAGATACATTGGCTTCCGAACAAATTGGCTTCCGAACGATCAAAATTCAGAAGTGAGTGTTCTGGTTTTCGAACGATTTTTGGAAGCTGAACATCTGGCGCAGCTTCCGATTGGATGCAGGACACTGTTCTGTTCAAGAACCAAGGTACAACTACTGTATGTGTAAGAAATGAGGAACTGAAGATCCTTAGAAGGAACACAATGTATATTATTGCTGTTATTATTTCTGTTTATGGTCTTTGCTGCTTGGCTGTTTTAATGCCTGCATAATTATGCGACATCATTCCTGGTCAGCTGGTTAGTGGGTGGGGTATTTTTTAACAGCAGATAAAGTTGCTCTTGTGTTGTATCTAGGTGGTTGTTGCCTCCTAGAGGGACTATGAAGACTATGAACCCACATAATGATCTTAAACGTGGCACAATCCGCTTCACCATATTGATATTTCCATTTAAATGCAATATACCAGCCTGTTAACACTAACTTGACTCAGGACCAGTGTCGTAAAAATCATTGCCACAAAAGAAAAACAGAAGAGCTTTTGAAGAAGTAAGCAATTTAGTATAATATTCCTGCTGGGAGCATTCTGGGTTAGTGGAAATATTGCCATTCTTTAGAGTTTGCAGAAACCCCGAAGAGCGTTTCATCTGTAACAGATGAAATGGAGACCAGCATATGCAGAAGAGATGATGCTTTGCCCATTGGGAACAGCACTTCTGTTATTAATCTAAGATAATGCTGCTTTTAAAGGAGCTATTGTCATGGGAAGCGAAGATTAAATAATGTCTGGCTTAAAAATTGCAGCCTGAACCTTTCAGGGGGAGGTATCAGAATTCAATCACTCTTAAAATGCTGCAGCACTGTTGACAAAGTTGTTGAAAGATAAGTGCCATGGAGTCATTGCTCTGATTGCTAGTTTGTACTGTATATTAGATTAATGAATGTATTCTTGCTAAAATCCACACTGGAAATGTTAGACTCTTTTGAAGTATAGTCAGTTCGCCTGTTTCAGTTTACATTCAGATGCTGGGATTACTCCAAATCTGAACCAACATGCTGGAGGTTCCTTGGAGGTAGCTGAATATATATATATTGTGCTTTCAGGAGCCAAATCCCACTTTGTCAGATGAATTTGTTCAACTTTAATGTGCCACAAGACACTCGGTGTTGTTTTTCACTGCGACAGGCTAACCTGGCTACCCAACTGCAATTTCCCCCTGTGCTTTAGGTACAATATGGGGCAGTATTTGTAGAGGTGTTAAAAGAGCCCATTGGAATTCGTGACTCCAGCAGTGGCTCAGAGTTTCAGAATAATCCATGGTATCATGATGCTGTCATACATTTTAGACACAAAAGGAAGCAGCCGTTGTAGCTTAAAAGTTGTAACTAGGAGGTAGGCAGTGCATTGAACCACCCCATGAAGGTTCTAGTTAAGGCTTGGTGCAGGTGCAAGGAAAGGTTATCTACAGGCAGTGGCGTTGCGTGGGTTGTCAGCACCCGGGGCAAGGCAAGTAATTTGCGCCCCCTAACCCGGGGCAAGGCAAGTAATTTGCGCCCCCCGCTGCACTGTCCCTCCCCCAGATAGTCCCTCCCTCTCTCTCCGCACCGCACCGCACCGCACGCCTGGCACTCTCCCCTCCACAGTGGGCGGTGACCCGGCGGCTCGGATCGGATTCGCACAGCCAGCACTGCAGTGAGAGTGAGTGAGCCAGGTAGGGGCAGAGAGCTGCGAGTGCGCCCCCCCCCCGATGTTGCACCCGGTGTGGCCGGCCCCCCCTGCACCCCCCACGCTATGCCACGGTCTACAGGGCACAATAATCGGGCTGAAGGTATTGGGGGGACAGGTCCCTTAAGCATATATTCACCACAAAAGCCTTCAGACACGTGTCTTTTTAGGAGGGTGAGCAAAGTAGGTCTGAATTCCATTCCTACATGCAGAGCCGTTTGAAGCCAGCGGAGATTATGGCCCTTGCCTTCTAAATAAATAAATTTGAATGCTTTCCCTGCGTTCTTAAATACAGTTGGCTGGCCTTCCCCATGATGATGATAGTGATATTAGTTCTTACTCTTCATTGTATTAATAACCTGCCCTTCAACCCGAATGTTTCCAGGGCAGTGCACAAACAGCTGATTAAAATACAGCACAGCGAAGATACAGCAATAAATACGATAAAACAGCAATTCCAGAGCAGAAGCTATCAGCTCTTTAAGTCGGCTATCTCCATAGGCCTGAAGGAAAAGATACAGCTTAGTGTGACGCTGAAAAACAGGTGCTAAGTTAGGGATAATCAGTTTCATCCCGGTACATCTTAAACTGATCAGGCAATATATATGTGGACTGTCCTCGGATCAAGACCTTTCAGTTCTCAGAAGTTCTTAACCTAGCTCAAGTTTGTCATCTGAACTAGCCAGATGTTTAACTGATAATCACAGCCAGTTCACCATTTGAAAAATAAAACTTGCCTCAAAATGGCAACTAGACATTCCATTTTGGCGACTAACCTTGGTTTAAGGAGCCATTTGGCACCTAACTTATATAGCTGAGTTTCTAGCACTCCTGAGGAGACTTCCAAGGGCCATACGGAGAGCCCTCAGTCCTGACATATCCACCTCACTAGTTTTTATTGGAATCAAGAGAAGACATGGTAAGCCAGCCAGACCTCTGAAATAAGCCTGCCCACCTCTTTAGGCCATATTGTGCTGAAGATCCAAGGCCAGAGGCTGCTCTGAACACCTCTACTCGAACTGCTTCAATTTAGAATACTTCCATCCTGTTTTAGAACCGTCAGACAGACTCAGAGCACACACAAATCTAGTCCAGGAACAGAAATCAGATGGTGTCCACATGGAACCAGGTTTAATGCAGGCAACATTTCCTGCCTTTGTTCTTGACCTTCCTTGGTGCCGCATCAGAATCCTCAGTGGGGCTGAGCAGCTGGATCTCACTCAGCCCACGATGGGAGCAGAGCTTCCCTTGCTGGCACCGGGCAGATGCCAGGCAGCAGTTCCCTGAGCCTTAACAGCTGGCAACCAGCTAACTGTTGGCATCTGATTGTTGATAGAAGCGAGTGTTGTGCGTGAACCAAATAGGAACGTGAAGGTGGCTGCTTGAACGTCATCTAGTCTACGTTATGAGATGGCTTCGATAGATACCGTTTTGCCGTGAAATCTTTACCTTTCTAGCCTGGCTTTAATCTGAATGAGGAATGTTTTTCTTAGCAAGGCTTAAATCACCTCTGCTGCTAAGTCTGTATTATTCTAGCAAACACATGCTATCCAGAAATCGTTTCCATTAAGGTGCAGGCATTTTCTGCAAAGCTACTTTAAGTAATTGGATCCTTCTTGGGAGCAGGAATAAGTCTCTATGTCAGCCGCTCTAAATCTTCTGAGGCTGGTAGGAGGGAAGAACGTTGCTGGAGTCATTCAGTCTGCTGTTTTGAAGTTCCGTGTTTTCAGACAGGAACGCTAGATCTTATACAGAGCTTTCTAGCTTCAGGTGGGTGGTTTCCCCCTTTCTCAAGGAAAAAGACTATTTACTTATTAGTCTATAACACAACAAGGGACGCGGGTGGCACTGTGGGTTTAACCACAGAGCCTAGGGCTTGCTGATCAGAAGGTCGGCGATTCGAATCCCCACAACAGGGTGCGCTCCCGTTGCTCGGTCCCTGCTCCTGCCCACCTAGCAGTTCGAAAGCACATCAAAGTGCAAGTAGATAAATAGGTACTGCTCCGGCAGGAAGGTAAACGGCATTTCCATGCGCTGCTCTGGTTTGCCAGAAGCGGCTTAGTCATGCTGGCCACACGACCCGGAAGCTGTACGCCGGCTCCCTCGGCCAATAAAGCGAGATGAGCGCCGCAACCCCAAAGTCAGCCACGACTGGACCTAATGGTCAGGGGTCCCTTTACCTTTGCCTGTAACACAACAGTAGCGAGCATGGGCTTCAGAGATACTACATTCTTATATTTAATGGCAGCTCTGAGCTCTGCACCCCCTTCTTCTTGACATGATGGCTGGACTAGGCATATGCAAAATGCTGCAATTCATATTCCAGGACCCATGGCACAGGGGTTTATTACTTGACTCCATCACCTATTGGCACACAAGTAAGGGGGAAAGTAGTGGAAGCCAGTGGCGAAAAGTAGCTGCTGCCGAGTGATCACAGGATGCTAATGTGGTTTACGTTGAGTGCAAGTTACTGGCATGAAGAATGGCATTCACGTTGTACTTCAGGCTGTATTCAGAGCAGAAATTTTCATTGCACACAAGAATGAAGAGCTCCTTTTGTATTTGACAAACAACTCTTTTAGGTTGATGCAAGGACACTGTTTGTTTGTTTGTTTTTGTTTGTTTGTTTAAAAAACCCAAACCTGAAGGCAAAATCTTACTTGTGCTCAGTAAGATTTTGAAAACCACAATAATGTTCCTTAGATCATGTGAGGAGATACATAATCAAGTTGCTGCTATGCTGCATATTTTTGATAGAAAGAAGATGATGTACAAACCATACCATCTCTTTTGTCAATGACATGTAGGATTTGTTATCCATAGTTCTGCTATTGTACGGCCAAACTGAGCACATCAGTGAATATGAGATGGTGTGTGTATTTGAGACCAGAGCTTGAAATGTATTCAGACCATCAATACAGAACCTGGCATCAGGCATGACTAAAATACTTGTCAAAGAGACCCTTCTCCTGTAAGGTTGCCAACGCTCCAGATGTTGTCATCAAGCTAAGCTAAATTGCATTCAAATCCTGATCATAAAAATATCTGGGAGGTGAGGACAGACCTGCTGAAATAGATGAGGAAAGGGAAGTACACAGAGATGGATTGTTGAAAAAATAACCTATATTCACAAAGATGGCCAACATTTCCAAGTTTTGTTTCAGCTCATTATCATCTGCTGATCCAGAGAGGCAGCTGTTACATTGGCTAAATTCAGACACCATGCTAAGCTATGGTTTCTTTCCATTAGTGATGTCACTGATTTCTTTATTTCCTGACTCAGAAATACAAATTTTGGCAAGTATGAGGCACATGTTGCAGTATTACAGGTTTTTCTTAATGTTAGATCAGCAGCAGCAAAAACACCAGATAGCTTGGGAGAGGCTTTTGCGTGGCTTTCCACCCGGCACATGGGTCATCAACCTCTTTGGTGCCATGGTCACGCTTGCAAACTGGAGAAATTCTCTTGGGCGCTACCCCCATAACCACCCAGCCTACGCAGTAGGGATCACATTGCAATCTGTTGTATTGGCATCGACACAACCTACAGGCCTGAGAGGAGCTGAACCTTCTGGTGGAGTCAAAACATGGTCGTTAAAAATGTATGTATCCCTTTAACCCTTGTGCCCAGTAAAGAACTTGTTACGCCAGGAAGTAGAAAAAGGTGGGTTTATTACACCTTTAGACAGCGAGGTTGCAGATATCTGGGCAGCAAATAAACAACTGTCTCTATTTTCCTGGGACAGTTCCGGATTTACAGAAGCTGTCCCAGTTTCTGATTTGATCCCGGAATGCCCCTCTTTTCCTTAGGACGTGCCTATTTTCATCAGATAAATGTTGGAGGGTCTGTAATCATTAAGTGCATCCACACACCTTGATTCTAAAAAGTAAAAGAGTCCCTAACTAGCCAAAGACTAAAAAAAGTGAAGATAGAGATGTGCTACAGTGCCCACACTAAAAGAAGGGGGCGTGGGCCATACCTGATATTGGAGCAAGCAAAGCACAAAGTCAGGGTTTGGACGTCTATGCCTTCTGTGAGAATTAAGCTCTCCCTTTCAATATCCTGGGACGCGGGTGGTGCTGTGGGTTAAACCACAGAGCCTAGGGCTTGCCGATCAGAAGGTCAGCGGTTCGAATCCCCACGACGGGGTGAGCTCCCGTTGCTCGGTCCCTGCTTCTGCCAACCTAGCAGTTCGAAAGCATGCAGTGCAAGTAGATAAATACGTACCACTCTGGTGGGAAGGTAAACGGCGTTTCCGTGCCCTGCTCTGGTTCACCAGAAGCGGCTTAGTGCTGCTGGCCACATGACCTGAAGCTGTACGCCGGCTCCCTCGGCCAATAAAGCGAGATGAGCGCCGCAACCCCAGAGTTGGTCACGACAGGACCTAATGGTCAGGGGTCCCTTTACCTTTATGTCAGCAAGGCAACAACACTCACTCTGTGGTCCAGTGAATTGTAGGGTTGATCCCTGAGATCCTTGAGGAGCAAAGTGTGTCTCCAGTTGCTTGCCAACCATTGGAAATCTGGGGTTTAAGTGTTCTTTTATTTTAACTAACTTCTACGGAGGGGCAGAGGGGCCTTCCTTGGTGTGTGAATAACAAAAGTCATTTGTGCTTTCTAAGAGAAGTTTGAAGTGAAGAGGACACAACCTTAATTTTGGGAAGACTTGTCTCTACGGTTCCTGAATCATACATTCATTGCCTGTGTTCCTGCTTACGGGAGGGTGATAATTAAGTCTGCTGGCAAATACAAAGATTAGTATGCTGATCTTTTCTGCAGCTATTAGGAGTCAGGGTGTTAATTATTCTTTCCAGGCCATGTCTGAGATAGGAGCTTGTACCAGGGTCACAGACAGTTTGTGAGGGGTATATTTTATATTAAACTCATGCAGACATCACAGATGCCATGATCCATAGAAACAAACCATGCAGAGAGTCCTGAGTAGGAGGAGAAGCTTCATCCTCTAGGGACAATTATGTCTACCTCACAGCTGCCTGGAAATACACTTCCGGGTGGGGTGTGCATAATTTTTCTGGGTTGTTATATTCCATGTAAGGACAGCAGCAGCCTGAACATAATGCCCCCCCCCCCTTGTAACTCTCTTGGTTGCCCCATCACCAAAAGACGTATTTTTATAATATGTTGTAAACTGCCTTGATCAGAAGACAGGGTATTTACTCTTTGAGATAAACAAAATCTGACCCAGAGGAGATTTCAAACTCTCCCAAACCCCCTTGTACCCACTTTCCTTCCTCGTTAATCTTGCTGTTGTTGAATATGGCAATTCCTTCCCTGTCTCTTCCGCTTGAGCTGTCTCTTCCACTTCGGGCACCTCGCTATCTTTGCTCCCACCCTAAGGACTAGTGTAGATGGAGGGCGCAAGGAGAAGGGGACGACAGAGGACGAGATGGTGGGACAGTGTTCTCGAAGCTACCAGCATGAGTTTGACCAAACTGCAGGAGGCAGTGGAAGACAGGAGTGCCTGGCGTGCTCTGGTCCAGGGGGTCACAAAGAGTCAGACACCACTAAACGACTAAACAACAAGGACTAGTGTACTTATTCCCTTCAGTT
This sequence comes from Podarcis tiliguerta, assembly GCF_965153285.1. Taxonomy (NCBI): domain Eukaryota; kingdom Metazoa; phylum Chordata; class Lepidosauria; order Squamata; family Lacertidae; genus Podarcis; species Podarcis tiliguerta. Next base: position 1,581,029 of record NC_139550.1, on the reverse strand, counting down.
TATAAAGGTGCAGTGCTCCAGGGGCTTGGCTTGCAGTCATAGCAGCGTGACATCTTTGAGAAGAGGGAGGGAACCTTCCTCCCCCTTGGGAATTCTGCCGCTGCTGCTACTGGAACAGCAAGCCAGCTAGAGAGGGAGGGAAGTTAGCAGGGGTGTGTCTGTGTGTGGTTGTAGGACTCACCAGGGAGTTCAGAGAGGGGCTGCACACTGCCACATTTCTGATAACATGTGTGGGTTGCAGCATGGGCCCAGTTTAGCTCAGAATAATCGCAACAATCCAACCCAATATTTTGGGTTTCTGTGCCCGACTGGGTTTGCTTCCCACTTCTTGCTTCCCCAAATGTGCAGCAGAAAAGCTGCAATCTCCGCTTACTCCTGTCTCCAGGATACGGCACCCTCTGGAAGCAGGTTGATGCAATGATTATGCCAATTCAGGCAGCGTGCTGAACCACAGTTTGAGCTGATGTCAGAAGTGAACCATTACTTCTATTCATGTGTTCCATGGGAAGCAGGGGCCCATGCTTCTCCACCCCCATGTCTGTGGATTGAGCACAGTCATAAGAAGATGCAGGCAGGCTTCCTCTCCTCAGAGGCCCACACCGAAGGCCCCCACAGATGGCCGAGGAGACATGCAGTGCTATGGGTGGCCAGCAGTCCACCTTGCTTTCCATTCATCACGCAACACCACGATATAATGCATTTAGAGGGCTGTTCAGAAGCAGACTGGACCATATGAGAGAAGTTCTTCCTTGAGGAGTAATCATTTGCAGTGTAAAATACCTCCAGTGTCTTGACTGCAGTTCCCAAAATGATTTGACGTAAACACAAACTTTTAGAAAGGCTTTTGCTAACTAGGCTGCCACTGTGAATGATAAGGAGTTGGCTTTAGTATTCCTCTCCTGTTTTAACCATCTTTAGGGGTTGCTGTTTTTAATCTTGCCATATTCTAACTGTATCCATTTTCGATTTGGATTTTAATTGGGATTAAAAAATTAAATGAGGGGCAGTTTAAGGGGAAAACACATAAACATATTTGTTAATATTAGTCATTGTTGCACTTTTGGATACTGCTTCAATTCTATTTCTTCTTGGCTGTTTAAAGGGAATTACGGGGCTAACTTCTCTCTGTTTCAGTGGAGTCTGCTTCTGAGACAGAGTTGAGCCAAAGGTGCAGTGAAGCCTACCCTTTTCCCTTCGTGTGGAGCATTATTTATTATTTATTCAATTTATATACCACACTATACCTGGGGGTTTGACCAAACTGCGGGAGGCAATGGAAGACAGGAGGGCCTGGCGTGCTCTGGTCCAGGGGGTCACGAAGAGTCGGACATGACTAAACGACTAAACAACAACATACCTGGGGGTCTCAGGGCGGTTCACAGGAGTAGTTACAGGTGCTGAGGGCCTACAGGTGAAGATGCTACCTCTCACACAACACGAACCATTATACATAATCTGCTCTATTGCATCATCCATACCCTTTCCATTCAGCCGAACAATAAGTCACAGAAGCTTTAGAACATTTCATTTCTGGTTAATCGCCTTGGGTCCGAGTACGTTCTGGTTTTAGATGTGCTCCCTGAAAGATAACCATAGGAGATTGCAGCCAAATTCTTCCTATCCAGATTTCTCCCTGGATTTGTGGGTTCTGAATCATCTGATCTCGTTTAGAGTGGCACCAGGCCAAGTTATCACTGGTGTGATCTGCAGGGTACTTGACTAATCCGGGCAAACATGGATTATCCAGTGGCCTTCACTGCCTGTTCCAGTGTTCATCTCGTTATTCTAAGTAAGGATTTAAAATGCAATTTAGCTAGACATAGTAAGGCTGCAGTTTGTAACTTACGTACATCCTTTCTTACCCCTGGCTGGAAACTGAGCAGGAACGCATCATAGCAGCCTAAGCCAAAACCATTCATTTGCAAATTTATTTTTTCAAAGGGTGAACATCACCTTCGTTTGGGGGCAGATCCATGAACACACGTGTATTGCCAGGTTTTAACCTTCTGAGGATATCTGAGAAAGTAGTAAAATCCCAGGGGAATGGGTTAGAACAGAATTTTCCAAACTGTGTGTTGTGACACGTTAGTGTGTCGGCTGCAGTGTGTAGGTGTTTCGTGTGAAGACTCCCTGTGCTTCTCCTGGCACTGGAAAGGGGTTAGTTCAACCTCTGGTTTGCTAGTAAAACTGAATTACTGTGTTGCAAAATGATGCATGTCTAAAAAGCGTGTCGTCAGCATGAAAAGTTTGGAAAACTCTGGGTTAGAATTAAGAGACGAAATATAGAGTGCTTTTCCTATAAGCTCCACCCACATGCATCACCACTTGAAAATTGTATGTGAATGGGCATGCAAATGTGTCAATATTAAATTTTGTGCATACTTCTCCTGATGTGCACATGTGCTTCCAGTTATCAGTTGGAAGCACTGATAAAAACTAAAAATTAAAGCAATCTGGAGGCAACCTTACACACAATCAAATCAAGATGAATCCCTTGCCTCATTTTTCCAGTGCATTGGAGCATATCTGTAATGTGGATGGCTGAATTGGAAGGGGACGGACAGACTGAAAGCCATGGTAAACTGCACAAACACAAGGCTGTATAAAAAAAACCCTGTGAATTTAAAAATAAGAAGAAAAATATAGAATTTCTAATGCATTTGTTCCACTTGGGAAACAAGACTAGTTAATTCAGACTCAATAATCCAGGGAGTAGAAGGGACGCGGGTGGCGCTGTGAGTTTAACCACAAAACCTAGGACTTGTCGATCTGAAGGTCGGCAGTTCGAATCCCTGTGAAGGGGTGAGCTCCCGTTTCTCGGTCCCTGCTCCTGCCAACCTAGCAGTTCGAAAGCACGTCAAAGTGCAAGTAGAGAAATAGGTACCGCTCCGGCGGGAAGGTAAACGGTGTTTCCGTGCGCTGCTCTGGTTCGCCAGAAGCGGCTTAGTCATGCTGGCCACATGACCCGGAAGTTGTACGCCGGCTCCCTCGGCCAATAAAGCGAGATGAGCGCCACAACCCCAGAGTCGGCCACGACTGGACCTAATGGTCAGGGGCCCCTTTACCTTTACCTAATCCAGGGAGAAATAGGAATAAGGAGAATTGCAGTAAAATGCCTTCCAAGGGCTGCCACAGCCCTGTCTGAAAGAATTGCAGAGTTAGTTTCCACATGCATCCTGTGCGGTTATTGTCATTACAGTGGCACCTGGGGTTAAGTACTTAATTCATTCCAGAGGTCCATTCTTAACCTGAAACTGTTCTTAACCTGAAGCTAATGGGGCCTCCTGCTGCCACCGGAGCACGATTTCTGTTCTCATCCTGAAGCAAAGTTCTTAACCCAAGGTACTATTTCTGGGTTAGCGGAGTCTGTAACCTGAAGCGTATGTAAACCGAGGTACCACTGTATATGGTCTAGGCACCAACATGACACTTAGCGGAGTCTGTAACCTGAAGCGTATGTAAACCGAGGTACCACTGTATATGGTCTAGGCACCAACATGACACTTTCAGGCAAACATGTCCCCACAGGGCCCTTTGCTGGCACACACAGGGTTACCTACCCTCTGTCCCCCTGCTGAGATTAGACTTGAAAGAAGCACTCTGTTGTTGCCAATAAAATTGGTTGGGTCAGGAGCTTGGTTGTGTGTGTGTGTGTGGTGCCCACAACACTTTCTCTAGTTTGCAAAGGTGCTTATGGACCCCAAAGGTAAAGGTAAAGGGACACCTGACCATTAGGTCCAGTGGTGACTGACTCTGGGGTAGTGGCGCTCATCTCGCTTTATTGGCCGAGGGAACCGGCGTACAGCTTCCGGGTCATGTGGCCAGCATGACTAAGCCGCTTCTGGCGAACCAGAGCAGCGCATAGAAACGCCGTTTACCTTCCCGCCGGAGCGGTACCTATAGGTACCCCTGACTGTTAGGTCCAGTTGTGGGCGACTCTGGGGTTGCGGCGCTCGTCTCGCTTTATTGGCCGAGGGAGCCGGCGTACAGCTTCCGGGTCATGTGGCCAGCATGACTAAGCCGCTTCTGGCGAACCAGAGCAGCGCGCGGAAATGCCGTTTACCTTCCCGCCGGAGTGGTACCTATTTATCTACTTGCACTTTGAGGTGCTTTTGAACTGCTAGGTTGGCAGGAGCAGGGACCGAGCAAAGGGAGCTCACCCCGTTGTGGGGATTCGAACTGCCGACCTTCTGATCGGCAAGTCCTAGGCTCTGTGGTTCAGACCACAGCGCCACCCACGTCCCATATGAACCCCAAAAGGTGGCACTTCATCTGGGTGGAGTCAGGCATTTCCTTTGCTCTGTTCTTGTTTAAGAGAGACAACAAAGTTCCCATCTTGCTTCCTGACTCGTGTGTCTTCTAAGCCTTCATAACAAAGCCTAAAGGCTTATTTTAGAAGAGGCAGCAAAACCCCCAGAGGGGCTGTCTAAGGACTTGCTGGCTCAGAGGCTGGTAATCTGCCACCTCCCTTGGAACGGCCTCAGAAGTGTTTTAGATTCTCCCCGTAGGTTGCCTGTTTTTTCGACAAACAGTTCCACCTCACTGAAAGGGCAAGCCTTTTTGGGAAAACTGAGGATTTGGCTTGATCCTGTTTTTACCAGACCTTTTGCTGATGTGCCGAGCCTTTGCCTGTAATAAAAGAACTCCTAGCAGCATGAGAATGGAGTATTCTTCTGCAAGAAATTGATTTCAATCACAGTAGGTATACAGAAGAGTACCAGAAAAGCTGTATTTGCTGATATTAAAATTATGCTGAAAGTAATGGCTATAGAATTCATCAAAATACTCTTTGCATTCCATCCAACTGCTGATAAGACTTCTCAGTCTCCACTGATGCCCAGCTGAATTGCAAATTACAAGACTGGAGTAATCAGGTGTTGCTGCAGAAAGCAATCTCCAGATTAATTAACATTAACTGTGTGAGCTGGTCTGCATGGTGTGCAATGCATTTTGAACATTCCTGGCTTTTGGAATGTCTGTTGTGGGTATTTCCGCCCTGTTATTACCAAACTTAAATCCTTTCCAGGGCTAATTAATTTTTGAGGAAGTGATTGTTTTGCGTGGATTTTTAATTGTGGCTCATGCAGGAATCGTGAGTGGTTACTGTTATCTGGAATGAGAGTCTTTCTGCTGAGCATCGTGTTCACCTACACATTTTAACCTGCTAAATTCCACCTACACATTTTAACCTGCTCAATTCCCTCTTCTAAGGGGATCTGCTTCTGTTAATATAGTAATAGATTTAAGCGAAGCCATAAGGGCATTAGCTTCCACAAAAGCAGGCCAAGTATTTATCCAGCAGACAAAAGAGAATCAGGGAGTTTCTTAAACTTAATAGATGAAGCTATTTAAGAAGGTGAGCAAGGCAGATGTATGCTTGAGGTCTTCCCATCTGCTCCTTGCGGTCTACTTGAAAAGCTGGAGCCTCAGGCCACAGTCAGGACTCATTAAAGTGGAAGCATAGAATACATATGGTTCCTTTTTATGGAATCAAACATGCGGTTTCATCTGTTGTAAACACAACCTGCTTCTGCTTGTTACAATCTGCTCTCCGAGTCCAATAAAGAGCAATATCTTAACAAGGTCAGAGTTACGATCAAGGCTGTACAATCGCAACCCATGTTCCGTATCCAGTACTTCTACATCTAAAGTTGTATAGTTTCTCTTGCATATTTTTATTCTGTTAGCCCTGGAGAACAGGTAAAAGAGTGGCACATGAAGTTGCCATACTCCAATTGGTGTGGTGTAGTGGTTAAGAGCGGTAGTCTCGTAATCTGGGGAACCGGGTTCGCGTCTCCGCTCCTCCACCTGCAGCTGCTGGGTGACCTTGGGCCAGTCACACTTCCTTGAAGTCTCTCAGCCCCACTCACCTCACAGAGGGTTTGTTGGGGGGGAGGAAGGGAAAGGAGAATGTGAGCCGCTTTGAGACCCCTTAAAGGGATATCAAATCCAAACTCCTCCTCCTCTTCTTCTTCTTCTTCTTCTTCTTCTTCTTCCAATCCAGATGCCCTAATTTGCATAGTATGCTTATTATTTCATGGAATCATAGAATTGCAGAGTTGGAATGAGAGTCATCTAGTCCAACCTCTTGATATGCAGGAATCTCTACTAAAGCACTCAAGACAGATGACCACCTAACATCCACTGCAGGAGAGTCTACCACCTACACACACACACACACACTCTTTTTGAGTCCACGGCTCCCTTGGCCAACTACATTCTTTCTGCTAGCAGCCTCTCACCCTTTTCTGAACACCTTTGTGATGGTTCCCTCAGCCTCCTCTCCCTTCTCCTTGGGAGTCCTCTGGGCAGCTACTGCTGCCGCCCCTGGTCTCTGAGCTGCCCCCTCTGCCCCAAAGAGAGGTGCCCTCTCACACTGCCCCACAGGGGCCTGGGACTTGTCTGCCCATTCCCAACAGCAAGGGCTGGTGGACTGGCCGGCTGGGCTCCCTCGCCCGCTTGCTTCCTTACTCCGAGGTCGCCTCAGCTCCTGGCAACCCAGCACCCCCTGACCAGCCCCAGAGCCAGGGCTGCTGCAATAAACAGCTGTGCAAGCCTTGAGGAGGCAGAGACACAAGAGGGCATCTGAGGAAGGAGGGAAGGAAAGAGGGACAGAGGCCAGTGTTGCCCGTGGCACCCCTGGCCATCTTTCAAGGCACCCCAGGGTGCCACGGCACAGTGGTTGAAAACCACTGCTCTAAGGAATACAGGATAGCATTTTAACCATAATATGATTCAGTGACCTACTGTAGGTTAGGCTGAGAGAGTGGTTTGCTCCATGTGACACAATAAGATTCAAGGGTAAGGAGGGGCGGTTAACCTCACTCTTCCCAGACTTAGTCCAGACAGGGTGCATAACAAATTTCAGAATGCTAATGATGGAGAGATACCCTAAGAATTTCCCCAAGTGTCAGTCCTCAGAGGCCTCAGATTTTCAAAGTAAGAATGGGCCTCAGTTTACAAGATCTTAATAAACCACAGTGTACTGGGAGAATAATTTGTGATTTGCTGCGTTAGGCAGTCTCTGGCAGGTGTAATGTAGTTATGCAAAAGCTACAATGGACATGCAATTTTGTTTAGTGATGGGGGGGGACACACCTGCCCATTTAAATTGCTTATATAGGATCAAGTGCAGATGCCGTCATTCTCAAGGAGCAGATTAGGGAATTTGTGTTCTCATTTTTTAAAAAAATGATATCTGCATATAATATGTTGCATAGCAAGTGTTTTTACCTCATGTGGCAGCATAAATTATTTGAAGTGTAATTAAACCTTAGATTAAGTTGCTTGATTTCAAAGCTGAAAGAAAAAGAAAGATTAGTTTACAGTGGAAGAAATTAGAAGGGAAATGGGAGGGAATGTGTAACATTGGGCTAGGATCGTGCTAGTTTGCAATACTGTTCTTATTCTAGGCCAGGGGTAGGCAGCCTAAGACCCGGGGGCCGGATGCAGCCCAGTCACCTTCTCAATCCGGCCCACGGACAGTGCGGGAATCAGCCTGTTTTTGTGGGTCCTGCTTGGTGTTTTTACATTAGTAGAATTTGTGCTTTTATTTAAAATGCATCTCTGGGTTATTTGTGGGGCATAGGAATTCGTTCACCACCACCACCACCCAAAATATAGTCTGGCTCACCTGAGGGACGGTGGACCGGCCCATGGCTGAAAAAGGTTGCTGACCTTTTTCTAGGCCAAACTATATGGCAGTCATCTGTACAGTGGACCCTCTGGATACAAATTTAATTCGTTCCAGGAGTCCGCGCACACCCTGAAAAATCTGTATCCAGAAATGCTGCTTGTGTGCATGCATGCTGTGCGATAGAGTCCTTCTGCGCATGTGCATGGTCCTTCTGCGCATGCGTGAGCAGTGAAACCCAGAAAAATACTTCTGGGTTTGCCACTTTTGCAACCCGAAGAGAGTAACATAACCTGAGGGTCTACTGTATGTATATTTTTTCCATTTTTTTATTTTTAAAATTGATAGCATCCTCTAAGGCTGCAATTTACAGTGGAGAAATGTCAGGTAGGAGGGAATACTTAATTCTTTCCCCTTCTGCCACTTTTTTTTTTTTTTGCATTTGTTATTTGCAAATGTTTTTATAGTGCCAAACATTTAAAAAACAACAACAACACTACAGCTTCAACATAAATACAAATTAGAAATAGCAAATCAATAAATTAAATTATTATTCATCTTAACTGAACCCCCCCTCAGGGAACATCTGGGTGAACAGCAGCCCTCAAATGCCAGCATCATAGACACCTGCCTGATATTTACCGAGGGTGCATTTCAAAGGGCAGGTGTTGTACCCAGGTGGCCTTCTTTCTTTTGCTTACCTGTGGGGCTTCCATGTACCTTTGTCCTGTGTGTGGGAAGCAGGTGGCTCAGGTCAGAGAGGAGAAAAAAAGAGTGGATTAAGGCCCTCACCCAGGTCAGTTTTTCTCTGCTCCCAAATTCAGCCTCTTACCATTCGTGGGTTCAAATGACAAAGAAGAGAATTCAGGTCACACCCACACTGGACATATTTAGTACACATTTAAAGGCACATGGCTTTCCCCAAAGATTCCTGGTAACAGCTGTTTGCCGCCTCACGAAACTACAATTCCCAGCACCCTCAGCAAACTGCAGCTCCCTGGATTCTGGGAGGAGCCATGTGCTTCTGATGTGGGTTTGTCCTTAGACTAAACCAGGAGTAGAGATACCTCTTTTGCCTGATTTCCTTTGTGGGGATCCTCACATGCCAGATGTTGCCCGGGCGACTGCAACGCACACACCTCATTTACATAAAAATATCATCCGCTCATTTTCTTTCTCACACATTTGTGCTCTCTCACTCTCTCCCACACAGAAAGCACTTGTTTCCTTCTCTCCTTATACCTCTGTGGACACGGGTGGCGCTGTGGGTTAAACCACAGAGCCTAGGGCTTGCTGATCAGAAGGTTGGCGGTTCAAATCCATGCAACGGGGTGAGCTCCTGTTACTCAGTCCCTGCTCCTGCCAACCTAGCAGTTTGAAAGCGCGTCAAAGTGCAAGTAGATAAATAGGTACCACTCCGGTGGGAAGGTAAACGGCGTTTCTGTGCGCTGCTCTGGTTCACCAGAAGCGGCTTAGTCATGCTGGCCACATGACCCGGAAGGTGTATGCTGGGTCCCTCTGCCTATAGAGCGAGATGAGCGCCGCAACCCCAGAGTCGGCCACCACTGGACCTAATGGTCAGGGGTCCCTTTACCTTTACTCTCCTTAAGAACGCCCCTTCCCCAATAAAAGAAGGCAATTTGTAGCTGTCCTACGAAACTTCTCTTTTTTTAATTTCTGCCCCCAAACCTTCATCGGGCACCAGGGGCGGCCCAAGGCCTTTCAAAAGCTGAGGCGAAATGGCCCACTACTGCTGCCGCTCCTGCAATGGAAGGGCAAAATCTTGTAAGGGCTTCATCTCCAGCATATCCCCATCGTTCAGCCCCAGCACTGAAGTCCAGCTCTGAGGGCCTTCTGGCGGTTCCTTCACTGCAAGAAGCAAAGTTACAGGGAACCAGACAGAGGGCCTTCTCGGTGGTGGCGCCCGCCCTGTGGAACGCACTCCCACCAGATGCCAAGGAAATAAACAACTGTCTGACTTTTAGAAGACATCTGAAGGCAGCCCTGTTTTGGCAAGTTTTTAATGTTTGATGTTTTATTGTGTTTTCAGTATTTTGTTGGAAGGAAGCCACCCAGAGTGGCTGGGGAAACCCAGCCAAATGGGCGGGGTATAAATAATAAATTATTTATTATTATTATTATTGCATTGCAAGGGTTTGGACTAGACAATCCTTGGGGTCTCCTCCAGCTATCTATGCTTCTGTGATTCTGTTGTAAACCAAAAATGGCTTATCTTCTGAGTTTACGCCAATAAAACTCAGAGTCAAGAGGAGTTAGGAGTCCATTGTTGTTTATTGCAAAGCAATAGGTTGCAGTCGAATCCTTTCGCAAAACTGCAACCCCGCCCAAGGGCCTGGGCAGTGGCATTTATAACATTTCAAAGAAAGGATTTGAATTTTCACCAATCATGTACATCATCACCTCATTTCATGTTTAATACACATGCGCAATACGCGTTAGCAATTTTGTCGATTCAGCTCTGATTCCCAGCGCTTTCCGTTTTCGGTTACATTGTGTTAGTATGCGTGTTGGGAAACTGTGTTACGTGTAGCCATTTGCACCAAGTCCTTCTGTCCCAGTGGGGACATCTTGCAAAATCATCAGTTTCTTAAAGCAACAGCACATTCAAGGATTTATAGGGGTTCACATTATCACATTTATTGTGGCCCTTTGGGCCACCACCACAACTCTATATGCATTTATTCAGCACTGCCAGCTAGCTTTGCTGCAAAGTTATTCTTCAACACTAAAAGGAACCTGAGGTCGACAGGAGCAAAACTCACCTCTCTCTCCATCTTACTTCGCTGTGTGATGATGCTTTAAGAACTGCCCCCCCCCCAAGGCTGGCTTTGGGTATGCAGATGAGCAGAGTGGTCTCAATCTGGTCCTCATATCCCTTTCATCGCTTTTCAAAGTCCCCCAAGCCTGCAGTTCCTTGAAAGGAATGTCAGAAGACGATGCAATGAAATTGCATATATTTAAAAAGTAGAAGAACTGAAGGAAAAATGTGGAATGCAGCAAACCCGTCCCTGCATGCCTTTAAATGGAAACATGCCTTGCTATACTAACTTAAACTGTGTGACACAGTATGGCAGTGCCAAGACTTGATGTCGCTATCTGCAATTAATAGCTGTGTAAATTTACTTCTAATGGTTTATACAATGTTGTTGTTGGACCAGAGCACGCCAGGCACTCCTGTCTTCCACTGCCGCCCTCATGCTGGTCGCTTCGAGAACACTGTCCCACCATCTCGTCCTCTGTCGTCCCCTTCTCCTTGTGCCCTCCATCTTTCCCAACATCAGGGTCTTTTCCAGGGAGTCTTCTCTTCTCATGAGTCTTCTCAAGTATTGGAGCCTCAGCTTCACGATCTGTCCTTCCAGTGAGCACTCAGGGCTGACTTCCTTCAGAATGGAGAGGTTGGATCTTCTTGCAGTCCATGGGACTCTCAAGAGTCTCCTCCAGCACCAGAATTCAAAAGCATCAATTTATACAATAAACACTATCAAATTAAATTAAATAATATCGAATTAAATAAATAATAATAATAATAATAAATAAGGCTGTGGACATGCAGGGAACCCCCCCCCCCAATGTTACGAATTTACTAATAATGAAATAAAATGAAGATGTGTTTACGAAACGTTCCTAGGGCCGACACCTCATTTTCATTTTTTTAGCCTGCAGCAGTTGGAAATTGCAACTCCTCCCACACATGAAATAATGGGACTGCAAATCCCCCAGAGAGCGATGTGATGATGTGCCATCACTCTTGGGGAAAGTGGGGGCTGCCATGTGTCCCCCTCCCCACCATACAATCTCCCTGAGGGTGACAGCTTGTCATCACATCCAATCACTCTCGGGGGGCCATTATAATGAACACTCCTGGCCCCATTATCAGGCACGCAGCAGGAGCCAGGCTTTCTAACCACTCCAGGTGGCTACTAAGGGGGGAGGGAGTGGGGGAGAGGAATAACAGAATAAGAAAATCCAGTAGGACAGAAAAACCTGATCTGCACCTTAGTCTGGAGCGGGGCCAGCAACCTTTTTCAGCCGTGGGCCGGTCCGCCGGTCCCTGAGACCATGTGGGGGGCCGGACTATATTTTGAAAAAAATAAATAGATGAACGAATTCCTGTGCCCCACGAATAAGCCAGAGATGCATTTTAAATAAAAGGACACATTCTACTCATGTAAAAACATGCTGATTCCCAGACCATCCCTGGGCTGGAGTTAGAAAGTGATTGGGCCAGATCCGGCCCCTGGGCCCTAGTTTGCCTATCCATGGAGTAAACCCAGCCCAATCGCCTTGTCATGTGGCCAGCATGACTAAACCGCTACTGGCGCACAGAGGACGCGGGTGCTGCTGTGGGGTAAACCACAGGGTCTCTTAGGCTTGCCGATTGGAAGGTTGTCGGTTCGAATCCCCGCAACAGAGTGAGCTCCCTTTGCTCTGTCCCAGCTCCTGCCAACCTAGCAGTTCGAAAGCACGTCAGTGCAAGTAGATAGATAGGTACTGCTGTGGCAGGAAGGTAAATGGTGCACTCTGGTTTCCGTCATGGTGTCCCATTGCGCCAGAAGTGGTTTAGTCATGCTGGTGTTCCTGCTATGATATCAGGTTCAGGCTGGTGAAAAACATGTTAAAACAGCAGGAGGTCTGATGGGGAAGATAGGTTGTTTTCACTCCTGTTCCCTAAAGCGCTGGTCTTAACTGGTTCCCAAAATGTCTTGCAGACCACACTGGCATGGCAGGAGAGAGTGGCAAGTGTGGTGGTAATACCCAAAGACAATCAAAGAAACATTTCAATGTGCTATGGTATAGCCTAGTATCATCTTATTATTATTATTATTATTATTATTAATAATAATAATAATTTGCAGAGTATGGGTAAATATCTTTCCAAAATGAGAACAAAGAGCATTGGCTATTCTCCTACAGTTCTCCACGAGATATTGTTGTGAGCAGGGATTTTCAACTCTGACAATTATGAAAGGTCAGAAAAGAGATAAGAGTTTTTATGTTTCAAATTAGATCTAACGTTAATGAGTTTACCTGGCAAAAGCAAGCTCACGCCACTCACAGAGTCTTCTATATGTAAGAGGCTTGTTTATAGTTATCACTTGGGAATGATTCGTGGTCTTATGTAGCTGCATTGTTTTACACTTTCTGGGTCTCCCATGATTATATTCAGTTCTTTTCCTCTAGAATGTGCCAGTATTGCAACCCCTGAGTCCCCCCAGGAAAAAAGCCCTGATCATATTATATAGTATTTGTGCTGTATGTGATAAATCAAGCACTGCTGGGAGTTGTTTCTTTTAGTTTTCCAATGTTTTTCTTATCCGTAATATATATATATATTGGTGTGGCAGAAGCACATTTTTATTCTGAAAGTGTGGCCCTGATAAAAAGGTTCAAAAGCCACTGCACTGCTGGGTTTCAGCCTGATGCAATGTGGTTCACAGCAGGAGCACTACTGCCATGCAAATGTGTGGTTAAAAAAGTTAATAAATGGGTTCCCAAATGCATGTTTAGAAGGGGGCCCTGGATTTGAAAGATTGAAGATAACCTGCCCTAAAGCTGCCCTAAATCACAAACCCACACACACTTTAAGGATTGCGTCCAGCTAAATAGGTTTAAAGGTAAAGGACCCCTGGACGGCTAAGTCCAGTCAAAGGCGACTATGGAGTGGGGTGAGGTGCTTATCTTGCTTTCAGGTTGAGGGAGCCAGTGTTTGTCCGCAGACAGCTTCCGGTTCATGTGGCCAGCATGACTAAACCACTTCTGGCGAACCAGAGCAGTGCATGGAAACGCCGTTTACCTTCCCGCTGGAGTGGTACCTATTTATCTACTTGCACTGTTGTGCTTTCAAACTACAGTGGTACTTCGGGTTAAGTACTTAATTCGTTCTAGAGGTCCGTTCTTAACCTGAAACTGTTCTTAACCTGAAGCACCACTTTAGCTAATGGGGCCTCCCGCTGCTGCCGTGCGATTTCTGTTCTCATCCTGAAGGAAAGTTCTTAACCCGAGGTACTGTTTCTGGGTTAGCGGACTGTGTAACCTGAAGCGTATGTAACCTGAAGCATATGTAACCCGAGGTACCACTGTACTAGGTTGGCAGGAGCTGGGACAGAGCAATGGGAGCTCACCCCATCATGGGGATTTGAACCACCAACCTTCTGATTCGCAAGCCCAAGAGGCTCAGTGGTTTAGACCATAACGCCACCCACATCCGAGAAGGCACCACTACCGAGAAGAACCCTCTGCCTGGTTCCCTGTAACCTTACTTCTCGCAGCAAGGGAACCGCCAGAAGGCCCTCGGTGCTGGACCTCAGTGTCCAGGCTTAACGATGGAGGTGGAGACGCTCCTTCAGGTGTACTGGGCCTTTGAGGCCATTTAGGGCTTTCAAGGTCAGCACCAACACTTTGAATTGTGCTTGGAAACGTATTGAGGGCCAATGCAGATCTCTCAGGACCGGTGTTATGTGGCCTTGGCGGCTGCTCCCAGTTACCAGTCTAGCTGCCGCATTCTGGATTAGTTGTAGTTTTCGGGTCACCTTCAAAGGTAGCCCCACGTAGAGCGCATTGCAGTAGTCCAAGCGGGAGATAACCAGAGCATGCACCACTCTGGCGAGACAGTCCGCGGGCAGGTAGGGTCTCAGCCTGCATACCAGGCACCAAAAGACAAATAAAGTTGTGCAAAAAGATTACTGCATTGCAGGGCATTAAACTAGGTAAGCATTGTAGTCCCTTACAATTCTACGATAATGGGTTTTTTAAAAAGCAGATTCATATATGCAGTGTTATTTTAAATCATAACTATTTTAGGGGTATATATTTCTGATGTCATATGGCCCCAATCCCCCCCCTGATTTCTTCAGTATTAGCTGTTCTGTAGTCTTTATCCCCATGGGCTTGAGAAAAGTGAACATGTTCAGAATGAGTGACGTGGAAATGTTTATAGCTTTGTGCAGTCATCATCTTCTAAAGAGCTCCCAGTGGGACGCACAACTGTGCTTTGACTCCTTATCCACTCAAGTCTGCCATTACAGTGTGTCAGAATGCAAATAAGGGAGGGAGGAGGGCCCTGTTCCCTCATCAGAACTGACTTCCATGCAATCAGTCCTTGTCTTACAAGAAGGGGGGGGGGGAGCGAGAGATGCAATTCTTAAAAGGCTTGACACCGACTTTGATCAATGGGAAACATGTGGGAAACATTTCCTGCAGAAATGCCCAAAGTTACTGCAGCATATTTCATATTGGCGTAAGGACTTGGTAGCTGAATTTTAGATATACAAATCCTGTTGCTGTTTTTTGCCTTGGTTGGGAACTAAAGTTGTTTTAGAAGATCTGTAACGGTTTAGGTGATGGATTCCCCGCCCTTCTCCAAAAGCATTGTTGTTGTTGTTTAGTCGTTTAGTGGTGTCCGACTCTTCGTGACCCCCTGGACCAGAGCGCGCCAGGCACTCCTGCAGTTTGGTCAAACTCATGTTCGTAGCTTCGAGAACACTGTTCCACCATCTCGTCCTCCGTCGTCCCCTTCTCCTTGTGCCCTCCATCTTTCCCAACATCAGGGTCTTTTCCAGGGAGTCTTCCCTTCTCATGAGGTGGCCAAAGTCTTGGAGCCTCAGCTTCAGGATCTGTTCTTCTGGTGAGCACTCAGGGCTGATTTTCTTCAGAATGGAGAGGTTGGATCTTCTTGCAGTCCATGGGACTCTCAAGAGTCTCCTCCAGCACCAGAATTCAAAAGCATCCATTCTTCGGCAATCAGCCTTCTTTATGGTCCAGCTCTCACTTCCATACATCACTACTGGGAAAACCATAGCATTAACTATATGGACCTTTGTTGGCAAGGTGGTGTCTCTGCTTTATTATTATTATTATTTGGTCTGGAAAGAAAAGCCTGGGAAGAAAAGGAAAGATGTTCTAACTAGGGTTGTTCTGAATTCCCACTGCCATTTCTGACTCCGAGCCCCACCGGGAAGTGGTAATAGGACAGTGCCTCTGCAGTTCAATATATGGATGTGTCCTCCTGGCCTGCCATTACCCAGCCATCATGTTGCAAAATATGAGTCAGCAATATCAAAAGCAACACGATGGCCAGAAACAAATACAATGTGGAAAACTTTATGGAATAATTCAAAACATCAAAACCAACAAACTGAAGCCTCTGAAAGTCTCTGAAAGTCCTTCAATGAATCACGGTGCCAGACTTCACCCGGCGCAGAGCAAGCTGTGAAGCTTCGTATAATCAGCAAATGTCCAATTCTGATGTCCAACTCTGAACTCTGCTGAACAGTGTTTCTGGATAGCAACTACTGTTTTGTTGAATTCTTCATCAGCCGATTAGTTCAACACTTGTAAGTAGAAAGATAGGTAATTTCTTCATTAACCAATCTTTTTTCGAATAGATATAATATACATGAGAATGAAAAATACTCTGGAACAGTGTACTTCAGTTTGTTAGTTTTGATGTTTTGAATTATTCCATAAAGTTTTTCACATTGTAATTTTTCCTGGCCATCGTGTTGCTTTTGATATTGCTGATTACTCAGCCGTCAGCAAAGTTCTGATGTATCTGTGGTTGTGCTAAACTTGGTTGCAGAAACTAGGTATGGCAGTTCAGGTAGAATTTAGAGAAGGAGTAGGCCGAACCCAGCGCCTGCATCTCAGTAAAATAAATGATAAATTGGATTATCTTCAGGGGTGTCCAAAGCCATGCAGTTTGGAAAGCTTCAGTCCAGCATCTTTTTTAAAAAAAAAATTACAATAAGAAATATATATACAATACAAAATACAATACAATACAATACAATATACTAAGTGTAATCAGTTATACTTCAATACATTATTGTACAGATATTTAAGTAATATTATTGTCCTAATACATATATGATTATTAACCCACTATATTCTATATAAACTCATTCAAAATGTCAATATATTTATCCAAAAAGTCTGCATCTATAAGCAGTCCGCTCATATGTTGCAAGCATTGTGATGTTGTCGATCTATTGATTAAAGCGGACTTATCTTTATTCTTCCCGTTCATCAATACCAGTCTCTTGGCCACTGTTAGGGCACGTAGAATCCATTTCTGCTGTCCAGTTGTCAGCTTCCATACAATAGGTATATACTGTGGTACTTCTGGATGTGAACGGGATCCATTCCGGAGCCCCTTTCTCATCCTGAGCAGAACGCAACCTGCGTCTGTGTGTCTGCGTGTGCGCGGGTCACGATTTGCCACTTCTGCACATGTGTGTGATGTGATTTTGAGCGTGCGCGAGCGACGAAACCCCGAAGTAACCCATTCCATTACTTCCGGGTCGCTGCGGAACGCAACTAAAAATGCTCAACCTGAAGCGACTTTAACTCAAGGTATGACTGTAATTCAAAATAATACTTTCCTCTGAAAACTAACTTTTTCTGCACAGTCATATATATATGGTTCAACACTTTCTCCCAAAACTTAGTGAGTATAGGACAGTGTAAGAACATATGATTCAAAGAGACATTACCCTTATTACATCTCCAACAAAAAGCTAGATTAGACTGTCCTTTTTTATGCAAATGTAATGGAATCCAATAAATTCTAAATATTATTTTCTCTTGTATAATATAATGTAACATTGCTACATAAGCTAAAACATTTTCTGTCTTAGGTAACATTGGAAGATCCGGTTCTTTATTCTAGTCATTTATTAAAGTTTGCCTATCAAAATTTGTAGTAAAAAAATATCTATAGAAGGTGATCATTGGTTTTTAGATTCGAAATATTTATCCAGTTGTTCCACTAGTTTGGTGTTTTAGAAGCTGAAAAAGTGCCACACCAAACAAGGATGTTAGAAAATGTTGTAGCTGTAAATACTGCCATTGGGCTGCATCTGATTGATGATATTTATCTCTCAGAAGAGTATACCGTACATATAGAATTCATCTTCCTCATCTATCAGTTGGCCCAAAGTCAAATAGGTCTGCTTCCATCCAATATTTCCATATTGCCACATTTTTTCCAATTTTAAGAATTTGATTTCCCTACAAAATCAGTCTGGCATGTGAGAATGGATCACATTTATTTTTATTAGACATTATATTCCATATCTTTCTAACTGACTTAATTGTTTCAAGATCTCTCATGAGTTTTCAAGTATCTTGATCCTAATTTTGTCCAAAGGTGTTATAGATGTACATTCTAAAGTTGCCCAAGTCAGAAAGTTAACACTTGGAGGTAGGTTTCTAAATTTTTGGACAATAAATATGCATGGTGATAGAATTCAAAATTTGGGATACCAAATCCACCTTCATTAATTTGTAATTGCATTTTTTGCAAGGGTATTCTCGAAGTCACTGAGCCCCAAAAACATTTCCTAAACAAAGAATTTTATCTTTTGGAAATATGTTCAGGATATAAAATCTGGAAGTCCTCTCATAATATAAATCTGGGAATAATGCTCAAAGGGTAAGGTTTAATGACTCCCATCTATCTAAAAAAACCCAGCCTATTTTATTGTTGCATTTATACCAACTGTTACTAGCTCAGTTATATCTCTTCGTATTAACATACCTAAATATTTAATAGATTTGGAACAAATACAGAATTGATATACCTTAAATGGATGGGTGATGGAATTTTCACCTATTTCCGTCAATTAATAGAATATCTTGATGTTTTACCAAATGCATCTATTGTTTGCATCCACATAGTCTGAGGTTTAGAAATAAACAAAATAATGTCATCTGCAAATAAAACCAATTTATATTCAGCTGAATTGTGAACTGCTCCAGAGATCTTGTTATGTTGTCTAATAGCACAAACGAGAGGTTCTAGGCAAATTTTAAAAAGCCAAAGTGATAGTGGGCACCTCTGTCTAGTTCCTCTAGACAGTGGGGAAGTAACAAACCTAATACCATTCACTTTAACTCTAGATGTGAGTGAGTCATAAAGTATTTTAATTCATTTTGTAGAATCCAAAGGAAACCCGGATTTAATTAGAGCTACCTCTATATACTGTTTGCTGCAGCATCTTGATTCAAAATGACATCTAACTGTATCCGAGCCTAGATCAAAACCTGCTCCTCCATCTCTGGAGCTGTCATGCCAGATTTGGTGATGATCTCTCAAGAGGTGTCTGACTGCATAAAGAACAGATGGACAGACAGATGGACAGACAACTTTACAAAATATATAGTAGATGAAATGCCTGTGATTGTGAAACTCTTTCCCCCCACCCCAATTTTTTTGCTATACAGCGATACCTTGGAAGCAGAATGGAATCTGTTCCGGCAGTCCGTTCGACTTCCAAAACATTCGGAAGCCAAGGCGCGGCTTCCGAAGCCAAGGCGCGGCTTCTGGCTGCAGGAAGCTCCTACAGGCAATTCGAAGTTGCGCCGGATGTTTGGGTTCCAAAACAACCTTTGCAAACCAGAACACTCTCTTCCGGGTTTGCAGTGTCCGGGAGCCAAAACGTTCGACTCTCAGGTCGTTGGTTAACCAAAGTACGACTGTATTGCAAAGCAGCCAGAGCTTGCCTTTGCCGGCGTGAAGTGTTTCACAGTGCAGGGGAAATCACAGGCCAAATCAGGTGAGAAACAGCCCCCACCCACAGCATCTAGCCTATTGTATGGAGACGAGAACCTGTTGCTCTCATTTGACACGCAACCCTGCCCCCAATGTTCAGATAATAATAATAATAATAATAATAATAATAATAATAATAATAATAATAATAATAATTTTATTTATACCCTGCCCGTCTGCCTGGGCTTCCCCAGCCACTCTGGGCGGCTTCCAAAAAATATATTAAAATACTGTAATACATCAAACATTAAAAGCTTCCCTAAACAGGGCTGCCTTCAGATGTCTTCTTAAAGTCTGGTAGTTGTTGTTCTCTTTGACATCTGGTGGGAGGGCGTTCCACAGGGAGGGCGCCACTACCAAGAAGGCCCTCTGCCTGGTTCCCTGTAACTTGGCTTCTCGCAGTGAGGGAACCCCCAGAAGGCCCTCGGCGCTGGACCTCAGTGTCCGGGTAGAGCGATGGGGGAGGAGACGCTCCTTCAGGTATACTGGGCCGAGGCCGTTTAGGGCTTTAAAGGTCAGCACCAACACTTTGAATTGTGTTCCAGAAATGTACTGGGAGCCAATGTAGGTCTTTCAAGACCGGTGTTATATGGTCTTGGCGGCCGCTCCCAGTCACCAGTCTAGATGCCGCGTTCTGGATTAGTTGTAGTTTCCAGGTCACCTTCAAAGGTAGCCCCACGTAGAGCGCATTGCAGTAGTCCAAGCGGGAGATAACCAGAGCATGCACCCCTCTGGCGAGAGTCCGCGGGCAGGGAGGGTCTCAGCCTGCGTACCAGATGGAGCTGCCCTGGACACAGATTTGACCTGCGCCTCCATGGACAGCTGTGAGTCCAAAATGACTCCCGGGCTGCGCACCTGGTCCTTCAGGGGCACAGTTATCCCATTCAGGACCAGGGAATCCTCCACACCTGCCCGCCTCCTGTCCCCCAAAAACAGTACATCCGTCTTGTCAGGATTCAACCTCAATCGGTTATTTGGAAGCTGCCCCATAGCTTTCTTTGGAAGAAAGGGGGAGAAACCTTTTGCCTGTATGATTGTATAGATATACCTGCGAGCAGGTGGGCAATGCCTGCTGAATGTCAGAAACCATAGGAATCTTGTGGTTATCTCAAATCTCTTTTATGGCAAGCTTTGTGGTCTAAATACTGCTTTCTCAGATGCCCAAGCAGTGCTTGGTTGGCCTACATGTAAATGCAACGGGAGAGAGAATTAACAGCGAGGCCAATCCCACAAAATGTAAGAAGGTCCAGTAAATTTGTTACATTTCTGTGCAGTTCCCACATACATGCCAAGACTGATGTGATCATAAATTGGTTCGTTTTTTAAGAGCCAGAAATTAGTTTCTTTCTTGCTTGCTTGCTTGTTGTTGTTGTCTTGATATATTATTGGTGGCTATAGACAGGCCTTCAGTGCCTTATTTATATTTCCCTTCCCTATGGCAAGCAGAAGCAGAACAATTTATGCAAACCATGAGAGTTCATTTGCTTGTTTTCTGCAATTTATACCAGCCACAGAATTCAGCTTTCTATTCTTGCAGAATTTGTTACTGTGACATGGAAGGTAATGGATGGAGTTTGGGGCATTGAGTTTTCAGTCTTACACGGATTACATCTTCCAAATTGTGTGGGTTTTTTTGTTTTGTTTTCCACTGCATGGCACAGAATGCCTGGAGCACCCACTTGTCATGCCTAGAAATCTTGGCTCACAGATAGTATCTGTGTAAGAGGATTATCTAGTGCGGATGATGATTATCACAGAAGGGGAAAGCAAAAGAAAGATAATACTATTTCAGTTGTGTGTGCGCATATATGTGTGTGGAGGGGGAAGTATTGGAATTTGTATATTCAAAGTGTGTTGAAGTAGTACTTCTGGTACCACCTGTCAATGGAATATAAAAATTGCCTCTTATACTCCATTGCATCGAAATCTTACAGCCACGATTTCCTCTTTAGTACTTCCTCTGCCGAATCAGAGGAGTCCCGTTATTTGCATGCCTAGGGCTTCTGAAAAACTGAAATCATTCCTGCTTCTAGTCCAGAGTTGTCACATCTTACTTCATTTGATGTATGCTTCTTATCTGAATATATTAATAACTGCAAAGGCACAGACTGAACTGAAACATATGTGATAGATGGGAAATAGCAGGATGCGGGGATCTACAAGGCTGCTAGAAGCCAGAGGAAGGTTAGGGATCCCTGGAATCTACTGCTAAATGCAGACGGGGAGATACGGGCTGTGAGAACAAAAGGCTGGGCTACCAGATGCTGCCTTGGTTTTAGTATTCACAAAGAGGGGATGGAGCTAGGACAATATGCTTTAGCAGCATGGACCAAGCCAAGGACTGAGAAGATCACAGGGCAGCCTAATTGTGTGTGGACTGTCTGGATGACTCACAGTAGCTGGGGCTTGGTGACATCTGGCCACCGCAGGCACCGAAGCAAAGTCTCACTGCATCTTGCTTGCGCGTTTTGACAACTGCCGTCTCTGAAAACGGGAGGAAAAGAGCCCAAATAAACAGGGCCAAGCTTTTAAGTCTCCGAGCAAGAATTTCATACCACGAACGGAATCTGTAAACAAGTGCAGAATTCTGAAAATCTGCAATTTCGAAAGCACCTATTCGTCATAGACCAAAAGGCACATCGGTTCATTAAACCCCCCACAAAGCGATAGTAAAACATTGCTTTCGTTAAATCATGAATGTGTAGGGTTTTCAGTTCAACAGGTTGGGCTAGATAAGCAAAAGATGGGAAGTTCAGTAAAATGGGGGAAGCAGGGAAGGAGAAGATGTTGCTGAGAAGACTGGGCACCCCAGCCTGCAGTTTGCAAGTTGCTTACGATAGCCTGGATGAAGCATTCAGAAACGTAATGAGGTTAGTCTGTCTGATACAAAAAGACCTGATTGCATCTTAAGCATAGTGGGAGAAAGCAGCAATGCTTTTCTACCTTTGCAAAGACCAAAGTCATCAGTTATTCAGATCTGTCTAGTCAGAGCTCATGGGTCCCTTTTAGGGTAGAGAGCCAGAAGTAAAACAAGGCTAGTCCTAAAATGAGTAAACGTGCAGACTTAATTGTAGGTTATGCACCAGGTACAGTATCAGTTGTGGTCAAATTGGTGATATTTCCTCGTGGTCAATGGGACATGATATACTGCTTAGATCTAGTGGCATTGTTGTTGTTAGTAAAACATCTCAACGGCAGATTCTTGACTGTCTTCTTCTGGTTCTGTGGTGGTTGCAGTGGAACACTAAATACTTGGCCAGCATTATTGAGTACTTTCTTGGGCTCCATGATCACTGCAGATGGTGACAGCAGCCACGAAATTAAAAGACGCCTGCTTCTTGAGAGAAAAGCAATGACAAACCTTAAAGCATCTTAAAGCATCTTAAAAAGCAGAGACATCACCTTGCCAACTAAGGTCTGTATAATTAAAGCTATGGTTTTCCCAGTAGTGATGTACAGTGGTGCCCCGCAAGACGAATGCCTCGCAAGACGGAAAACCCGCTAGACGAAAGGGTTTTCCGTTTTGGAGGTGCTTCGCAGGACGAATTTGCTATGGGCTTGCTTTGCAAGACGAAAATGCCTTGCGATTCCTGGGGTTTTTCCCCCTCCCAGCCTTTTTCCCAAGCCCCTAAGCCGCTTAACAGCTGTTCGCTAAGCCGCTTATCAGCTGATCTAAGCCGCTAATAGCCTTTTAGCAGCTAATCCGCTAATCCCTTAATCCTTTAATAGCCGCTAATAGCCTTTTAGCAGCTAATCCGCTAATCCCTTAAGCCTTTAATAGCCGCTAATAGCCGCTAAACCGCTAATAGCGCTAATAGCGCTAATCCGCTAATGGGCTTGCTTCGCAAGACGGAAAAAACCGCAAGAGACTCGCGGAACGGATTCTTTTCGTCTTGCGAGGCACCACTGTATGGAAGTGAGAGCTGGACCATAAAGAAGGCTGATCACCGAAGAATTGATGCTTTTGAATTATGGTGCTGGAGGAGACTCTTGAGAGTCCCATGGACTGCAGAGGGTTTGACTAGGTGACTTCCAACTCTGCAGTTCTATGATTCTATGGCCAGCTCTGTCACTTGCAGTTGTATTTGTCTATGGAGTCCCATGGACTGCAAGAAGATCAAACCTCTCCATTCTGAAGGAAATCAGCCCTGAGTGCTCAATGGAAGGACAGATCCTGAAGCTGAGGCTCCAAGATTTTGGCCACCTCATGAGAAGAGAAGACTCCCTGGAAAAGACCCTGATGTTGGGAAAGATGGAGGGCACAAGGAGAAGGGGATGACGGAGGACGAGATGGCTGGATAGTGTTCTCGAAGCGACCAGCATGAGTTTGACCAAACTGTGGGAGGCAGTGGGAGACAGGAGTGCCTGGCGTGCTCTGGTCCAGGGGGTCACGAAGAGGCGGACACAACTAAACGACTAAACAACAACAAAGAGGAGTGGATCTTTCTCAGCTATGTCCATCTGGATTCTTAAGGGTGGCACCAGCATAGACTTTTGAAAAGGAGCACTTGCTCCAGTCTACAGGGCATGGGGAGGGGGACACATTATCCAGCCCGAGGGTCACATTTCCTTCTGAGAAACATTTTGAGGGCCACATACCAGAGTCGGCAGGGACAGAGGCAAAAGCGGGCAGAGTAACCAATGCAAATGTTACCTTTGTACAGCAGGCTAGTTTCTACTCTCTGTCTCTCACACGCAAACCCCTCTTTATCCTTCACCAGGGGAAGCAGTATTGGAGTACATGGGCACATTCTAGCTAGAAAGAAGCACCCGGGGTGTATGTAGCCTGATATGATTGGGCCTGGGGAGATATCATAGATTGTCTGGATGCAGAGGAGTGAGAACCCCTAAGGGAAGAAGGCTCAGAGCCAGGGGATTGGAGGTGGGATGGTGATGAGTGGTCAGAGGGAGAAGAGGGAGCAGACTGGGAGGAGGAGGAGGTTTCAGAAGTGGAAGAGGTAACAGGGCTTAGTGAGCAGGAAGAGTCTGTGGCTGAGAGCAGTCCAGAATCAGAGGCAGAAGTGGAGAATGGAAAGGAGAGGGGGCAAGAGGCAGTGATGAGTCAGGTTGGTGAGGAAGCCAGGCTGTTCCCCCTCCTGCTGCGACCAGCTCCCCTCCGCCCTGGGCTCCCAGAACACAAAGAGGAATGAAGAGGGCGGAGCAAAGGCAAGGCAAGGCAAGGCAACAGCCTCGGATTGCTTGAGAAGGAAAGTTAGGGGGAGAAGGAGAGTCAGGAAATGTGGGAAGGCGGGGACCTCCAGTCCTTGCAACTCTGCCTCATCGGGGCAAGTTCTACAGGCAAGAATTGATATGTTCTCTAGGCCTGTCCCTTCTGAGCTGTCTTGTTTCTTTGAATAAAGATTTAACTTCACTGAGGCCGCCTAAGGCACCACTCCTGACAGAAGAACTCTGAGGGCCAAATAGAGAGACCCAGGTGACGGCATCTGGCCCCTCAAGCATGAGGTTGCTCACCCCTGCTATATTGGACTGCCTCCAAGGCTCATGTCCAGGTGTGCTCCACCTGTAAGCATTTGTGTAACACTTACTGGACAGAGTAAGGATTCTGCTCTTCTGTCCAAGTTTCCTTGCGTGATCTGCCAGAGGTTATCTCAGTTTGTTGTTGTGAATCCCCCAGGCTTGTTGTTTTGGGGGTCCTCAACATTCATGCTGAGGCTCAACTCAGTACTACATGGGCACTATGACAACCATGAAATGTGAGTCATGTTCTTAGCTTGGTGTTCTGGACTGCATCCTGTGTCTTCCTTAGCATTCTTGATGAGGTTCAAGATTTTAGTGACCATTCCCTCCTGCAGGCGGAGCCCAAGGGCATCTGATGGTTGGTCTCTCCATTACCTCCACATATCAGAGGTGGGCACGGCCAAAGCAAGCCAACACGCCATCATGTGTGTATGCATAGACGGAGAGGCAGGCAGGCAGGCAGGCAGGCAGGCACGCACACACACACACACACAGCATTTTCCCTCCCCATAGCAGCTCCTGGGGGAGGAGAAGATAACAGTATTTTCTCATGGCATGGTAGTATTGGTGCAGGAGGAGTTATTCTCCTCCTCCTACCCCAGAGTGGAAAAAACAGAATGAGGTGGGAAAACAGAGGGAGGAAAGCTCTCTTCCTACCTTGGCCTCTTTTTGCCCTCTGGCACAACCCCAGTGTAGGAAGGTCTTATAACTCCATCCTTGCTCCTGAGTCTCTTAAAGATCTTTTTGCGATGGTGCTGCATGTGGCTAGTTCTGCAGTTCAGTTTATGGGTGAGTTTAGAACACCATCTAGTGATGTTTTGGTGCATGAATTTCATTTATTGTGGCCCGAGGATATTGACAATGTGATGGGTGGGGTGCAAGTTGCTCTTCATTTGCCCAACCCTTGCCATTCACCCCCCCTTCAATTATCAATCTCCCCCACCCCCATCCAATATCTATAGCAATTAATAAGAACAGAAAGGATAACTGAAATTAGAACAACAGCCAACCTTTTGAAAGAGAGGAAGGTTATGCCTTTGAGTTGGTAAGAAAATAAGCCTCGAATCATTTTTGTGTGTTTTTGTTACATTATTGGGCCCATGCAGATTGGTTTAAAATCTCTTCCTTAGTTTGCAGCCAGATAAATAGGAAGGAACAAGCTAGAATGAGAGGGGGGGGGGGATGTGAGGGTCTTGTCTGTCTGCTGGGCCAGGAGCGGGATTGGTGGGTTCCCAGCATCTGTTATTGTCAAAACACACCAGAAGGGCACCCCATATGCCACTCCATTTATGCGTGGTGTTTTTTTCATATATATGTCATGAGTTCTGTGCCCAGTCATCAGTGAGCAGGATTTCCATGCTCACAAAACCAGTAAGAAAGAAACCGAGGTCTGTGCAGGACAGAGCGTCAAAGATGTGCTCTTCCAAGCCCACCCTTCCTTGCGTGTTCACATTTCTGTCGCAGCGATGCCTATGCTGGTTTGGTCATGTCCGCTGAATGAAAGATGTCAGGATCCTTAAGGACGTGCTCTATGAGGAACAGGCATGTTAGCAGATCAATTCTGTACCACAAAGATGCGACATAAAGACTGGCAACATCAACCGTGCCCCGTGGGGATTTATTGCAGGTGACCTCAGTGCTTGAAGACAGGCAGCCAGGTTGTGTATCCACAGCAATGACCAGAGGAGGAATTGACCACTGGGAGGAGCACAGAGAGAAGAAAAACCATGGTGCATCTGCAGCAGCACAACTGGACGCCTCCATCTGCCCCGGCTGCAACAAAACATGTCTCCCCCATATTGGTCTTTACAGCCACAGCAGGCGCTGTAACCTTCCAGCAGTTTGACTTCACCCCCCAAGGCACACTGTTCCATTGTCTCCCAAAACAGATGGATGCCAACCTATTCAACTAAGCTGCACTCAGAGTAGACCTGTTGAAATGAACATACCCAACTTAAGTCATGTTTTTCCAGCTGCACTGGCTCCTGGTGGAGTACAGGGTCGGATTTAAGGTGCTGGTTTTGACCTTTAAAGCCCTTCACGGCCTAGGACCCTCGTACCTACAGGACTGCCTCTCCCGGTATGCCCCACAGAGGACCTTAAGGTCCATAAATAGCAGCACTCCAGAGGTCCTGGGCCCTAAGGAAGTTAGATTGGCTTCAACCAGAGCCAGGGCCTTCTCAACACTGGCTCCGGTCTGGTGGAACGCTCTGCCTCACGAGACCAGGGCCCTGCAGGATCTGATTTCTTTCTGCAGGGCCTATAAGACAGAGTTGTTCCACCTGGCCTTTGGCTTGGAGTCAACTTGATTCCCTCCCCCTCTTTCTTTTTTCTTTTCCTTTCTCGTCCTGCGATGAGACTACATTTTAATGTTTCAATATTTTAATGTTGTATTTTAATTTTGTTTTTAAGTTGTATTCATTCAACTTGGTTTTTATTATTGCTTGTTAGCCGCCCTGAGCCCAGCCTTGGCTGGGGAGGGTGGGATATAAATAAATATTATTATTATTATTATTATTATTTTCATTAATTTTAATTTCTGTACTGTGAGTAAAACTTAGTTGACTGTCACCCCAAGCTGCGTACATCTTTACAGCTTCTTACGGCAGAAAAAAAGAATTCTAAGTACCAAGTGAATAAATGAGAATTGACAAGACTATGCCTACTGCAAGGTTGATTCCTTGTTTATGCATTTTGAAAGCCCTCAAATTGCCATACAGCTGCACATCTCCAACAAGGGCAGCTATCAGAATAGTTTCTGATGAGCACGGAAGGGGGAACCACTATTTCAGTACAGAGCAACACTTTTTATTGTGCTTGTCTAAGTTCGAGATTGAGCATGGAAAAGCCTACTGAATTACCGTATTTTTCGCTCTATAACACGCACCTGACCATAACACGCACATAGTTTTTAGAGGAGGAAAACAAGAAAAAAAATATTCTAAACGAAACAGCGGATGTATGATTTTTGTGGTTCATGCTGTGGCCACAGACATGTGATCTGACGGTGAGTTTGGGGTAGCCCAATGCAAAAATCCTGAGGATCCATGTGGATCCATGCTTTGTAACCACATTTTTGCACCACTGCGGCCCCAGGCAACAGTGGGTGCGTGATTTTTTTGGTACAAGCTGTAGCCATGGACTTGCTGTGTGATCTGATGGTGAATTTGGGGTGACCCAGTTCAAAAATCCTGAGGATCCATGTGGATCCGTGCTTTGTAACCACGTTTTAAGTGGGGAGGGAAGGAAAAGCACTCAAGGGACAAGGAGCACGCATGGGGTGGGTGGAGAAGGATGCTGCTAATAATGCAGAAGAGGGGTATAAGAGGAGAAGGCCCCTCTCCTCTCCCGCTTTGCTCCTTTAAAGCAAGCGGGCTCTCTGTCCCTCTCTCCTCCGCACTCAGCGGCTCTTCTCCCACTTTGCTGTTTCAAAGCGAGCCCCGGAGGAGGGAAGGAAGGGGAACCATGGATCCTCTGCTCACGACTGCAGCAGATCCCCCCACCATCCGTAGGCATTCGCTCCATAACACGCACAGACATTTCCCCTTGCTTTCTAGGAGGAAAAAAGTGAGTGTTATGGTGCAAAAAATACGGTAAGGCCCTTCTTAGCTAACGCCATCTAACAGGAACAAGTTGGCCAGCTGGACCCAAGAGGCAGTTTTTGCCTGTTTTATGATGCAGGGCTGTCTGCCTTGTAGGAGGTGATTGTGTGATTACTCTTGAAGTAGCCCTTCTTGGACCAGGAGGATTGCAATTACAATTACCACCTAGTTTCAGTGATGGGGGCTTTCTGGAAGAAAATGAATTGGAACATTTTCCACTGCCTTAAAATGATGGAGGTATAATGGAGGCTTTTATATGCCTGTTGTCTTTGTCCATGGAGTTTTCTTGGCAGGGATACTGGAGTGGCTTGCCGGTTCCTCCTCCAGGTGGATCACATTTGGTCAAAACTCTCCACTATGACCTGTCCATCTTGGGTGGCCCTGCACGGCATAGCTCATAGCTTCTCTGAGTTATTCAAGCCCCTTCGCCACAGCAAGGCAGTGCTCCATGAGGACGAGATGGTGGGACAAGTGTTCTCAAAGCTACCAGCATGAGTCTGACCAAACTGCGGGAGGCAGTGGAAGTCAGGAGGGCCTGGCGTGCTCTGGTCCAGGGGGTCACGAAGAGTTGGACACGACTAAACGACTAAACAACAACAACAACATAACGGAGGCTGCAATCCTATACATACTTACCTGGGAATAAATCCTGTTGAGTAGACATATGTAGGATTGTATCATCAACATGTTTATTTGACTTAAACAAAACTAAATATATGAATTTTTAAAACAAATGTTTTTAGTTCTCTGTCCAAAAAGCATAACCCCTCTCCCCTCATAAGAACGAGGTACAGTAAGGTTGCCAGACATCCCCGTTTCCCGGGGACAGTCCCCGGATTTACAAATCAGTCTCCTGACAAAATCCATCTGTTTAGTAGAAAGGTGAAAAGTGTCCCTGGATTCATTGAAAAAAAATCTGGTAACCTTAAGGTACAGAGGTCAGTCAAATATAACTCACCGCAATTGGACATGCTTTGCTGGAGTGTTGGAATTGGTTTTTGCTATGTATGCTATAAAAGCGTGGCATAATTCTACAAAGTTGTTTTCTAGTTGTTCTCCATTCAGTGTTTCCAGCTGTTTAGTCGGTGTTTCCATGACAGCCATTTCCACGAGACCTTTTGTCCCCTAGCAGGCAACTGCAAATTATCCAAAACATTCCAAGTGTGTGCAATCAGTAGACGAGCTGCGACCAGATAGCTCAGTCGGTAGAGTACAAGACTCTTTAATTCTCCGAGTTGTGGGTTCAAGCCCCATGTTAGTCAGAAAGGTTCCTGCATTTCAGGGGGTTAAGCTAGATGACCCTCGTGGTCCCTTTCAACATTACAATTCTGTGATCTTAACCAGTAGAAACACGATCAGTTTTTTGTACAGAAGATCCTTCTGTTCATCCTTAAAAATTGTTAATAACACCAATTATGTCATGCATTGAACTGACTGTTTTGTGAACATATTTATTTCCTGAAACACTGCAGTCTGAAATGTATTAACAGTTGTGCAGGTCCACCACATATGGTTCACCTTCTCAGTACACCCAAAGCCCCATCAATGATACATGATCCAATTATCACCTATGTACAATTTTAAAATGTGTTTTTTCTGACTTGGGCGGGGTCTGGTGGCTTTTTGCACCAATCTGCTTAAACATTCTCCATGTCAAAATCATATTCCCCAAGGCTCTTCAAGGTTTCCAGTCTGAGAGTCACAAAGTATTTTGTAGAATGTCGATAAAAATGCATAATGTTAATTACGTGCAGTGTTAATTACTGTATGTGTTGTGAACTCAAATACATGGTGAGGGAAGGGGGAATCAAGTGGGAGGGAGGAGTCCTTAAATTGTTCTTCAGCTCAGATGAAGATGGTTCAACCTAGAAGACGGTTGAAGTTGTAATACTCATCTTGCAGTGATGCAATTGTTACAAGCCACTGAAGTTTGTATTTCCCAGCCAGGAAACGCAATATTCAGCAATATTTCTGTTAAGAAGCACATTCCATTACATTTTAGTAAGACTTGCTTACTGTAAAGTATGTTAACATTACCTTAAGTGGCACTTGAAATACCAGCAGGTAAAACAGTATTTAAAATGTGCACAATTAAGAAAAGGCAAAACACATACAAATTAAGAGGAAATTGTTTAATTTGTAGAGGATTAACTGTTTCCTGCAGCGGCGAACGGGGCACGATCACTTATCAGAGTAGTACTATTGAAACATTTCCACCAAAGTCATTTGCTGTGTAATTTATTTGAGGTCAGAACAAGGGATGGAAACATTTGCTACCTAGGTTAGAACAAGAGTCTGCCCCACCTCAGACTGGCAGCCAACTCTCCCCTTCTACATTCTGTGGCAGGGCCAAGAAAATAGTGTGTCCTTCTTTGGAGTGATGTATTCTGGGTGAGGCAACCGAGGGACAACCTGTGCCCCCAGGGCTTGGGTCTGGCTGCTAGATGTTTTGTTTGAACACAGGCAAAAAAATTATTCAGAGCTCCTGATGTCCTCTGAAAGCAAAGTGGACCTAATTAGGTCGATGGGTCACTGCTGAATTGGTGTGTGCTTTTGCAGCCATCTTAAAAGATGGCACTGTGGAGCCACCAAAATCACAGAAACTTCGGCAGGCTTGTATCGAAGAAGCACCGACTCACACAAAAGCCCTTTTCAAAATTGCTGTGCTGAAGGGTTGCCTGGAGGCTTTGTGTGGGGAGGCTACTCACCTGTGTAAATCATGCTGCAATTAACAAGGAGCCATAGGTATTGTTTTTGTTGCAATGTGATTGGCTACTTCTGTAATTTTGGCAAAGGCCTTATTAAAAATGCTGAACCTCTAATCAGTAATCATGCCCCCATATATTGACACCTGAAAGAATTCTAAAAGGTTGGTGAGATAAGATTTCCATTTGTAGAAGCCACATTGATTATTCTTCAGGAAGACATCATACTCTAGACCCGGGGTTGTCAACCTGGTCCCTACAGCCCACCAGTGGGCGTTTCAGGATTCCAGGTGGGCAGTAGTGGGTTCTACGATACAAACTGAATCCTCCTTCCATCGGGCACTGGTGGGCGGTAAGGAAATTTTAC